>NW_025950341.1:641250-1282500 GCF_021028975.2 Sphaerodactylus townsendi | reverse complement strand
ACTCTCTTAGGGTAAGTAATATTCATCCTAGTTCTCCATTCCAGTTTATCTCAAGGAGGCTCCTGCTTCTCTGTATGCTCTGGCAATTTTAATCTACTGAGAGACTTCTAATCGTATCATTATTGATGGCCACAAGCATTACGAAATTGATTTTATCCTGGAATCTCTCATGACCTCGCAAAACGCTGTACATATTTAGTCTCCTGGGTGGGATATTCCTCTGGGCATAATCAATGGGTTTAGTTCCGAAAATATTGATCGTTTCCCGTACTCTTTATTTCTGCCTTCCACCGCTTCCATACAAAACTCAGGGGAGGGTCTTTAAGGGAGGCAGAGTGCAAAGGATCTAATGGTGTTGATGAGGAAGGGCAGCCACTTTGGCCTTGAGTACATTCCATGCCAGCCAGCTTCTCAAGCGGAGGACCTTATCTCATGATGAGACCTCCGCCCCATGGGAATCCCGGAGGGATGGGATGGATGCCAGGAGTTATAACCTGTGTTTCTGGCGTGAGATTCCCATTCCTAAGTAATTGCGCAGGTAATTTCTGAGCTGAAGATGTCTGAATAAACCCTGGGTCTTTATTAATCTCAAAGAGCCTTTTATTTCTGCTTCTATGGAATTCCTTACAACTATCCCCTGGTGCTCCTTCTCTGCCTTCTTTCTCTCCCCCATGCTTCCTTTCACTATCCCCTGGTGCTTTTGCTAGCTGCTCCTTTATTCCCTTTGGGGTGGGGGAGGTCCAATTCCATGGGCACCCAAGTTTGTTTTGCTTTTTTGGGTGGGAGCTCCCCACCCAAACTTCACCAAACTTTGGGGTTTCTCCCAAAGAGAGTCATCTGCAGCTGTGTTCCAAATTTGGTACCCCTCCCTAAAAGAACACTCACCAGAGCCCCCTCCATCTCCAGCTCAGTGCAACGGGAACAAAACTGCAAGCCCCTCCTCCTCCTCCTCCAACTGTTTCCAATAGAGGAGAGAAACAGCATTTTTTCCTCCTGGAGAAAAGCAGAGAAGCATGCCCTCCCTTTCTGATGCCTCCCCCACCCCTACAGCCAACATCATAACAGAGCCACAACAAAATTAACCCATCCACCAAAACTAACCACATGACAACCAACACATTACAAACCCTCACAGAATCAAAACAATACACACACAAACAATACAACAGTCCATTATGCATGCAAGGCTTACCTCATGAGCTCTTCACTGCACAGTGGGCTTGTAGTGGGGTCTCCTAGTGTTTCTTTGTTTACATGCAAGGAGGCAGCCTGCAGTGCAGTTTGTCTGCTGAACTCTGTCAGCTCTCAGCTCCTGGCTATCTTAATTCCACCCATCAAATCAGTCTTATTTACATTCAGTCAAATCAGTCTCATGTTTGCATTTTACTACAGCACACAGGGCTGTCACACAGTAGGGCAGGGCAAAATCACTGATTGCCACTGCTTTTCTCAGAGTTGTTATGAAGAGCTTACATAAGACAGATAGCTCTTTACTTCAGGAACTTCATAGTCCAAAAAGCCTCTCAGATTTTTCTGCACAGGGAGATATCCTCCTCCCTCCTGAGGCCATCAAGATAGTTCACCCAATCTGAGTGCAGTGTTGCCTCAGCCATCCCTGTTTCTAGGTCTCTATGTCTTCTCTGATTGTAAAGAATAATTACTCCTGATGGACCTGTGCTTTAAAATTAACTTTTCCTCTGCAGTCCATCACAGATGGCTTTCAAAAGAGACAGATTCATGGAGAAATAGGTCTCTCAATGGTTATTAGCCATGATAGGTAAAAGGAAATCTACATATAAAGAGGAAATGAACCTCTGAATACCAATGAACCTCTGAATAGCCAAGATGCAACATCACTGAAAATTCTTGGTCTCTTTACACTGTCCAAGGAAACTGATTGAAACAGGATGGTAGACTATATCAACCACTTGTCTGACCAGCAGGAGTCTTTTTATGTTCTTAATGTTGCTAGATACTGTACAGATCTGAAAAATCGGCCCATAAAAACAATTCACTGTAGACAGAAAACTTCATTTGTAAGGGGTGATGGGTTCTCATTTGCTTTCTGCTTAATGAGCTAGTTTCTTAATGTAAGGATTTTTTTTAAAAAAATGTGTATCTTCTTTTAACAAACTGAAGTGGTATAGTCCTTGGAAGGCTGTATCACATGCTTTCCCCCACTGTACTGATTGGCTGAGAATTATAACATTTGAAATACACAAACTGAATACACAAATCCTTCTGTGGATGCTCCAGGAAGAGAGGCAAGAATCATGTGAGCATATACTGACTTTTATGTAGATATCTTGTGACATTAGTCACTTTAAGTCAGGGTCTGCAACCCATGGTTCTGGACTCAATTGAAGCTCAGTATGGGAAGAAGAAGAAGAAGAAGAAGAAGAAGAAGAAGAAGAAGAAGAAGAAGAAGAAGAAGAAGAAGAAGAAGAAGAAGAAGAAGAAAGAAGAAGAAGAAGAAGAAGAAGAAGAAGAAGAGTTTTGATTTATATCCCTCCTTTTTCTCCCGTAGGAGACTCAAAGGGGCTTACAATCTCCTTTCCCTTTCCCCCTCACAACAAACACTCTGTGAGGTGGGTGGGGCACTTAAGAGAGCATTTAAGAAAAGAAAACCTTTGAAGAGGCATAGGCGAAATGTTAGAATAGTCAGTATGCGAAAGGAATGCTTCTGATTTTTAGAGATGCTTTAGAGGAATGGAAATGACACAGGTTGAACAATTGCTAGTAATCAAAGTATGAGCCCAACTCAGGTTTATGGGAAAGCAGATAAACAATCACTCAGAATGCTCTGGTGTGTATTTATTATTGTGAAACTTCACGAGTGCTTCTTCCTGATGAAAGACACTCAACAATCTGCATTTAGACTGCAAAAACTTTATGGATTATTAGTCAGTGTGTCAGTTATGCAAACAAGCTTTGTTACACTGGCTCTTTGTTGATCTCTTGTCCTGATACAGTCAAACCTCGGTCTTCGTTGCCCTCGGAGATCGATGGTTTCGTTCTTCGCTGATCGCCCCTGGCCGTTTGGTCATTAAGCTCCTTAACTATAAAAGTTGCTGACCCCTGATGCAGATGTGTGCTAGAGGGGAACGATCCAGTACTGCTTACCACATGCTGCCAATTGCCACTGGCAGAGATCTGAACTGATACATTTTTTTTTCTGCAGAAACGATCTTCTCTGCCAACATGAGTAGAAACAAGGGAGGAGCTGACTGAAGGGGTAGCAATCTGTGCCAGCACCTTCTCTGGAAGCCTCGTTTTGCAATTTACTTAGAAACTGGAGCCTGTAGAAATGAATGAAGTAAGCGCTTTCTTTTTTACGAGTTTTCAGACACATCTCTGAGTTTCTGCAAAATGTGTAATGCACTCTATGCAGCTCAAATATGACTAATATTCAACAATTGCCTAGCAAAAAATGCAGCTATGGCGGTGGGGAGTGGGAATCCATAACACATATGCACATACCATTTCAACACAGAGAAAAAAATCTCTCCTGCCAGAAGGCAAAGCACAGGATTGTTGTCTTCTTGCTGAAGAAATGCTTTCTCTTCTAATTTTAGGAGTATCCTGTCAGGCTGGTTGATAACAAATGTTTATACCTACCATACCTGCTTTAGGTTCACCTGGCCCAGCCTACAGGCAATCTTCCCAGCACATTCGTGAAAGACTAAAAACAGAAGTTCAGCACTAAGGTGGGGTCCTCCTTTGCTTGCTCCAGATACCAGGATGGGGTTGTATTTTCAGGTTTATAAAGGTCTGTGAGGACATATGCAGTTTAATAGTATTGGAGAAAGCCTTTGGTTGGTGATGCAACCCTCCCCCCCCCCTTCCATTGTGCACTGAAACAGGCACTTCATTCAGCCTTAATCTGGTACACTTTGTGAGTTCAGATTACAGCGAATGGTTATGCTGTTCAGCATTATGTAAGGAACATCACACCTCTATGTCTGATTCAATCACATGGCCCAAGGAATTTACAACCATAAGGCCAGTAGGCCACCAAAAGAATTTTATTTCTTCGAACAAGAAACCCAGTACAACATCTTACATTCATTTATTTGGGTTTTTTAAATTTTTGATGTAAGGTAAATTTTTTAAAACAATGTCTTTATGTATCATTGGGGGGCGGGGGAATTCAAATGGTGTTATTCTTCCCTGCACAGGCACAGAAAAGGGTGCGTCCCACCATGACTAAAGACAAATTGTCTTTCCATTCTTGGCATATGCAAATGGGAGACATATACATGCTTCCCATATCTCCAACCTAGCCCACTAGTTACATACACTATAAAGCTCATTCCTTTTATAATGGTCTTTGGCACCAATTGCACGTGGGCTGAGCGGGATGTGTGTTTATAAAGAAAAATGGCTCTGCCAAACCGTGTGAGCACCCTTCTACATGTAGGTGCTATGCTTGCTGCTGCATTGAAGTTTTTAGACAGTCTTTCAAGACAGCCCTGAATACAGCATTACAGCAATTGAATCTGGCTGTAATCAGAGCATGTGACCAAATTGTGGCCAAATCACACTTTACATAGAAGGCCAGCAACTGCACCCCTGATCTATTGGTTGAAGACCAAAAAAGACCTGAGATTCCCTCTGTGAATGCTGATCTGATAGCATCTACAAGCTATGAAAGAGAAGTACCCCACCCCACCAACCCCAGCATAGGCTGACTTGTCTTCAACTCTCAACTAGCTATGCTGTTAGCTAAACAGATCACAGCCTCCCATTCTCTCATTCAGAATGTGCATTGTCTTGTCTGATTCAGATGAAAAGGCCATGATTTGCCATGGTAGGCTGGTATGTGTCTTCTGCAATACATCCCAGGAACCACAAGTAAATTGTGGGGTAGTAGAAGTGAAGAATGGCTAGATGTATACAAGAGAGATGCACAATGACTTTCTAACTCAAGTAATGGAATAGTGGAACCTCAGTTTACTATGCTGCCCCCTTCCCATCCTTTCCTTTCTTCTGGCAGCCTCCATATCTTTCCCTTTCATAGAATCACAGAATTGGAAGAGATCACAAGGGCCATCCAGTCAAACCCTCTGCCATGCAGGAACACCATCAAAGCACTCCCAACAGATGGCCATCCAACCTCTCTCCAAAAACCTTCAAAGAAGGAGACTGCACCATCCTCCAAGGCAGCATATTCCACTGTCGAACTGTCCTTACTGTCAGGAAGTTCTTCCTGATGTTTACATGGAATTTCTTTTCCTGCACTTTGAATCTATTACTCCTTTAGTCTCTGGAGTAGCAGAAAACAACCTTGCTCCCTCTTCAGTATGTCATCACTTCAAATATTTAAACATGTCCATCGTGTCATTCCTTTACCTTCTCTTCTCCAGGCTAAGCATACCCAGCTCCCTAAGCCTCTCCTCATAGAGAGTCAGGTGGTGTTTTCCTAGAGGGGGCCTAGGGACCACACCCTATCAAGTTCTCTGTCAGCACAATGGCCAATTGCCCAGCCATGCTGGTAGGGGCTGATGGGAATTGTAGTTCCTGAACATCTGGAGAGCCGCAGGTTCCCTACCCCTGTCATAGAGCATGGATTCCAGACCTTTTATCATTTTGGTTGCTCTCCTCTGGACATCTTGAAGCTTGTCAATTTCTTTCTTGAATTGTGATGCCCAGAACTGGACACAATATTCCAGGTGAGGTCTGATCAATGCAGAATAGAGTTGTACAATTATTTCCTTTGATCTAGACACTATATTCCTATTGATTCAGCTCAGAATTGCATTGGCTTTCTTAGCTGCCACATTGTACTGTTTCCTTGCTTCATTCTTTCCTTCCCACCTAACAGTTTCCATTTACCTACCTTATCTCCTCCCAAGCACCTTTTAGCTATAGTTATTATTCTGGTAAAGGCAGGGATAAAAAATGTATGATAAATAAATAAATCGACTGGCACTCACACAGCAACCCTGTAATGTAGGTTTGGCTGAGAGTCTGTGACTGACTCAAAGTCACCTAGTGAGTTTCCACATAAGATTGCGGATTCAATCTGGGTTTCCCAGTTCCAAATCTAAAACTACACTGCAGTAGCTATTGTGCTGACCCAGCGTAAGTCATGAATGTCGTGTGTTAGCAAATCGTCTGGTGATTGCTGTTGGGACTGGCCCGATGAGTCCCTGCCCTTTACTGGCAGAAACCTAGGATGGAAGTCTGGCAATATTGTTGGGGTTGCTTAGCAATGGCCACTGAAGGCAATCATTTCTTAAAGCTACAGACACCACTTTTATAATTTTGGAGGATTTAACCCCCGCATTTAAAATTTTTTATTATTATTGGTTGATTTCACAGCTGCCAGTTCTTTAGCTGGATGTTGGCCTTCATTACAATTCGAGCCTCACCCAGAGGCCTAGCAAGTTGTAATGTATCAGCATAGTATTCTGTGCAGATCCCAGCAGGGCTACCTCTCTGAATTTGGATGGATGTTAATTTTAACAACTAAGATGTGTTCTCAAATGCTACACATTATTATTGCATTATTATTATTTTACCATGACACATTATTATTATTATTACATATTATTTTACATACTATTAGTAGAAAAGTAGTATAGTGCAGTGAAAGTAGTAGTAGTAGTAGTAGTAGTATTTTTAATTTTGCTTACTATCACAGATGCCAGTTGTTTAGCTGGTTGTTGGTCTTTCATTACAATTTGAGCCCCACTCAGAGGCCTAGGATGTTGTAATGTATAGGCGTAGTATTCGTGTGGATCCCAGCAGGCTTGCCTTCTGAATCTGACATGCTGATGTTGTCAATTTGAAGATTTCAAGTGCTGCCTTATTGTTGCTGTTGCTGTTGTTATTATTATATTTTTCTGCAAACCTGATGCTTTTCTCAGGTTTGGAGAAAGATCTACCTTACCTGACTTCAGGATCTGCATTTTAGTATTGATATACATGGCTATATTGAGAATTAGATATATTGATGTTGATGATGAGTGAGATGATGATGTTAGGGTCACAGTTAGGATGAGATGATGATGTGTTGATATGTTGATGATGTGTTGATGATGTAGTAATGTGAGAAATAAATTATAGTGCTTGGATATCTTAGATTTGAGGGTCTTAGGAAAGAGATTGTAACTCTGTAATTTATAATGCCAATAAAGGCTTTGGAATTGGAAAGAGATTGCACCTAATTCCTAATACAGTAGATTGTATGTTGGACTGCAAAAAGGCTCAAACTCGCACAGTCCTGAGGCTGTACGTCTCAATCCTACTATGATTCAGTTTTTTTCCAAGTCAGAAGCACTGATTAGAAACCCTGTTGCACAAAGTAGTTCATTGGAGAAAGTGGGAATAATCAAAGATAGCATTAGAGGATTTCTATTTCTCCAAAGAAATTGCTATTGACTATCCATACAATCTTCTAACTCCCAGTTAAGTTCTTGGAAAGAGGACGTAAAGAAGCTGTAGTATAGCATACATTTGAAGTTCAGGCTGGGAAGAAAAAATGCCTCCCAAGAGAGCAAAATCCTGCCCTATGCCAGTATTGCTATATTTCAAAGGGCAGCTAAGACCAATTCTGAAAATATAAGCTCTTTGTGGCTTCCCCTTGTTTTCTGTAGTTCTGAACAATACTGTCTGTATTGTACTACGACTTGTCCTAGGTGCCTGATAGTGCCCCTTAAGTAACATGAGTAGGGTTGGTGAGTGAATTGTAAGGGAACTGTGCAGAATGGAAATTCCTATTTTTTTTTTCAGTATTTGGATCCAGATTTTTTCATCTGGTAAGGAAATTAAAGGATTTCTTTCAAAAAGAACTTTTTTTTACATTTGACCTATGTCTGAGATTTATTTGAATTGAATTTGTGAATCATAGATGTGCACATGCTTCATATCACAGAAATGATCTGGAATTTTGTCTTCCGTTGTTCATTGACATCTCAAATATTCTCTTCTATATACCCTTCTTTGGCTTTTATTTCCAGAAGTGGTTGAATCTGTGGCAGGCTTATCCTAGCACAAATCCTGAAGAGACTCCTGAGCAGCTCCTGTTGTGGAGCTTGTTGTAATAATACAGGATGTTGTGCTCTTGGAAAAGTAGCAACATTTCTTTACAAGGACAGAAGTTTCCCTAAGTAACATCCAATGCCAGATAAGCAAGTTTCTCTTGTCTGTGTTTTGAATGTATTCTTGATTTCCACTCTACACAAATGTCTGGGTAATCGCCTGGAGCCTATTTTATATGCCTAATAAAGGTTGTTGTTGTTGTTAATTGTGGCAGGCATAGAGGCAGACACAATGGGCAAAGTTTTCTGTGGAAACCAAAAACAACTTAAAGATTGTTACTGCCCCCTTCTGATAATTTTTTGTTTTGTTTTACAATGTGAAAATAATATAAGTGATGGCAAAGAACCAGGATTTGCTGTGGACATACCATGCTATTTCCCTGGGTTGGAAGTCCAGTGTTCATCACAGATTAATTTACAATTTGCATCAGTCAAAAGGCAAGGGAATGCTTGTCCACAACTGGCAGCCATTGCATCAGTCCATTGTTTGCATCAGTAGCTGTAGAACTTCACTTTGGATTCTTTCCATTGACCAGGCTGAAGCAGGGAGAATGAACTCGGTTGTTATCCAAAAATAATTTGTATGTGCTAGATTATTTTTGATGTCCGCTGAACATTTGGGAAAACGCTCTAATAGCTGCAATTTAGTCCCAAGTTTATAGCGTGTTCATATGTGCAACTTGTGTATTTTCAAGTCCTGGTAACAAGAATCTGGAGAAAGATTTTAGATATTCCTAAAGTTGGGATATATAACCCTGAATGTGGGATAATAGTTTTTTTAAATGAATTTTCTTCTTTGGGAACCACTGAAGAGCTTTCCACACAATGACAACAACCTTTAGGTTTTTTTTTTAATTGCTGCCGTGCCTGAATGCTCAGTGCAGCTATAATAAGGCTTTCTCATAGCTTCCCTGCCCAGTTCCTGGCTGGCAGCCATTCTCTCTCCTGCTGAACAACCAGGGCATTTGGGGGTTTGCTTTTTTTTAATGCCAACTTAATATTTACATGCAGATGTGCCTGTCCACATATATCTCTGCAATGAAAGGGGCTAGACACTAACTTAACTTTTTTATTATATTACATTTCTAGACTGCCATCCCCCTTTTGGGGAATTCAGAGAACCCACTACGCATATTGTTATGTTGATATAACAATATTCGGTTACAACAATATTTGGTGTTAGTAAAGCACATTATAATTCTCAACCATTTATTTCCTCAGATACCACTTGGGCCAGATTGCTGAGAGATAACTGGGGGATAAAAGCATTTTCAGAATGGGATCTGGCAATTTCAGTGTGTTATTGGACAATTCTGCCAAGGGCCAGTTATTTGCTATATGCTCATCACTTCCTTATGATAGTGGAGACTTAGAGCTGAGCAGTCTCACAAACATCCTTAAGCTGTCCTAGGGTGCCATCTTACATTCCAGATGGCCAGGACTCCAACACAGTAAGTATTGGGATATTTGGTTAATATACCAGAGTTTGCCCAGTCATAGACGTTTGATAATGAGTGCAGCAAATTAATCCCAAGAAATATGTTGCAAAAAGTAAAACTTACATTTATTCAAGTAGATTCTGTTCATATTCAGGTTGCAGTCAAAAGAAAGAAAGAGAAACCTAATCTAAATAATAACTTTCCCTGTCACCAGTGGCCAGCTGATCTGGCATCAAGTATACAGAAGTATGAGGCATTATTTCTACAGTAGAGACTTGTGAGTCCATGATAAGCCATGTGAAAAGTAGTAAGAACAATGGACACAAAAAGAGAGAAGAGGTCAGAGGACAGCTCGCAGTATAAGACAAAAAGAGAAACAACCAGTTCAAGAAGATAACCCTTATTATACACACTTATAACTCTTATACACGCTTAGAGTGGAGATGGTCCAAGCATGCTGAATCACTCACTCTAACAATAAGATAATAATGGAAATGTAGAAGTGCCACTGTTCCTGGCTTCAGATGACAGCATTGAGATGTAACTTAAACAAAAGCCATTGCCCACTGTATGAGTCGTATCCTGCAGGCTATCTTTATTTTATCATGCATAAATTTAACCACATACTGTATTTAGATAATCACACTACAGAAGGATTTTGCTAAGCCCCTAGCAATGATTGCCCAACAGAATTCCTGGGTTTTACTGTATTTTGAGCTAAGGCATTTAACTTGCCCCTCCCATCAGTTTCATATAAGCAGACATTTCTCAGATGATGTTACACAGCCGATCAGCTTTGGTCAAGCAAGTGTATAATGCTGGAACTTGTCTGAATTCTGTAGATTTCCATTAAACTGAAGCATTCATGTGGCACTAATAAACCGTACTGCAGTTTAGCTGCTTATTGTTTCCATAATTACAGTCACATTCAAAGTAGCTGTTAATAGTTAATTTGAAGTTCTCAGGGAAGACAACAGAAGGAGTCCTGACAAAAAAGAAAGCTGCATCAAAAGTGAGAGACTTTAAAGTTAATTTTAAAAATGCAAATAGTAATAAGTCACGAAGGCAATTGAATTGTTAATGACATTTTATAACATTGTGTTGGACCCCGAACACCACCAGTGGAGTGAAACTGATAAAGACTTCTATGCAGCCCCCAAGCATCATAAACTTTTGCTCCTGAGAGGATCTAGGGACCCTTGTGAATAATGTGGATAAGACTGTCAACAAGCTTTAAAAATGCCCTGTCTCTTTAATGGAGGCCTCATGTGTGAAGCTTTTCATGGTATGGAGGCAGAGGGGGGAACCAGCAGGTTCTCACAGGTTCCCAAGAGTAGGTTACTAATTATTTGTGTGTGCCGAGAGGGGGTTACTAATTGGTGATTTTACACGGATTTTGCCTTAGTTACACCCTCTTCCTTCAGCAGTAGCACCCAGAACTTGAAGCAGTCTAGCAGGAGATGCACTGCATGGCAGCCTGCGCCTCTGCATTCGCCTCCACCTAAGGATTGCATGAAAGCAGCTGCTGCCCTGCCACAGCCCTGCCCAGGAATGCCCCACCCTGGAATTCCGGCCACGCCCCTGTTGTGCCCCGCCCAGCCCCATTGGTGCTACGCCACAGTTTGAATCCCACCACCATGGGAACCTGTTACTAAAATTTTTGGATCCCACCACTGTATGGAGGTCAATAATAATATCCCATTAAGCTGCTATTAAAGGGATAGTGTAAAAGGGAAGGTGACATGGTATAGCCCACTCCTGTCAACCGGGAAACCAGTAAAGAAGATTTACAGAAGAGGGCTATGGCAAACTACCTCTGCTTCTTACTTGCCTCGAAAGCCCCTTGCTGGGTTGACAGAAGTCAGCTGTGACTCGACAGCACTTTAATTACAAAAAGGAACAATTTCAGAAAGTAGACATGTTGGTCTGCAGTAGAATAGCTACATTTGAGTCCTCAGAGAACAAAAAGATTTCGGGGGTATAAGCTCCCTTCACCAATTTTTTCTCCAGGCTGTTGGCAACACTAAATATGAGGGCAAATTGTAGATCTACACTGGGAGGAGGGTTGCCTATCCTTTGCAAATTGCCTATCCTTTCTCCACCGCAAACACACTGTGGTGCTGAGGGAATGACACCTTTGGTTCCACTGCATTTTCTTTCAGTTGTACTGATGATAAAGCTCTAAAGCAGTAATTTCAGATCCCACTCTGCTTATTATCTGAAATCACAATTCCAAGATTACCATTCCCAAATTTGTTGAATGAGCTAAGAAGAAGAAGGAGAGGAGGAGGAGGAGTTTGGGTATATACCCTCCCGTTACTTTCCTGTAAGCAGACTCAAAGGGATTACAATCTCCTTTCCCTTTCCCTCCCCACATCAGAAACCTTTTGAGGTCGGTGGGGTTGAGATAGTCCCGAAGAACTGTGACTAGCCCAAGGTCACCCAGGAATGTAGGAGTGGGGAAACAAATCTGATGCAGCTGATAAGAGTTGGCCACTAGTATGGAAGAGCGGGGAATCAAACCCAGTTCTCCAGATTCATGTCCACTCTGCTCTAATCATTACACCAGGCTCCAGACCTGCGGCTTTCTTCAGATGCTCATGGACTACAATTCTCATCAGCCCCTGCCAGAATTGGCCATGGTGGCAGGGGCTGATGGGAATTGTAGTCCATGAACATCTGGAGAGCCGTAGGTTGCAGACCCCTGCACTACACCATGCTGGCTCCTTACACTGTAATACTTGATGCATCTTTTTTACTCCTGAAAATCTTTCAGGCTGAAAGCTCCTAGACTGGCAATTCTCTGGGGTTGTATCATAACATGGTTTATTATTTCTTTAGTTATTAAAATGTTTATATTCTGCCTTCCCCTTGTGAGTAGAAGAACTGTAAGTTCTATCATGTTCTGGAGTTTTTCTAAAATATCTGGCAGAATAATGTGAGAATTTCTCTGTGAAGGTAACAGCAAAATGAATGCTGGTAGATGAGAATGGGTACTATAGACTGAATGTCTGATGCTAATACTCTCTTGATCCTTTCTCGCATTCTGGTAAAGTGCATTTTTCTGCCTTGCTCATCCTTTTCAAGGTCAATTTTGATGTTTGAGAGGATATCAACATTGTATGTGGAAAAAACGACTTGGACACAATTTAAATAATAAGTACCAATAAATAATAAAGAAATAAGTATCCATTTCACCAACTGTGAGTGAGATGATTTTTTGAACTTGTGATGCTGATTAATTAGAATAACGTTCAACTTTCCCCATGGATTGCAATTTGCATTTCCTCAGTTCTCACACCAATTCTGTAAAGACTATCCTTAAAAATTCCTTGCCAATGGATAACTTAATTGAAGTATGACTCAACATTATTTCATTTTTTTCCATCCATTTCTCATTTCCTCGTATGGTATCAGAATAAGTCATGAAGTTATTGTACAGGCATCTAGAGGCACATCTTATTTCTTCAGTCTGTGCTTTTCCACATCTTGTTGCTATTTTTTATTTCCAAGTGTAGAAAATGATCATATTTCTTTCTTTGTTTCTTTATTTATTTATAGTCTGCCTTTCTCACTGAGATTGAAGGTGGATTACACAATATAAGAATGCAGTCAATAGATGAGACATCCATAACGCCTGTAATTGGATTAGGACTGTGGAAATTAAAACAAAGAAAAAATCTGGGGCAAAGGTTAAACAAAGCATAAACATTAAAGAATTCAAAAATTACATAAAAGGGTAACATATACAGCAACAGAAAGTACATGCAATGATTATTAGTATAGCCCACAGTATCTTTCTCTCTATTAAAGCATTTTTCTTGAATTATTCTAATAAAACCCCAATAGCGATGAAAATATTTCCTTCTTTTTTTTCTTTCATTCTGTTTCAATATGTTGTCTTTGAGAATCATTTAATTTCACCCATTTAAATTGCTGCTATTCCCAATCTACTTTTTAACATGATTTTTACGACATCGTCACCATTTTTATGCCATTGATATGAAATTGACACAAAAAATAACAATGGGCAGCCCCATCCAAGAGCCAGGCACCCAGTTGTAGCTCCTTATGGCAGGGCAGGCTCAAAAAATGAAAGAGCTTTACCGCCACAGGGAAAGCCTCTATGGGCCTTGTAATATATACTGCCACTTAAGCTAATTCTAAGGTTGTGAACCTAAAGGGCTATCAGAGATCGCAGCTTGATTGTCTACAGAGGATTCTGGGCATTCGTAACTCAAAGGCAGTTGGTGTTGAGGAAAGAACTGTTGGAAACATTAGAGTGAGCCCGTTATTTTGAGATAGATCTGTGCTCTGGAGTCTGAGGGCCAGTTCTGTGAGAGCTGAACCACTCAGTGTAAGGGCCAATAAGAGCAGATTTCTGTGGAGGAATCTCACAAAAGTCTTGTAGGTAACCATTACACAGAAATCCTAATTAATCACACCAGTGACTTGGTTTAGTGTCTCCAAGAACTCACCCAGATATGGGGCAGTGAATCTCCTGAGGGTCATGGCAATGTAAATAGAGAAGGGATTAGGCTTTCTGGAGAAAAAACCACAAGTCCTTCTCTTGTAAGCTCCTCGTGAAACCTACACAAGGGAGATGGTGTAGGAGTTAACTGTTTAGGACCTGTGCCAGTTACGCTTAACTGAAGCGAGGAATTGTTGCCAGCACTGGAATGAAAGATTTCTGAACACTAAAAGAAACCTTTTCAAGGACTAGGGTCGATTCCCCACTTCAAAAATCAAAGTAGATACAAACCAGTCCGGTTTGATTTGGGACCTTTGGACCGCGCTTTCACGGTCCCCACTGCAGCTTGTGGCTACCAAACGTCCCTGATCCAGGCGACGCAGCAACCAGGCAGAATTGCCCACTGATTGCGGATCTGCTGTGTGATCTGCTCAGGGGCTTTTCTGATTGGCTACCGCGTTGAGCTGGGGCGGGATTTTTTTAATTCTCCGCCCATCGAATCTACGTCTGCTTGTGGCTCCAGTCTAGTTTGTAAGAAGTAACTTCATTGGGCTTCTAACAGCGTGTGCACAGAACTGGGTTTCTCTGCTTTTGTGCTGCTCTCCCAGCTCGAACTGGCTTTAGAAGATAGGTGCTGTGTGAGCTTCGAAGGGTGGTGCTGCATTCTAGTAGTATTTCGCCTTCGATTAGCTGCCAGATACTGTGGCTGGCATCTTCAGAGGAAGATCCTCTGAAGATGCTGCGCCACAGATGGTATAAAACGTCAGGAGAGAATGCTGCTAGAACACGGCCATACAGCCCGGAAACCACACAGCACCCAAGTGATTCCGGCCGTGAAAGCCTTCGACAATACATGTTTCTGTACACTTGCCTAGATGTGAATCTGCCATGGGGAGTTGCCTCAGCCTTGGCCTCCCGAGAACCGTCACGGCAGCCAGCATGCCTCTGCTTCAGACCCACTTGCCCTGCGTATGAGGTGGAAGCCTATCGGAGAGGCTGCCTATCCCCCGTGAAGCGAGGAGGGAGGAGGAGGCACGGGGAAGCAGCTGGGGCCATGGCGCGGCCCCAGGAGCGAGTAGTTGCGGCGGGGCAGGCATGCACAAAACAAGCGATAACGAGGACGGCTCCCTGCAGAGGAAACAAAGTGGGGAAGTCCCCCTTGCCTGTTCCTTGCCTGCTCTCTGCTCCTCTCTGCTCTCTGCTCCTGCCAAGCTTGTCTAAGTGCTCGGTCTGGCCATTTTAATTTCCCCCTCAGCGCTAGTCTCTATAGCATCGCTGCAAGTGATTCTCTTTCTGACTGACACAAGTTTAAAAAACGCTTTCTAGACCGGTTTTTACTGGGAAAATCTTTCCAAGCCAGCCCCACGTCTCCACGTGTACACGTGGATTTCGGCTCCAAAAGTGTTATGGTAATTGAGGAATCACATATTGTTATGTGTCACTCACATATTGTTATGGTAATAATTGTGATTTGAAATTTAGGGAGTGAAGTGGAGACAAAATATTGTGTTTTGTGTAAGTTGTGCTTTCAAAGCTTTTTGATCTGTCACTTAATCTGTACAGAAATCTAGTCACAATGAAGATGGAACATCTTGCCATTAAATTAAAGGAGTACGTGTAGAGGTAAGGGAGTCAGATACAACAGAGGACAGAGCTCCAGCAATTGTATAAAAATTAGGATTTCATTAAGGTGGAGGTTAAAATAAATCATCATGTTGATAGACCTGTTTTGACTCCGCTGTTAAAATTACAGCATTCCAAATATATAAACTCCAGTATTGTTTAGGCCCGTGGTGGCAAACCTTTGGCACTCCAGATGTTATGGACTACAGTTCCCATCATCCCCTTCCAGCATGGCCAATTGTCCATGCTGGCAGGGGCTGATGGGAATTGTAGTCCATAACATCTGGAGTGCCAAAGGTTCGCCACCACTGGTTTAGGCTGTTTCTGTGTAATTATATTAACATTACATCGATGAAGGATAATGAACTTCATGTGTAGTAATTTTCAGTAGGTGTGTAAAAGTGTTATTTATTTATAAATCCAGATGTTTTATTTCCAAATAACCCTTTCCATTTCGTTCTGATTGCTGCAAGTTCAGAATGTTGAGGATAGTTATATATTGTCGACATGCATTTTGAACTCTCTCTCTCTCTCTCTCTCAGTGTGTGTGTGTGTGTGTGTGTGTGTGTGTGTGTGTGTGTATATATATATATATATACACACACAAACATTGTTGCTTAGAATCTTTTTCTTCTGTGGTATGTACTGATAAAATTGCCAACGTTTAATCCTAATGCCACTCCTGTACCTTTATGTGACAGCAGCCATGCCACCAACAGGTGCAGGTTTACTTTGCATGGAAATGCAGAGACAGGTCTATAGGAGCCACCACCCTAATTATGCCATAATGATGTCATTCTTGGTGACCAACTATCTGTGTTGGGCAAGTCATGGCAAAATAGGCATCACAAAGGTGTGAGCTTCCTCTTCTAGCATTAAGCCCTAGGTTATTCTTTGAATAAACATCTGGTTAGACCCACAGGACAAAGATCTCTCTGTTGTATTGAAACTGGGTGTGAAGAGGAACATTTTTATCATTTCCCTATGAAAATTCATTGCAAATACTGTCAAGCCAAAATGCACTTGTTTCCTTATAAGCCTGCAGAAACACAGGCTAACTGTTGGAAGAATGCTGCTGAAAGTAAGTGAAAGCAAAATGTCTCATCCATCTTTCCCCTCTCTGGTTCACATATTTCATTACAATATAGCAGTTTATTAATTCTATGCACACTTACCAGGGAGTAAGAAGTTAAACAGTGGAGTTTGCTTCTGAGAAAACATCCATAGGATTGGGCTGCACATTTTAAAAATGGTATTGCTCCTTTGTCTCTGGAGCTTAACATGCAGAAATGAAGCAGAAAAAATGATATTTTTCCATCATGGAGGCAAAGTAATGGAGAAAGTTTAATTTCCTAATTTCTAGTAACACTGATTCTTGGCGATTTTATAATCACTATTCTTGGCAGCCATGCCATGCTGCCTGAGAATGGCAACACATAGATTTGAAGCTTTGGAACACAACAACCAGAGCTTTAAAAGTCAGGATTTCATGTAATACGTACAGAGACTGGGCAGAATCCTCACATTGCCCCATTTAGAGAACATGGCAACCATGCATGTTGGGAGAATCACAGGTAATATGCACTCCTGATACACATGGTTGGAAGGCTTGATTGTAACATCTGAGATGGGCTACTGTACCCTACTTTCTGCCACACTAGATATGGTAGCAGTTCTCTGACTTGTACATTTATTGAATAGAGAAGTATAGTGAGTTAGCAAGCACTTATTTCCTCGCTTTTCTACTGTTTCAATCAGATGTAAGTGAAAACAGTGCACTTAATAGTTGCATATGGTGACCATGAGTCAGTCACCATTCTCTCAGAACTCTGTCAGCCCTCATGGAGGTAGGCAGCCGCAATGCACTTCCAAACATCTCTTGCCTTGAAAACCCTTCAGGGTTGCCATATGTCAGCTGTGACTTGATGGCACTTTTTGCCACCTAATAAAAGAGAATTCCAGTGGGTATGCTAGCCAAATTGGTCTGTTCCCTTTCATAGTTGGGGTAATTAGCTGAGAACAGACTTGCTATGTGAGAGGTGGGAAGGGGGAGTCTCCACCAATGTACATATGTAGCGAAATGTCCTTGTAGCTTCTATCTATAGATCTGTTTATGAGATCTGTAAAAGTAATCACAGAACAAAAATCTAGAATTAAAAACAAAAGTTGGGAAGCACCACTAGTGTAACATTTAGTTGAACACAGACATACAGAGAAAGCCATCTCTGAACATCTCCTGCCTAGAAAACCGGTCAGCATAGATCAGCTGTGACTTGACAACACACATACACATACATTAAGCTACAGCATTCTCCTTTCAAAAACGAAATCTTAGCTGCCTGAGAAGATTCATACTCCTGAGAATCATAAGCTGACAAAATGAGAAAAAGGAAATTAGGCAATAATGCAGTGAAACTCTTCAAACAATAGTCTACTTAATTGATGCAATGAATCTGCTTCCTTTCAAAACTGCACCTGCATTGAGAACTAAATTTCTACAATTGGATAGTGAATATTTTTCCATTGAGAACCAGAGCCAGTGGGGCTGAATGGTAGTTAATGGATTTTTTCCTTCTTCTGTGGTCAACCTAGTTTGTTATAACTTTTCTTTTTCTTAATGCAGAACTGTAATGCATCTAAGTACACTAAAATTTCCTGTGTGGCTTCTATCAGATTGGCATTTGTTGGGCAATACATTTCCGACAGTTTTGTGAATCATGGCCTGGCATTTTAGTCATTTTGCATTGCAGTGCTGCATGCTCACAAAATTTGGATTATTTTAGGTATTATTAGCAATATCATTCTGATGGGATTCATAGGTTATCTACCAATCTATCTATCTATCTATCAGGGACGGGGCGGTATAAAAGCTTAAAGTATAAATAAATAAAAATAAATAAAAATATCATTTGATTTTGAATTTTGGGCCAGTGGGAAGCTCTGATGGGTCGTTGTACTGATCCCTTAAAGAATGTGACTAAAATATATCTTACCTGTGTTGCAAGTGCGGTAAATTCCCTTCTGACTGTCAGTCTAGAATTTGTCTTCATTGTTTATTCTTCTGTTATTCAGCAGAATGTCACAACATGTAATTTTCCATCCTGTTCTTTAAAAAAGCAAAAATCAGCTGGGTCTTGAAATGTGAATTGTTCCCAGTTGTGCCCCAGTTCTTGCCATACAACACCTATTTCTCTGCTCCCAAATGGTTCATTTGATAAGCATCCTATTATGATAGAAATATAGATGAAATTTTATCCACTTAACATGCCTAAAAAATTTACTGCCCAATTGGCGGGTTGAGCCTGGATTGGATGATGGTTGTACACAGTATAATGCCTCACCCCATTTATCTTCTTGTACCATTACAATTATCTGGATTGAGCTGATATGCTTGAAAGAACAAAGGAGTGAAAGTATGTCATAATTTTGAGGAAAAAGAAGAATCTTTCTGCTCTGGACGAAGAATCTCAATGAAATTTGGGACAGAGAATTAAATTATTTGTAGTTGTTACTTAAATGGCAGCTATGTAACCAAGGCCAATTACACGCCCTAGGGATGTAACCGCAGGGGCCAATTACAGCGCCCTAGGGATGGCAAAAACGCCGTCCCTTGGGAGCTGTTTGCATTACTGCGCCCTAGGGATGGCAAAAACGCCGTCCCTAGGGAGCTGTTCGCATGGGGGGTGCAGCTGCTTTGCAGCCCCGCTGCCCTCGCTCCTCCCCAGTGGCGCAAAGCTGCCATTTTCCCACCACGGTCCCCGAGCGAGGATTTTGGAAAACGGCGGCTTCCAACTGCTGCCGTTCGAACGGCAGTGGCTGGAAGGCACCATCCCTCCCCCCTTTCCCAATCAACTTGCCTTCCCTGCGACCGTCCAGCGCGTCGTCGAGGCGTGGGGACACACACCCCTGCCCTGCGACTCCGGAGTGGTCGGTCAGGGCAGGGGGTGTGTCCCCTGGCCTCGGCAATGTGCTGGTCAGTCGCAGGGAAGATATGTCGATCGGGCGACGGCACTCCGCGGTGCCATCTTCCCTGTCGGTACCGGTTCCCTGTCGCATGAATGGTCCGGGGGGGGGGGGTTGGTTGGTGTCATGTACACCGACCCAACCCCCAGCATGGCCGTGCGAAAGCGGCCCAAGTTAGTGCTAGAATAGAAAGTTGTTATTTATTTTCTTCCATATAACCCTCCCTAATAGTTAGTAAACTCATTTATATGAAACCAGCAACTGTGTACTGATCTCTTTTATGCTGCTTTGCTAAATGTATTAAGCTAAACACCCAACAAAGATGGCAAGAGGAGGAATGGGGTGCTTCTGCTGGGCCCTGCAAAGCATGGGCAGCTTATCGCTGATGCTCAGCATGGCCAGGCTTGTTGTTTGGGGGGGGGGGGGTCAGGGATGGTGTTGGGACTTATGGGTACGTTTGGGAGGAGTTGGGTGGTGATGAGGGGTCTGGTGTCAGGGAGCATTATGAGGACTCCTGTGACAATGGTGAGTGTGGTGACGGGAAGCATTGGGAGGTGTGGCATTGTGTGGTGATGGGAAGCATTGGGAGCATCAGGCAGTGGTGGGAACAGTTACCAAAGGTTTACTTTTTGTGCAGGATCTTGTGACAACTGGGGGTGTTGAGAGGCTTCGGGCAGCATCCAGGACCATTGGGAGGCATAGGGCTGTGTGGGTAGGTTTGGGAGGCAGCAAAAAGGCAGCAAAAGTGAAAAATGGTGGCACAAGAGAGTTGATCAGTCATCATGTACAACTCACAGGGCTTGACTGGAAATGAGTCCTGTGCTGAAATCGGTTGAGAGTTCATCGCTGTGACATGTGGAAGCTTAGACAATTATAGGTTAGGACTGCATCATAACAGGCTCTGAGTTGGTTGGATTTACTGGAGGGTTTTCCACGCAGAATCACTAGAGGGTGCCCTAGGTTTAAGGCATTAGATAATAAAACAAAATAAGAAATTGATTGATTTATGTTATTCATAGTTCTCTTTCCTCACAGGGATTCAAGAAAGATTACACAGGAAAGCCCTCTTGAATAATTCAGTTTTGCATAGCTTGCTGAAAGCCAGGAGAGTTAGAATCATAGAATTAAACAATTGGAGGGGGTCTAAAGCCCATCCAGTCCAATCCCCAGCACCATGCAGGATGACTTAAAGCATCCCGCGCAATAATAATCTAACCTCTGCTTAAACACCTACAGGGGGAACCCACAATATCCCTGGGCAAATGATTCCACCACTGAACTGCCCTTATTGTTACAAGATTTTCCTAATTTCCTGCTGTTTATCTCCACACTCATAGTTTAAACCAGTTTGGAATCCTATCTTACACTACAAACTGAAATTGACCCCTCCCCTCTTCTAAATGACAGCCCTTAAAAAAGAAAAAAAAGTAATTATGTTCCTCTCACTTCCTCTTCTCCAGGCTAAACATCCTCAGTTCCTCTTTCTCTGCAAAGCTGGCTGTGCAATCCTCGGCCGGGGGGGGGGGGGGCAGGAGGGGCAGGGGGGGGGGACTGCAGTTGGGGATGGCATAACTGCACCACCTCCAAAGAAGAATGGAGAGAAGAGGAGAAGAACCTGAAATGTAGCAAAAGCCCAAAACTTAATGATGTTCCCCAATGGACTGTGCACGGTAGTTTTATGGCATAAATCACTGGCAGTGGAAGGGGACAGTCCCAGGCTGAAAGTCCTTAGGGAGCTGACTAATGTCAGCTCTGCCCCCAGGAATGCCCCACTGGTGCTGGAGTAAACTCCTGTAGTATGGTGTTACTGCCTATCTTGACGATGCAAGTGCCACTTACACCATCTGGAGTGACAACGACACCAGTGGTAGGATCATGCTGTTTCCACAACTCTTTCCCACCCCTCCCCACATGGGTTGCACTTTTAATGTCTGAACCCCTAATCTTTGTTGTTCTCTTCTGCGCCCATTGTAAAGTTTCTATGTCCTTCCCATAAAAAGGCCTCCAGAACTGGACACAATACTTCAAATGTGGTCTGACCAGTATATAGTGGTTCTATCACTTCTTGTGTCCTAGACACCATGGTATCAATTTATATACCTTAAGATCAAATTTGTCTTCTTTGCTGCTGGCTGCTCGTGCTCAGTTTGCAAAACCCCAAGATCCTGTTCACACATGCTGCTACGCAGAAAACTATCTTCCATCCAGTACATGTGCATAACATTTTTAGTACTTTGATGCAAAATCTTACACTTATCTCTATTAAATCACATCTTATTCACATTGTCCATTACCCCAATGTATTCAGGTCTGATAGAGATAAAATACAATCTTTCAGATGGCTACCCATCTTGCTACCCAGATGTTATCTGCAAATTTAATAAGTAACCCCTTTGCATCTTCATCTAGATCATTCATTAAAAATACTTAAAAGGTCTGGGCCCAAAACTGAACCCTGTGGCGCCCCCTAGATACTACCCTGTAAACAGAGAAGGAGCTATTAACTAATATTCTTTGGGTGCAATTATCCAACCAATTTCTTATCCACCTGACCATCTTAAAATCTAATCCACAGCCCTCCAATTTGCCAATCAAAGCATAATGGGGAACCTTATCAAATGTCATTCTGAAATCCAAATATAGAATATCCACAGCATCCCCATGATCTACCAAACCTGTCTCCTGATCAAAAAACGAAATGAGATTAGTTTGACAGGGCCTATTATAGGCAAATCCATACTGACACCTTCTTATCACCAAGTTGTACTAAAGATGTATACAAATAAGCCCTTTAAAGATAGGCTCCAAGATTTTCCAGGGAACAGAGATTAAACTGATCTCTCTATCATTCCTTGGATCATCCTTCCTACCCTTTTTAAAAATCAGGGCAACCTTTGCTTTTCTCCAATCACATCATCTATCCCAATGAAGATAATAGATAACAGTTGTGCTGATTCCTCAGTTAAATCTTTAAGTGCTCTCGGGTTGACACAATCCAGCCCAGGGAACATATACCCATCCAAAGCATCCAGACACTTCTGAACAACCTCTGAACTTATATCCAAGTGTAAATTCAAATCCTACATACCGTTGCCTAAAGTGGGCCTCTATTGGGGAAATATGTCCGTACAAGAAATCTTGCCATGATGGACCTTTGCTCCTGGTGCATGGCAGAGACTTTGTGCATAATGGGCCAATGTTCTATAAATAGGATTCCACCACGAGAATGTCTTTCCACTGCCTTCAGAATGTCATCTCCTCAGGGAAGTCTTGGAATTTCCCTTCTCTGAAGAAAGTTTATGGAGCACTACTAATGAGTCCTTAGAACTAACACCAGTCCCCAGGATACTTTGCTAGAACATACGATGTAGGTTTATGCCCCAGACATATCCCTAAAATAGATTTATTTTTTTATGTGTCATTGGCATGCATTACAATAAATTCTGAATAAATATACCCAGGAAATTGGTTGTTTGAAACAACTAATGGGCTGACTGAACACTTCCTAAGCCTGGGGCAAAGTTTAAAAGAAAGATGTACCAATGTAATAATCAACTCTGGAAAGAACTAGTTATTCAAAGAAGCTTACCATAAGGAAAAAAAATCTCTATGTGTGACCCAGTACTCAAAACATATTCTGTTATGTTTAATAACTGCATACCTTATCAAACTACATTTCTCAGTGTACTTCCTGTGCAGCAGTTGTGCTCCTCAGATAACTTCTCACAGTGCCTTATCTTAGTTTGGTGTATTCCATGACAGAATGAGGGCATTTTCTGTAGCCAGGTGGATGTGACAGAATGGCCTTCCTGAACGGATAAGGACAGTGCCTTTCCCCCCGATTTTTGGAAAACACTCCAGTGTTCTTTTTCAGAGAGCTTTTGCGGCGGGGTCAAATTGTCAGGGAAGTCCTTGCTGTGAGTTATTGCATATTTTGTCTGGAAATTCTTGTATATTTATTTTTATTGCAACTTGTTGTTGCCATTGCAAGCTGCCTTGAGGCCAGGTTTATCAATCTCCAGGTGGGACCTGAAGTTCTCAAGTAATTCTAATGGATCACTATGCTACAGAGATCAATTACCATGGAGAAAATGTCCGCTTTAGAGGGGTAGACTCTATGGCGCCACAGATCCCCTTCCCTTACTCTACCCTCACTAAGCACCAAACCCAAGTCTTCAGGAATTTCCAAAGTTGGTTTAGCAACACCACTTTAGTCTGAGGAGAAGGGTGGGCTGTAAATACATTAAGTAAACAACTTTAAAAAGCTCAAGGTTGACTGTACAGGCAGAAGGGAAGAATTTTGCTGGGGGCTGGTTGTATTTCAATTCTGGATTGGGAGCAGCAGCATTAACTTTGCTCAGAGATGGCTGCATGTTGTATCTCTTTGTAAGTCTCAGGACACGTACTCAGAACAGCGAAGTTATTATGGAAACACAAAGATGGAATCCTCACTACACAGAGAGTATATGTAAAGAACTAAACCTTTAGGGGTGTAAGAATGATACATGCCACTAACCTGAATTTAAAAATGTGTTTCAGCTATCAGCAGTTTGAGAAACACTTCTAGCCAAGACTGAAATGTATTTCTGAGAAACATACACTGTAAACATACGAACTAAAGAACAGAGCTTGCTGGATTCCATTATGTGTTAGCACTTAAGTTCCCAGTGAAGTGCTCTAGGAATGTGAAGAACTTCAGAGAACAGAAACCTGACATTGTTCTCATACCTACCAGACAAAATGTCCAAAATTATTGAGCCCCTACCTTTCCTGATATATAATGATTTGCATGTTTAGCATTTTTACATTGATCTGCACTTGCACTTTTATTAAACACTTGTATCGAGTCAGGTCATATTAAGAACACACTGTGCAAGCCTAGCAAAAAACAATTTTTTTAAAGAGTTCAAGTCTAGGTAATGTTGCATGTCATGAAAAAAATGTTTCCGGTCATTTTAATTAAAATGTATCCTTTTAGGAAGTCAAATAAGTGTGCTGTTACTCTTTAACTGTAATACAAGCACCAGGGAAGCCAAACTGAGTATTCGGAAAACTAATGACCTGTGATATAATGAATACAGTGCCAAGGGAAAGTGTAATATGCAAGAAGCATTCAGAGGTCACCCAAGGGTGTTCATATTATCTGTGAAATAAATAGCCAGTAATAAAAGGAGTGGTCAACTTTTGATATGAACGTCTGTGTGTGAAAAAATATTAAGGATCTATTGGTAGCTTTGTCACCCTGTTCTTGGGTTTTTCAAAATGAAATCTATTGTAAAAGGCTATTGTAAAACGTACCATTGCAACATTTATTCATTTCAAATGGAGAAAATTTGATACTGTTGAAAGATTGTGGAATTTTGGGTCCTTTGTTATTTGTATACTAATTACCCAATACTTAATTTTAAAATACATTTTGTAAAAACAAAGCTGAATTTTTTTGATACCATGGTTTTGCTCTAAGATGCTGTCATTAACATCAGTCAAGAATCCTCAATGCCTTCTAGATTCTATTTCAAAAAGTCTACAAACTGCAAATTTAACTATTACACCATGCCCTGAAATATCCCCTCTCCCACACACTTCCTTCATTTTGTTCTTCCCTTTTAAAAACTGAATATACAGCCAAATAAAGAGTTCCGGGGAACTTGAAAACTGGCTAACGTATATGTAATTTGCCAGTTTGGAACACATTCCTTTCAGGATCTTAATAGGACTTGTGTATAATTAACTGGTTGTATAATTAGAACCCTAAAGTGTGTACACAGTCCCCCACCTCTTTCCCTATAACCTTCTTTAAAAAGAGGGGGAGTCAGTAACCTTATTCCAAAAGTTAAAGGTGATTGATAAAAGTTTGTCTTAAGTAGCCTACCCATTAAAAACAACCTATAGTATAAAATATGGGGATGAAAGCCACTGATCTTAAAATCCAGCCTGAACAAGAAAATCTTGCTGTGGTTCTGGAAGCAGGGTTGGCAACTCTGGGTTAGGAAATACTTGGAAATTTGAAGATGGCTCCTTGGAGCAGAGTTGCCAGCTCTGGGTTGGGAAATACCTTGAGATTTGGGGTATGGAGCCTGAGAAAGGTGGGATTTAGAGAGAGATTTCAATTAGGTACAATGCCATGAAGTGACCATTTTCTCCAGGTGAGCTAATCTCTGCCACCTGGAAATCAGTTGTAGTAATGGGAGATTTCCAGCCACTTCCTGGAGGTTGGCAACTCTGCCTGGGACAAAGAAACTTCTGGAGGGGAGGGACCTCAGTAGTATCAGGGTTTGTGTCGGGATGGCAACTTGACCTCACTTCTGGGTATTTGGTAGAAGACTTTGTGGCATTGGTGCGATGCTTTTTTTAAAAAGAGATTTTCTGTTGTCAGGCAGGGAGACTAGAACAGGGAGTCTCTGCTATTGGACAGGGAGGCTGGAAGATCTCCCTATTAGAATGTTATAAGAAGCCAGCACACATTCTAGGACACTTGTTCAAGGTCCTCTTGGCTGACTGTTCCATCTGGAAGCAGAATAATACTCTGAAGGTCCAAAATATTTTTTATATAAATAAAAAGATGGCTCCTCATTGTCTCAAGGCTCAATAAGGGGATTAGACCACAGCAACTTAAGCAGCATTAACATTTCCTTTTTCATTTTGGACTGACTGATTGTGAGTCAAGTTCAAGTTCAACCTTTATTATACATAAATATCAAAACAATTGGCAGAACAATGTCACATTTGACAAAAAGCATTTTAAAATTCTCTGGATGAGAGCACCTGCAAGAGATATTGTATTCCCTAAAATCTCAACATCATTACTGTTTAGCAATTGTGTTATATAAGCTTTGGGAGAGATGTTACACATAGTTTGTGATAACAGAACTTCTCTCAAGAGGTTATAATTTGGACAGGAATGTAAGATATGTTCCAATGTTTCAACCTGGGATCGACAATATGGACATACCCTGTCTGAAAGGGACAAATTCCTGAATCACCCTTGGATAAGCGCAGGGGAAAAGACATTATATCTAGCTCCTGTAAGAATCCAATATTGCCTGGGCTCATGAATCAGTAGTAAATATGAGACCATCTTTCCAGCCACAAGATTGATGCCAAGAGATAAGGGGGAACCTATCGATCTTGCTTGATTTTTGAGTCAATTCCACCACCTTCTTTAGAAAATAGCTAGTCATCTGACCAGCTAATTCAGATGTTTCTGAGGGGGTAAAAATGAACAGCAAGATTTTTTAAAAATATATATTTATAACATTTATATGCGCCTTTCAGAGACATGCTCAAGCAGCTCAAAAATACCGTGTTTCCCCAAAAATAAGAAAGTGTCTTATATTAATTTTTGCTCCCAAAGATGCACTATGTCTTATTTTCAGAGGATGTCTTATTTTTCTGTGTTCTGTTCGTCGGGCATGCTTCCAAACAAAAACTTTGCTACGTCTTACTTTCGGGGGATGCCTTATATTTCGCACTTCAGCAAAACCTCTACTACGTCTTATTTTCAGGGGATGTCTTATATTCAGGGAAACAGGGTAAACAAGATAAAAATAATAAAAATTAAAATAATTTAAATTAGCAACTGTCATTATTTTAAAACGACTTTAAACTAAGACCTGAGTTGGAGAAAGTGGTTGAAAGGGGTGGAGAGCCCGGAAACCACACAGCACCCCAGTGATTCTGGCTGTGAAAGCCTTCGACAATACATTGATGCAATATTCTTTTTTAAAAAACTCAAGTTCCTTATTTTGGGCAGCATTTCTTGTTAAGTGTATGTGGAAGCTCAGTTCAGGCCCTGTTTTCACGCATGTGTCCTTACGAACAGCACTTTAGAGTTTGTTGTGGAAGCAGCACTATACGTGGATGTCCCTTAACTCAGAATTGGTGGAAAGTGCTGTCAAGTCACGGCTGATTTATGGCAACCCTGTAGAGTTTTCAATTCAAGAAGTGGTTTGCCATCACCTGCCTCCACGTGGCCTGAGACAGTTCTAACAGAACTGTGTGACTGGCCCAAGGTCACCCAGCTGGCTTCACACTGAGGAGAGGGGAACCAAACTCAGTTCTCCAGATTAGTTTGCTGCTGTTAACCACTAGACTGTGCTGGTTCTCCCTTCTCCCATTAGTAATATAAAAAAGACAGTAAGGAACAGGAGATAATGCCTAGCTTTCCCAACACTCTCACCAACAGTGTTATGATGCTTGGAGTTTTGTAGGATCATAAATGGAATACAGTTTGTGATGCATCTGACTGAAACTCCTTCATTGCTGCTTCCTCAAGCTCTCTCTTTGATGCTAAAGATCCACCCTGCTGATGAATTTTGTGGAATTCAGAAGCTTGCAGTCTTTTAAGGTGTGACACTTTATTTGCTCCTAATCAAAAACTCATGTCAGATCCCAGAAGTTAAGCAGAGATGGCCCTGGTTAGTACTAGGATGAGAGACCACCAAGAACTTCAGCATCGATTGCTATGCAGAGGCAGGCAATGGCTAAAACCCTCTGAAGATCTCTTGCTTTGGAAACCCTATGGTGTCGCCATAACTCAGCTGTGATTTGACAGCAAAAAAGGAACAAAAATATGCATGCACAATGGTTGTCTTCATATTTCAGAAGGGTAGGCCCTGTGGGGTGTGCCTGAGGAAGCAGGGTCCCACTTAAAACCCTTATGTCACTTCTGTTCCTGTTCTTCAAGGAGTTGCAAGACCCTCCTGTTCTGTTCTATCACGTTCTGCTCCTGGTCTTCAAGGAGTTGCAGACCATATTCTGGTCTTCAAGGTGTTTCAAGACTCTTAGTTGTTTCAGATTACATTATTTCATTATTAATATCCCCCCCCCCCCACACTTTGTGGTGGGCTAAAGGGAGATAAAAAGTATTGCAAATAAACTAGCTTTTAACTTAAATGGGCAAAAGCGGCCCATTTGAACTGTAAGAAATGTAAGTATTCCTTGCGGAAGGAAAACGTCTCTTTCAGAATGTCATTCAAGTTTCTCACTCGCTTTTCTCACGTTGCTCTTTATTGTTATGGCCCACGTGTGCTCCGGTAGATCCAACCTGAACCTCCTCCGATCCATGTTGCCCGGTGAATGAAAAGTGCCCCGCAAATGCACACAGGCCGCGCGGAAAGATCCCAAGAGCGCAGCGCGATCGTTCACTCGGAAGCAAGTCCCGCTAAAAAGTTGAGGGGATTTACTCCCGAGTAAGCGTGCGTAAAAAGTGCCTAATTGCAGAACACTCGCGAGCCGGTCCTGCTATGCTCGATCGGGCTTATTCCGAAACGAGGCGGCTCAGCAGCAATCAGCGTATGGAACGAAACCGGATTTGTCCGCGGGTAAAGACGAATGGGGAGCGGCGCTAATAATTCCTCCAGACGTGAGCTCAGCTTCCCCAGCTGCTCCGACGCCATTAGCGGGAATCCCTGCAGCCTCCTTCCACACGTGTGGAATGCCTGCCTCCTCCCTGCTAGTCATTCGGCGGGATGACGCGAGCCAAGTCTCCGGGGAAATCAACTTTTTTCGGGCCACCTTAAGGCAGGCTCGGCCCCCGGCACGACGGCTAACTCTCCGGCTCCACCCTCGGAAAGTGCGAGTGAGACCTCTTCCAAGCCGCGCAGCCAGCGGGGGTGGGTGGATGGGAAAGCCTTTCCGAAGTGCCGAGCGAGAGATGCGCCAGCTGCTGGGGATCGCGTGCAGCGCGGGAGAAACCGTAAGTCAGATCAAGGTGGGGGCTTTCCTGGCGATCCCTTAGCCTCGGGGTGAACTTATGCGTCAGCAAAAGCAGATGGGATTGCTGGAACTTGAAGTGGTTGTTGTTCACTGGCGAAAGAAGGAAGCTTGCCCAGCCCCTAAATACTGGAGAAGAAAGTCGTCCTTTTCCTGGGTGAAATCCAGGCTGAGTTTGGTGGGAAGTTTGTGTTCCTACAGGGGATGTGCAAGTGGCTAGCTGAGAAGGGAGGCAGGGGCTTTGTGTCTGAGACAGCGTGGTATAGTAGTTAAAAGCAGTGGGCGCTGATCTGATGAACTGGATTGGAGACCCCCCTCCTCCACATGAAGCCTGCCAGGGTGACCTTGGGTGACCTCTCTCAGGACTCTCTCAGCCTTGGTGGCTGTTATGGGGAGAGGAAGGGAAGGAGTTTGTAGCTGCTTTGAGATTGCTTATGGGTAGAAAAGTGGAGTATAAATCCAAATTCTTTTTCTGCTGTAAAAGCAGCATGGTCATTCCTCTGGGGTGAGAGGAAGCCACAGACCCATTTGCAGCAGGCCATCTTTGATCTTTGTGGCCTTTGCGCAAGCTTTGATGATCCTGGAACCCTCTGTTGCTACTGGGTGTTTAGATCCTGCTTGACTGATCCACAAATTTAATTGCAACTGTACATCATGACCTCAGTTCCTCCATCTATAAAATGGGAAGATGTAAAATAAGGAAACAGGTGTTCCCCATCCTAAGCTTCGTAGCCATGGCAAGCTGTGGGTTTGCAGAGTGGAATAAATCTTTGAGGCAGGACAGCTTTGATACCATAGAAATGCTTTAAAAAGTTATATTCCCTGTCTACTCAAGCATTAACTTAAGTTGCACATTACTTGTTTGTTCTTCTCCCTATATCTGTGACCCTGGTGGGGAAATTAGAAACATGGCCTGTAGTTTCCTTTACTACTTGTTAAAAATCTTAGGGTTTGTACTCTGTAGTGTTGTTAGGAATTTAAACTATGTATGAAATAAGGTGTAAAAACTGATTGCAGTTAAGATAGCAGAGGGAATAGTGCCTAAAGCCCCAATGTTAAAAAAAAGACTGAAATTTAGGATCACCAACCTTTGGGTGGTCCTGGGTTCAGTTCTGTTAAAGAAAATAACTTATTTGGAAGGTGGACTCTATGGCATCGTATACCATTTGAGTATTTTCGCTCCCTAAATCCTTCTCAGGTACTCCCCCAAATTAGGAATTTTCTAATCCAGAGTTACAACTGTACTTCAAACCCATGTTCAACACAGAACTTACTGCGAGGATGCAGTCTAAGAATCTGATGTTTATATGGGGAAAAAGTTATCAGTATGTTAGCATTGGCTTCTCCCACTAAATTCCTTCAAAGTCATGTCAGTAATCTTTCTGTTATCTTTTAAGGTGATGCTGAGCTATTGAAAATAATTAATATTTTGAATGTTTTTTAAAGGATGCCAAATAGGAACCCAAAGCAGCTTACAATATTTCTCTCCCCTCTTTCATTTTATGTTTATAACTAGCGGGGCCCGGCCACGCGTTGCTGTGGCAATTGTCCTCCTCATCACAGTCTGCAACCCACACAGATGTCCATGCAGGTCCAATGATCCCCAGCATAGCCTTTTGGGGTGGTCAAATGGAATCCCTCTTCCCCTTTTCAATTCACTTTGTTATATGGTGGTGTCCTGTTTTTTAGCATAAGGTAACCCTTTCCATTCCACAATGGAACTGCCCAGAGTGCGAATCCCGCTATCCATGAGGCTGGTTGACACGCACAGTCCTGGCTTGGGTAAGGCAGAACTGGGGCAAGGAGGCTATCCCAGTCAGGCAGCAGAGGCAGGGTGGTGAGGCGCTCAGATCGAGGCCAGCTCCCTGGGTTCTTAAAGGGCCATGTGCAAAAGAAGCAGAGCCGGTAGTGTTGGTTTGCCCCCACCCTGCGGATTTTCTTAGAAGAAGAAGGCAAACTCCAGCTCGCTTTTAGTAAAAGAGAGCTGTGGCGAATATGGGTGAGGAAGTGGGTAAGTGGTGGTTGGATGTAAGGGAGTGGGTAAGTGGTGGTTGGATGTGAGGGAGGGCAGAGTGAGGTATGTGCGGATGATCTGGATGTGTGTTGTGTGTTAGCAGTGGGTGAGGCACAGAGAGTGAAAGTTACCTGCGTGTGAGGGGGGGAAGCCCCACCTGGTGTCTCACATGGCAAAGTGTGTATGTGTTTCACTTCCAGTCATATTACCTAACTGTGTTACCTATTTACTGTTTTCACTTGTCATCTCTGCCCATGTGCACGAACATTCTAAGCTCTCATACCAAGCCCTCAGGCCACAGACAGACAGGCTGCATGAACATTCTAAGGGTGACAGTTAAACACAAACAGCTTCATGGCCTGGTGCACCAGGAAAAAGATGTTTTACCTGGCTCAGGTATGGACTTTTGGCGATTTGAAGGTCCAATTACCTGCCCGCAACAGGGAGGGACATCATGTGAAAATTTGGGGGTGATCCGTCCAGCCGTTTCAGCATTAGGGAGTGACTAACAAAGTCACTGTTAGCTTTTTATATATATATCCCTGGGAAGTACACTAGGCTGAGAAAGACTATATCACCCAAGGTCAATCATAAGCTTCCATACAGGTTTTGCACCCTTTTTGGGGAGCATTTTTGGGGTTTGTGTTTAAAGACCCAGATTTTTTTTAAAAAATGAAAAAAGCCAAACCCCCATCCTGGAAAGGGGATGCTTCCCTGACTTTTTTGAATTTTACATTTTTTTTCAGGTATATTTAAACCTGATCCAAAAAAAATTCCAAGCATGTGAAGTCCACATGGGAGTCAGAAGTGGCAAGTGGTACAGAACTTGCGCCCAGTGTTAAGCTCTGCACTGCCTGCTGCTCTGAAACTACATGTACTTTTGAGGCAGCATTTAGCTCTACACCATCTCCAAAGTTTATGTGGACTTTGGAGGCAGTGGAGCAGAGCTGAATTCTAGGCCTGGCCATGCCGAGTCCAGCGTTTAGCTGCCGGCCACCTCCAGGCCCATGTGAACTGTGGCAATGGCCAGGAGGGGATGAGGCCTCCCCATCTCTTTTCAATCATGGTTGGGGGCAAAGCTGTTTGAAAAATGCCAAAGAAGTCAGTATTTTTTGCAATCTGCTTTTTGGCTTCCTCATATTGCTGCCATTTTTTTTCAGAAGAAAAAATCTCTGCAATACCAATAAGGTTATTTGGGGGTGGTATTATATGCCAATAAAGGCTTGGTGCTACTACTGATCCAAATAACTGGAACTGGTTCCAGTTATGACTTTGCCATTTGTTCACCCCCACTTCTATGATGGAATGGGAATCTGAAGGTGAGTCTCTCAGACTCTGTCCAAGACTCTACAATCCCACACTGACTCTCTTTTCTGTTGGTGGCCCTTTATTTGGCAGGTATAGTAAAAGGATGGAAGCTTAATTAACTGAGAACAGTGGTTTTGAACACATTGCTCAAGATCCTTGGGTCACAGAGCTGTGCTAACTGGTTCCCTAGACCTTTACAAGCCATCGTTCCCTAGACCTTTACAAAGCCACCGTTTCTTGCTGCCTTTGGAAGGATCAGCTGATAACATGGCCCCACTCCATCCACTGTCCCTAGTTCAGTGGTGGCGAACCTATGGCACGGGTGCCAGAGGTGGCACTCAGAGCCCTCTCTGTGGGCACGTGCAAACAGAGCCCCCCTCCCCCACATCTAGGCTGGCCTGGGCCACTGGGCTCGATTATTAGCATTAAACCTAAGACCTAGTTTTGGGGAAGCAGTGTAGGTAACCCTGCTAAGCGCTGTTAAACCCCACTGATCTTCATGCGAAGAACTAAAGCGTGATCCTTTACCTGGGAGTAAGCTTGGTTGCTGGCAATGGGGCTTGCTTCTGAGTAAACCCTCCTAGGGTCGTGATTCACCCATTGGAAGAGTTGCGCGGTTGCTTCAAAGCAAAGCCACTGACTATCACCAAGCTTACTCCCGAGTAACGCATACCTCGGAGCCAACCATTTTTTCCAAACTAAAACCTCAGTATTCAAGTTAAATTGTCATGTTGGCACTTTGCGATAAATAAGTGGGTTTTGGGTTGCAATTTGGGCACTCAGTCTCAAAAAGGTTCGCCATCGCTGCCCTAGTTGGTCCTTCAATTTTCATGCCTGTAGCATGGAACCCCCACTCACTGAGAATGCTAGTTTTTCATGTCGTCTCTGTACCACAGGTGTTGACAAGTATTGGATGACTTGGAAAGTAGCTGGTTTGGGCAGGGAGGGTGGGCTAGAGAGAGAGGAAGCCAAGTCCTCTGAACGTACTTATACTGACTTTTTCCTCAGTCCTTCTAGCGCCTGACTTGCATTTCCTGCCCCCAGTTTTCTTTGCAAGCTGTCCCTGCTCCTGATGTTTGATACTGATGAAGTCATAATGTTGTCTCCTCCTTTTCCTGTCACAAGACTGTTTCATTTGGCTGTGACCACATACAAGTATGTGTGAAAGGTTGCCCCAAACCGGGTACCTTACCAGTAGTGCCCTGAACCAGGGTTCTTTATCCAGATACTCTCACACAGCTGAGATTTTTAAAAAAATTATTAAAAGGAAAGGAAAAGAAATAATAAAATCAGTTCTCTTGCAGCTCTAGACAGTTCCAAGTATAAAAAATATATATACAAGGCTATGCAGCCTAAGACAGAAGAATAGTAAAAAGACAAGAACAATGGGAAAATCTTAAGAAAAATCTTCTATGAAAGTGGTGTCAGGGGTTTTATAGAATTGGCTCATCTAGACTGTTTGATCAGTAATTAACCAATTGGGTGTTGAATGGAGTCGAATCTTCTAGAATCTAGATGATGAGGGAGATGACCCCCATCTGAGCATTCTTGGCAATTAAGCCCTATCTGTCCAGTTTAGAATGTGGCCTTGTAAAAGCCAGTTCTGTTATTTAAAGAATAACACCACTTAAACTAAACACAAACACAGTTTACAACTTTAGCGAGGCCAAATGGTTGCATTGTAAACAACCTTGCAAAACCAAATGGTTGCCCCATAAAAGACCCAATATACAAGATAAGTGATCTCTAAGTAAATTTAAAGGAATATATACACTTTCTTCGCAGTATGATATCACATAGTTGTAATTCACAAATTCTCCTGCTTCTGTCTGGGGCTTGAAAATGGGTCCTGGGTCTGGAAGGGCTGAAGATAACTGGCTTGGTGAACAGCGGGAGCATTATTATTGCCTGGAACCTTTGCACTTAATCTTGGATTGTTGTTGAGGATACTTTGTATATGTCCAGAAGCTTGTACGTGCACAGCAGAGGGATTTGGGGCCAGTGTTGCTGAGTTTTTAGTGAACCTTGGAACATTGTCCAGACATGATGGTGTTACTTCCAGTTTTATGTCAGAAGTAGGGCCACCAGTAGGGCCACCAATCTCCAGGTGGTGGTTGGAAGTCATCTGCTATTAGAACTGATCTCCAGGCAACAGAGAGAAAAAGACTGCGTTGGAAGGTAAATTCCATGGCATTATACCCCACTGAAGTCCTTCCCTCCCCAAACCCAATCCTCCTCAGACTCCACTCCCCAAATCTCCAGTTCTTGGTGGTCTCCCATCCTAGCCAGACATGTTGCCACCCAATGGTGTGATGATATCAGATGTTTTCCTTATTTTCTCCTCTGCTAGCCTGTCAAGCAGTGGTGGGAGCATGGGGCTTAGACCAAAGAGTGTCCTAGCTTCCCTAGCTTCACTGCCAATGCAGACTAGTAGCATAGTAGCATAACTAGTAGCATAGATGACTTAATGAATGGGGTTCTTTTTTAAAGTAGTTACCAACACCTGTTTTGCACTGGCAGCTTAGGTATGAACCTCCATGTTCAGATATAGTATTCCTGAAGCAGCCTATTTCTTTCATGTCTTGGTTCATGAAGGTATCTGGTGGCTAATATGGAAAACAGAATAGTAGAACTTAAGTTTGATCCTGCGGGGCACTGACATTCAAACACATTGTGTGATAAAATCTGTGTCTTGCCAATGGCTTCTAAAACAGCTGTTGAAGCAAATGCTGTGGAAATCAAGTATGGACCTGGGACCCAAATACAATGTTGACAAGTACTTGCCTACACAGACATAAGGAAGTGGTATATACTGTAGTCCTTGGAAAGAACTTGTGAGATGGGAATATTGATCACAAAATTGAGAAGTGGAGCATGGGGCAGAAGCTCCTGTGTTTCTGGTGGTATGTGAAAGGCATCCTATGATGTTCACACTTACCTCAGAATTGTATTTGTTCATATTGGTTGTTTCTCCACGGTTTCTGCAAAACCTATTTGATCAAAGGTCACAATAGGACACCATGGAAAATTAAGTTTCTGCCATTAACCCTCTTAGAGTAGTAGCAAATGTACACAGTTTGGAAAATGGAATTTCTAGGGAAAATATAGAGCAGGGGATGGGGGAAATATCCTTTGCTCCCAACCTCTGATCTTTCCTTCTAAGGGTTCCTTATCAGTGTTTTCATTATTGCTGCCAACATGAATTTAGGGCATGCACATTTGCTGAGATTAAGGGAACAGATAAAAAGTTAAATGGTTGCTTGTTTTTAGTCCAGGTCAACAGGCCACTTATTTTATAACTGCAAATTCCACAGGGAGGGCAGCTGAATTAGTCTGGGACAGCAAAAACAGCCAAGAATCCTGAGCTTTTAAACAGTCTTACTATGGCATAAACTTCATCAATTTGTTAGTCCTTAAAAAACTGGTGATATGATGATGCAAAGTCTTCACAAATAGGAAGTTTGGGACTTGGGATACTGTTAAACCAAGGTGAGCAAAATAGCATTCCCGATATTCAGAGGAAGTAAGTCCCATCGATTTCAGTGTAGAACTCATGGGATCATAGCTTCAGTGTTACTGGTTTGAACATTAAGGATACTTCCAAAAAATCTAGCTTAGTTTTGTTGTCTGGTATGCAATACAATCTCAAATTAAATTGTGTTAAATCTAGTATCCTCCGTCCAAGTTCGCATACTTTTTTTTCCGTTTTGAGGAGCACTGACAATTCTATTTCAGTCTTCCTTTTTAAAGAAGAGTATATTTTGTAAGCCTTCTGACCAAGCACTTTCACCATTAACTTGGAACAGCCGCTTATGAAATGCAAAGAGAAGTTACAGGCTAATTCTGTTAAGCAAGAATTTCTTACAAAACGTCTTGTGGTGAAAATTATTCCTGAATAAAGTTAAAAGGGTTAGAAAAATGTCTCTCGGCAACAGCTGATGATGCTTTATAATGGATACCTGGCAATATACAATAAAACTAACGTTTCTCAAAAATTGAACCTTCTTCTTCACATGGCTCTGTCTGCTGGGGCTTCAAACCACTGTAAAGGAAGAGGAAAGTGTAAGAGGAGGTTATCTTGGCTATAGATATGGACTTTGTTATTCCCTCCATTCAGAGAGCACAAATATCTCTCATCAGGATTCTTTGGGTATGCATAACAGTTAAATTCATATAGAACTGATACAGATTTTTTAAGATGAATTATTTTTGAAGAAGAAGAGGAGTTTTGCATTTATATCCCCCCTTTCTCTCCTATAGGAGACTCAAAGGGGCTTACAGTCTCCTTGCCCTTCCCCCTTCACAACAAACACCCTGTGAGGTAGGTGGGGCTGAGAGAGCTCCGGAAAGCTGTGACTAGCCCAAGGTCACCCAGCTGGCATGTGTGGGAGTCCATAGGCTAATCTGAATTCCCCAGATAAGCCTCCACAACTCAAGCGGGGAATCAAACCCGGTTCTTCCAGATCAGAGTGCACGTGCTCTTAGCCACTTCACCACTGCTGCTCCTGAAGAGAAAACTATAAGTTTCCTTTGAAGTCCAGTGTTTTTTAGGTGTTTTGATCATAATATAGTTATTCCTCAAGAGCTAAGTGATCTGGAGAAAACACTCTTGCTGGATAAGGCTATCTGACATCTATATCTGACATCTATACTCTTGCTGGATAAGGCTATCTGAGCCCTTCGGGGGAGGGCGGTATAAAAGTGGAATAAATAATAATAATAATAATAATAATAATAATAATAATAATAATAATAATAATAATAATAATAATAATAATAATAATAATAATAATAATAATAATAATAATATATTACAAGGTATGACTGGCCCAAAGACACTTAGTGCTATTGTAACACTCCAGTAGGTTTATCTGGAAAGTTCTAAAAAATTCCATCCATTACAGAATGTGGTTGATAGGAGCAAACCTTTTAGAACACATTAATTAGTTTTGATCCAGTTCCTCAGGATTTTGGTTTATTTCCAAGACCAATTCAAAGTTGAGGTCCAGGGCTGCTATGTCTACTCTTCGGCCTTTTATGCATGCAGTGCTTACCCCATGGCAGCTTTACTGTGGGTTTTGCCTGCTTTTTTATTTGTTTAATTAGAATTCCCTTGCTGTGAAGTGTCCTTAGCTAAGCCAATCCTCCATTTTGCCCACCTGTTATCTCTGTGCAACCTCTAGCTGGGGAGGTTGCTCTCTGCTGCCTTTGTGTGTGTGTGTGCCATCTTGGCTCCAGCATTATTTTGCTAGACCATGTAAATTTCAGGTAGATTTCACCAGTCTACTTTTCCAACAATAGACCGGCAGCGTTATTTTTTTTAAAAAAAGGAAAACTCTTTCAATTGCTCTGAATTGCTGCTCTGAAGAGTGGGAGAAACTGCTATTGGTTGGCCAGGAGAAGGTGAGGAGGAGTAAGAAAAGCCGGACTTCCCTGTAAAGGAAGAGGAAACTTGCGCTTTCGAGGTTTCGGAAACTGCAGAGATTCTCTGATCTGAGATACGATGAGTTCAGGAGAGTGGAAAATATGTGCATAACAGGGAATCCAACCAGAAGGGGATCTACACTCAACACGAAGGTGACCACAAGTGCATAAATAGTCTTAGTCTGCCTGTTCCATGGTTTAAGTACTGTGTCCTGCATTATGTAGCCTTTTTGATTGTGGCACTGTAAGTTTAGGAGAGGCACATTTTGTCCCAGTCCTTGTAATGTCAATGAGTTTGATCAAGATAGCCATCATATGCACACATACCTTGGCGTAAGACGTATCACGCGTAGTTGTACTTTCTTCCCAGTAGATATGCATACAATCATATTGTGTGACAAGAATATTTTGGCTGGCTTTAGGTATGAGTTGATAGTAACTATAGTGGCAACTTGTGAATGATGGTTGCATTTTGCACTGGTGGGTATTTTTTTTTAAAAAAGAAAACTCTTCCATTTGCTCTGAATTGCTCCCCTCCTTTGTATTTTGTTTTAATTTATTGTATGCTGCATTTTGAATAGCTTTTTATTATTGCTGCAAACTAGTTATGTGTGTGGGCGGCTTAGGTTTGGATCCATCTAGCTTTTTCTCTTGATCCTATTGCCCTTCTTACTGCTACTTCTGTTCCATGTGGCTTTTGTACATGCAGACCTCATGCCCCTCAACATAGCCATGGGGGGCGGGAGTTAAAGAGGACTCCACCTACTTTTTCCATCAGGAGAATACCTGATTGGATTCAACCTGTAACACATGTTGGTGAAGCTGCTGTGAAAGGTTATGAGACCTCATGGACAAATGGCATAGGAAACGCATTAGGAAAGGAGGTGATAAGCAAAATTACTTCTCCTCGTTGTTCCACCAGTGTAGTTTCTGCTGGCACAAAAGACCACATTGGTGGAAGAAGCAGTGGATGTACAGGATCCAGCCCAGTGAACTTGGGAGTTGTGATTTGAACCTGGTTCCCTTCCTCACAGTCACTCTGCTATGGCAGCTGTGTAGGATATTGCACTACCTCAGGAGTGAGGTTATTTTACACAAATCAGGTTTAACGAGTAGAAAATGCTCCATTTCTATATAGGCCGCCTAAGTACCTTATTTGAAACCTTCATCTTAGTAGAAGCAGTGCTACTGATTGAAGCCAATGACATTTCTGCTTCAACAAATGGTTTTGTACAAACCTTTACCTTGTTGAGATCCAAGGCTTTGTGAAAGTTGGTATATTTGTCCATTGTTTTAACTGCACAGTATTAAAATTGATGCAAGTAATAAGTCTAGTATTGACATGGACACTGTTTCTTTAAGAACTGTTTCTTTAAAAAGCAACAAACAAAAAAGCAGTAACAAACCTCGTTGATCTAAAAAAGGATCTTACTTGGAGAGCTGTTTTAGAATTTTTGGAAAAAAATCATGTTTAGGTTTTGGAAAAATTCATGTTCAGCTGATTCTGTGCCACAAAATTCCCTGTCTGACTCTAGTAAGGTCAATCGTTATAAAATACAGCAGCAGTGAACCATTATATCAGATTACAAGGGAAGGCTGGGATGCCACTGTTCCACATGGTAGTAAAATTTAAGGGAACTGTGGCGGAATGGGCTTGCTTTGCCTGGCAGGTCCTATTTCACTCCCAAGCCTTTCCCAGGGATTGCCAAGTTTTCCTAGAGAGGTCTTGCTTTCTCTCTGGGTAAAGCACTGCCACCACCTGACTGTTTGAGGAACTGCCCACTGGGGAGGGTCAGGGCTCCCCAACTTCCTTTACAACCGTGAGGCCTAGCCACAGTTTTCCCGGTTCCCCTTTCCTGGGTTCCACAGGGTAGATTGGAGATCCTGGAGGAAAAGCGGCTTATCAGCTGCCAACTTCCTCCCACATCCTATTTAGATAGAGCATCCAAGATGATGTACAGAAAACTGTTCCACACATCTAAGGTTCAAAAGTATATATTCAAAATAAAATGGTTACAAGTAGGTTTTAGCACTGCACCAGATTGAGCAAGGGTTTCCAAAACAAAGGAGATATAAATGCAAATCCTCTATTCCTCTCTCTAAACATATCCTAGCAGTTGTTAAAAATAGGGTAGGCACTTAAAGTTTAGAAGGTTACAATTCTCAAAGAGTTCCCATTACCTGGGATGCTGTGAACTTCCTGGATGAGCACATGGTCCCAAAATGGCTGTTTTCTCCACAGCTCAGGCAAGGGTTCCCTTCAGTGACCCAGCAGAAAGAGACCTCGCCCCTCTCTTCCCAGAGTTTTATCAGTTCCCAGACCCCACACCTCTTTCAGGGTCAGGCTGGATTAAGATATCTTCCCCCCGTCGGTCAGGTAGCTCTTCCTGATGTCCCTTTGGCATTTTTAAGTCCTCCAAATCTATGATACCTGATGGGAGAAGGGGAGGGAAAAAAGGGGGGCGGGGAGCCATTCCTCCACAGGAACCATGACTAAAATGTTTTATAAGTGGTGTTTCACTCCATAAAGATTAAGCAGGATTTGTGGCTGTAATAAACAATGGTCTCTTAAATGTGTTAGAGTTGATACAGAGTTTCAACTCATGTAATGATCATATCCTGAAGTTTATGAGTAGTGAAATATGGTATTTTTTTCCAGACTGATTTAGAAGCTCCAATTTAAATCAAGCTCCAATGTAAATTATTGCATATATTTTCAGCCCCCACCCTCCCTTGGTTACAAGCCTCTTTTCCCCTACTGAGGGGACACACACAGCCTACTAAAGTTTTTGGGATCTAGGTTCACTTTGGATTATAAACCTTTCCCCTCAGTTACCAGGTGTTCTAAAGGTAGCATAAGCTTTGGGTTTGCTACTGTGAGATAAATTTTGTGGTGCACAAAGAGATTATTGAGATAGTGAGGCTGGCAGATTTATTATTTAAGAAGATTTATTTATTTACAGGCTGGTTTTAAAGGAACAAGCTGGCACCACAAATCTCCAAGTAGCCAAGATAGAAACTTGACTAAAGCCCCAAAATTTAAACTGGGGATGGCTTCAGAGAGTAGTAAGACTTTTCTACAATGCTTTCAGGCACAAACAGACCTTTACTGACTAGCCAGTAAGTTAGACCCTCTCTCACTCACGAGATTCCACCCATACCAGTCTGCCCTTTCCCCAGAGTTGGACTAAATTGTACAAGATCTGCTTGTCACCAGAGATGAGCCACACTGCTAAGTCGGACATTTTCTTCTCTCTCAGGGACAAAGCTAAACCACTCTGCCACACTGCCAGGTACAGCCACCCTCCACTCTTCGTGCTCTTTTCCCTGAGCTGTCACGGCATTCTCCCTGAGTCAAAACTTGAAACACATCTATGGGATCATCTAAGAGGGGAATTTCCCCTTCAGGAGCAGGACAGCCTCCTGTCCTTCAAACACCCTCCCTCCCCATGATATATTTATTATGTGTTCAGTGAGAGGAGGTTTTGGAAACTGCAACAGGTCCCAGATCTGAAAGATTTTATAGGGAACATTCCATCCATAGTTGAGACGGTGCAAAATATATCTATGAGCATACAAAATTCTGGAAAGAAAATCAGAATTGAGGTTTATATGTTCTATGCTGGCAAATCTCCTTATTCTATCAGATAAAATTAATCTATGTATTTAATTTAAATCGTTTTATCTCTTGCCTTTCCACCAAACCTTGTGATATGTTAAAATGTTAAACTAAGAAAAAAAACTACAGAATCAATCAAAAAGAAAAAAAAGCAGGAAAGCATTTAAATGACTCAGGAATCACAGTTAGCAATTTAAGAACAGTAAGCACGGTCACTATTGGGAAACCAGAGAAGAACTAAAGCAGTGCGGCATTTGTAATATGAAGCACACAGCAAAAGGTAAACTAACTACTTAAAATGAGGAAGAATGGTAAAAGTATTGACTTATCCTGGTGCTGTCATTCTTTGGGACACCCTTCACTATAGGGAAAAGATAGTTCCTTAATAAATGGAAAGCAAGAAGAGGAACAACCCCCCCCCCCTTTATATACATATTTACCAGCTTTACCTCCAGAAATGGGGCACCTGGAGAAGGTGGATGGACATGGTGTTTTCACGTGTCTTGTATGCTGTCACCTCCTATTGGTTAAAAAAAAGTTGACATCTAAGCAAGGCAGAAGCCACAGCTGCTTTAAGCCTTAATTCCTAACTATGGAGCGATTGCCCCAGGATGCAACAACTAGTTTAAACAGAGCTGTCTCCTTTAGCGTATATAAAATGTTTCTTTCCCTATGGACTTTGGTATCCTTTCATTGCTTAATAAAGTAATATGTTTACCTGTGCATGCTAATGAAGATGATTTCAGGCTGCTCAGCCTGGGGAGTCAAAAAGCTATTTGAAATTAAAAGGGTGTGGAAATGGGCTAATTCACTTCTGACAGATTCTTCTGAGAACAAGAATTCTTTTATCAAAACAAGAGGCTGAAGACAGTTACAGCAAAGACAGTTACAGCAAAGCTAGGTGAGAAATGGTTCCTCTTTCACATGTTTAAGTTGTTTTCTTCTCTGGTAACTCCAAGTCTTGTCTTTTTTATTCAGATATTTCCTTATATTTCCGTGTATGTGCCAAGTAGTCATGGCATGAAACTCAAATTCTTGAAATTCTGATCACTTGCTGACCTACCTATTGGTTTCTTCTAGCCACTCAGACAGAATATCTGGGTTTGGCGCACATTAATTTTTTTGGCTGGAGCTTGAAGATACCCAAGTCTAAGGGGTTTGAATGGAAAGTGCACATGCAATTAGGATTTTCTTTGCTTTGCTTTCACAGCTAGAGAGATGGGCCATGTATCAAAGGGATGTGTTCTTGCTTTGTGGCAGAGGGATCAGTTATGGAAAAATTTCTATAAAAGTTTGATGCTTGAGGAAACCTCTCAGACACATGCCTATGTAAATCCTAGTCTGTGCATTAGGTACTTATTTTATGGTGCCATTTACTGTGTAATTATAATCCCAATCAGAAGTACACATCTGAAGATCACCCTTTCATGTTCCATTTTTAGAAAAGCAGTTCTAAACATTCTCCCCATCTCTCTCTGGGTTCCACAGCTTTTTTTCCCTACAATCTGGTGAACCAGATGTGTTTCAGCACTCCTACATTCTGGCTAGATGACCTTGGGCTAGTCACAGTTCTTCGAAACTCTCTCAGACCCACCTACCTCACAAGACGTCTGTTGTGGGGAGAGGAGGGGAAGAAGAAGAAGAAGAAGAGTTTGGATTTATATCCCCCTTTTCTCTCCTGCAGGAGACTCAAAGGGGCTGACAATCTCCTTGCCCTTCCCCCCTCACAACAAACACCCTGTGAGGTGGGTGGGGCTGAGAGAGCTCCGAGAAGCTGTGACTAGCCCAAGGTCACCCAGCTGGCGTGTGTGGGAGTGCACAGTCTAATCTGAATTCCCCAGATAAGCCTCCACAGCTCAGGCGGCAGAGCTGGGAATCAAACCCGGTTCCTCCAGATTAGATACTCGAGCTCTTAACCTCCTACGCCACTGCTGCTCCTTGTAAGTTACCTTGAGTCTCCTTACAGGAGAGAATGGTGGGATATTAATCCAAAACTACTCCTCCTCCTCTTCTTCTTTTTCCTTTCCAGTGGTAGGTATTTTTCCTTTCCAGTGATAGGATATCTCCTCCTCTTTTATTAGCAATAAGGTCCAAAGATGGTGACCATGATTTTGTGACTTAATGTACTAGGAATAGGAGGGCAGCTGGTAGGGTTGCCAACTCCAGCTTAGCAAAATCCTGGAGATTTGGAGGTTATATTTGGGGAGGGGAAGGAATTCATCAGAGGGGTAATCCCATAGAGTCTGCCTTCCAAAATTGCCATTTTCTTTGTGAGAAATGACGTCCACAATCTGGAGATCAGTTGTAATTCCAGCAGAATGCCAAGGACTGCCTGGAGGTTGGCAACCCTATGACTTGAATTACTATTATCTTTTTCTATTTACAGGCCAAGGATGGCATAGCTCAGAAAGGCAAAGGGACACAGCTAATAGGACCACAAGGAGTGATTTAGATTAGAAACATTAACTATTTTGGTGTTGAGAATCTGTCTCATGACTGAAAACCTTCAGTTAATCAAGAGACACTCACAGCTTTGAGTATAATAAAGGCCTTTCACTAGGTGGTTCCATGGAACAAACTCTGATCTAAGGAGGGGTCCATTTCAGTGGGAAAAGACACTTTGTCTTCAGCTGAATAGAATTTCTCTATCAGGATATAGATATGCTTAATCTGGAATTATAGCCCATGTCCCTTCATTCTGCAGGTGACAACTCTGGCCCTTTGAACCATGTTGGACTGAAGTTCAAAGTCAAATATTGATTTGATCCAGTCAGTCAGTTCTTGGACTTCTGGTTGCAAGTCACTGGCAAAATAAATGTTTTAATTTGTGAAAGCAAAACTGAAGAACTGTTACAGAGAGTTTATATTGTTGTGTTATCTCTGGCTTCTTGGAGGTCTTTGACATTTGTAAATGTTTTGGCTATGCAAAGCAAGCAGCTTTGCTCACTAGAGTACCTCACTGTTTTCTTAACAGGAGTTTTGACCACACACACACACACACACACACACACACACACACACACACACACACACACACACACACACACACACACACACACACACACACACACACACACACACACACACACACACACACACACACACGTACATAAGTACATCTGTGTGTCTATATAAACTGCATACATCTGTCTGTATTTTATTAAAATTTGCCCCAGAGTGTTAGAAGTGTATAAGAGTATATATTTTATCTGTATATATCTGTATATATTTTATTTTAATTTGCCTCAGAGCGTTAAAAGAGAAAAAGCTATTATAGCAGTCAAGTCTACCACTGATGGAAGTCAGTTTCAGATAGTCAGTAAAGTAGAGACCAGTGGTGGCGAACCTATGGCACGCGTGCCAGAGGTGGCACTCAGAGCCCTTTTTGTGGGCATGCACACTGTTGCTCCAGTTTGGGCATTCGGCAGTGGCATAGCGCCAAGGGGGCAAGGGGTGTGCGACACACGGGGCGTGTGCCCCTGCAGGGGTGTGACAAGGGCATTCCGGGGGCATGGTGGTGGTGTTTCATGGTATTCTGGGGGTGTTCCAGGGCAGGGTGGGGGCATGGCAGAGGCGCAGGGCACACGCATGCCCCGGGCACAGTTTCCCCTTGCTCCACCCCTGGCACTTGGTCTCTAAAAGGTTCGCCATCACTGGTATGGACAGTCTGTCCTTCTCATACCTTAAACGGGTCCTAATATTTTGGGACCTCTAGTCATAATAAGTTTATTTATTTAGAAAGTTTTGTTCATTTATTTAGAAAATTCCAGGACCTGTTTAAGGTAGTTCACAACAGAACAATAAAATAATACCAACAAGCCAACAAAACTTCAACAAGCTATGTCCAAAAACCCTGGGGTTGCCAGGCTTCCTGTTATGATGGGAGACCTCTTCCCCATCACTGCTCCTCCTAGTCAGTATTTTTATGTCAAAATGTCTGGCATAGTTATCCAGTTTTTAATTGCGCAGTATGTCTTGGGGGAGAGGGTGGTGGGAAGGTGTTCATATCTGTTAGATGAGCAGAGGTTGCCTGTATGTGTCATCTGGTTTGCTGAACTGTTGAATAACCTTTTCCCTACAAAGTGTAATTATGATTCACCGTTGAGGTTGAAACTTGTCTGTCTGGGCAGGTGGGGAAATCCCTCATAATTATTTTGAAATTCTGCTATACTTTCCATGCAGAATGTTTCTCAGCAACCTGAGACTAAGTTTTGAAGGCATCCTGCCTTACACGCTTTTTTTTTAAAAAAGCTGTTAAATCTACCATAAATCCCTAATCTGGCACTTTTTAATTTTTAAAAAAGAAATCATTAGCTGTTTGAACCATTTCCAGTTTAGAGAGGCATGATTGGCCCATGATGGAGATCTATTTTTATTTTTTTTACTTTATTGTATTTCAGATTTATACCTTGCCCTACCCTAGCAAACTGGGCTCAGGGTAACGAACAGTATCATCATAGCACAGTACACCACAAACAATAAAACCATCTAGTCACAATGCGTTTCGGTATAAAAAACATATGTCATTTAAATCAATAGCTTGGTTATGGCTTTGCAGAATGCAATACAGAATGGAGGGAACCTCTACAAGAACCTCCTCTCAATTCAACCCGGAAGCTCCAGGAGACTCTGCCCCCACCTCTGAGTTCTTGATATGTCAGGGACAAGGCAGGAAAAAAGGACAGGAAATATTTTTTTTAAATATGTATTTCATAGCATTTCCAGTTGTGATCTTATGAAAATAGAGTGGTGTCGCTTGGCTTCTGTCTTCTGGTTTGCAATATTGGTATTAATTTCAGATGTGAATTCTGCATTTTGGTTTATCCTGAGTTGAGAATGATTATGTGACATGGGTGCACTTAGCTAGGGGTATGAGTTTGGAAAAAAGGTCCAGGACCTAAATCTGCATAAGGCCAATTATGTCTAACATTGTTCACTTGAATACTCTGTCAGCTATGTTGTGGTAGACCATCTCTGGCATAGGGGTACATCTGGGTCTCTTGTTATTTGTTGAACAAAATTCACATGTGTGTTGCTGTGCTGGGGACTGTATGTGGGCCCAAGCCTTGCTCTGTCCCCTGTGCATCTGTATAAGTATAACCGCTGTCTCTTTCATCTCCCCTTTGCTTGTGGGCACAGTAAAATCTGCTGAGATAAATGCTGCAGTTGTTTAGCATGAGGACAAAAAGATAGTCTATCCCCCTGAACTAAACCACAACATAAACTGATTGTGAAAGTTCCCTCAGTTTCAAAAATTATTTGTCATGTGGCGGGAGCAGGGGGTGGGGGGGTGGGTGGGGGTGGAGTCATAGTTCTCAAGCATTAAAGGTAATGGAGACTTTTATAACTGTTCTGAAATCCAGTTTGAATTGGTCACATGCTATATCAGATATGCTAAAGTGACCAAATGTACGGAAGGGTGGGAACTTGGCATTTTTAATGGATACTTAGATGGAATTTTGATGTGCAGCTTGCCAGAGGCAGATGTTCATATCAAAATTCTTCCATCTGCCCAGCGTTTAAAGACCAGAGCCTTCTCCCCGTTTTTGTATCTGATGCCCTCACTTCATCAACAGTGTAAGTTACAGATCACTTCAGAAGCAAGTAAGAACTCCAGTGGCATTTGACCAACTGTTGATGCACTGAAGGAAAGCCCTAAAATCCTCTGTGGAGCAATGACTTATGCAATACTCAGTCCAACAGAAGGTGAGAAATATGGGTTTCACATTGCCCCCTCCAATGGTTTTCGATTAATCATTTCTTGTAGTCATCAGTTGTGGCTGTGTGAGCCAGTCATGCTGGTTAGGTTGCATTCCCTTTAAGATAATTGTCATTTGTCTTTCTAAAAAAGCTTAAAACCATTCAACACAACTCCAACACAGTTTGTGACCTATCAAGCTAAATGTATCCCACCAGCCATATATTGAGATCTGTCAAATTTTTGGTAATCTTTCTATTTGGGCTTCATGGATTCCCCTCTTCTGTTGCAATCCTCTCTCTCTCTCTCCCCTCCCACCCCCCCCCCCACCCCCGCCTTTCAAAGTGTTTTTGGAAGCAACAGAAAGGGGGTGGAAATTCCTTCTCACTGAAGGGAATTCCTAACATCAACAGAGATTTCTTGCAGTATCCAAGCTAAAATGTAGCTCTACTCTAACAATTCTCTGGTTGATTGAATTTTCTGTGCAAATGAATGTTTTATGGCCTCTTAATTTTGGCCTGTAGCTTTGATTGGAATGGAAGCCTAAATAAATATAATCATGGCTCCAGAATGCTATTATTGAAAAGGCGCCAATTATCTTAGTAATGCTCCATAGTAAAATGTCACTGCTTAAAAAAAAGAAAAAGAATAATAATGTACTTTCCCATTCCATCCATATGAGAGTTTCCCTTAATGCAGAGATTTATCACTGGCTATCAGATATAATGCAGGCTTGGTTTGTGTTATGTGTTTTAATCAAAACTATTACCTCTTATACAAACAAAGCACAAAATACTGCTTCAAAGTGATGTCAAAGCTGAGTCACAATGCTCGGAAGTTCTGAGTGATGCCTGACGTACAAGAAACCCTTTCTTCTTTTGTCTTTGGTCAACTTAGTCTTTCTATGGCTAATGATCTGACATAATATCTGCAGAGATTAGTAAAACCTTTGTCTGTATTCTCATAACTCTCCTGTGAGGCAAGTCATTGTCATTTTCATGTCCCCAATCAAAAATGAAAGATGAGAGGGCCAGACAATGAACCAAGGCCACTGAGTTAGTCCTAGGTTGAGGTTTGAGCATGAGATACACAGGAAGATTTTGTATTACCCTAAGCTGATGTGCCATGCATATAAAATGTAACAAGTCCAAGATTACTTAGCATCAGCTGGTGTGATACAGTGAATAGAGAATTTGATTTAACCATGAAGCTAACCAGGTAATAAGACATAAAAGTGGTTATGAGGATTAAATGGAGGAGGGGCAAATTACATATGTAAGTGTGAGCTCTGCAGGGGAAGAATCGGATAAAGATGAGATGGGCAGTGGAATATCTGTTATTACTGACAGCAGAAGTTAGAGAATCTAGAAGCACAGTGTATCTGTGTGTTCTGTGCTGCATATAGTTATCACCTTGGGTTTTCTTGAATATTCCCAGTGCCTTTCCATAAACTTTCCCTCTGCCCTGGTGTATCTCAGTTGAATATCCACTCCCCACATATTTAACAAACTTGCAGGGAGGTCCTTAATTACTTACCGGTACATTAACCCTTTACATAATTGGACACAATAGCAAGTGTTGTGCTGCAGGAGAGCCCTTGCTCCCATTTCAAGCCAAGCAAAGGGTTCAAATGAGAGATACTGGAGTTTGTGAGAATCTTCTGGCTTTGCTCAATCCCCAAGGCATTATCTTGGGTGAGAGCAAGAGAACAAAATGAGGTACGTCCAGATGGCGTAGCTTCTCAGGGTCCCCTCACACCCAACTAGTTCTTGGAAATTTTGTATCTGTTCTTGGCAGCTCTGACTTGATTTTATAGCTGTTAATATATAAGTCAAGGCATCTGTTCAGCATGGCCTTTTTTGGCAGGGCATTTCAGATTACCCACTGCTGCACATTGGCCAAAGGTGGCAGAATGGCAAATTGTGCAAAAGGCCATCTGAATCTATGATGGCACAAAGGCTTCCTGCACAAAATATACAAGCCATAACATCTGTAACTACTGGATTAGAAAAAAGGTACACTGAAAAAACGCATATTGTCAGTTGTTGAAGAAATGCGGCATATGTACTGGGCTTCTTTTGTGCATAGTTACGAACAATGCTAGGCTCATTCCACACATGCAGAATAATGCACTTTCAAACTGCTTTCAGTGCTCTTTGAAGCTGTGCGGAATGGCAAAATCTACTTGCAAACCGTTGTGAAAATAGTTTGAAAACGCATTATTTTGCATGTGCGGAAGGGGCCCTAGTTTCTGCTCAAATCATTTGTCTTTAAACTATTCCACTAGTCAAGTCATGTCAAATCAAATATTTATTGTTTGAGCCATTGGCTATAACAATACAGAGATACATGCAGTTAAAACATTTAAATTAAAACAATAACTTAGTTTTACATTAAAATATGAATTATTTATATTTGCAATCTCTAAATTAACATTCCCCATCAAATACTTTCCACGTCAGATGTTTTTGCAGCTTCTTCAGCTAGTCTAAGTTAACCTCCAGTACTTTGGAACATCAGTTCAAATAGCGCTTTAAATACTTTGCTCGTAATTTCTTAGCCGCCAGGGCAAAGAGAGCCATCTTGTAAGAAACATAGGAATCAATATCAGATAGTAAGAAAATCAGTTTCTCATCATCGGACAAAAAAGCTGTCCTAGGTAGTATTGGCTCCAAAAACCTTTTCCTTATATCTATTCCACTAGTATTTCTCATGTCTAATGCTTTGCTGCCTTTATTTCACCATTTGAAATTCCTCTGATGTTTCACTTCAAAATACTATGTTAGCATTGTTTTGTGACCTCTTTGTTCAACCATTCTGTAATATTCACCCCTTCACAAAAAGTGGTGCCATTTTTTGTCAAACTCTTAAGCATGTGTATTTGCCCCTTGCCTGCCCCATCATTTGCCCACTCTTGTTACAGTCAAATTTTAGCTTGAAACCTATGGGAGGAGCATGGAAATGTTTGTGCCATAAAGTTCCTTGCATGTTGGCAGAGTATAAATAATGGCACATGATAGGAAAATGACTGCAAAAACAAAGGTTCCTTAACAGAGGATTATGTTCATTTTGGAAGTGATAACAACAAATGCAATAACTCTTGTTCGTTTGGCTGTTCAATAAGTTGTCCTATACATACTCAGATGACAATTTTATTTTTAAGCTGAGAAATGGAGCTTCTATAGCATATTGTAAAATGAGTGAGGAGCAGTTTTCAAGAGATGATGTCAGTGGTGTTTTCAGGGATTAATGTAGAATGGCACATGTGATTTGTTGTTTTTATTTGTGATGTGGAAAAACACATCTGTGAAACTTGTAAATGTCACCAAAGTTAAGAACTGTTGTATTGCAGAAAGTATGAACTGCATGACATCAAAAACTGGAGCCACAGAACTTCATCTCATCATAAAAGAGGTGAAACTCCGCATTATGAATGGTATAAGATCATGTGTTTGGCGTCAGATAGTTTGTTATCAGATAGAGACTTGAACTTTGGTATGTACCTTGTACCTTGGTATGTTGTACATTGTACCTTGGTATATTGGTTGATCACAAGGAAGTTCAGTGTCTGACTCACTTGGAGTGCTTTTGGCCTGCAGACGTGTATCTTTGGTACACAATCTCTCCTCTTGAAGCACAGTCTGTGGGATTCACATATATGGCTCTCTATGCAGAGATCAACTACTGAGAAAAAAGATCTTGGATTGGATCAGAAGCTAATTTAGGAATCACTTTGAAAGGAGTGTGGACCAAACATCTGGAATGGTGGGTAGCTGAAGATAAAGTTGTGCAGTAGGAGAGGTGCAAGCACTGGCTTTAGGATGTCCCTGATGCTTTGAGAGCAAACTTTGGTGCCTTGTTTCAGTTGCAGTGCAGGAATGTTTGGCTTCCAGTGCGAGCAAGCAGGACGGTCATCTGAATGATTAACAGTGAGATTTTTTTTCTATTTTGTATTGCTTAAGGAAAGGAGTACTTTAGTTGGCCTAGTCATTAAGATGACTTGTTAAGCTTATAACTGGATAGAGAGCCAGTGTAGTGTAGTGGTTAAGAGCAGCAGTTTCTGATCTGGAAAACCGGGTTTGATTCCTCAGTCCTCCACATGAAGCCTGTTGGATGACCTTGGACTAGCCATGGTTCTCTTAAAACTCTCTCAACTTCACCTAAATGTGCCTGTTGTGTGAGGGGGAAGGTAAGGTAATTGTAAGAGTCTCTCTGAGACTCCTTAAGGTTGAGAAAAGCGGGATATAAAAACCAACTCTTCTTCTAGAACCATGACAGTATAGGGCTTCATTGCAGGCACAAACTCCCCAATGTCCAGGATCTGTGCATGATGTTTTTGGTGATTATAGCAGGGGTATTCAGCAGGAACAGGGTCTGGAGTGTTTATATGTTTTTTCTTCATTCTGGGAGTTAGTGGAAACCAGTCTCATCCTCAGGACACTTAAGTTTGTGAGGTGCTGTGTGGTTTCCAGGTTGTATGGCCATATTCTAGCAGCATTCTCTCCTGACATTTCGCCTGCATCTGTGGTTGGCATCAAGATGCCAGCCACAGATGCAGGTGAAATGTCAGGAGAGAATGCTGCTAGAACACGGCCATACAGCCCGGAAACCACACAGCATCTCAGTGATTCCAGCCATGAAAGCCTTCAACAATACATTTAAGTTTGTTCGTAAGATCTGGGCTGATCAAAGATGGGAAAAATATCTTACTGTTCTTGCCACTTTTGATTTATCTGGTTTAGTCTATTTGCAGAATTTTATAGTATTTAATGGATTTTTAATATAATGGTGTTAATGTGGATTTTTAAAACCTTCACAGTTTGGAGGTGCAATGGAATTTTTGTTTAAACAAAATTTCTGAACAATATCTAGTTACCCTCAAGTTGAATTACTTCAAAAGCATCTTTCATTCATATTAGGTAAATATACAATTTCAGCACTTTCAAAATACTGAATAATTTCTGGAAACATTACAGAATTTCAAAATGCTGAATAATTTCTGGAAACATTACAGGAAGGGAAGCCTATTCCTCATCTTTTGCATTATTATACTTTCTTACATTCTTAAGCAAGACACTGTGCTGAACTTAGATAAACCCAGTTGCCCTGGTTGAGTATGCTCAGCAGTACTGCTTCTCTATACATTTAGTATGATAAGATCTTAGTTGAACTGATATGTAAAAATAAAGATTTGCCAGGTTGTAAGAAAATAAGGGCCCTTCTGGATCAGACTCATGGTCTATCAAATTCAGCATTCTGTTTCACACTCTGGCCAACCAGATGTTGCAGCAAGACTTGTAAATTGCTGCTGTTCAGTATCGGCATTCAGAGAGTTACTGCTTCTGAATATGGAAGTTCCAATTTCCATTTAGTCGACTAATACGTAAGTGGACCTCTTCATAAATTTGCCTAATCCCCTTTCTGAGCCAACTGGCTGTATCTTTAGCAGTGAATTCCACCATTTTTCTTTCAGTGAGGGAGTATTTATTTTGGTTTGGATTTCATTGGATGCCCTTTATTTCTAGTATTACTGCAAAGTAGAGAAGGCAAAAGTTCACTTAACTATGCATAATTTTATCAGTCATAGTTTCCTTCCCTCTTTGTTATCTTGTCCCTAAGTTAAAATAAAAGTTTTTCCTCATAGCCTAGATGCCCTGACCCCTTGAGTATTTTGGTTGCCTTGTTTTGCACCTTCTCCAGTGCTACAGTATGCCTTTAGAGATACAATGACCAGAACTATATACAGTATTCCAAATGTAGTTGTACCATAGAGCTATGCACAGGAATTAATTACTATGCAAACTGTTTTTTTATCACCTTTTCTAATAATGCCGGTCAGAAATCTTTTTCACCACTGCCATCCATTGAGATCCTTTTCATTGAATGAACTATTATGACCCAAAGTTCTCTTCCTTGATCAATCACCACCAATTCATTAATGTATATTTAAAGTTAGGATTTCTGAGAATGCTATCTTGAAGGACTTAGGCTGTAACTTCCTGTCTCCAGGATCATGTGACTTCCTAACATTGTTGGTGCTGACCAATGATGACTGGCTCTTTCACATACTGTCTACTTCAGTCTTTGCCCCAAATAGGCAAATCAACATATACTCCATAAATGCCAATTTCTCGCTCAACTCTATGTTCCTAATAACTGAATTATACATGAAAATTGTAATACTGTTTTGTTTGTTTTTCATTTTATAGTGCTAAGAAGAACGCTAGTCAGACTGTCCATTCTGAAAAAACATTGCAGCAGCTGATCTTTTCATTTACCACCTGACCAGGATCAGTCACTGGAACCAGAATGTCCTCTATAGATCCTTATCAACACATTACGGTAAGAAGAACTGACTGTTTCTGTTCAATGTCAAGGACGAACTACAACTAATTATTTTAACAAGGCTTGTAATATTGGTTGAAAATGCAGGTTTTGTAATAGAAATTTTAGATAAGGTAAGGGAGGGTTTGAAAGAACCTGAGAAGTAGTAACTTAAAAGCAGTGAGTTCAAAGAACTTCAATTTCAGCTTGCTGGAAGAGAGGTCCTAGAATTTTTATCTAAAAAGGATAGCACATTTTGTGTTGGACAGTGTGCGCGTACACGGTTTTAATCCCCCCTGCTTTTAATGATTTTTTTTTTTGCTCCCCAAGGTTTCAGCACTGTCACCACATGTAAGTGGACAACCCCGAGCCTTCTGGTGTCTTTCTCAGGCTGAGCTTCCTAACTACTGCTCCAGCAGATTGTAACCCCAGTAGCTGGCAGGCTACATTGGGATTGTCCCCAAATGACTGCTGTGTTCTATTCAGGAAGGGATCTATACAAGAAAGAGGGGGATAGTACCAGCCTTCAGGTCACTGAAGATTGTTATCTGAATGCAGTAACTGTGTTATGTGGGCCAGCTCATACCCTTGAGCAACTTTCAAAGTGTTGCCCCAGGACTGTGCAGAGTTCCTGTGGGTTTTGTAGCTAGGCATCTTGTGAGAACCAGTATATCCATGTTCATTCTATATATGGACCTGCTGTGATTTTGTGGGTGACATAGGCTCCATAGGTCCTTGATGCCATAGGGAGACTTGCAGTAGTGCCTATGTGATTTGCAATACCCACTTCCCAAGACACTTCTATTTGCAGCATTTGCTTTCACTTTGACCCACCCAAAGCTTTTGATAGTTGTTTCACTGCAGTTGTGTCTATGGGAGCTCCTCCAGCTGGCCATGGGAGCCAGATGGGGCACAGATGGACCTTTGGATAGCTCCTGCTAGAAACCATGCTGAGCAAGATAGAGATCAATGGTTTGCCTACACCAGTGTGGTGTAGTGTTTAGACCCAAGTTCAAATCACCGTTCTGCCCTGAAATCTTCCTAGATGATACCAGGTCACTCTGTCTCTTCTCTCTCTCAGCCTAACCTACCTCATAGAATGGAGGTTGTGGAGGGGGGAAAGATGATATGTGTTGCTGTGAGCGTCTAGAGGAAGGGCAGGATAAAAATGTACCTAATAATTACTGCAAGGCAGAGATCTAAACTTCATCCCCAATTTTCTCATGTATTAATTTCCCTCTCCCAAATGTTAATGTTATCTTTTTCCCTCAGGGGAAAACCCCTACTTTCCCCCCCTATATCATCATGCACAATCCCAGCTGAGCTCCACTTCTGTGCATCTTCTGTTCCCAGTCTGAATCATTAAAAAGCAGCACTCAGAGAGCAAAGATAGTATGAAACTAACAATAGGTGGCAAATGTGCGATCAGTTGCTACCTGAGCAGCTAAACAGTTCAGCCTGACTACGCTCCATTACCTATCCTGGATATAACAATCATGTGGATGCCAGTGTAGAATTTCAGGTTTAATGGTTGGAGTTTGCAGGAAGCAAACCTGAGGAACCCAGTTTGGTGCCTCTGTTCCAGGCCATGATGCTAATCTCTTGCTGAAGTTTAAAGAAAAAGGCCTCTGCTGTCAAGGGAAAAATGCCAAGAGTGAGATGGTTGTTAGCTGATGCATTTTGGTTTTAACATGGCAGCTCTATGCTCTGTGCACTTGGCATAATGAACCAGAAATTCACACTGATCATGTGTCTGGAAACCATGTGGGTGTACCATTTCTAACAAAAGGGCATCCACACATTTGCTGTCCTGCAGCATGTATGGCAATGGCTCTGCTAATGGCTTTGTCAAGCTCCAGTAAAAATTGTATTGATCATCAATGATACACAAACCTACTTTTGAGATTGGTTATGGTGGTTTTTCCGGGTTGTGTGGCCGTGGTCTGGTGGATCTTGTTCCTAACGTTTCGCCTTCATCTGTGGCTGACATCTTCAGAGGTGTATCACAGAGTGCCTGTTACACACTTCCCTCTGTGATACACCTCTGAAGATGCTAGCCGCAGATGCAGGTGAAATGTTAGGAACAAGATCCACCAGACCACAGCCACACAGCCTGGAAAGCCCACCACAACCAGTTGAATCCGGCCGTGAAAGCCTTCGACACTACTTTTGAGAGCCTGGATTTTCCACAGCAAGGATTACACTTGATGGTTGTGTTTGGGTTTTGATTTGTTTTGGCACCAGCGTACTCAAGACAGAAACAGTATATTCTAGTGGTAGCATTTATTTATTTATGGTAGCATTTGTTTAACTTGCCTGTTCTCTCATATTTGAAAAAAGAGTACTCCTTTCTTTGGAATTTAGAATGTCGTTTTCATTGAGTGTTTGCAATGCTGTGCGGATTTACATTGTGGAGTTTTGTTCATACCCTGTCCTGCTGGGCGTTTATGGCACTTTTCAAAATAAAGTAGAAAGCAATGCTCTCATGTAAACTCAAAGAAAAGATATGACATGGCATAATTGGTCGATGTCATGTCCTGGTAGAACCCCAGATGTGACATGACATCAGTGCATTAGCCACCATTCTGGAAACTCTGTGGTGTTACTATGGAGTTCCCAGAGTGTCATTCGATGTACTGTTGTCATAGCTGAGTTTTCATTTAGATGTGACACCATCACATCATGCCACGCCTTTTCTACCCCCCCCCCCCCAATGATTCTCTTCCTGGCCAGAAAGCAATGACAGATTGCAAGAGACTGTTTACCATCCTGAACCAAGTAAATGGCATCTCACTCCCTGTAGAAGCACCAATGAACTGCAGTCTTGTAGCATCTGAAAGGTTAACTGTTTTTTTGTTCTAGTATTAACTTTTATGGACTAGAACCCACTTTTTGAAATTCGTGTCCTGGATCCTCACTGGGCAGATATTTTGAAGAAATAAAGTTGTTAATTCCAGAGTCAAATGGCCATAACAATCAAATGCATTGAGCTGATTCAGTCTCCCTGATTTTGTTTGGCTAGTAAACAAATTCCAGGTCTTGCTTGGCCAGCTAACACTTGGGAAATCTCAAGGCCTTGTTAAAATTGTCTCTTGGTGAGTACCTTAGCAGTTTCATACTGGTCTCCAGGCTCTTGTTGGAATAAAAACTTGTTCATTGTAAGGTGCCACAAGACTCCTGCTCATATTTGCTGCAACAGATTGGCATGTCTATTGCTGTAAAGTTACTGCCTTTTTGTAGGGTGTTCCAGAGTGAGGGTCATATAACTGAGTTGATTTTTGTGACCCTTTAGTAAGCAAGACCAGTGACTGAACAAAGAACGGGAAAGGTTGAATAATCAACAGAATCCTACTCTGTGGGTAAAAAAGTGACAGAATCCAGTAAATAACATTAACAACAGTAAATGGTACATCAAAACAATTCTTTATTGACCATAATTTCAATTAGATGCAAGCTCACATATGCAGAAGGATTTCCATGGAAAGCAGCTCCTTTGCACTCATTCCCATTTAGAAACTTGCAAAATACCAGCTAGGGTTTATTACAATTTTTCGGAAGCAACTGTGAGCAAAAACCATGTGTGATTGGGGTTGCAGCCACTGGTACGGTCTTCAGTGTGCTGCTAAAAATACCCTTCTGTGCTTCCTTGAAACAATCTTTTATCAGCTGTGTGGCTTTGGGCTTTCCTTTTTACTCAGCCACATGCTTATAATTTACTACTGCAAACAGTCTCGGTAACTCCCTGTGTGTCTTCACCATCCCAGAGCTTTACTACTGGCAGCATAATGCTATGGGAGGGTAGTAGTGGTTTATAGGGGGAGGGTCGGTGAGAACTTTCAGTTCTATTGAAATGCCAAGACAGTGATTGTAACAGAGATAGCCCCATGCTGCCACCTCCTGGATAGTGTGCTGCTCTGAATGTAAGACCTGGAATGCTGCACTCTGTAAAGCTTATTTCACTAACAAGGGTAATTTGCTGCAGATATGAAGTGCAGATCTGTATTCTTAACCAGGTGGGGATGTGTTTGGATGGCAATCTAGGTTTGATATTCACAAATTTTGACATGTGTGATGTTCAACCAACTCCAGAAGTGCCAGGCTTTTGTCTGGACAGCTATTTCTGTGTTGATAGTGGTTGCAAGTTTAAATAAACTTCCTGCAGGCAGAAAACCGGTATGGTTTTTGGTGGGGGAGTACTCTGATGCAAGTAGGCTAAATTGGGGGAGTGTTCAAGCGTGCTAGCCCCCAACCTGCAGCCTGAAATGATACATTCCATGAAGGTTTTGCCTTTTGGTTCTGCAGAAAATATAAACAGTCTGAGGGTGTGCGTAAGAGGAATGGAAGGGCTTGGCCTTGCTTGTCAAAAATTTTCCTCCACCAAAACGAGGCTGCTGAGGAGGGTAGCTACAAAATTTCCTGGGTCTGGCTGGCTTTGGTTGCTTAAAGAGCCAGGCAGTCCACTTATCTTGTTTGCTTCAGTATCATGGAGGATCAAAGGAGCTGTCAGCCTGACCCTTGGGAAAAGAGCTGCCAACTTTTAAACAGGCCCTACTAGCTGTCTGTTTAATATCAGTTTGATCTGCAACAATTACCAAGTGGTGCACACCACATTCGCTTCACCAATGTAAAACAACACTGCAGAAATTCTAAACTCCAGTGAACACCCACCCAGACCAACCTCAAGAAATGAAAGGGGAAGAGGCAACACTAACAAACCCCAAGTAGCCTGTGCAACTCACAAGTGGAACAGAAGTCCTTCAACAGATAAAACCAACAGAAAATAAAGGCAAAGGCAAAAAAGGAAGCAACCAGAGAAAGCAAATTAAGCAACAGAGCTGCCCCTACCCAAAAAAGGAAAAGGAAACCATTAAAAGCAAATTAAGCAACAGAGGCCCCCATCAGACCTCCCCCCCCCCGAAGGAAAATATCCCAACAAGAGATGGGAATGTTAAGGAACCCCTCAAGCAAAATAGTCTTAAAAAAAACCAAACTGAGCCCCCCACAAGCATCCAAAAGTTTGAAAAAAATTCTACCACAATGCAAGCAACACAACAGCAAAAGCAAAGAACTAAACAGAAGGAAACAAAAGACCTTTGGACCTTAGCAGACTTTTGACTTCATCCCACCACAACCTACCACCAAGCCCTAAGGACAATAGAAAACTTTTAAAAATGGCAAAATATACCTCCTTCAAACCAATCAAAGATCTTCTCCAGCTAGGCAGTATCCAGTGCAGCTCTGGTCGCAGGCTCACAGCAGACTTGCAACTAGCAGCAGCAGACCTCCAGAGGCTCACAGCAACAGCTAAAGCTCAATGTAGCGGTGTATACTCTCAAACCTCTTTCTGAAAGGGAGTCTAGCTGCAGCCAGAGCCTGCTTTTAAATTCTTAAATGTTGGTGTGTAGCAGCTGGGCTGTTAAACCTGAATAAAGTGAAACTGAAATGTATTGTCGAAGGCTTTCACGGCCGGATTCAACTGGTTGTTGTGGGTTTTCCAGGCTGTGTGGCCGTGGTCTGGTAGATCTTGTTCCTAATGTTTTGCCTGCATCTGTGGCCGGCATCTTCAGAGGTGTATCACAGAGAGAAGTGTGTTACACACAGTGTCCAGATGAAATGTTAGGAACAAGATTTACCAAACCATAGCTACACAGCCTGGAAAACCCACAACAATCAGTTGAAACTGCAACCTTTCCAACGCATTTGTTTTTGTGGTTGTTAGTGAATTTAACATCTTAAAACATATTCCAAACTGTGTAATATATTTATTATGTTACCATTTCATCTACTTAAATATACATATTGTCTACTGATATTGTTGGGGTGATAGCAGGTATGCAGAGGGAAGACCCCAAGACTATGCTCTCCCCTGGATTCAGGCTTGCCACTCTGTAGTTTCGACTGCCGTATACCTCCCCCACCCCCCATATTACTAACATTTTATGTTGAAACTTCCTGTTGGATTTTATTTTATTTTTTTTACCAATAGTTGATTTGAAAAATTAAAGGGTATAACCTTATCAAGTATACCACAAATTCCAAAAGATAGAACAGTATTTCATTGGATGATTATTTGTTTGATTTTTCTACAATATCTGCCATGCAATCCTGTTGGGCAGATTGAATGGTCTACCTGCAGCAGAATTGAATGGGTACTATAGGGGAATTCTGTTCTCTAATAGTCTCTGTAGTTGTTCTTGTGATAAGATTGGAACTATTGATCATGTGCTATTCTGTATGCAACGGGCTTCACTTGGAGAATTATGGATTACCCCTATTATGAGAACGAAGCAACTTGCTTCTGAATCAAAGGCAGTCTCCTTTCTGTTAGCTGATATCTGCCTGGAAAATTTCAGGATTAGTAACAAAATGCTTGTCTGCTGTAATATCTTTAAAGCATTCTCATGGTCAAAATTGCGCTTTATGTTTTATACGTTTTCTAATATGGTTTAATAATATTGTGTAACTACTTTTAATCTTATTGGTCGAATCAAATCTCAGGTCAAAGGAGGTCTATTAGGAAAAGTAAAGTACAATTTCTCTTTGGGAAATTCTTGGACTGTGTTGAACTGATGAGAGTTTTCAACTGTGATAAAAGCTTACCAAGAATTAATATTTATTACGTTTTGTTGTACAAATGTTTAAATGTGGGAACTTTTTTGATTTTACCAAACTGGTTGCCATCAGAAATTTTGCAAAATTAATCCAGATTGTGTATTTGGAAATGATTTGGCATCTAACTCTTCCTGTAATGTGATATCTGTATTTAATGTTATTGAACAATCAGTAACTTGTATTGTCCATAGATAGTCATGTTCAACTATCTTCTTGGCACTCTGCCATAGCCAACATTGAATGGGCTGATCTGAGGACCACACCAAATTATCCATTTGGCAGCAGTGATGAGAGATGTGTACAAAGAACACCCTAGCGTACTACACATTTGTGGAGAACGCACTGCAAAATAATTTGCTGACAACCTGATTCTAAGTCAGGGTTTCATACAAAGTGAAGTAGTTCCTTTTTTGCAATCTATGAAAATAATTCCTCAACAAAAGCCAGAATCCCACACTTTTCTGATTTTGTTAAACCTTTTTGAACCAGAATTTATGTATTTTTTAAATAGTTCCATCAGCAATGCAATTCTGTTGGATATTAATTGCTATAAGGTATTTTTGGTACCTCTTGTGTATGTCTCTACTCTAAATACTCTTTTCCTCTTGCTTAGTAATTGAAGGGCTGGGGAGAAGTTTATTTTCAGCTCAGAGTAAAAATGTATCCTTTCTGAATCTAACTATGTACAGCTGGGACAATGTTGACAGTTGATATACAGCAGAAGCTGCATTATCTAAACTTTCCTCATTTGCAGCACTTACTGCAAGTGTACAAATGATGACAACAGAAAGACACTTTAATCCTCCCTAACATGAACTACACTTTACAATCCTTGCAACACTGAAAAAGTAGGAATTTGCCTTATCTATCTGGCTCACTGTTTTCTACTCTGGCAGCAGTTCTTGAGCATTTCAGGAAAGGTCTTTCCTACCCAATGTTGCCTGAGATTCCACATGCCAAGTACCTGCCCTCCCCCAAAGGTGTCAGAAAGGGGAGTCAGTGTATTTATGTAGAGAGCTGACCACACCCACATTTTGTATTTTTTGAGTCTCCTGTACTGTCTTCTGGACAGGGCCCTCTGTCTATCCATTATTACAAGGTAATTATTATTTTATTATAGAGATCCAGAGTTGTGCAGTGGTTAAGAGCAGTGGACTATCATCTGGAGAGCCGGGTTTGATTCCCCACTCCTCTACATGAACAGCAGAGTCTTTTCTGGTGAGGTGGATGTGTGTCCCCACTCCCACTGCTGAGTGATCTTGGGCCAGTCACAGTTCTCTCAGACCTCTCTCAGCCTCACCTGCCTCACAAGGTGTCTGTTGTGGGGAGAGAAAGAGAAAGGACTTTGTAAGCCACCTTGATTCTCCCTACAGAAGAGAAAGGCAGGGTAGAAATTCAAACTCTTCTTCTATTTTATTTTATTTTTATCCCTCTCTCTTGTGCCATAGTGGGCTCAGAGTGGCTTAGAACAATTTAAAACAATAAAATGTATAATGCGACAAGTAAAAATATGACTCTTCAACTAACTAGGATGGAACAATTCAGAAATTCCTAACCCTATAACCAAAACAAAAACTCAGAACCCCCTAAGCAAAGGAAGGGAGAGAAAAGGAGGCCAGCTAAGATGGAAAGGCACTGTTAAATCTGCCAGTTCTTGATCTCAAAGGTTTTTTCAGTAGTTGCCCCCACAATTTGGAGTAACTTTTCTTAATGTGTGTGGAAGAAACATACCCATTCACTCTTTTTAGGAAGCAGTGGAAGGCAAAACCGATGAAGGGAGAGTTTGGTTAGCTGTACTGTGACTTTTTCGAGCAGTGATTGGTGTTCTCATTTTAACATTGGTTTGCGTTGATAGAGAAGAAAGGAGGGGAGAGCTTCAAATGTCTTAAATATTTAAATAAAAAGTAACAACTTAAGTCTGACAGAATCCAAAACAGAAAGTGTGAGTAATTTATGAATGAACGACAATTGAGTAATAAGCTGATTTACCTGTGGTGGACTGTTTTACTCTTTCTTCAATGGTTCTGTGACCTGGATATCCAGGCTAGGTTGATCTCATCAGATTTTGGAAGCTAAGCAGGCAAGATGAGTCCTGGTTAGTACTTGAATGGCAGACCACCAAGGAACTCCATGTTTGTTATGTTGAGGCAGTCAATGGCGAGGTGCCTCTGAATGTCTCTTGCCTTGAAAACCCATGAAGTTGTCATAAGCTGACTTGACAACAATAAACAAACAAATACATAAATTGAAAAAAATCCAAATACGTTGCCAAAGGTTGAATGAACTCAGTCCATTTCTTGAAGCTTTTCATCTAAAAAGCTCAACTTTTCTACCATGAATAAATCCTACTGCACAGATGATTCATTATGGGCAAAATATAGTCAGAAGGCAATTTGGTCTGAAATAAGTGTTGACCACAGGCAAATGACAGTCAAAACTGCCCCTCTGGGGTCATTCTAACACACGACTGAAAGCAGCTCCCTCAGATGTCCAGCAGAGGTCCTTCTCAGCACTGCTGTTGGAATTTTTTCTCCATTGGTGAGGGTGAGGATTGAACCTGGGATCTTCTGTATGTCACCATGTGCCCCACTGCTTAGCTGGTTCTGTTCACAGGGCCACAAGAGCTACATCCATCTTAAAACTATTGAAGTCAGTGGGTTTAGAAGGGTAAAACTTTGCTTAGAACTGTATGGTTAGAGACTGAATAGTGAATATAGACACCTTGTGAAGTAGGTGGGGCTGAGAGCAGGCTTCGTGTTTAGGAGCAGGAAAATAAATCCAGTTCGCCAGGTAAGAGTCCACTGCTCATGTGGAGGAGTGGGGAAATCAAACCCAGTTCTCCAGATTAGAGTCCATCTGCTCTCAACTACTATGCCACACTGTAGGTATTCTAATACTATTGTCTGTAAGAATGATGGCATAACAATCCTGTGACCTGCATAACAGTGTTACCGGTGGACCCCCAGAATTTATTAGAAATATATCCTGTTGAACCCTGACCTTATATGTGTGTTTGTATTAATAACGGATTTGTTTAGGCTTTTAAGCCCCCCCCCCCCCCCAAAAAAAAAAAAATGAATCCAAACCAAGTCTTGGCCTGGAAGAATGCAATTGTGTAAACCTTTAAGGAAAAAGGCATAGGAATAAGGATATTACTCAAATAACTCCTTTCTTGTCTTTAATTTTGATCTATGTATACCTTTAGACATGTTGTAGATTCCTTGGTATTACATTGAAATTTTTTTCCTGTGATGTTACCCGTGTATATGTAGTAAAAATATATCATTGGTATTTTCCTTCCCCAATATGTGATTATATTGCTATAAGAGTAAGAGGTTCTTTAGGGCTACATTAAGATAGAAAACAAGGAGTCAAGTAGAAATGTTTCTTTTTATTTCTTTTTTTATTGTATTAATAGAATAAGTTTCTTAGGATTACAGTAGTTTTAGTTTAGCTAATATTAAGTCACCAAGAAGTGAACTAGAAGATGCAAAGTGAGCCAACTCCCTCCTACAATCAGATAAAATAATCAATTTCAAACAAAGACCCCTTTGGATTTACAAACTGGTCCTAACAAAGATTCTCCAACTGTTGAGGGATATCTCTGCGCCTCACCATTGGACCTTTCAAATTTCCTTTGTCAAAACAGCAAGGCAGGAGCCTCTGGACAGAGGAGGGCTCGATTCTCAGGTCTGATATTACTCACTTTGCATTTCGTGAATGGACTATGTTCCCCTCTTAGCTCCAGCATTGGCACGAAGTCTCGCGAGAAGACGCTTGACAGCGAGACTTCACGAACCCATTCAGAACATTAGAAACGGACTCCCACATTGTGTTTCTAATAATTTTCTTTTGTTTTAGGGTACAGGGGACTGCCCCCTTAATAATAATAATACCCTCCTTTGATGTATGTAATAATACCCTCCTTTGATGTATGTGTATAAAAAGGCCGACGCTTATCCCAGGCAGTGAGGTCTCCTCTTTAAGAATAAAGAATCTGATGCTTTCGAAGAATCCCTGCTCCTGCGGTCTCTCTGTTCACTGCCTAAGCTGAAATCACTTTGAAATCACTTTCTCGTTACCTGGGCAGTGGGTAACAACAGGGTCAACGGATTTATTTTTTTCTGAATTGGACCAACTCTCTCCATCCTCAGTATCTTTGGATGTACAATACTTAGTTCTGGGGCCTTGCTCTCCTCCTAGGTCTAGACTTCATCTATGGGCACTGCTCCTTTTCATCTTAGAGAATCTGCAACCACATTTATTTTCCAGGCTTATGATGAATTGTGGATGTATATTCAGATAGTATGGATTCATTTCCATAGATCAACCTTTTTGATTGTGGTTTTTAAGTAACCACTGTAAAGCATTGTGATCTGTATAAACTGTGAATTCCATATCTATAAATAGGGGTAATAAGCTTTGATAGCCTCCAGCATAACTGAACATTCCAGTTCTGTTGCTAAATATTTGGTTTCTCCCTCAATCATCTTCCAGCCACCAAAAGCTACTGGTCTAAATCTTCCCAGTTCATCTAGTTCTAGTGAAAACCCAGAAAACCCAGAATCATCGCAGGTCACAATAAATGAGCAGGATGCAGCTGAGAATTACAAGACTGTATAATTGAGCTGACCCTCAGTGATTCAAATGCAGCTTGATGATCTGCCTCCCACACAAAGTTATCCACTGGTGTAGAAGTACTGCCCTCTGCCTTTCCTTTGACAAATCTTCTGTAGAAACCACAGGAATCTTTATATTTCCAGGAATCTTTATATTTCCTACACAGTTGTTGGCATCTACCTGTTTTATTTTTTAAAATCACAACCAATTTTGGGGGTTGTGACATTGGCCCATGTTCACTGACAATATTCCAGCACGTTTCTGGCACTTATTTCCTGCTGGTTTAAATCCAGACTCTCTGAATAGTTTCAGAATCCTTTCTAGGTGCAACAAACATTCTCCCCATGTTTTATGGAAACAAATGAAGTCTCCTGGGTAAGTGAGGAGATCTGCACTTTTCAGTACTTCTGAAAGGTCATCAAGTACTCTTTGAAAGGTACTTAGAGCATTCATGATCCCAAAAGAAGAAGTGAGCTGTGAGTCATGAAAGCTCATACCCTGCTGGAAATGTTAACCTTTAAGCTGCTCTTGGACTCTTGCTGTTTTCTAATGATCCCAAAAGGCATTCTGCATTACTGGAAGAGTCCATAGGCAAAAACAGTTTTTCCTTGACTTCTGGAGCCACTTGAATTTGATGCTATCCTGATATTAAATCGACTAAACTTTGGCTCATTCCACACACACAGAATAATGCACTTTCAAACTGCTTTCAGTGCTCTTTGAAGCTGTGTGGAATAGCAAAATCCACTGGCAAACAGTTGTGAAAGTGGTTTGAAAATGCATTATTTTGCGTGTGTGGAAGGGGCCTTCGTTCCAGACATTGTATCCAGCGTATCTGCTATGTTGGGCCATGGATAGCTATGTGGAACAGTTTGTTTTAGACTTCTGTAATTCAACAAATCCTCTAATCGCCATTGGGCTTCTTCATAAGGACTATTGGGGAAGTGCAGGGTGATGTCAAATGTTCTAGTAAGTTTCCTTTCAGTATGTGCTTTGATATGCAGTAAGGTATTCAACATGGAGTCTTCTTTGCTGGTGTGGCTTTAGTGCAGTCTGAAAATATACTTGATCATATGTCCCAGATTCTTCTTTATTGCATTGAAACACACTTGCATACTCTTAAGATGGTAATAGTGAACCTTTTGGGCTTGGCATGTGAAAAATTCATAAAATGATTCTACAGGTGTGACAATCCCTCCCCCACAACAAAAGAGAAACAGTTCTTTACATATTCATTTATTTTCTCAAAAATACAGTCCATTCATGTGTGGTGCTATGTTTTATATAAAGAAACAAATAATTACATGTGATGCAAAATCAAACTGGGAGAATAGTTGTTGTCTGGCATTGGGGAATGCTTACAAGTTACCCAAAACATTGTAATATGTCACCCTTGACACCCATGTCATAGATTCACCATCACTGCTCTAGGAGTTTCTGTAGCCATTGCTTCTTAGCATCACCCTTTACTGCTGCTTCTGTCAAATCAGTATCCAGTTTACCAACTGATTTTGCTCCTGCTTAGCTCTTCACTTTTGCATCTTGAAGAGGCTGGGAGACACCAGAGACACTATCCTTAAGGTTTGATTCTTTGTGAGTTGTACATCTTTGTCAGTCACATTAAGTTCTCTAACCCAGAACTCATCTTTTGGCCCTTCTTGAAATGAAGTTCTACTGAATGACAGGCTTGGGTGGATGGTGTTGGTTTCAAACAATCTGATACTTTACTTGTAGCAACTGTTTGCCCTCAGGGTACTAGGCTTTACCAACACTTCATTATGACCTGCTATAGAAAGACAATAGAAAGACAGTCTTGTTTCTTACTATGCTTACTATGTTTCTTACTATGCGTAATCCTCTTAAAAACTTTGTAACATTTATTTATTTATTTATTTTTTCGATTTTTATACCGCCCCATCCCCGAAGGGCTCTGGGCAGTGCACAGTACAATAACCACCATGTATAAAGTAAAACAGCTAAAACCATTAAAAGCAGCGATAAAAATGAAACTAAACATAATAACTGGATTAGTGTTCAAGATGGTGCCCGACAGTTTCCTTTTAAATCCTCTATTGAGAGGGAAGAACAGCAAGTCCCAAGATGGCAAAAGGCACAGATGTAAAAGGCCGAGGGGGGGGGGCACCATCAACGGCTGGTTCCTCCAAAGGCCCAGCGGAACAGCTCCGTCTTGCAGGCCCTGTGGAATTCAGTAAGGTCCCGCAGGGCCCGGACAGCTGGTGGAAGAGCGTTCCATCAGGCTGGGGCCAGAGCTGTAAAGGCCCTGGCCCGTGTGGAGGCCAGCTGTATCATCGAGGGGCCAGGGACCACCAGTAGGTTGGCCTCTGCTGAATGAAGAGGCCGTACAGGGACATGTGGGGTGATGCTGTCTCGAAGATACGACGGTCCCAGGCTGCGTAAGGCCTTAAAGGTCAATACCAACACCTTGAAGATGATTCGGAACTCTACTGGGAGCCAGTGTAGCTGGCGCAACACAGGCTGGATATGATCCCAGATGGCATTGCCTGTGAGCAGGCGTGCAGCCGCATTTTGGACCAGTTTCAGTCTCCGAATCAAACGCAAGGGAAGGCCCGAATAGAGCGAGTTACAATAGTTTAATCTGGAGATGACCGTTGCATGGATCACTGTGGCCAGGTCAGCCTGGGAGAGGAAGGGGGCCAGCTGCCGGGCCTGGCGAAGATGGAAAAAAGCAACCCGGGTTATATGGGCCACCTGGGTCTCCATTGATAGAGACGAATCCAGGTGGACCCCCAGGTTGCGTACGGAGGGGGTCGGTGCCAATGTGACCCCCTCCCACACTGGCGGCTGAAACATCCCCCTCCCCCCATGGCCTAGCCAGAGGATCTCCATCTTCAATGGATTCAGCTTTAGCCTGCTCTGTCGCAACCAACCAGCGACCGCCTCCAAACAATGCTGTAGAGCTGCAGGGGCGAAGGCTACTCCCCCCTCCATCAACAGAATGAGCTGAGTGTCATCTGCATATTGATGACAAGTCAGCCCAAAACTCTGTACCAGCTGAGCAAGGGATCACATGTAGATGTTAAATAACAGCGGGGATAATAATGCCCCCTGGGGTACACCGCAGTAAAGCGGGCACTTCCGGGAGGCCTCATCCCCACACCTCACTTGCTGATTCCAACCCTGGAGGAACGAGACAATCCATTGGAGGACAGTGCCCCGCACTCCAGAGGCGGCCAGGTGGTGGGTCAAAAGGTCATGATCGACCACATCAAACACTGCGGTAAGATCTAACAATACCAACAGTGCCGATCTGCCTCGGTCAAGCTGCATACGGAGTGTATTTGTGACGGTGACGAGAACAGTCTCCGTCCCATGCCCAGCACGGAAGCCGGACTGGAAGGGGTCAAAAGCCGATGCGTCATCCAGGAAACCTTGAAGCTGCTCCAGCACCACTCTCTCAATTACCTTCCCCAGAAACGAAAGATTCGAGACGGGGTGGTAATTGGCCAGATCCCCAGGATCTAACGATGGTCTTTTCAAGAGTGGGTGGACCACTGGCTCCTTCAACCCATCCGGGAAGATTCCTTGCTTAAGAGAGCTATTGATAATACTCAACAGATGGGGCCGTAGCTCCGCTCGGCAGGTTTTTACAAGCCATGGATCCAGAGGACAGGTAGTAGGTCTAACAGCAGCTAAGGTCCTGTCGACAGCGGCTTCAGAGAGCAGGGAAAACTGGGCCAAACAAGGGCCTGAAGACGGCAAGGGGGTCTCCAGTTCACTAATTGTAGCCAACGTGGGGGAAAGATCATGGCGGAGCGACGCAACCTTATCCGCAAAGAAGCTCATAAATACCTCACAGCTAATATTCAATGTAGAATTTGAAGAACCTTCCGATAAGGAAGTTAAAGACCGAATTATACGAAACAATTGTGCCGGGCGGGAGCTAGCGGATGCGAGAGAGGAGGAGAAGAAAGCCCTCTTCGCCTCCTTCGTCGCCATCTCGTAGGCTTTCATAAGCGTCCTATAAGATGTTCGTGCAGCCTCGTCTCGAGATTTCCTCCACATTCGCTCTAGACGTCTAAGCGCCCGTTTCATACGACGTAGCTCCTCCGTGTACCACGGGGCATGTCGAGAGCGGGAGTGTAGAGGACGCCGGGGAGCAACTACCTCGATGGCATCAGAGAGCCGGGAATGCCAGTCCTCCACCTGCTCATCGAGTGTGCCGGTGTGTGCAGGGTCCCTCAGAGCATTCAGGAAACCAAGTGGATCCATAAGTCTCCGCGGGCAGGCATAAATCCGCCCGTCGCCTAGATGGGGGTGATGTGGCAAGTCCAGCCGGACCTTCAAGGCATAATGGTCAGACCATGACCATCCTCTTCACCTGGGCATTTAGATGACCGCCCCCCCCCCCGACTGTGAGAGAAGCTCCCGAGGTATCCATATATGCCTCCCTTTTTCACAACAACCCCCCTGTCTGGAAGTGTAAGCTGAGAAAGAGAGAGGTGGATTCTACTCAGCATAATAATAATAATGGGTTATATCTGTTATTTTTGAATCTGGGTCCATTTTTTTCTTTTGCATGGGTGCCTGTTTTCCATGAAGGAATCAAGTTGAGGTCGGGGTGGGGGGATCTTTTTTTTCTGCCACTTCACCTGAACCCATTATTTAAAAAAATTTTTTTTTACAATGCATACATAACTATGCAGAAGCAAACATCCTGTTTTTCCTGCACTCTGATTCGCTGTTCCATCACCACAGTGGGCTCAGAGTGGCTTAGAACAATTTAAAACAATATAATGTATAATGCAACATGTAAAAATATCTGTCTATAAGATGACTCTTCAACTAACTAGGATGGAACAATTCAGAAATTCCCAACTCTATAACCAAAACAAAAACTCAGAACCCCCTAAGCAAAGGAAGGGGGAGAAAAGGAGGCTAGCTAAGATGGAAAGTCACTGTTAAATCTGCCAGTTACTGATCTCCTTCCACCCTTTCCTGCCCTCTGCTAAGGGAACACTTATGATTGGTGGAGAATCTACAGCAACCCTGTGAGGCAAAGTAGTACCACCCCCTCCCATTTCTCCAGTGTGGAAGAAAAGTTTAGGGCATTAAAACAATGATACATGTAAACATGAAGCATGCAACATAATGGGGAACTTTGGTTTTCCAGATATTGCTCAACAATGCCAAACTGGCTGTAGTGATTGAGCAACCTAAAACATGCTCAGAGATCTTTGCGTAATACCAGTGTGGCGTAGCGGATAAGAGAAGTGGACTCTAATCTGGAAACTGGGTTTTTCCCCAATCCTCCACGTGAGTGGTGAAGTCTCATCTGGTGAAGTGGATTTGTTTCCCCACTTCCGTACATGAAACCTGCTGGGTGATTTTGGGCTAGTCGCAGTTCTCTCAGAATTCTCTCAGCCTCACCAACCTCACAAGGAGTTTGAAAGTCCTTTTGAATCCCCTTACAGGAAAGAAAGGTGGGATATAAATCTAAACTCTTCTTCTTGGAGTTATGTGGGAGATGTAAAAGGGGTCCTCAGCAGCAACATAAACGAAGAACACTTGAAAACTATTATGACGATTTGCATGTTTCAAGGCAGCATGGCGACTGGACAATTGGGCCTGCAACAGAATTCAGCCATGAATCTCACTGGTTAACCAGTCATTTTTATCAGCTTAACCTACTTCCCAGGGCTGCAGTGAGGGTAATATATGAAGTAGGAAGAATCATGCATGCTGCCCTGATCTTCTTGCAGGAAGTATGGGAGGAAAACGGACAAAGACAGATACAGTTTTATATTAGCATTAGATGTAACCTGTAGCCTATATTTATATTTAATTATACCCTTTTAATGGGAATTACAACACAGAATGGGGGGGGGGAAACCTTCATAAAGTAACTTGCTTGTGCTCTTGCTGACTAATCAAGTGTCTGAGCTTGAAGGGGAGGAGCACTCACTCATTGAAACTAAAATTAAAAACATAAAGGTGTGTGTCTGTGAAGGAACAAGCAGTTGCGTGGGAGCGACTGCAATCCCAGAAGCTCAAGGTAGTCCATGGGTTTGAACTCACAGCAAAGCTGAAGTGGGACTTTTCCACATCACAATGCTTTGTGTACCAGTAAGCACTTCCCTCCCCTGGGTTTGGGGTGGTAAAAAACAGAAGGATCGGGAAGGGAGATCTGAGGCAGATGGGAAACTGTCTGCAAGGGTTTCAGTCATTTATTTCCCTGCAGCATTTTAATTTCCTCCTTCACCAACTGTTCTCTTGCTTACAGGTGGAACACCAATATTCACACAAATTCACTGTGACTGTAAAGCAAGCCAAGAATGTGACCAAGGGTGTTCTCGGAGATATGCGTGAGTGTCTCTTCCATTTTATTGCTGCTGTGCTTTCCTCCAACCACCCCTACCCCCATTGTTTTCTTTTTCTTTTCTTTTCTTTTTTATTGCTTTGCATGTCCTAAGTTCTTATCTTAAAAAGAAAGTGCTTCTCATTTTAGGGCCAGTTGTTAAACAATACTGGGTTGTTTATTAGTAGGGTTTTTTGTCAGATGGAATTCTGTGGAGGGGGGGGGGAGGAGAGGCTTTTTAACACTTTGCTGCCACTTAGAAATGCAAAAATAAAAGGTACGAAGGCAGTTAATAGTGGTCAGTGCATGCTCCTGAACTTTCCCTAAAGGAAAAGCTGTCTGGTAGTAGTTTAGGAAAGGGGAAAAAATGCAAAGGTTCTGCTGAGTAATTGATGTAAGATATAGCAAGACAGAAGTAAATACAGGGTCCAAGTGTGTACTTTTCTTTCTTTTTCAAAAGCAATTATAGTCATTCTTTAAAAGTATGAGACTTGAATATATGGATCAATGATTGTTTCCTGCATATTTCTGTTACTATGCAGTTTCTGGCTCTACTAAAAAGAGAATGTTTATTTACTGAAGATTGAAAAATACATGGGTATTTAATTTTGCTACTGAGGAATTTTGGAAGTGTGTGTGTGTACTTTGTTTACTGAATCGCTTCATCTCATGTTGGGCCTTCCTCTTTTCATGCTGCATTCAACTTTTCCTAAGGTTATTGTCTTTTCCAGTGATCCTTGTCTTCTTTTTACGTGAGCAAAGTACCATGGCATGATTAGCTGATACCATCTTAAATAGTTCTTTTTTAAAAGGAAGATGGCTATTAGCTATAATAGCTTATACTTTCCAAGTTCAAGAGAGAGCATAATTATGGATATTAGTTGTGTGTAATTAACAAAAGGTTTGGGCTGATTGGGAGGTGTTTGGCTACCACTATTGGAAACAGCGTACTGGACTGGATGGACCAAAGAACCGGTATGATGTCCAAATCCCCACTCAGTCATTAGATTCATTGGGTGACTTTTGAAAGGTTGCTGTCTTTCTATCTCTGCTAAACTGCTTGGTAGTGTTGTTGTGATGATATAGCATAAAAGCATAAAAGCATAAAACCTCAAACAAATGGGCCTTTGATCTCATCCATTGTGGCAATTCTTGTAGAAATCAGATGAAAAATTTATTCCTGAGTATGGATGAGGAAAAGCATGATGTTCAGGGCTCATCTAAATGATCCAAGGGACACAAACCATGACATTGGATTCCTGACATGGCTAGTGTCTCCTCTCTTGATATACTGTATGTGCATGCTCAGGAATTTGAAAAGATAAGGTCTTCTCACAAAAGACTGGGGTTTTTTTGGGATAAATTAGCTTTCCATCACTTAGTGGAACATGTGAACTCTTCCATGCTCCTCGTGTGCCAGAAATACTCTGTCCCTCATTGCGGGTAGATGTGCTGTATACACAAATTAGGAGGGTTTCTGATCTGACTCTGGAACATTTGTTGATTTTCAATGGAGATGGATTGGGTTTTTATTGTTGAGCTCCATTCACACGAGAGTCCTATGGAATCCTGGATTTTATTTCACTGAGACCCTTTCAATAGTAACAACCCTGCTGGGTACAGACCAGGTAAGAGAAGATGAGGCTGTTTTATGTACTTTAACATCATCATTGGTCAGAACTGAGTCATATGGCTACCATTAAGACCACCAAGGAACTATTTACTCTTGCACAGGTGGGCTTGAGGTTCTTTGTTTTTCCCTGCTGCCACCCAAAAACAACAACCAATCAGAATGCAGGACACCCGGTTTTTCTTCCGCTTGTGGTGTAAATACAAAAGACCTGGGCTTGTGTGAAACATACTGGAGTATTTCCTCCCGGTCTTCACACAATTCCTTCACAGAAATGGGCAGCCATGTGAAGGGAGAAGCTGACATAAAATATACCCAGATTGAAGGATACCGATTGTAACCTGGTATAATTGTGCCATGCAGAAATGGCCAAAGGCTGTCCAGAAAGAGAAATGCTTCAATTTAATCTAGATGGTCCATAAAACAGTAACAGTCTCACCTCTTAGGGAATAGAATATTACAATGTCAAGTTATCAGATTCAAAGGCCCTTCCTCAAGTGTTCACCAATCTCACCCCAGTTCATGACAAGGCTCAATTTAAGTTGTTGGTTATGATCTATAAAGTCTTAAGTGGCTTGGTACCAGACTTGGTACCAGACTTGTGGGAGTTTCTTCAGCCATATAGGCTGGCCTAATTGCTAAGGTCACAAGGGGGGGGGGGTTTGCAGGCAGTCCCTTCCCTCTCTGAGGTGGGGGAAGTGGGGGCTTTCTGTAGGATAGCCCCCACTTTATGGAATGCCTTCCCATTAGAGGTCCAACATTATATTCCTTTTGGTGCCTAGTTAATACCATTACCCGAGTATTTGACTGATTGATGCCGTCTACCCCAAACCACTGAATTTTTTAGAAAGTGCCCTCCACCTGTACATGGGAGGGAGGGGGTGTTAGGAAGGGGGTGGGTTTGGGTATTGCTTTTAGGTATGATTTTAGAAGATTTTATCTGTAATCATTATGTTGTTATTGTAATTAAGGATGCATTTTTAGATTGTGTAACCTGCCCTGGGATGTATTTGAAAGGTGAGGTAGAAATTTACTAAATAAATAAATATCAGGTCGGGCAGGCTCCTGCAAGGTCTTTCCCATCGATTTCAGGGCTTGCACAAGCTGAAGACTTTAAAGGTCAGAACCAGCATCGTTTATGACACCTGGAAGCCAGAGCTGCTATGAGAGAACTAGTTCTGTATGTTCCTTATCATGGATTCCAGTAATGATCTTACCTGATGCAATTTAAATTAGCTGTATAGAACATATTACAATAGTCGAATCCGGATGTTACCAAGGCAGGTTGGATACAGCCTGGATCAGTTTTCTCTAGGAAAGGCTGCACTTGGTGGATCAACCTAAACTGGGAAAAGGCATTTCCAAGTATAGAGAGGCATCAAGGTGTCTTCCTAGTAGGTCACGAACATGTTCCTTTATATGTGTGTATCCTCACCTAAAACAGGCTATACACTTACTCCCCCACCATACTCATCACCATTCACCACCATGGATTAAGTTTCAGTTTATTCAGCCACAATGAGTTCCCCACTGCCTCCCAATCACTTGGTATCCTACTGCCTCTCTTGGTTTACATGGAAAGAAACGATTACGCTGTGTGTCATTCACACAATAGTGACATGTACTCCGAATGTCCAGGCGATCTCTCTCAGTGTCTGGTTTTGTGTGGATGTCAAAAAGAATGGGGAAGCCACTTCCAGAGAACCTGTTCAGGTGGGGAAGTTTTCTGTGCCCAAGTGTGCATCCAAAGGGGGATGCAAAAATGTAATAATTAACTTCTGTGGTCATGTGAACTTTAGTTACATTAGATGCTTTAGTTAAGCCAATGTAATATATAGTGTCATCCTAAATAGGTACACCCTTCTAAGCTGGTTGACTTCAAAGGACTTAGTGTAGTGTAACTCTGCTTTGAATGGCACTGATAGTATACTGACTTGCAACAAAGTGTTTTTAGATGTAAACAGGTGATGATGGAAAACTTTTCTGCCTCAAAGCAAGTTTCATTTAAAGCAATAACAAGTGGAAGAACCCACAAGGACTTGCCTCTTCCTTTTTTCTGCCTCCTCCTTTCCTGTTTCCTTTGTCCTTTTCCACTTACCAGCCAACCTACTTTTAACTGCTCTGCAGTTGTCAGCTTTCCCTCCTTCCCTTACCCTGGCAACCTCTTCCTGGGAACACTCTGGACATTTCTGGCTTTCTGGCTGGGTGATCATGGCTGCCAGGACTGGCCCAGTTATGCAGGGCAGACAACAAAGTAGGGACGTGTGAGGGCAACTTACGTTCCCCTGTGCCTTCCTTCTTTTCCTCCTCCTGGCAGCCGCCATATCTTCAGCTTTCTCTATTTCCTTCTTGCCCTCTATCCCATCAACCAACCTCTTTTTTTATCTGCCCTTCATCTTTAATGACATTTATTTTTTTTCCATCAAACCGCGCCCCCCCCCTTCCAATACACACACTATTCTTAGCGTTGCTGCGTGCTGTGCTGCTTAGGACAGCATCATCAGACTCGCAGGCTTGTCCTAAATAGCACAGCACTCAGCAACGCTAAGGAGGGTGTGGGGGTGAATGGGACTGAAAAGCCAGTCTTTGGGTCCCATCCCCCCCCCCCAGCACCCTTCTCAGCGTTGCTGAGTGCTGCACTTCTTAAGACAAGCCTTCGAGTCTGATGCTACTGAGTAGCACTCTTGGACAGCCGAATCGATACAAACCTATCCAAATAGCTTGTATTCAGGGCAGCTTGCACTCGGGTGGCTTGCATTTGGCCCAAATACAAGCCGAATCCACCGAATCGCTAAGCCTAGATGAGATAATGCCTTAAAAGCATGATCTGAAACATCTCTTTTGTCTTCCTGCCCAGGTATTTTGTATTATATGGGTTGATGAATTGTTCTGATGAACCTTAAAGCTTTCACTCCATTTTGTGACACTTTGGCTGGTCCTAATAAAAGTTATTATATAGACTTTGGTTTGTTTTTGGATTTTGACTTTGAACCAGCAATGCTTCAAACAATTTTTGTCTCTGTAGAGGAAACCTTCAAGTACCAGTTTGGTGGTTTTCCAGGGATTGCAGTTTACGGCAGCATTACGTAAAGTTTTAGTGTAACATAAAGTTGTAGGAGTGGGGAAACAAACCTGGTTCACCTGCTATTATCCACTACATCACACTGACTTATGGTAAGGTCCACCTGCTATTATCCACTATATCACACTGACTTATGGTAAGGTCCACCTGCTATTATCCACTACATCACACTGACTTATGGTAAGCAGATATATAAAGGAACTGAAAAATAAAGGTCTATGCTTCTGAGTGGTTTTTTAGTTAACACATTAGTGGAAACAGTAGTAAGATGTAGAAATCTTAAGTTTAGACAATGAGGATTTTTTTAAAAATCCCTCCTAAATTCTCATGCAGGGTAGATTTGTCATTATGGCTAGAAGGAAAAGTCTCACTTGACTGAGAGGCTGAAGAGTACCTTTCATGAGGCTCCACACTTAGGCTCCAAACTTTCCAAGCCAGACAGAGAGTTCCTTGTCTTCAGTCCCAATGTCTTCCCCTCAAAGGACTGAGTGGGGAAAAATGACCTTCCTGGTGACACTCTAGGAATTTCCCCATAATTCCTGTGGTATTTAGAGACCAGAGGACATTCACACCCAGTAATGGTATTACACCCTCCCCAAAACTCTACCCTCTCCCCCTCTCCCAATTTCCTGTGCTGGAACTCAATCCCTGCCTGGTAGAAATGGAGGGGTGAGGAGCCCTGCTAAGCAAAACTGCCAAGGCATAGTAGGAGGCTGCTATGCTGCTGCAACCCCAATCTTGCTGCTTCATACCCAAGTAAGTTGTGTGGTGGGAACCATCTCATCTACTTTTTGAACCCAACACAGCAGCTATGCCACTATGAAATTGGTCACTGAATGTTATTTGCTCAGGCTGGACCTCTTTCATTGAGTGTATGTGATGGCAGAGGGGATGTGAACATGGTGGGGTAGACACTTCAGTGAGAGTGTACAGTTTATGGAGATAGTTTGTCATCAAGTCTAAACGACAAACTATAGTTCATTGCAAATTTGGAATTCTTTAATTGTACTACAGAAGAAGAAGAGAAGAATTTGGATTTATGCCCCACTTTTCTCAATCGTAAGGAGACTCAAAGTGGCTTACAAACTCCTTCCCTTCCTCTCCCCACAACAGACACCTTGTGAGGTAGGTGGGGCTGAGCAAGTTCTGAGAGAACTGTGACTAGCCCAAGATCACCCATATATAGAAGCAGGAAAACAAATCCACTTCACCAGATAAGAGTCTATTGCTCATGTGGAAGACTGGGGACTCAAACCTGGTTATCCAGATTCGAATTCACCACTTTTTACCACTTCACCATGCTGGGAGAAGTAACAAGCAAGCACAAGGATTCACTAGGATCTCTCCGGTTCCGGGTTCTTTCCCATAATGGCAGCAATATTCAAATGTGCCAAAGCCTTCCAAAACAGTCACTTAAGAACTGGGCAGGGGGGGGGGGGGGTCCAAGGCAGCTTGAACGGGGTGGCATCATAACTAAATATGTTAAGGGCAGACTTAACCGATTGTCAATTTTGCACCTGCAAGACTGATTAATGACCTCTGGGGACTCCTGTATTCCCATGATCTTTTTACAGAATAACTACTAGATCAAACTGAATGTATTAACACTAATTTAAGAAATGATACTCATTCAGTCCAGATTGTAAGATAGGAAAGAAAAAAATGTTTAAAATTGCCAAAGAGAAGAGAGATCTGGTAGTAAAGAGGTTTTTTCCCCTTAAATTTGAAGAAAGCTAGCTTTTAAAACCCTCATGTACAATAAGATGTTCTTATCAGAAATATCCAGGCTCTCCTATGTGGATTTTCCTGTTAGATCTTAAAATGATGCAACTTTCTGTAAGCTGCATAATGAAGGAGGGCAAATACTTCAACACTTCCTACATATTAAAAATCTGTATGGGAGCAGCAGTTTTGTGCTATTTTTAAAGGTCACATTATACCATTGCTCTACTAGTGGTTCAATTGGCAGTCTTTCTCTATAGTCTCCTTTTAAGAGGTTGAAAATGTAATAAAGGACTGTGGGAAGATAATTCTGAACTGTTGAAATCAATCATGGATCCCAGTAATAAATAACCGGGAATGAAGCAAGATAGTATTGTTGCTCCTTTCAGTTTTTTTAAAAAAACCAATATACATTATGGCCTTTCTATTAAATGATAATTTTTGCCTGTCTTGTACTAGCAGGGCAAACTTCTCAGTTTTTCTTTATATTGATGCTTCTATCTTATACTCAGGTGCTATTATCCTACTTGCTATGTTCACAGGCTATCTGTCAGAAAAATCTTTTGACCATAAGTTATAGTGCTGTGGGTCCTGCTGAACATATTCACTGAAGGAAGACTTTCTGTCAGCGGAGTAAAAATTCCTCATAGTCCCTTACTCACGACAGTCTGAAATGTGATATTGGTGGGTAGAGGACACCTGAAAGGGGAGTTAGTAGTAAAAATTGCTCTCTTCCTTTAGTGAAATATGGAATTCAGCTCAATAAAACCAAAGTAGCCACATTTTCCCAAGAATGCACAAAGCATATATGGCCCATAGGTCCCCAGATGAATTACTGCCAGTACCTGACGCTGTTATTATCCAGTATTGGAACTGGAAAAAAGCATGTAGTAAAATATGATACTGTTGATCTCTGGTATACTGAGATTTAAGTTATATGAGGCAGATGAACTATGCTTAAAAACAAAGCTTATAGGGTACTGAAATTTTGAGTCTTTTATGTAGCAACAACATAGGAAATATTCCATAACAAAATTCTAAAATTAATTCTGGGAGCCATAGTGTGAATAGTATGGGGTAGTGCCTTTGCACTACCAAAATTCACACTGTGTGCCGCAAATCTCACCTGGCCCTAGGCACCATAGTGTGCCTCTTTCAGTTGATGTTGATCAGGGAAAGGACTGATGGATTTCCCAAACCAAACTGGAAACTCTGGCTGTGGTGTTTCTGACTTTTAAGGTCATTCCCAGTGAGGAAAACAGCAGCTCCCTGAGGAAGAAGGTTTGATTCCTTCTTTGCTCACGCCATGGTCCTGATCTGAATCAAGTTCCTACATACCTTATCGTTCTGTGCTCAGAGCAATGAACATAAAACTTTCAGTGTCTTTTTTGGTTCGGCCCTGAGATATCACATGGCATCCATTAAGTCCAGCTTCACAAGGTCACTGTGTAGGAACAGTTACAGTTACTCAAAACAGTAGAGTGGTAGACAGGACTGAAGTTGAATAGTGTATGTGTATGTGACTTAACCTCATATGACTTAACCTCAGAGTTTAAGATGCTATTGTTTTGAATACCCTAAACATCTTCCTTTTTTGTTCCAGTTGATACACCTGACCCATATGTGGAGCTGTTCATCCCGACAGCCCCCAACAGCAGAAAGAGAACAAAACACATCAATAACAACGTGAATCCAGAGTGGAATGAGACCTTTGAGTTCATATTGGATCCTAACCAGGAAAATGTTCTTGAGGTATCAACATAAATTATATTGGTGTGTAAATATGCAGGGCTGTTAATATTATGCATTAAATATAAATGCAAGATTGGAGTGGGGAGAACACTTTAGAACAAAATACAGTTGGAATTGCAGTAAGTTTCCTGAAGATAACACACTCTGCTGATTGTGGATGACTGCAAATACGGGACAAAAATTCTGATGTGATATGATTCTGTAAGAGTGAGTTTTCATGTTCATTACTAGCTAACTCCAGTATCAAGAGGGAATTTGCTTGAATGAATATAGATAGAACAGCACAAACAGCATTTTCATAACCTCTCCAAACACAATGATGTGCTCTGATTGAAGGTAGAGTTAAACCTAAAGCATCAAAGATTTACAGTAAAAATGTTTTTTGAGAGACCCCTCCCTTAAGAGACCTTGAGAGACCCCTCCCTGTTGGTTTCTTAGCTACTAATAAACAAGTCCGGAGGGAGAGAAAGACAGGGGATTTGGACCACAACTTCTGGTGGCTTTAGCAGAGTTTTCCATTTTAAAAATTCTATTTTTAAAATTTTGGCCGTAAGCAAAGCGAAGTAATTGTCAACTAATTAGAGGCCATGGAACTCTACTGGTTGGGAGGGGGTAAGCATGTTTCAGTTTAAGATGGGAAAAACATCTCTCAGACAGGTATTTGTGACTCTGAGTATCTGTTTAGCCAAGATTTGTTTTGTTTTTTCCCATTGGATTTGGATAGGCTTAGGGAGAAAAAGCTTATTTTAATTGAGAAGTAAGTATCCTAGTAAAAGCTAAACACTCCATCTGTGCCTGGAGAGTTTCTGAGACACTGTGAGGTGAAAGGGGGAACGCACACCTTTGAGAGAACCTGTGTTTGGGTAATCAGGTCAATTAACCTTTTAACCTGGGATAAAGGTTCTTGAGAAAGGGAGAAAAAACTCACCTTGGTTGGTAGATTGGTTCAGTTACAAAATTTTTAATAACTCAGGGGGAAAGGCTGTAACTGCTTGTTCACAATTGGGAGCAATTTTCCCCATTTAAATGGAAACTTTCCATGTATAACACTTACTGTGCTGAAAACTACTTTTCCTATTGAATAAAACATGCTATTTTGCCTTCTCCCATGTCCTCTCTGTCCAGTCAAATATACCATGAAAGGGGGACAAAAGTTACCTCAGAAGAACATCTCATTAAAGAAGAGACTTGTGGGGAATGTGCAGTTTACATGCTACCAATACTTCATCATAAACTTGTGTGGCCCATTCTCTTGAATATGGATAGCTAGTGATTCAAACATAAAGCGAGGGTAGTGTGAGGATTTTGGAAAGGTTCCAGACAATCACAAAGAACCCTTAGGGGATTTAAAACACAAACATCTAAATATAATAAAGCCTAGAGCCTTGGACAGAGATGCCTCAGAGTTTCATTCTACTCAGCCTCCTCCTGTAACTGCCACACAACCTTCCTGTAATACAAGGAACTCAAGGTGGCTAACAATGTAAAGCAGTATACCCAAGTAAAACTAATAGAACAAGTTAGCAGTAAAACATTCAACAATGAATAAAATAAGTTGTTGCCCTTAAGGTATATTTATTTATTTGTTAGATTTATAGGCTGCCTCACCCCCGAAGGGCTCGAGGCGGCTCACAATATGGCTGTTTACAATGACAGCAAATAAATACAAAAATATAACTTAACCCCATTAAAATCTAATAGCAGCAATTACTTTAAATGAATAGAAATTAAAGCAACAAAAGTTGTTAAAAATATATATACGATTAAAAAAGGGAATATGCAGCTGGATTATTTGAAGTAGGAATGTGCAGGACTTAACCTGGTACCTACAAATAGTAAGTACTAAGGTTGTCACTGCAAAAAAGGCACTGTCAGAGCTTCTTAATATCAGAGCATTTGGAAAAGGACATTTGATATAGATCTTAATGGGATGTGGAACACTCAGTTCTTAAAGATACCCAGTTTCTAGACAATTTAGGACTTTATAGGTCAGTGCCAGAAGAACAGATACAGGTTTGTGTCTTGGGAGATGGAACCAGAAAGTTTCAGTAAGGAATGGGAATAGAGGCAGGAATTGGATGACCAAATAAAAAAGAAATTTTCAAATGAGTTTAATTGAAACATTCAACTCATTTATGTTGCCATATCTAACAAAGGTGTACCAACACCTGTTTTACAAAGGTGTTGGCTCTAATTTGTGGTATTTTAATATCCTGAACTCGAACAGAGTTCTTGGATCTGTAAAATAAATTTCTTCAGTGGCTATTGGGCTTGAATATTGGGTTGTATTTAGAGTGAAAGGTTGAGACATGGCCTTTACTATTTTAAAGAACTAGTCTAAAGTATGACAAGGGCTACTCAAAACAAAATGGAAGGTAAACCAAGGTGACATCCCCTCTAGACAAGTATGATAGGGAAACTAATATCAGGGATTTGTGTCGCTATCTGCAAAACTTGGGATAAATAGAGCAAAAATTAACTCTGCCTGTCTTGATCATTCACAGTGAAGACTCTTGAGGAGGAAAAACTCTGAAAATTTTAGATATATGGATAAGAAATAACTTTCCTTCTTTTATAGACTGTTTAAACATATTGTCATAAATGAAGTACAAGTCACATCAATAAGGTTATGTTTTGTAGATCACTCTTATGGATGCCAATTATGTGATGGATGAGACTGTTGGTTCAGCAACCTTTCACATTTCAGCACTGAAAGTTGGAGAAAAGAAAGAAGTTCCATTCATCATCAATAAAGTAAGTTCCACATTTTTGTCAGTAAAATTCTCTTAATATCACTGGCCATATTGCCAGTGCTCATATTGTGATGAGCTTAGAATGTGTAATGTTGACTTGCTGATGGCAGCTTAGAATCCCAGATAGTCATCTCAGATGCTTCTATCTTTGCTAAGGATTTTGGAATGAACTAGTAGTTATGCCATAATGTATGCTATGGTTCATCTTTGTGAACCTTGGGACTGCACATGTGCAGGCCTGCGTTCGGAGAATTGAAAGCTTTAATTTCTCTTCTGTTGCTTTAAGAGCACTCACTCTTGCTCCCTTTGTTCATATGGGAACTTTTCCACCTGAACATAGTGCTTTAAAAGAGAAGGGGTGGAGTGCATCCCTCAGTTCTTCTTTAGCTGCCATGGAATTAGATCATTGGATTGTAGCTCTGTCATTGTCATTCTGGCCTAACAAAATGGCTGAACTGAAGAAGGATACTGTATTTTTCCAAAAATGTACTACATGTACTGCATGTACTAAAGGTGGCCAAGTGAACTTGCATAGGGAATGCTTCCTGTACTTGGGCAAGACCATCATTCTGTTGACTTGTAAGGCCTGCCTTTCCCTCATTCAGAGGGCTTGCCAAGTTCGGCCCTCCAACCTTAAAGCAACTTTATACAAGAGGGCTCTTCATCCTCTGGAGGTAACCAACAATCCATCCCCATGCACCCTCTTTGTGCTGGCCAGCACCTCAGCCTCTGCCCCACTGTCTATCACTAGGGCCATTTCTGAACCCCCAGCTAAGCAATCACAAAAAAAGGAAGCAAGCAGACAAGCACAGGGAGAAGAAGAGACCACTATCAAGAGAACATGGGTCTCCAGATTTGAAGGTGCCTTGGTGCCATTCTCCATCCAGAGCCTCTGTCAGAACCAAGGGGGAAGAACTCCACAAGGAAAAAGAAGATTTATATCCCCCTTTCTCTCCTATAGGAGACTCAAAGGGGCTTACAAACTCCTTCCCCTTTCCCCCTCACAACAAACACCCTGTGAGGTAGGTGAGGCTGAGAGAGGTCAGAAGAACTGTGACTAGCCCAAGGCCACCCAGCTGGATCTGTTGGAGTGTACAGATTAATCTGAATTCCCCAGATTCTCCACAGCTCAGGCAGCAGAGTGGGGAATCAAACCCGGTTTCTCCAGATTAGAGTACACCTGCTCTTAACTATTACGACACTGCTGCTCATCCATCCCAGTTCATTAGTGACTGGCTTGTTCAGAATAGAACTTTTTAGCTTAGACCTCACCCTGAAGGCTTTTGAAGAAATGATGAATTTCTAATTCAAAAGCCTGTTAATGGCATATCACAGTATTTAAGATAAAATCTTCAAATAAAATAAAAGTAAGATAAGGAAAAAAGAAAGAAAAAGGAATACATTTGCTTTGTACATACAATTGCAGACCGAAATGATGAATTCTGATCATATGTATTGAAACAATCACATGAGCAAAACTCTGTTGGCTTCAGTGCCACAAAAATAAAATTGACCTGATTGTAGTAGAAGTTCATTGACACAGTCATTGACCAGAAAGGAATATAAATCGGTAAAACACAATTCATCGAAACTGCAAAATTACAATTACTTAAAACACTGGGACCAGAAAATTTATAGTACCTATGGGAAGAATAAAAGAACATAAAACCTTAAACAATCTACTAAAATTAAGACTTTTGATTAGTCTGTACAGTAGAGCAAGTTTTATACACTCATGCAAAAAATTTAGCCGTTTGAGCTGAAACCTGTGGGTTTTCATCCAGTAGTAACTTCTATTCATACTGAAGCAGAATGGCCAGGGTACCTGTTGATCAAACAAATAATAAATTTAGCTTGAGCCACAGTATAATAGTGCCAGCGAATTAAGACAATCCTCAGATTCTGCCTTCCCTAGGTTACCTGGGCATAGCCTTTCTGAAATAGGTACCTTTTAAAAATCTGCCCTCCAAAATTGCAAATGGAAGTGCAGAGCATCAGGTCAGTGAAAATGCCTTTGAATGATTACTAACTTCCAGAGAAGTGAGATAGGCAGCAGGAGAGATAGTATATCTAGATTTGAAAGGAAATTAAAAAGGTGGAAGTTCTCTCTAAATTGGCCTGCTGCTCACAATTCTTTACTCTCTACTTCAAGACCCTTTTCACCTTTGTGCACCCTAACTGGAGTAGTTCATGAGGAGAAAAACCCAGTTTCTCTAGCTTGCCTCTTACACCTTAAGCCACGAATGATTGAAAATTACCTTGGAAGATCAACCCAGTCTCTCTAGTTTGCCTCTTACACCTTAAGCCATGAATGATTGAAAATTACCTTGGAAGTTCAATGGGCTCAGTCCTTGGGGGTTAAGACAGAATTTGAGCCATTAAAAGATGGAAGAGAGGCACGCAACCACGAGCCTCAGGAAAAAAAATCAATCAGTACAGGATGAAAACCCAAGACCGTGTAACATGTATGAGCTTTTTGGTCAACTGCAACTTGGTGTCAAAAGTCATTTCATAGTGTCTTCATTTAATGATGCCAAACTTCACATAACTAGCTCTCCACAAGCTGAAGCTTGCAACTTACCACACTTTATTTCTATTAAGCTGTCTTCCTTCCTTAACATTCTCCAATAGTGGAGTTGCTTGCCAGTAGACATGTTTTCTCCTGTGTAGAATTGTCTGATATTGATACCTTCCAAGCAAGAGAACAGCATGACAGATTTCAGGTAAAGAAGAGATGATGATGGCAAAATGTGGACAGATAAGAATATGAAGCAGAAACCTGGAATACTATTCAGTGCAAAAGGTTCCTATGTCAATTTATTTTTGGAATTGCACTTTGCATTAGATTGTCTGGATTTCCACTGATAATGTTGAAATCCTACTACTGTTTCCTCTTTGTATATCCAAGAGACTTCAAAGGGAGTGCTCAAGAGTTAATAGCCTGAGAGCATCATGGCCTTGATTTGTTCTAGTTGGCAGAAGTTTATGTTTTCTGGTGACAATTCTCTTCTCTGGAATATGTATGAGCCCAAACATCAATAAACCACCTGCCAAATTTAAGGAGTAGAATCCCTTAGGCCAACATGGTCCCATATACACAATTTTGGGATATTGCCCTGGATTAGCATTCTCTTTCAGCTGTCAATTGAATGACTTTTAATAAGTCATTCTTAGCCTCAGTTTCCCATCTGTACAAACAGGAATAATAGTATCTTGCCCTGAAGGGTTGCTGTGATTACTTGGGTGATATGGTAGTGTCCAATGGAAATTGGGTAGGATGTGCATCTAAATGTGAATAATATCAAAATTTTAACATAGGAGCTTGGTTAATATTTTCACTGGTAAGGAGAAACTGGAAGGAAATTGCAACACTTAATGAGTTTCTACTGTTCTTTATTACAGTTTTCCTTGGTAAAAGCTTTGTGATGAAATATCATGCTGTCTTGCCTCAGTGTGATGCCTTAGGAAGACAAAAGTGTAGCATATCTTTGGATTTTTAAAAAGCCTATACATCAATTCTAGAACATAGCTATCCTGGGTTTGTGTTGTGGAGGGGAGTAGCAACCCAGGGATATTGGGCAATGCCCCTAATGCCTATCTTTTATATACAACCTTTTCCCCAAGTGGAAATGCAAAGTGTCATGCATCAATCTCTTCTCCTTAATTTTATCCTCACACCAACCCTGTGAAATAGTTTAATCTCTCTGCATGTGAGGCTGGCACAAGGTCACTCACCAAGCTTCCATGGCAGACTGGAGATTCAAACCTGGGGTCTCCTAGATCATTGTCTAAGGCTCTAACCACTACACCACACTGATCCTCTTTTTAGAGCGAGGAAGAAGAGAGATGTTTGCTATCACAGTACATTATGAACCTATTTAGGGCTTTCTTTGTTTCTATAGGAGTTCTAACACAGATGTATGTCAGCCAACATTCAGGTTTACAAAAGGATGATGCTCATGCTTACAAAGATAGCTTACTATTTTATTTATGTAAAGAGTAAACATCATAGGTGCAAGGAGAAATCTCTACCTAACACCTCTAACAGTGCTCTCCAACCTATGGCCCTCCAGATGTTCACAAATTATGATTCCCATCACTTCTGCCAATTGTTAGCAAGGGCTGATGGGAATTGTAGTCCATGAACATCTGGAGGGCCATAGGTTGGAGACCCCTGCTCTAAAAGTTCTAATAGGATTAATAAGGTATCCATGCCTGCTACATCTCACTCATAGAAGAGTTTGACTGTGTAAGATCTGCCCTCTCTTCACTACCTGTTTAAATTTCACTTCCCCGTCCCTGCAATGCGCCTACCATGTCTTTGCTTGTCTTACTTTAAATGTAACAGAAGAACGCTTTTTTGGTTGTATTTAGCATCTCTCTCTAGTCTAAGCTCATGCTGAACTTGAGCTTTCTAACACTGTCCCTGCAAGTCCTGGTTGTTTCTTTATACTAATTTTTGGTTATAACTGCTTGTAATTTTTTGCAGCTTGTGTAGAGTTCTCTGCAAATTTGAATGGTTGCTAGATGGAGTTAGTATCAGGTTATGTTTTTGTTGATAATTTAATCTCTAAAAGAAGAACTTCTTGACATAAATGTAACCATGTAGCATTTCTTGTTCAGGTCACAGAAATTGCATTGGAGATATCTCTTGAAGTTTGGTAAGTAATCTTGATAAACTGAAAATAGAAATATAGGAAACACTTTCATAAGCAGTCACTCTTCAGGAGTTTTTGTTTTACTGGGGTGGTGGTGGTGGTGATGCATTATAAAATGGAGACAATCTTGCTTTATAAATAACTTACAGTGCTATCCTGTAGTACCATAGTCAAAATTTATTGCTTTCAGTGGGCATAGACTTGGGTACCTTAGCATAGGATTGTGAAAATATTCAGAAGAAAGTGAGCATGAACCAGTTGATGTCCTGTTGATTTAGATAAATTTCAGCATGTGCATAAGTTTCCTGTTGAACTGACTGAAACTTGACTCACTCCCAGCATTTGCAATATTCCAAAACCAAAAGATTGCTTCTTCAAGAATCAATGCTGCACTTCTGTTGAATGTATGAAGGGAGCTCTGGAAATATGCCTATGCACCACCACACTGATGGTACAACTACTGATGTGCATGGGAATACAGAGAAAGACATATATTGTGACTTGAGCAAGCTTTAAACAAAAATGAACAAGCTAAGGTGGGATTATGAGTTGTGTGGCCATGGTCTGGGCATGGGTCTGCAACCTGTGGCTCTCCAGATGTTCATGGACTACAATTCCCATCAGCCCCTGCCAGCATGACCAATTGGCCATGCTGGCAGGGGCTGATAATAGATCCATGGTATCTGAGGCTTTCCGATTACAGAATCAGTCTGGGGTTTAGCTCCTAATGTCACTCCTGCATCTATGACTGACATCATCAGAGGTAAGATATGTTTCTCTCCAGCACACACTGTGACATACCTCTTGCCATGACATACCTCTGAAGATGCCAGCCAATGCAGGAGAAGCATTAGGAGTCACACAACCCAGAAAACCTACAATAGCCAATTATTCTGGCCACGAAAGTCTTGAACAATACTTTGGAAAGCCCATAGTCCTAAAGAATCAAAGTTATCTCAAGTGTCCACCTATAAAATAATTGTTAGAAGTTCTACATGAGACTCCTAGGATCTGAAGTTCCTACATGAAACTCCTAGGATCTGAAGTTCCTACATGAGTCTCCTAGGATCTGAATTGTGATGAATGCAGCCTTTTTTGAGCAAAAAGGTTAAGGTTTTGTTTTTTACATTCAGGACTGGTTCATTCCAGTTTTTCAACACAACTGAACAACGCGCCTCTCACATTTTGATGGCATTGCATAATTCCCAGGTTCTTTGGCTTTGTTGACCTGAGTGTGCCTGAGTTAAAAATCCTGCCAAGAACAATTAAAATGATTCAAAGGGAGAAATCCAAGCTAGCATCTCTCAGTCTTAGTTTACGCAGGAGGGCATAATATAAGAGGGGAACCTTAGGGGAAGTATAAATAAGATTTGGATGCAGTTTTTTTTAAGTACAGTGGCTTATTTTGGACAATTTATGGTGCCTTTGAATGTTGCATTTTTTTAAAAAAAATCCAATGACCACTTTATCTGGAGTTAACTAAAAGACATAAAGCCACTAATTTAAAATCAGAATTTAAAAATGCTGGTAGGCAGAAGAACAGTTAATCCAATGCCAGCCTGAATATGATTGTTTTCAGCTGCTTCCTAAAGGTCAAGAATGGGAGAGTTGGGGTACCACTTCCATAATAATGGGACCGCCACTGAAGAGTCGTGCCCTTCATGTTCAGTATACCTTCACTGGGAAAAGCAACTAGGTGATTTTCATTGCCATGCTCATGCTGCACAACTTCCCAGATCTTTCATGTCATATAGAAATGAGTCAGGATTTTGCCTTTCTACAGATAAATTAATGCGAACCTGACTGCCTGGTTAACTTTGAAAAAACCCCAATTTTTTAAAATTGGCATGAAACATGTCTGTTCTCTGCCTGTTAGCTCTTCGACAGACCTCCGCTTCAGTATGGCCCTGTGTGATGAAGAGAAAGCTTTCCGACATCAACGGAAGATGAGAATAATGCAGCATTTGAACAGTTTCCTGGGATCTTCAAAGGCCAACCACTTGACCTCTGTTCGTGATGTACGTTTGGAAAACTTGGTGTCAGCTCATATCGGTTAGCCTTGTTGCTTTTGGCATCTTAGTCTGGGCAAATAATAATACTCAGGCATAGCTGGGTCTGTCTCTTAACATTTGGAGCACATCCTCTCATTAGATTGTATATTTTTGCAGGGTCTGGTTTATTTTCCTGCATTTTGTATCTTTGCAGAACATTCAGTTTTCTTTTATCAGCAAACACTGTCACTCTGGAATAGCCCTGGAAAAATCTGGATTGAACCTGGGACCTTCCGCATGCCAAGCAGATGCTCTACCACTAAGACACAGATCCTTTCCTTGTCACATGAAACTCCCATTGCCCTCTTGTCCTGGCCCATCCCCACATCCACCTGCACACTAGTGATGGAAAGCACTGGTAGCTTTCGCTGTCTTATAACATGTAACTCAAAGTAAAAAGCTTGAACCCTGCCCAAAATTACCAGCTTCCACCAGTGGCACATGATTTGCCGATCTCCTTCCTGCTGCAGCCCCAAATGGCCCCAGAAATACTGCTTTGGGGAGATAGAAAACCCCCAGGAGGGGAATTCGGGGGCCTGCTGAATCCCAAGGTAGGACATTAGTGAAAAATCACCCCCTCTCCTTCCACTGAAAGAAATGTCCAATGCGATCTAGCCAAGTGTCACTGGTGGTGACTTTTTGAAGTTTACTCTTTGGTGGGATATTCAGCCTTTCCTTTCTGCTCCTACTTTTTTTATGAATGTATGGACACGTTGAGCAATGATTTCTCTTAATTATTATCTTTTCACTCCCAGGCTTATGTGTCTGCAATTTCCCCTACCTTCTGCTTATTACGTCAAGAACTGCCTTCTATTGACCAATAAGCTACTGTCTGAAAAAGACTTTCAGAGTTTAAATGGTGTCATTAAAAAGAATAAGAAGGGAGAGTCTGTCATTATTAAGAAAAAGCGCTCTTATTCAAAACTACCACCAACTGGTAATAATTAAAGGGAAGAATAATTTTTTAAAAATTAAAGGAAGGAATAGATGATAAAATAACTTTTCTATTCTTGTTTAGCTACACTTTGTTGTCACACTATCTCTTGTGTAACATGGTCTGTGCCACTAATTCCTTCTTGCACTTTGCTCCCATCAACATTTTGAGTATCATTAGCTTAGTGTCTGCCCCAGTTTCAGCCTGTGTCCTGCTGTTCTGGTATTTCTTCCAAACTCGTTAGTTCTGCAGTCCCATTTGTGGTGATGTCTAGAATTTCCTGTTTCTTTATCTCTTTTCAGGTTGCTCAATCAATAGGCAGGTGACCATTTCTGTTCTGTAGATTCTACAGCTAGTACTGTCATGGACAGGTCATCTCAGAATGTCTGGACCAACTTTTGTTGGGAACTCTACTCTATACAGATGACCAGCAGTCAGTTGAGTATAGCAGAGGCAATAAAAAAAGAAAAAAATATTTCCCTAATGGGAGCTTTATAAAATCATAGAGTTAGAAGAGACCACAAGGACCAGCAAGTCCAACCCCCATGCAGGAACACACAACCAAAGCACTCGCGACAGATGGCCATTCAGCCTCTATTTAAAAACCTCCAAAGAAGGAGATTCCACCACACTTTGAGGCAGCATTTACTGTCAGGAAGTTCTTCCTGATGTTTCAGTGAAATCTCTTTTCCTGCACTTTGAATCCTCGTCCTAGTCCCGTGGTGGCGAACCTTTGGGACTCCAGATGTTAAGGACTACAATTTCCATCAGCCCCTGCCAGCATGGCCAATTGGCCGTGCTGGCAGGGGCTGATGGGAATTGTAGTCCATAACATCTGGAGTGCCAAAGGTTCGCCACCACTGTCCTAGTCTCTGGAGCAGCAGAAAACAAGCTTGCTCCATCTTCAACATGACATCCCTTCAAATATTTGAACATGGCTGTCATTTTATCCCTTAACCTTCTCTTCTTCAGACTAAACATACCCAGTTCCCTAAGCCTCTCCTCATAGGGCATGCATCCTCCTTTTGGTTACCCCCTTCCAGCTTGCCAATATCTTTTCTGAATTGTGTTGCCCAGATCTGGGCACAGTGTTCCAGGTGAGATCTGACCAGTGCAGAATAGAGTGGTTCCGCTAAGTCCCTTGATATATACACTATACTCCTATTGATGAAGCCCAGAATTGCATTGGCTTTCTTGGCTGCCACATCATACTGCTGACTCATGTTAAGTTTGTGGTCTATTGAGGCTGCTAAGCTTGTTGTAGTGTAGTGGCTGAGGGCTTAAGCAGAGAAGTAAAAGATTGCCCATTTCATTCTTGTTCATAAAATGCAAGTAACAAGCTTGTGCAGCTTCACCTTTGCTCAGGGCTACTTAGGGAGGAAAGAAGGAGTTCAATGCAGTCTCCTCCATCTGATTTCACTACTCAGAATTGAGTTCTGAGCTTTGTTGTTGTCATGTTAAATGAGAAAATATGTGTTGTATTGTCAAATACTTTCATGGCAGGATTCAACCGGCTTTTGTGGGTTTTCTGGGCTGTGTGGCTTTGGTCTGGTAGATTTTGCTCCTAACATTTTGCCTGCATCTTTGGCTGATAGAGGAACGTCCTGGTGAGAGGAACACATCTCACTGTGACATGTTTCTGAAGATGCTAACAGTAGATGTGGGCAAAACGTTAGGAGCAAAAATTCCCAGAACATGGCCACACAGCCCAGAAAACCCACAGTAGTCAAAATATGTGTTTTCTTTAAAAAAACTATTCTCCTTGAACAAAGCTGGCTTTAGAATAATGAAACTGAATGGTGGTTCCACCCCTCTCTCCCTTCCTTGCCTGACCCAAGTCAGGTTGAGGCAGCCTATTTGCATTTTGTGTTCAGGATGAGATCTTGTCTCATCTGTCTGAGCCCTTTGAGCTCTGAGCGAAACTAGATGTTTTGTGGGCAAGATGTCTAATTTGGGCAGATAAAATGCTGCAGAGAGACTCTGCATCAGAGTCTCTCTGCTTCAAATCTCTCTTTTGCCTTTATCTTCCCAATGGTGTTTGATAAGGCTCAAACTTCCAGTCTTAACCCAACATTTGAAAGTTGGGGAGAGTCACTCAGGTTCACCTTTAAGAGTGCTTTTTAAAGATTGCACGTGATAATGCAAAACTCTTTGGACACTATAGATGTGCATAAATGCTAAGCATTATTATGATGAAGTGTGTTTACAGGGTCATGCTATCAACTTCATCACAACCCAGTCCCCACAATAACCCTTCCCAAGCAGTCACACCCATGTACATAACCTCCATCTTCGCAGTTAGCTTTTTGGTTAGCATTTGGGTGCCTGCCCATAGAATACCTGTCTTCTAAAGGATGTTTTAATTAGGAGCTGGAGGAGAGTCATTTATCCCAAGAGAAGAAGGAAACCTCAGCCAAATAGAAGAAAGGCAGTGCTTGCAGGGAGGATAAACTTGGCCTTAAATTGGCCAGCATTTTATCTGCGGTCTGCCCTTCTGATCACACTCCCATCTGTGTCTTGCTGGTGTCTTTCTGACTATGATGAAAATGTGCAAAAGGAAACTTAACAGAATTGATGTGCAACACATTCATGATCATTTTGAGAAGTTTAATCTTCAGGACACACAACTGAATTTAATAGTTTAGTTACCTGCTGTTCCCATACATTAGCAAAATAAGTAAGGCAGGCTGGGATCTTATGGAAGTGATTCATTGCTTCTTGCTGGCTGATGTGTTTTCAGATGGATATCTGGAAGAACGTTGTGCCCTTTTATCCTCATTAAATTTCTAACAAAAAATTATAAGTGTTTGTATCCAGCTTGCTCGATCTTTCATGTACAATCCTCCCCCACCCCCTAAAATAGGGCACACAGAACAAAGCACCGCATCCTGATACCTTTCAACTTGCTGACTGTTTTTTTTTTAAACTTCTTAATTAGGGCTTAATTTGAGCATGGTTTCTTCTCCGGATCAGGAGTACTGATGATAACATTAAAATCATGTACCTCTGAACTTCTGCTGAATGACCATGAGAGGTGGCTTCTGGGCTGCTGGTGTGAATCTTGACATCTCTTATTTTAAAACGAAGCACTCTGCCTGCTTCTATCATGGCTGGTTTTAGCATGTCAGCATATATAGTTCAGTCAATTGAGAGCTCTAATTCTTAGCATTTATACAGCATTTATACAGCATTTATACAGCATTTATACAGCATTTCAGCATTCACCTGCATTACTTTCACAATCCTTTACAGCCACCTTTTAAGATATGTCAACATTTTTATTCTTGTGATAAAAATGAAGATGGGATGGGGGTTAAAAGATAAGCAGCTGGCCTTAATTTTAACCATCAGGATCATGACACAGGTGAGATTTGAAATAGAATATACTTTCAGTGTCACCATAAAGGGTGAAGTTAAAACCCATCAGTAAATGCATGGAGGGGTCAGATTGTTAGGTATGCTATGAAGAGAGCTAGAGGACACTAGTAAAATCAGCGCTGTGAAAATTGAAACTTGACCCCGAAAAGACAATAATAAACCTGGTTTGGAAAGTGGAGGTCTTGAAGGACATTATGCTTCCCACTTTCGGTGGGGTTCAGCTGAACCTTGCCAACTGAGACAAGAGCTTCAGGGTGATAGTGGATCATACGTTATTGCTGGAGAAGCAAGTTGATGCAGTTGCAAAAGAAGCAGCAGCTTTCTTCCAACTCAGCCTAGCTTGGAAAATGGCCCCTTGCTTTGATACAACTGATCTGGTCACCTGGATCCATGTCATGGTGATACCGAGACTAGACTACTGTAATGTAGTGTATATCGGGGTACTCTCAAAATCAGTTTAAAAACTCCCAATTAGTACAGAATGCTGTAACTCAGCTATTATCAGGAGCTAGATGGAGCTTGCATACGTTCCCCATTGTACAGTCACTCCACTGGCTGCCAGTGGCGGAGCTACAAGGGGAAGGGGGTGCGCCGTGCATCAGGCGCATGCCTGGGGGGTGGAAAATCACCCCCAGATCCCTCCCCTTCCCCCCTCCCCCCCCAGATCCCCCCCTGCGGTGCCACCACACACCCCTTCCCACACTTACCTTAGTTCCTTTCTTTTTCCTAGAACTTTTTCAGGCTAAAAAATAGACCTGTTCATAGTACAGGCTAAAAACGGCCTGAGGAACTACAGTTCCCAGGAGACCTTGAAGCTCACAAGTATAGTTCCCATCAGGCCGTTTTTAAGCCTGAACTGTGAATAGGCCTTTTTTTCAGCCTGAAAAAGTTCTAGGAAAAGGAAAGGAACTAAGGTAAGTGTGGGAAGGGGGGAAGCTGCAGGGGGCGCCACGGGGGGGAATGCGAGGCGTGGAAAATATAGGCTGTGCACCGGGTGCAGTTTGGCCCAGCTATGCCTCTGCTGGCTTCCCATCAGTTAACAGGCTCAATTTAAAGTATTGGCTATCACATGCAACACCCTTCCTGGCCTTGAACCCACATATCTGTGAGTCTGTCTCTCTCCTATGCTCCACCATGAAAACTTCACTTATCTAAAGTCTTTCTGCAGATACCTACCTGCAAATGAATAAATCAACAACTGCCTATACAAGAACATAAGAAAGAGCCTGCTGGATCAGACCAGAGTCCATCTAGTCCAGCAGTCTGCTAATCACAGTGGCCCACCAGATGCCTTTGGGAGCTCATATGCAGGATGTGAAAGCAGTGGCCTGCTGCTGCTGCTCCCGAGCACCTGGTCTGCTAAGGCATTTGCAATATACATGTGCCTTCTCTATTGCAGCCTCCATCTTTTGGAATTAAGTACCTGAGGAGGTCAGAAGGGCTCCCATTCTCCCGACTTTCTGAGCCAGTGCTGTATAGTTAAGAGCGGGGGACTCTAATCTGGAGAACTGGGTTTGATTCCCCACTCCTCCACATGATGTCTGCTAAATAACCTTAGGTTACCTCACAAGTTGTTTGTTTTGTGGAGAGAAAGGGAAGGTAAGCTGCTTTGAGACTCCTTATGGTTGAGAAAAGCAGGATGTGAATCCAACTCTTCTTCTCTTTTTGCAAACTGCAAAGCTGAATTATGCAAGAGGGATTTTCTGTATAGGAAACAGGGTAACACTGTACACAACGATGCACAAAATTATTTGGATAAATTATTAAGGTCTGTGGTCTGTACTACTGTGAATATTTTGCTGTGGGTTGACTCCCACTGTGTAATTGTGCATCATTTAGTGTGTCATGTTTTTTATGCATTGCTTCACTTCTGGTTTTTAAACTTCTGGTTGGTTCTACAACCCTAATCCTACTGCATTGTTTATTGAATGTCCTATCTTGTTGATGATATTGACTCACTCTATGTAATCTGCCCTGCGTTCTGGTAGGAAAGGATAACTACAAATAATATAAACAAACAAATAAAATGGACCTGTTCTTTTGAGTATGCACACTGGGAGTGTTTATATTCACAGATGGCAAACATAAGACTTTTAGAATATCTCACTGGATAGCTATTCCACTGTTCACCAGATTTTTTAAAATTCTGAAGCTTTTGAAATTGCCTTTATCTGTTTTCCTGGTTTGCTGGGACTTAATAGTTGGTCGCAATTTCAAGTTCCTTTCCTTTCCTAACCAAAGAATATTCACTGAAAACATTCCTGGATCCAACTGTTGAATGATTCAAACCAGCTAGTATTGGAGAAGAATGGTGGGTGGAGAGGAAAAAGATGAAAAATATACACAAAATGTTCTCAAGGTGTCGTCATTTTTCTGACATGTGTCATTTTCCAATAACCTACATTGTTTTCAGGTTGTTTGTAAGGGATTGCATTTGTTTCTGGGTCAGCAAGAAACAATTTATGTCAGTAGGACTTCAGAAATTGACAAGAACACCAGTCATGCATTCTATGTTGAATGGCAACCTAGCCCACGCTAGCGCCTTCAGCAAATGTCAAATAGTATAATTCTAAGCCCATTGTGAAATAGTGTGTTTCCATGCCCATTGATTTCAATGGATTTGGAAGGGTGTACCGCTGCTAGCATTATTAGAAAAGACTGGCATCTCTGAAAATTGGTAGGTAAATGTAGAGGAAGGAACTAAATACATGGGCAACGCAATCCAGATGGGGGAGGGAGCGTTGTGGTGCTGGAGAGACAGTGAGGTGAAGGTGGTACCCTGCTGCCTTGGGCATCATGGAAAGAAGGCAAATTTGGAAATTCTCCTGCTGTCCAAGCAGCCCCATAGCTGAAACAGGCTTATGCCACAAGAAAGGGCTGCATAAGTCTGTGAGCTTGCAGGGTAGAGTTCCTGAGCTGGAATGCGGGTGGAAGCTGACTAAAGTTGCCTCCACCCCAGGAATGCCCCAACCTGCCTTCCACCTGTGCTGGCATCTCCTTAGACGCCAGCATAGCTCAGTGGGAGAAATGCATTGGCATGGCTCTATGGTGCTCTCAGACAATGTTTCAGCCCCCCCCCCCCACTGCATCTGGATTGGGGCATAAGTGTGTAAATAACTGTTTTTGTTGCTTGATTCCCATAAAAAATAAGGAAAAGCTTCTTCAGGAGGAGGAAAAATGGAATAATAAATTGGGGCAAAGAGAAGAGGCATTCAACCATTTGTTGATTCCTTAGTAGAAATCTCACTCCCAGCTCCATCTCTCTCCTCAGGGTTCAGTTTTTTTATTATTGAGGGGAGCAGGTCAGTCTTGCGAGTGTTTGAACTGGAGTGGGAAATTACAGGCATGAGAAAAGTTAAGCACTCCTCCACTGCCACTTTTCCATTTTAAACCCCCTCTCCCACCTAGCATGTCTTTTGCGGGGGCGGGGGGGGGCACAGTGACATGTAGTTTATCCTTCAGTGTGCTCTTTAATCATAGAATCATAGAGTTGGGAGAGACATCAAGTCCAACTCCCTGCTAAACAGGATTATACAATTTAAAATGTAACCTTACTGTATACTTTATCCAGGTCCCGGTGATTGCTATATTGGGGTCTGGTGGTGGATTCCGTGCCATGGTGGGGTTCGCTGGTGTGATGAAAGCACTGTATGAATCTGGAATTTTAGACTGTGCAACGTATATTGCTGGCTTGTCTGGATCTACATGGTAGGTCTCTGTTTTGAAATTTTATCTTCTTGGGAGACTAGGAAATAACATTCAAACAATACCTCACTTGTTTCACAAGTGTGGATATATGTGGCACAGCAAAATCAATTTGTTTTGTTTTGAACACTTAACTTCCTTTTCTTTCTATTTTGTTATCTGCTGCAGCACTATGGCCAACTGTAATCTCTAAGGCAGGTGTCTTGAAACTATGGCTCTCTAGATGTTCATGGACTACAATTCCCATCAGAACCTGCCAGCATGGCCAAGTGGCAGGGCTGATGGGAATTGTAGTTCATGAACATATGGGGGGGGCATAAAGGAAGCACCTCTGCTCTAAAGGAAGCACCTCTGCTCTAAAGGAAGCAAATCAGCTTTCAGTTTAGAACTGGAGCCGTAAATGTCAGAATTGTAATTTACAATGTAAAACTACCAATGTTGAGCCTGACATTAAGAGAGCAGGAAGTGGCCAGACACCTCTTCATTGTGTCTGCCTCAGGGCTTTTGCCAAGGGCCCCTTCCTTCTCCCTTCTCACTAACATTGCTGACTCTGTTGACAAAAAAGAGAGAAAAACTAGCTGAGAACCCTCTCCCCAAGGATCATTTTAACTGAATGACATTTGTCTTTTAAGCTGTGTCTTGATTCTAACAGGTTGCTTTGAGAATCAATTTTTGGCTGATTAAAATACATAAAATTAATCACCTTCACATAGGACAAATGTCATAAACTTGTATTGTCGAAGGCTTTCACGGCCGGAATCACTGGGGTGCTGTGTGGTTTCCGGGCTGTATGGCCGTGTTCTAGCAGCATTCTCTCCTGACATTTCGCCTGCATCTGTGGCTGGCATCTTCAGAGGATCTGATAGAGCCCGGAAACCACACAGCACCCCTGTCACAAAATTAATTAATTAATACAAATAATTCATCTAATTTTTACAAATTTCTCCTCCATGTATAATTTGGAGAACTGGGGGCGAGGCCTGCAGAAATCCAGTTCATATGATGGCTGATTCTCTCCTCCCCCCCACCCCATTTGTGCTCCTACTGTTCAGTGTAGCACTGGTGAGGGACTGGGGATAGGATGTTGTCATAGCATCTTCTCTGCATAATTTCTCTATCTATGTAAGCCAGAACAGTAGTATGTATAAGTAGGTGTTGTGGTTTGGGAAGCAGTGATGCTTAAAGGAATACAAATTAGAAGTATGGCACATAAGGTATGGCATATTCATGATATTGCAAGGTTAAAATTTATGATGATGATGATGATGTCACAGTGTTGTGCTTCTTGCCACAAAACATTGTTCATAATAGACAGGCATTATAATAGACAGGAATTTTGTGTGTATTAGTATGATCTAAGAGCTCTAACTTGCAATATTGCTCTCAATATTGCCCTCAATATTGCAATTTTCATAGCTATGCCTCATAGCTATACTGGCAGGGGCTGATGGGATATGTAGTCCATGAGCATCTGGAGAGCTGCAGGTTGCAGACCCTTGCACTAGAGCATTCCACCAGGTTGGGGCCAGGCAAAAAATATTCTGGCCCTAATTGAGGCCATATTAAACAGATCAGCAAATATATACAGTCAAACCAATACTGAAAAATTTGAGGCCAGCCAGATATCTTTATGTAAGCCACTTCAAGAGCACCTCTGTTGGAGAGAATGGTATAGAAATATATTCCATGTATGAGCCAGTGTGGTGCAGTGGTTAAGAGCATCGAACTAGGAACTGGAAGATTCAGGTTCAAATCTCCCCTTGTACCATGGAAGCTCACTGGGTGAGCTTGGACCAGTCAGTCTCTAAGCCTCACCTGCCTCACAGGGTTGTTGTGAAGATAAAGTGGAGATGAGGAGAAGGATGTGAGCTGCTTTGGGTCCCCATTGGGGTGGCGGTGGGGCAAAAGTTAATAAAATAAAATATATGTAGTGTGTGGGCTACCGTAGTGCAGTGTAGGGCTAGGATTTTACTTCACATCATTACATGTATTCAGTAATGTCTTTTAAAAACTTTAGTTCTATTGAAAAAGTACAGATAAAAATAATAAATGAAGTAGTACAGCAAACTATCTTCAGAGGAATGCAGCAAAGAAGGAATCTCCTTCATTTAGAAAGGGGCAATATGCTAAGAAAAGCGTCTTGCACGCTTTATAGATTCTTAGTCCACTGGAGGACAATCAATACAAATACATACAAAGGAATATAGAGTGGTGAAAGTTCCCCCCCCCCCCCAAAAAATAAATCTATTATTACAGCAAATAAATGTATATAACTCTACCTTTGGTAGGGATATAATTGTAGGGATATAATTGGTAGGGATATAATTGTATCAGTGTAAGTTCAAACAGCCTTTGTTATCCATTTTAGCTGCTGGCTGTGAACAAATTTTGTTTGTTTTTTCAAACAAAGCTACTTCTTGCAAAGTGGGGCTGAATTGTTTTTATTCTGTGAACTCCTTTCTTCCATTTTCAGGTGTCTTCGTGCTTTTGAATTTTGCAGGGTGGTGTTTGAAATGACTGTGGCAATTAGAAATGCAGCTTTCCCCCCAATCTTTTATGTAGTGCTTTCTATTTTGACTTCTTTTATTCATTCTGCTATATCACTAGACTAATATAGCATTTCAGTGCTATATTGATAGCATTTAAATGCTTGCAGCTGTCATTGAATTGCTGTATTAGTCTAGGGCTATAGTGCAAAGATTTGAACATTTTTTAAAAAGCCACAATATTGCACTGTGAAAAGGATGTGGGGGGCAATAGAATGCACTGTGAAAAGAATGTGGGGGGGGGGAGCAGAGTTTTTCAGACATGGCTGATAAATGGAATAAATTATTCTGTCTGGAACCTCTGTCCCCATGTCACTTTACAAGGAATTGGGCCAGCAAGAGATTACAACTGGTTTTAAACCAGCAATGGGAAAAGGGCCCTGGTCAATAAAAATTGAAAACACAGCAAAAAACACATTGTCTGATTCGATCTTTTCTTCGCTTCCTTGATTCCCGGGGACTTTTGCTGTATAAGGACTCCTTCATTTGTCTACAGTTATTTCTGTTTGCTGTTGGCATGGATAGAATGGGAGGGAAAAACAGTCTTGGAAAAGGGCTCTGTTCCCCAGAAGAAGGAAGAGAGGAGGAAAGAGCCTGCCCAGTGATCCTCCAACTACATTGGGGGATGGCGGGGGTTGGTATCTTTCTGGGGGCTGGGCTTTGGGCTCACAGTGGCAGATCATGTCTGTCCTTCTGAGGGCCAGAGCTGCCCCCTTTCTTGGGCTTGGGTAGTGCCTCCTAAGCTATTATACAACCAGGAATTTTTCCAGTGGTTTTAATAGTCAGTCTACCCTTGCCTTTTTGAAAGGCTAAATAGAGCTCAACATGGACTTTTCTGTTGTCATTTTGGGAATCATGAGAGACTTTTATTGCTGTGTTGTTATTTTAATAGGTACTTGTCAACATTATACTCTCACCCGGATTTCCCAGTGAAAGGACCAAAGGAGATAAATGAGGAATTGATGAGCAATGTCAGTCACAACCCGTTAAAGCTGCTTACACCTCAGAAAGTCAAGCGATACATTGAAGCCTTATGGAAAAAGAAGAGTTCTGGCCAGCCTGTTACAATTACAGATATCTTTGGAATGTTGATAGGAGAAACGCTAATCCACAATGTAATTTTTCTTTGACTACCTATCAAAACAATGTCAGTTCTGGTGATGGGGACAAAAGCCCTCGGTTTTTGTTTTACATCCATGAATTCAAGGTTATGAATTTGTCATTTCTGGTCTTGTCTTGTCATTCTGTTTCCTTGTTTCTCTTAAAGTGATATAGAGTGGTACGAATGGGTCAACCACAACGCTGCACACATCGGTTAAATCTTGATCACAGTTGCCCACAAACTAGTTAGGCCAGATTTAATCAGGCATATTCTAGGTGAGGCCAATTTACATCAGGGCCAATTTAAATAATATCTACATAACTTAATGTCTACTTAACTTACATAACAGTATGCACTTAATTTACATAACTTTAAATCAACGTAATTTACAGAATTTAATATTATTCAAGGCCAGTTTACATAACTTCATATCTGCTGAAATCCAAGATGCAAGCTTATCTGGTTTGTATATTACAGCATCTGCAACTGTGATAGACATCCATACATGTATGTGCTTGCTTATCCCCAACTTTCTGTTTCCCATTGATGGAAGGCAGTTCTATCATCAGAGGAAAGGGATGATAGTTTTTGCTGATTTCTCCTTCATGTTGCCCAGTATGTTATTCAGTGGCCTAGAGGAATAAGATGTGTGAGTGGAAGGTTTAAGTGAGCAGCCCTAGAAGGGGAAGTGGGAAATTCTTGCTCCGCAAAATATGCTTTACTTACATGTATCCTAAAACACACATCATTATAATTCACTGCTTTGATTAAAGTCTAGTAGAAGGGAATGCATACATCTAGACCAGTGTACTTCGGGCTATTAAAAATCCTTCTCCTTGGCTTTTTCCATGGTCTATGGAAATATTTAGGTTCAGATTGCACCCTGCTTTTGGATGTTGTTCCTGTAACTTAGTTGTCAGGTTATTTTTTGATCCAGATCTAATTGCCCCATCTCTGGCTGGATGTGCTGTCCTAGGTTCCTTCCTTTTCTCATTGCCCAATAATTTGTTTGGCATTACAGAATGTTTTTCAAATCTACCCTGATACCTGCTAGTTACCTGACTAGGACAATCCCTTAAGTTCTTTAGTATTGTCAGCACACTAGACCACACAGATAGATCTTGGTTTCAGGTCCATGTCAGAGTCTGTGTGTGTCCCAGATTCTTGGTCAGGCTTAGAGAGAGTTAGAAAGAAGAAGAAAAAGAGTTGGATTTATATCCCCCCTTTCTCTCCTGTAGGACACTCAAAGGGGCTTACAAACTCCTTTCCCTTCCCCTCTCACAACAAACACCCTGTGAGGTAGGTGGGGCTGAGAGAGCTCCGAAGAGCTGTGACTAACCCAAAGTCACCCAGCTGGCATGTGTTGGAGTGTACAGGCTAATCTAAATCCCCCAGATAAGCCTCCACAGCTCAAGCAGCAGAGTGGGGAATCAAACCCGATTCCTCCAGATTAGAGTCCACCTGCTCTTAACCACTTTGCCACTGCTGCTCCATCACACACATCTAACTAACACATCTTAATTTAGCCATGCTTAAGGATGATCATTCAATAATGTTCAGTATGTAATTCTGTTGTCTTTTGTCATGCTGAATGATTTCACAAAACCTTCAGAATACCAGCTGGATCTTCAGCTCCAGTTTTTAATGCTCCTTCTGTTCATTCTTTCTTATAGAGGATGGACACTACTCTGAGTTCTATGAAAGAAAAGGTCAATAAGGCACAGTCTGCTCTGCCCCTCTTTACATGCCTCCATGTTAAACCTGATGTATCAGAACTGATGTTTGCTGGTAGGTGTTCTGTTTTATCTAATCTATGTTAATCTGTATTACGTTGAAACAGTGTGTATCTATTCCTGTCAGTATCCATACCTGTCAGTGTCAGTATCCATACCTGCATGGAAGCATCTCAGCGCCAACGAAGTATGACAGCTTCCATAGGTCTTATCGATGGATGCAGGTGCCATTTTAAAGTGATAGGAAATGCCACATGTGGAGGGCTGAGGTAGTCATGTCCCACTGTTCCTTTTCAAGTGCCAAAATACCTCCTCCTCCCCACCCCCCAATGGCTGCGTTGGCACTTGATTGGTCTCTTGCCACATTTCTAAATTGGTTTAAAATGGCATCAGAGTCCATGTGGCAGACCTGTGGATGCTGTCACATCTAGTTTGGCCCTAGCTGTGTTGCAAATCCTTTCAACTTCTAGCAAAGGCCCTATGGATGGATCAGAATGATGTTCATGTATCACTGTGTAATCTAGCACCAACACACTGATAATGTTGGCTAGCACTGAATTGTAAGAGTTGTCACAATATGAAATTACTAGGAATGGATAAGGATTGTTCCTCATCTATTTTTTTCTCACATTTTTGTGGTGTGCACATATTTACAAAAGCCTGACCTGCAGATAGCAAAACTAAAACTAAAACTTTGGATTCTGACGGGATCCTAGGAAATGAATCCTTCTCTATTCATTGTATATATCACCATTCTGTCTTTTTGTGTGTTTGTTTTCCACAAATTATAACAGATATACGTTTGTATATAGATATAGGCCAGTGATGGCAAACCTTTTTGAGACCGAGTGCCCAAATTGCAACCCAAAACCCACTTATTTATCGCCAAGTGCCAACACGGCAATTCAACCTGAATTCTGAGGTTTTAGTTTAGAAAAAATGGTTGGGTCTGAGGCGTGCATTACTCAGGAGTAAGCTTGGTGGTAGTCGGTGGCTTTGCTTTGAAGCAACCGTGCAACTCTTTCAATGGGTGAATCACGACCCTAGGAGGGTTTACTCAGAAGCAAGCCACATTGCCAGCAACCAAGCTTACTCCCAGGTAACGGATTGCACTTTAGTTCTTTGCATGAAAATCAGTGGGGTTTAACAGCGCTTAACAGGGTTACCCATACTGCTTCCCCAAAACTAGGTCTTAGGTTTAATGGTAATAATAATCAAGAGCCCAGCTGACCCCGGAGGCCAGCCTAAGATGTGTAGTGTGTGATGGGGGGCGAATTCCCACATGATGAACTCTGTTTGTGCGTGCCCACAGAGAGGGCTCTGAGTGCCACCTCTGGCACCCGTGCCATAGGTTCGCCATCACTGATATAGGCAGTGGTGGGATTCAGCAGGTTTGCACCATTGGCAGAAGTAGTTCTTAAAATGGTGCTTGTAAACAACCAGTTGTTAAATTATTTGAATCCCACCACCAGAACCGGTTGTTAAATTATTTGAATCCCACCACTTCATATAGGACATTTTGAAATTTTCACTCTGACCTCCTTCTATCAGTCTTTTTCCTGCATTTCCTATCTGGCATATTCAATGCCCATGTTTCTTTCCCTCCTTATTAGATTAAACATCTTTCCTTGAAAAGAAACAGGGTCATAGAATATTTTGAAAATTTTAAAAATAAATCTAGTTATGTTCCTTCTTGTTGGATTTGGCAGTGACTTTTCTTTGAAAAGTTAGGATGCGGTATTTCAGCCCAGCCACAAACCATTTTCACAGTTCACATGATCTGTAGTATTTATTATTCAAATGGGTGTTGATCATGCCCAGAACTGTAAGTAATTATTATGAACCAAACATAATTAAGATGATTGATTTCTGGAAAGCACGCACTGAGTCACAGTGTATCAAATAAAACACAGGAATTGTTGACTAGAACAAACTCTCCAATGGTACCTGTGTAAAATTGAGCTCTTTGTTAAGACTTGTTCACAGATGGTTGAGCTAGAGTTGATGCAGCCTTTTCTTACCTGTAGATTACTTTTAAAAAATCACTCAGTGTGGGTGGCTTGTTCAGGCCAGTCCATTTTACTGGAAGGTTTCTCATAAAACTGCAAAACCTTTGAACGGTGTTAAAAGGGAAATACAAGAAGTTGGGGTTAGGTTCAGAAAATAGCAGAAACAGCTGACTTTTTCAAGCAAGAACCTTCAAGCAAGAACGTGTGAAGGAGAGGAGAACAGCTGTAGTACTAGTCCTATGAAATTACCTAAGCATGGTTTGTCTTTCTTAAGCTTGGTCTAAATACCTAAATAGTGGGGGGAGGTAGGCAACCTTTTTGGTCCAGGTGGCAGAGAAAAGAATGTATAATCTGTGAAGATAATGGCATTTCATCAAGCAAACGGGAACAGAAAAGAAGTGATTGTACTTGGCTGGCACACTTGGGAGCTTCGTTCCCTGCCCAGTGGCACTTCTAAGATCTGAGGTCCTACCTCAGTTATTTGAGTGGAGAAACAGCCCAGCAAACCAGACAAAATGGTCTGATATGCCACTTTTCAGCAAAAATGTTGGGAGTTGCTACTTTTGACCTAAGCCATGTAAAGGATGCAAGGCCAAACAAGAATGAAATAGTGGTTCAAACTGCATTTGCAAATCATGGTTTATTTTAACCATAAGTAAGCATTATATATACACTCAGTGACATAGGTATAGATCTTTTATGGGGGGTTCGGGGGAAAGGCCACGCCCCCACCCGCCCCTGGGGGCATGGCCACACCTCCCCAAGACCCACCCCTGGCCTCAGTGCTTATAAAAGCAGCTCTCCAAGGCCAGAGATGGCAGATTCCCCTGCTCTGCCTGCCCCGCCCCGCTCCCCCACCGGCTGGGCTCCCAGCTGGTAGCTGGCAGTCCCTTCTCCCTCCCTTGCAAGCAGAGGGGTAGCTAGGGAAAATGGAGCCTGGTGCAAAACCTGAGGTTTGTGGGGCCCCCCCATGGGTGGCTGCTGTGATGCTGAAATCCACCCCCAAACAGCATCACTTTCAATTATGTTTAAGTTAGGGATCCCAGATTATCCTTTTAAAACCATCTTAAAGGGAGAATCTGGGGTCCCCAGTTAAAACAACATTGAAAGTGATGCTGTTTTGGGGTGGATTATCCCCCACCCTGAAACAGCATCACTTTCAAGGTTTAATCTCAGATTCTCCCTTTAAATCCTATTGGAATCAGTGGGGGATGGGGCACCACTTTTGGGAGTCCATATCTTTGGACCTCCTGAGCCAACCTTCACCAAACCTGGGGGGTGTCAGTAGGAGACTTTTCTGATGATACCACCTAGGTTTAGCAAAGTTGGTTCAGGAGATCCAAAAATATGGACCCTCAAATGGGTGGCCCCATCTACTATTGTCTCCCATTGGAAACAATGGGGGATGGGGCACCCCCTTTGGAGGTCCACAACTTTGGACCCCCTGAACCAAACTTCACTAAACTTGGCTGGTATCATCAGGAGTGTTACTTGATGATATCCTGAAAGTTTGGTGTAGCTATCAAAAAAATGCACCCCCTGCAGGCCAAAAACCGAAAAAACACTTAAAATAAAAAAAACACAAATGGGGCGGAGCTTCGGACATGCAATGGGGGGGGTTGAACCCGAGAAACCTCCCTTACCTACGTCCTTGTATACACTGAGAAAATAACTAAGGCAGTGTGCTCACATTTCTTTTCTGTTGAAGAGACTCACTGCTGTTTTCTTTTAGAAGTAACCTCTAGAGGCAGGCCTCAACAAGTTACACTATGATGTCACTATACGTTTGGGATCAAAACCAGGGTCAAGGCAATAAACCAAGGCTAATACTTTGCATGGTAATGTGACATATTTTCACTAATTGAAAAGATATTCATATTAGAATGGGAAATTCCCACATGCCATTTTTTCCAGTTTCTTCTTTTTTTGGACAAAATGTGATGTTGTTTAACTGAAATAGTCATATATTTTCAGTGGCGTACCTAGGCAAACTGGAGCCCTGGGCAAAACCTGAGTTTGATGCCCCCCCCATGGGCAGCCACCCTCCCCCACCATGACCAAACAATGATTTTTTCCACCAGGTCGTTTCAAAGTCACCATCACATTATAGAACATACCCCAACTCACAAATCTGAACACAGCAATGGGCCATGACACACAGCAGAAAAATTTTTGAAAATATTTTTAAAATGCTTTCAAAATGTTTTATTACTGCTATGAAAACATTTTATGGTGTTGTATCTAGTCCCCCCAATTGGGGGAAACAGCATCACTTTCAATGTTATTTAAATTGGGGATCCCAGATTCTCCCTTTAAGGTGGATTTAAAAGGAGATTCTGGGCTCCCTAGTTTAAACAAGTGATGCTGGAATCCACCCCCAAACAGCATTATTTTCAATGGTGTTTAAACGAGGGAGCCCAGTTTCTCCTTTTAAATCCACTTTAAAGGGAGAATCTGGGGTCCCCAGTTTAAACAACATTATTGACAGAATGACTCTTTGTTTTGGGGTGGAGTCCTCCCCTGAAACAGCATCACTTTCAATGTTTAAACTGGGGACCTCAGATTCTCCCTTTAAATCCATGCCAAAGGGGGTGGATTTACTACTAATAATAATAACCTTTATTAGGCATTGAGGAGAATAAAAGAAAGAGAAAGAAAACAAAGCATTGCTTGGGAAGGGGTGGATTTAAAAGGAGAATCTGGGGAAATTTAGGGGGTGCCTGTTGTAAGGGGTGAAATGATTAAGATATCAGCACCAAAATTTCAGAGTATCTTCATGAGACCCTACTGATGATACCACCCAGGTTTGGTGAAGTTTGGTTCAGGGGGTCCAAAGTTATGGACCCTCAAAGGTGTAGCCCCCATTTCCTATTAGCTCCCATTGGAAACAATGAGGTATGGGGGCACTCCATTTGGGTGTCCATAATTTTGGACTCCCTAAACTAAACCTCACCAAACCTGGATGATATCATCAGGAGAGTCTCCCGAAAAATCCCTGAAATGTTTGTGCTGCTAGCCTAAAAACTGCGCCCTCTGCAGGCCAAAAACCAAAAAAACACTGAAAATACAAAAATTTCACAAACAAACCTGCAGTTTTTGCGCCCCCCACAAGGGAGTGCCCTGGGCAACTGCCCACTTTACCCAATGGCAAGAACGCCTCTGTATATTTGAATATAGTTGTAACTGAAATTCTGTATTTTCTATGTTTTGATGGCTTCTCTGCCACCAGGTATTGTCACTGGGAAACTCCCTAGTTTTTGTAACTTCTTTGTAATCTTCTCACATTCATCTTAGGAAACAAACAGATAATAAAGCAGGCCTTGGTCTGAGATCTAGCTTTGTGGTTTGTATGGAACCCCTTATGGGGAAAAACAGATAATTAGCATCATTGCTTCTCAGTAGTTCCACCAGAGCTTAGAACGTACTCTGACTTGTAGTGTTTCTGCAGATGAAAGGGTTTCTGACTGTGGAACATGCTTTTCTTGGCTCCAGTAGGAGGAGATAAGAGAAAATACTGTGCTGCTTGGGCAGAACTCCTCCTGTCTGCAGAACTGCTCTGGTGGATCCAAGTCATGGTCTCCTAAGAGTAGGATGTTTCTTTGAATACCACTTTTACCCAGTTCCAAATTCACTAGAACTAACATGGAAGTATTACTACACTGCCACTTGCTTTCCAACATGTTTCTTTCTGAAGGCTGTAATTGATTTTGAGCCAGTTCAAATATTATGGCTCTACATGAAAGCTGCCACAAGAATGTTTTGGCATGATAGCTACTTCCACAAATCAGTCCAAAGCTTTGTAAATTGTGTTCCATCCTGATAGGCCTGACTTTGCTCAGTGTCTCCATACTATTCTTTACCTTTAGGGTTGCCAATAAGTATGTGTTTTCCCCAGTGAACTTCTTGTGGAGACATAATTTTATAATTAGCCCTAAAACGAAATGACTTCTGGCCAAGAAAGAAAGAAAGAAAGAAAGAAAGAAAGAAAGAAAGAAAGAAAGAAAGAAAGAAAGAAAGAAAGAAAGAAAGAAAGAAGTTGATTTTATTTATCCATAACTTATATAATGGAAGTCCATACTCATAACTGTTATTGGCCTCTTCCTGGGTAGTTGATGTTATGTCTGTATGTTTTTATTATTGTTTATATACTTTGTCGAAGGCTTTCACGGCCAGAATCACTGGGGTGTTGTGTGGTTTCCGGGCTGTATGGCCATGTTCTAGTAGCATTTTCTCCTGACATTCCACCTGCATCTGTGGCTGGCATCTTCAGAGGATCCTCTGAAGATGCCAGACACAGGAATAAGATGGAAATAACTCTCAGGAAAATTCATTTTAGAACACACCCTTCTAACCTAGGCTCCACCACAACCCATGTTCTACCTACTTTATTTGCAATGTTTTAATGTTTGATATTCTGTTGCCCTGGAAACTCTACCTGGGTGGAAAGACAGTATAGATATGTTTTATATAAATGAAATAACATCACTCAGTAAGAAGCTTTTTGTGTTGGATTCTGCTTCTTCAACAAGTATATGATAGAATCCGAATGAATCCCCAACATATTCATTCTTTTATAATTAACTGTGGCTTCATTATTATTATGTAGCTTTGCTTCTTGAAGTTTTTTTTCTGTTGTCTTTAATGAAGAGCCAAGTCATCTATGATTATGTCATTTACATGCAAGGGACATGATCCAGGTCATCACAGAAGCAGTGTTAGTGCATGGAGATTCTCAGCAAAGCTCTATTTTCCAACCTGTCCTGTTTGCATAAACAAGCAGGCAATAAAAGGGGACCACTGGAAGAATGGGCATGCTTCCAATCCCATTTATAGCATTGCCTGGAGAAAGATTCTTGTGCAACTTATATCAGAAGGAGGGAGAGTGTGTGTGAATATCTAAGTGGTATGCAAAGGTTCCCAGTGACCCCTGATGGCTTGTTATGCTGCCTGCATGCACACCTGTGTAGGAAGACAGGAAGGAGACAGATTTCTGTTGAGCCTTTAAGAACCCTCCATCCATGGGGATCATACCTATTTTGTATTTTGTTTTGTTTTGCTTTGTTTTGTTGTGCCCTAAGCAGCGTTCTCTATTTTCTTTCTTCCGTACAGATTGGGTGGAATTCAGTCCCTATGAAATTGGGATGGCTAAATACGGCACCTTCATGCCTCCCAATTTGTTTGGCAGCAGATTTTTTATGGGAACTGAAGTGAAAAGATACACAGAGAACCCCTTGCATTTCTTAATGGGTAAGCAACTGAGTGTCCCCCCTCCTGCAAACCCCACTCCTAAACACTGAGCAACCTTTAAACCTTCCAGTAAAAGCTTACTGTTCAGTATTTAAGGTATGGTTTGTTTATTTCTGAGAACACTATAACAAAAGGAAATGTGATCTGTTTGTATAGCACTTACCCTCAGTGCTTCAAGTATCTCATAGCAAATTTGACTAAAATAGGTCAGTATTCCCACAGTGTGCTGTGTTAAGATGCTGGTCTGAGATGCTAATTTGCCAAGCGGTTTCATGGTTGAGATCTGAATTTGAGACTTGCTGATATTTTTGTTTGTTAAATTGAGTGTCACAACCTGTTTGAATTATCCTGCTTGGTATGTGGATGAGAGAATGGTTTTGACTGCTGTTTTAGTTTATAAGAGTTCTTGGGATTAGCACTGTGCATTGTTTTCCAATGCATCAAATCTCATTTTATAGCCAGGTCAGCAAGAATATGTTATGCAATGTAAAACAGGTTCTTTAGGAATGTTGTCAGTTCACCATACAGACCCTCTTCCTCTTATTTGTTGCTAGTGAGAGCTGGTCTAGATATTAGGTTCCCATAGTAAATTTCTCACTCTTCCAGAGTATTATTTATGTGAGCTGGACTACTGGCTAGTTTGCTTGCCTATGGCCCGTTCAGTGGCTGATGCTTGCAAGATAAAGCAATCAAGAAAAATCACCCATGTCCATGCAAATGCAACATTCAGATTTGCTCCAGATCTTTATGCAACTTACCATGGAATTATCTGTCTCTCAAAACAATTTACAGTGCAGTCCTAGCAGAGTTATAAACTTCTAAGCCCAGTGACTTCAATTGCCTATTGGTATTTGTATATACTTGCATTACTTAGCAAAGAACTTATTCCTACTAAGATTTATGGGTGAAAGTGTTATCCCTTTATGTGCTAGGAATAAAATGTCAGGGATGTGTTCAGTGTGCCACAAAGTCTCATTTGTATTTATTAAATATTCTTTGAAGTTTGAATTAAGTATTGATGAAGAATTATAGGCTCTTTTGCCGAGTATAATGGTTGTGTGTTGTCTTGGAGTATGACTTATGATAGTATGACTGAAATATCCTTTGTGAGGTAGAAATGAATGATAAAATATCACTTAATACAATGTTCAGTGTGCTTCACTTGCGTAATTATTATCAAATCTTAAAATTAATGAATATTTTGTTTTATTCAGGTATCTGGGGAAGTGCATTTGCTATACTATTCAACAGAGTCCTTGGAGTTTCCAATTCCCAAAATAAAGGGCCGACAATGGAAGAAGAACTAGGTATTATTATTTTTTTAAGTGACCTGCAATAATAATAAAAGTTACTCCCCCCCAGCATGTTGCCAACTTTTGTTCTTTCCTAGGAACAGCAAATGTTCATGAGGAAGAACCCAGGAAAGGAAGTTAGCAGCTTAGCAGACCAGGGAAAAATCTTGCACTCTTTTCCTGGGTCTTCTAGGGGACACTTGAACTACTCTGCATCAGATTTCAAGCTGTTGGTAGCTTATGAGCTACCTGTCAGAGGCCATTGCTTTAACTACTAAACAATATTGGCTCTCTAATGCTTTTCCTGGTGGCAAGGTGCAAAGTGTGATTAAGAGCACAGTGTCAATTTTACTAGTTGTGCTTCATTTTAATGCAGCCTAAATGTAAACTCCCTCTAATAATTTTGTAAAACTTGTCCAGCTTGTTCATTGGAAACCAGCTGAAGCACTAGGATTGTTTGTCCTTTAATATGGAATTTCACAAATCTGAATTATGAATGTGGTTGCACCAACATGTTGCTCAACCGTGCTATCCTAATTGAACTCAGTAGTTTAATGTGTTTAAGAGGCATTAGGACTTTATATCTAATTGGCCAAATGCATCTGCAAAACCAAATTAACGCATTGAAGCTCTTGGTTTCAACTGTTTGAATTAAAGCCAAGGTGTTTAAAACCAGAGTATGTGGCTTTGAGTCCTTTTTAGGTTGTTTCTTTTGTCTTGTCTCCTCATCCCACATAAATGTCTGCCACTTTGCTTTATTATATGCTGTTAGCATTTAGAACAGTTTGAGCATTGCTGAGTAACAGTAGATCTGGGAAGATCGCATGAGAAATATGTAAATCTGCCGTGACATAATTGTGATAAATCTGCATTGGACATGCACGTAGATGTAAATTGTGCAAGAGCTCAACTGTCGTAAAAGCTGTCTTAGTCAAATATACTTTGAAGGAATCTTTCTGTTTATATTCCCAAAGGCGTATCTCTCCCAATTCATCTGTGCAAGGGTTTTTTGAGCTATTGAAAAGTAAACCTACAATATTCTCTTTTCAAGTTTTTGTGATTTAGCAGGTTCTATGATGAATCTGTAGCAGTGTTCATGAGAAAATAGTCTGTTGGAGTATCCACACAAATTCTATAGAAATTAATCATGAAACTTTAATGAATTAATCAATCCTGAAAATAATTAATTAATTAATCATGAAAAAGCCCATTTGTCATGAAATTAATCATGAAACAAAAACCCATTTACATCACTCGACAACATGGGAATTCTGGGGGGAGTTTTGCAGTGACTGTGCTCATTTCTCCAGGGCTGAGGACAGAGGATAGGAATTGGTGAGAGGATATTTGCCCACCATTCATTGGAGTCCCATAAGGGGCCATTCTCTCACCAATTCTGTTTAACATCTTTATATGACCTCTTGCCAGGCTAATCCGGAGTTTTGGACTTGGGTGTCATCAGTATGCAGATGACACCTAGTTATATCTGCTGATGGAAGGTTGACCAAAGGCTGCCCCAGAAGTTCTAGCCAGTTATTTGGTGACTGTGGTTGGGTGGATGAAAGAGAGCTGCCTGAAGCTGAATTCAGTTTAGACAGAGGTCATGTGACTGGATTGCTGAAGGTTAGACTGGATACACTGGCTGCCAATCCTGGACAGAAGCTTAAGTCTTTGTCTAATTTGGAGGAACCAGGTTTGATTCCCCGTTCTGCCGCTTGAGCGGTGGAGGCTTATCTGGGGAATTCAGATTAGCCTGTGCACTCCAACACACTCCACCTGGGTGACCTTGGGATAGTCACAGTTCTTTGGAACTCTCTCAGCCCTACCTACCTCACAGGATGCTTGTTGTTCCCCTCCCCCCCTTTTTTGGGGGGGAAGGAAAGGTGTTTGTTAGCTCCTTTGAGTCTCCTTACAGGAGATAGAGAGGGGATATAAATCCAACTCCTCCTCTTCTTCTTGTCTGAAATATTTATGATACAGCCAAGTTTTGGTTTGGAATGGGAAGAACCAATTCCACAGCATCCTTTACCAGTCAATATGGCAGACTATGTCTGTAGTATATTAACCCTATTGAGGAATGATGCAGATGATAATGGGGGGTGTCCGCTCATTCCTTCACTAATGCTTTGAACGCAGCTTTATGTTACTTCACTGGTGGCTTCTGCAGCAACATTGGCTGGGTTCCTTGTTGCAAGGTATGAAACCTGCAGAGCAAACAGCCTTGGGGGCAAGCAGTAGGCGCACACAAACCCAGTGTCAGAGCACATGCATTTCTGGCTGCTTCCATTCTCATGCAGCCTTTTAAGGCAATAGCATATTTCTTCTGCCTTTTCTTTCCACAGAAAACATCAGACTGAGGCATATAGTGAGCAATGATTCAGACAGCGATGATGAGTCACAAGGTCCAAAAGGTAAGAGAAGTCATCAAACATGACAATTTCCACATGCCTACCAAAAAAATTTAACATTTCCCATCAAAGCAGGGTTTAATGGAAAGGAAAGAATAAGATTGTACATTAGTTGAGGTAAATGAAAGGAACAGGCAGGTTTTTTTGATGAAATGTTTCCTGATACTTGGTTCAAAGGGAATTAAAAACAAAGTCATTTAAATGTACATTTATGCACCCAGCAGAACAAATCTGCCTAATGTGAATGAGAAAGGGGTTTAACAAGTTAAAGTACAGGGAGGAGTCTGTACTTTCACTAGCTTTTGTTTATATGCACTTTGGGTATTCTTCAACATACAAATACAATAGGTAGCCATGTTTGTCACCAATAGAACAAGATTCAGGTTCAGTAGCACCTTAATGACCAAGTAGATTTCCAGTTTATAAGTTTTCAACAGTTCCCTTTGACAGATCTGTTGAAGGGAGCTTTGACTATACACTGGAAATCTAGTCAGTCTTTAAGGCACTACTGGATTTGAACTTTCTGTAAAGTATCAAGTGGTTCTCTATCAAAGTATAACAGGTCTGGTCCTTCTTGGAGAGAAAGCGACAGAGAGGGTGCAGGTTTGACTAGTTGCTGAGTTGGTAGGTCAGTTTTGGTTCTTCAGATGTTCATGTTTTGACGTCATATCAGCCACGAACCTCTGGATTGGGAACCTTTATAATCCAATGAGGGGCCAGTCATCTTCTGACCACTTGAACACAGTACTAAATGAGTTGTCTAGACCTTTCACATATTGCTCTCAATTTAAAATAGTGATAAAAAAAGATTTGGCAAATAAAGTTTCCCTCTTGCCTAAGAATTTTCCCTCCTGCTTATCCATTTAGTCAAACTAGCTCCACTTTCTCATGCCACCCATTGTCATGGAATGTTTTACTTGCATTTAACATTAATTATGTGAAGAGAATATGGCATAGCTCAGCTGATAAATATAGCTCTTATCAGACCAGATTTCCTTGAGCATGAATCACAGGGGGAATGGGAGATGGAAGTGGAAATGTCCAACCTTGTGGCTGGCCATTTCCACTTTAAATTCCACAGTGATTACTAAAACCTGTTTTTTTCTTCATAGGCTACCGGCAGTGCACCTAAAGATTTTGTGTGGGTTTTTCCCCCTTTTAGAACACCATTAGTTATTGCCTGTAGGCATTAGTTATTGCCTGTAGGCATTTGAAAACTTAATTAATATGCATCAACTAAAGCTTTCATTTATTAATTGTTGGGGTCAGACCATCTGTGAGCCATTTTGGATTCTCAAATGCTGTTTATCTCTGGTATGAGTGTGTAGAGCTGAATATGACTTGGGAAGATCTTATGAAGTTGAACACTATCATGTAACATGGCCCAGACAAATGGATCTCCCTTATTCCTGGTGTCAGTTCTTCCTTTGGCCCTTGGTGCTGGTGGATAAAAAACAACAACCCTGACCTTGTCAAAAGATTGATCCCACCATTATAATGCATAGGAAGTCCAGTTAGGCGAGGCTTTCTGCTGTGCAAACTGCCTTTTGCCCCATGGCAACCAACCAGCATATATGCATTTTTTTGTTAAGAAGTTCACCCCTTTCCCTTCCAGCTATTTTTCTTACTTGAATGACTCCCCAGCTATTACCTTTCCCAAACAGGATCCCAGTGCATGTTTGCAAGCCTAAATATGTGCTTGGGATTCTGTAAGGGGGGGGAAGTACCCGGGGATGCCCATTTAGAGCAGAAATATGGCCAGTCTCTGTCCCTCCTGATTTATGGCTGATTTATAAAAACATCGTCTCATGAATATTGACTTTGTCATGTTTTGTGTACTGACCATCACTGCTCTACTCATCTTCTGCATATAGGCTCGGAAAATCCTAATGCTGAAAACGAGCATCAGCGCAGCAGCCAGGAAAGCTGGGTCCAGAGAATGTTTATGGCCCTTGTGGGGGACAGCGCCCTCTTCAACACCAGAGAAGGGCGAGCGGGCAAAGTGCACAATTTCATGCTAGGCTTGAATCTTAACACATGCTATCCATTTTCCCCTCTGACTGGCTTCACTACTCAGGAATCCCTAGAGGAAGATGAACTGGATACTGCTGTGGCAGGTTAGTACATGGCAGTCTTCATTCAGCTGTTCTCACACCAAGAAACTAACATGTGATGCTCATCCTATGCATGCATATTTGTACACATCCCACTAAACCTCGTGCATTTTCCTCCCAAAGAAATGTATAAGAACAAAACCTTTGCTTGAATACAATATTTATTGCCAGGTTCATGTACAGAAGGAGTTTACTTGTTCCTCTAGGAATAGGATCCTTACAGGTCCAGTTCTGTGCAGCGTGGAAAAGGGCAGTGATCTGTCACAGGGCTTTGGCTCACTCTCAGTTGTTGGTGGTATAAGGCGATGGGCACTTCCTGAAACCACACCCCCAATGCTTGAGAGTTAGATTAGCCCCTACAGTGTTGCTGCAGGGCTCAACTTGGACCCAGCTGGCGGCGGCATGATAATAAAAGCAGCATGTGTAATTTGCTGGGTGTGGATTCTTTACTGGGTGTGCCTGTTGTGAGACAAAACAAAGATAATTTAGCAACATGGCAGCATGAAGCTATTTCTGCAATGGAAGATGATCTTGTAAAACTTCATATCCAGCTTTCTTTCTACTAAATGAAGTTTTTGTTTAAAAAAATTAAAAATAAAATGGATCAACATCAATACAGAGGAACAATGAAGCATGTAAATGAAACCTTAAACCAGAAAACCAGTGGTAACACATGATCACACAGGGAGCTGCCTTTTACTGAATCAGATCATTGGTCCATCAAGATCAGTAATGTCTACTCAAACTGGCTACGACTCTCCACGGACTCAGGCAGAGAAAACTCTTTCACATCCCCTATTATGTGATCCTTCAACTGGAGATGTCGGTGATTGAAGCTGGGACATTTTCATGCCAAGCAGGTGCTCTACGGTTGAGCCACAGACTCTTCCCCACCCAGGACCATCTTAACAGCATTATAGGTCCCTGAGCAAAGCAGTGTGTGAGATAAGTACATATACATGCACATGTGGTTGCAGAGGTGACCATGATACTAAATCAGAGGCAAATGACAATGTCCGGTTGTTATCATAAAAATTAACATTAATATTGTTCATTATATTTAGTAAAACACATGCTAAATATACATTTTTATAACAAATATTTGTAAGTTTAGTGTAGTATTTATTTATTAACAACAAGTCACAACATACATATCCCTGTGAGGGCACTGGGCAACTGCCCAGCATGCCCATGCATTAAGACAGCCCTTCCCCATCAATCCAGAGATTGAAATCAAATTAAAAAAACAACATAGTATGCTTATTTATATATTTATGGCACTGGCATCTCACCCTTCGATGCTTAAAGAGGCTAGCATTTAAGAAAACATTTCCAAATAGCAAATAAAATGAACTGATAAAATAATGAAACAATATGAAACAATAAAACAAATCAACACCTACCCCTCAATTCAACCAGCTAGGTCTTGGTAATCTACCCCAGATTGACCCCCTCACCCAGGATTGACTCCTGGGTGGCATTTTTCTTCCCCTGGCATTCAATATCTGTTCATGTGGCACTTGAGGCATTTTCTGTTGGGGGAAGGACTGGAAGAGGGGATAGATCTTAATAACCATGGTACTTTTGCAATATTCTGTAATAACTATTTTCTCTTTTTTTAAAAAAAAGAAGTCATCAAGGAAGATGGAACTATTTGTCATCATGGGATTGTAAATTGTACCCAAGTGTTTAAAAGCTCAGATAATGCCAAAACTCTGAGGAGAGCATTTGTTAATACAATTCACTCTTCTAAGTAGCCATATCATCATTTCCATCTGGGTTCTGCTAAATGTTTTTTTAATCTGCTCATAAGTGTTTACAGCTATTGACTCCAATTATTTACAGAGAGTACCAAAGTGGGCATCTAAGAAGAATTTTGGGGAATGTGTAAGTTGGGAAAAGCAGTCAGATGGCCTCTGTAGGCTTGAACTGGGCCATTTCAAAATGTTACTTGACTTCCTATGCATGATGTCATATAAGGAGGTTTTGTTTTTGCCCATCGGCCTATGGCCAGGCCTTATTTCAATTATTTCCTGTCCCAAGTCTTCATGAATGGAGCAGTAGTCAGTTAGCGGGGGCTGAAAAATCAAAGCACATGTTCTTTCAGTGGGATTACTTTGAGTGTTTCTTGGATCCAGTTTGAATAGGATGGACTGTGATTTTCCTTACTGAGTTGATCCTCCTTGCCTTATTGACATGCAGTTAAGAAATGAGATGTATTTTAGACTTCCATGCTGCTCTTGCCTCTGCACAGTTGATCTTAATGACATTAGGTAGCCAAGGCCAGTCACCATTGTTAGCTTAAAGTAAGTTTCATACAGATACAAGGCACACTATGTTATGAACCAACAAGTTAAGAACAAAGAAGAAAATAACAAAAAAATGTGTAATTAACATTTATTCCACAGTGTACTCAATTTTTAAGTTAAAATCACTCTATAGTCATTAAAAACTGAGACCATTTATGCACATGTGGTCTCCTTCTGGGGCCTCTCCCTGTAATGCACACATTTAAAAAACCTTCCTTCACAGAAAAAGCAAAAGGAAAAAGTGTTCTTTTTGCTTTCTGCAAATATTCTCACTTCTTCTGGCTTTCCCCACCCTCACAACAGCAGTTCCTCTGGCAGAGATAGAACCAGAAAGTGAAGGGGGGGGAGCGGGGGGTATATCCACATAGCTGGGGGGGTACTTCACATCAGGAGAATCCTGTTTGCTAAGAAAGAAGTTGGGAAAAACCACTGCAAAGCACACAACCATGCAGAAAGCTGTAAGTGTAAAAAAGACCTGAATAATAATTTAAAAATTCATATAGATAATGTAAATGGTTAAACAAAACACATAGCACAAGGACATAACATATTTCAACCAAAATCAGTCTTCCTCTGAGGTCAAACATGCATGCATATAATCCTAAAAATGTCAAAAAAAATCTTATTCCAGCCGGGAAGGTTGTATATGAATCTAAAAAATATTAAAGTTCCCAATCAATGTATTCAATAATTTTATATGCACTGAGGAAACCACATCCATTCAAGGCAGTGCCACCAAACCAGAGTCATAGGAAGGGAAAATGGCGCCTGGGGCAAAATGGTATCCACGTCCTCACCACACACACCCCTGTGCCCCCACCCCCAAACACATCTCATTTACCTCTTACAGTTAAAAGAACAGCCTGCTCCAATCCATTGGGGCTTCTCCAGACTGTGGAGGCTGCTCCAAGCTGCGGAGGCGGCCTGAGGGGAGGGATGGGGGAGCAATTCTCCATGCCTGCGCCCGGGGCGTTTGTTTTCTCCAACCCATGGTAGCTTTGCCTATGCACCAAACCACCATTTAAAATAAAGTGAAGCTTACAATATAAGTCTTAAATAGTTCTGTATACACTAAGAATCATTCTCATTCTTCTGTTTTGGTTTACACAAACAAATTCACTGTGATTTCTGCTTCAATTTGGGAGACAATGGTGATTTTTGAATACCAACAAACTGAAGGGAAACAAAACCCAGCCCATAAAACAAGCTAAAATACACACACACACACACACACACACACACACACACACACACACACACACACACACACACACACACACACACACACACACACACACACACTTTTTATTGCACAGTGCCTATTCTGGATTGTGCTGTTAATATATTTTAGATTCATATTTAACAAAGCTGGAATAAGAATATTTTTTTTGCCATTGTTAAGATTGTATGTATGCGTAACACTTTGACAAGTATTAACCTGGACCAAATCCTGCTTAGCTTCTGAGATCTGACAAGATAGGGCTTGCTGGGCCATCTATTTCAAGGCATCCAGAGATGCCTTTTGTCATTGGCAAACTAATTACAAATTGAGATATGTTGATTAGTTCATGCAAGCAAGTGTACCACAAGATAAGCACAATACTGAATAGTGACTGTCACTGCCAGTTACTTCCATCAGCCAGCATGGGTGTAGTGGTTAGAGTGTCAGATTAGGATCTGGGACATCCAGGTTTGAATCCCCACTTTTTCCCCGGAGTGTCCTTGGATTGGTCACACACTCTGAGCCTGATCAAGCTCACAGGGTTGTTATGAGAATAAAATGGGGGAGTGGGGAACAATGTAAGCTTTTTTGGGCTCCCGTTGGGAAGAAAGGTCAGGTATATAAATACATTTGTGTGAAGAAGTAATTTGCTCTGTCTGCCAGCCAGTGTCATAGAGTGACCAAGCATGGAATTTTATCCCACTCAGCCATGAAGCTTGCTGTATGAACTTTCACCAGCCGCTTTCTGTTAACTTATCTCAGAGTTTGTGTGAGGGTAAAATGGAGAGCTGGGGAAAATATGTCCACTGTTCTAAACTTCTAGGAGGAACAGCAGTCTAAAAACTACATGGATGTTGACTTCTTGTGTTATGAGACAGAATTTTACAAACCACTTCTGTAAGCCATTCATAATTTGTAACCCTCTACCAAACCCCCTTTTTCTTATCCTCAAGTGTATTAGATATCAAGGTGTTCCTCCTCCTTGATTACCTTGCTTGTTTTTAGGTACCTTTTCCAATTCTACAGAATCATTTTTTAGAAGAGGCAGCCAAAACCACTCCAGCAAACACACCATGGACATAAAGAGACTTTACACTACAGACCATTTTAAAATCTTTTCCCCTTATTCCTCAATATGGAAGTTGTCCTTCACACTGCCTTTTCAGACTGAGTTGGCATTTTCTTTGAGCTGTCCACCAAACAGTATTCATGTAAAAGCTCTGAGCTGGATGTCTTAGGTTAGCCTGATCTCATCAGATCTCAGAAGCTAAGCAGAGTCAGGGCTGGTTAGTACTTAGATGAACCCCTAAGCAGAAAAGGGCTGTGTCAAACCACCTTTGTTGAAAACCCTACTGGGTTGCCATAAATTGGCTATGACGTGATGTCACTTTACACACACACGTGCGCGCAAAGTTCATCATCCCCATACATGAAGAAGAGCTAATTTTTATACTCCGCTTTTCTTTACCTTTACGATGTTTCAAAGCAGTTTACAATTGCCTTTCCTTTCAGACCACAGACACCTTGAGAGGTAGGTGGGGCTGAGAGAGTTTTGAAAGAACTGTCACTAGCCCAAGTCACTCAGTAGGCTTCATGTGGAGGAGTAAGGAATCAAACTCAGTTCTCCAGATTAGAGTCCACCACTCTTAACTATTACACACAAGCACGCCTGTTTTGATTGCAAGTGCCTTAACACAGAACATGCATAGCATGACTTTGTTGTTGTTTTTGGTTCTGACATTGAATTCTGTTTATGAATCTCTGGTTACAGGCAGGGCGACCTTTTGTAGTCTCTTTCCTTACAGGAAAGCATTCTAAGAGAAATAATGTTTTAGGCTAATCCTTGCACACGTTTAAGCTGCAGGTTGTGACAAGAAGCACCTGGAAATAAGAAATGGGGCTATCAAAGATCTCTGTTTGTTGGCCTGTTTGTTGGCCTTCCAGGGCAGTTGGTTGGAGACTGTGTGAAACAGGATGCTAGACTAGATGTACCACCTGTCTGATCCAGCAGGGCACCTCTTATGACAGCGATGGCGAACCTTTTCAAGACCGAGTGCCCAAATTGCAACTCAAAACCCACTTATTTATCGCAAAGTGCCAACACAGTAATTTAACCTGAATACTGAGGTTGGCTTCGAGGCGTGCATTACTCAGGAGTAAGCTTGGTGGTAGTCAATGGCTTTGCTTTGAAGCAACCATGCAACTCTTCCAATGGGTGAATCACGACCCTAGGACTCAGAAGCAAGCCCCATTTCCAGCAACTGAGCTTACTCTCAGGTAAAGGATCATGCTTTAGTTTAACAGTGCTTAACAGGGTTACCTACACTACTTCCCCAAAACTAGGTCTTAGGTTTAATGCTAATAATCGAGCCCAGAGACCCAGGCCAGCCTAGATGTGTGTGGGGGGGGCACTCTGCGCGTGCCCACAAAGAGAGCTCTGAGTGCCACCTCTGGCACCCGTGCCATAGGTTCGCCACCACTGTCTTATGAGAATACTGAAATTAGCATATCCATAAGGTTGATCATACAGATCAAATTAATAATGAAAACACAGATTTATTTTCATCAACCCATGTTTCCCCACTAAAATTTCCCAGTGACACATAATGCAATTAGTGCTTTCTAGAAGCAAACTCCTTCAATTTGAAAGAAACCTCCAGGCATGAGAAGATGAGCTTGGTTCTGTCCTGCCTCAGAAAGAACATAACAACTGTGGCATAACAGAAGGACTAAATTAAACAAAGCTCCACAAACAACATTATGTCAGATGACAGATTTCTTCTGTTATAATAATTCTGTGTAAGAGTGCTTGTGGTTTGGTTAGTTCTCATGTCCCATCTGCCAAAAGCCTATTCCTTAAAGAACCATCACACAGTTCCTTCAACTGATTAGAAAATGCATCTAGTGTCTTTGATGTAAAATACCTTTAAAATACATTATGTGTTTACTTATCTAGTGATTGCGTCAGTCGGCACTGCACATTGGAGCACTCCACTTAATGGGCCGTTCTGAATGAAGCTCAATTGCTTCCTGATGGGATGCCCTCAGACACGTACTGCACTCTGAGTTTGCCCCTATCGCTATGTTAAATTTAATTGCACCAATTCCGTTTTTCTATTACTTCCTTGAATTTTTTTAAAAATAATAGGATCATTTTAAAAGATTGCTTCAAGGTGCAGTAGGCAATGCTGAAAGTAATGTGTGGCTTTTTATTTGCTCCTTGTTCCACATGGCATTTAGATCCTTGTATTTGTGATAGCATACAGTTTAAAATAAAATGTCTAATATACCCCCTTTTACAATTTGACCATTTCCATTTTTAAATTTTCAACAATTTTTTTTGACTAAAATGTACCGAGAACTTGAGTTAACGTTGCATTTCAATGTTTTATAATACAAACACATCTTAAACCGGTTTGAAACAAACAGCATGCACCAGAGCAACTGTGTGATTCACCAGACAGAATACAGGGCTTTGTCCAATTCTTCATCTCTTCCCTGGCGGGACTTGTGGAATTTGATGTCTTGGTCTCTGCTGAATGGAAATGTCAGTGTTCTATTTAAACAAGTTTACTGGCAGAATGGATTGCATAGTGAAATACTTCTGCATACGTTGAGGCTTCAGTCTAACACAGAGCTATGTGCACAAGCCCACTGAAGTCAATGGGCTTATGTAAACACAACGTCAGAGTGCAACCAAGACATTATCAATTGATGGAACGGCAATCTAAATAAGTAGGTAGGGGATTGTGAGTATTAATTTGTAATGGCTTATGGGTGTTAGCACTCTCCGCAGGCACATGTGCTGAACAGTGTGGCATACCTGATCATTTTGCTTAGCATTCAGGGCCAGTTCTCCAATCAAAAGACTGGAGTGAGCCTGTGAAGTTTGTCACAGTGCTGCTGGGCTCAGCTTGCATGCCTGATCAAGTATAGCTCTAGTTTCTTTCCTCTCTCTTTTGTTCACCAGCATCTTTACAGAAGCCGTTGCGGAAGTTCTGTCACACAGGTCAAAAAGGTGTCCTACTTTTGCCTTATTGCCCAGTGGAATTCTAAACAGGATTGCTGGTGGTGGAAAATGCTGTCAAGTCCCAGCTAACTTTGAGTGAGCCCACAGAGTTCTCAAGGCAAGAGAGGGAAAGAGGTAGTTTGTCATTGGCTGCCTCGCAACCCTAGATTTCATTAGTGGCCTCCCATCCAAGCACTAACCAGATTTGACCCTGCTTAACTTTTGAAAAATGAGATAAGGGCCACCCAGGTCAGGGCTGCAGAACAATAGTCAGCCAGGAAATTATATTTGCTGGTTTTGAAATGAAAGAAGTAATTGATCAGTACTAACAAAGTTACATTCTTCTGTCCTCCTGCTCTACCAATTTTGCAATCATCTTTGCTTGTTTCCCTCCCTCCAAAGAGCCCTGAGTAGGTTTATATCCCCAATCCTACGAGAGATCATGATTGGCCCAGCATCCCAGTTTGCTTTATTGCATAGTAAGAATTTGAACATTGGCTTCCATGGCCTAAAGTCAGTGATCTAGCTTCTCCAAAATGCTGGTTATTATTAACAAGTGTATTTTAATGAAGCAGAGATATTTTTGTGGAATCTGAAACAGTATTGCTCTGGTGAAGAGCATACCAATGGTATTGTGCAGTGATCTATAGATTGAGAGCCTACAGGGGTATAGTGGTTAAGAGTGTAGAACAGGGGTAGGGAACCTGCGGCTCTCCAGATGTTCAGGAACTACAATTCCCATCAGCCCCTACCAGCATGGCCAATTGGCCATGCTGACAGAGGCTGATGGGAATTGTAGTTCCTGAACATCTGGAGAGCCGCAGGTTCCCTACCCCTGGTGTAGAATCTGAAGGACACAGCCTGAAATTCCCACTGATGCCCTGGAAGTTTGCTAGATGACTTTGGGCCAGTCCAACTCTCTCAGCTTAACCTACTTAACAGGGCTGTTGTGAAAATAAAATGGAGGAGAGGAGAATAATGGTGCTTTCCCCACTTACCATTTGCTGCACGCTACTCCGGGAAAGTAGCGCGGGGTCCAGCGGCGCTCCCCACTTGCAAGGGCGGCAACCATGCAGCTGCCCCGACGCTGCCGCCCTTCAGCGCGCATCATTTTTGGCGCTGAAGAAATGGCACCTTCTGACTGTGGGAACACAACCCCGCAGCAGAAATCACTCGTGCCGGGAGCACGCTGGGAGTAGCGCGCCGCAAATGGTAAGTGGGGAAAGCCCCATTGTAAACCACTTTGGGTTACCATGGGACAGGAAGGTGGGGTAAAAGTGAATCAGATAAATAGATGAAAGGATAGGAACTACGTTGGTCTCATCATGGTAAACATGCATTTCTTGTATTTTTGCCTAATGGTGCCCAATAGCTTATGTTCTTTTAAATGACTAACAGTGTGGTCCTTCGTAGAACTACACTTTCTCAGTCCACTGAAGTTAGAGGGGCTTAGAGGGGTGTAACGCTCTTCAGGATTGCCTCATAAATGAGCTTTTCTGTTATTTGTAGCTTTGATACAAGAGATTGTCTTGAGTGTTCCTAAGCCAGCTTGCTTTCTTTGTCTCATTCTTACTAGATCCTGATGAATTTGATAGGATATACGAGCCATTAGATGTCCAGAGCAAGAAGATACATGTTGTAGATAGTGGACTCACTTTCAACTTGCCCTACCCACTTATCTTGCGACCACAAAGAGGAGTTGACCTTATCATCTCATTTGATTTTTCTGCACGTCCCAGTGATTCCAGTCCTCCTTTCAAGGTGAGCAATCTGGGCTAATACAATGCAAAAACCTGTGTGTATACAAATAAAGAAATCTAAAATGCTTCCAGAAATAAACTGTCTACAAAATTAGAAGGCAATGGTGCCAAGTCCCTCCACTTCTTGCCTATAAGTACTCACTTGGATATTTTCAGGATGAATTGAACATTGTAGAAAATAGACTGCAGTAGCTTTGCCTATGTTCAGCTGCTATTGATTTTGCATTACAGATTTACTCAAATATTAGTTTTCCACTGTTTCACACTTCTTACAAAAAGAACATGTCAGTCCTTTGTACACTAAAGTACACTGTACTCTGTGATGGTTAGAGAAATTATTCTGTTTTTCCAATTGTGTTTTGCCTAGATGTTAAGTGTGTTTCTGACTAATGAAAATGAAAGATACCTAGTGGGAACGTCGGGGTGATTCCTAATCACATGACCCACTAGAGCCGTGGTGGCGAACTTTTGGCACTCCAGATGTTATGTACTACAATTCCCATAGCCCCTGCCAGCACGGCCAATTGGCCATGCTGACAGGGGCTGATGGGAATTGTAGTCCATAACATCTGGAGTGGCAAAGGTTCGCCACCACTGCACTAGAGGAAAAATGAGAGTAATTTTCCTCCCTCCCGTTACTTACTCTCACTTTGTCCCCACACTGTTCCCAGGGGCCCACTGATCCCTCAGGTCATTGTTTCATGGGAACAGCAGGCTGTAGCTGGAGGTAGGAAAGTTTACTTAGATAGAGCTGCTCTGTTCATGTTGAATAGGACCCAGGCCATAGTGTTTCTAATAGTCTAACAGTGGTTAGGATGTTGGGAAGCTCTCGTATTATTTTCCTTCCCTTTTTATCTTTTTAACTCAAATTTTATATTCCCTTTTCATTTAAGTGTGATATAGGGTTTCATCTTCTTTGTGTTCGACGCCCACCATGGTTAGCTTAAGTCACCATTCACAACCATGGTTAGGTTTCAAAAATGTGGTTTGAGATAATAAATATAAGGGCTACCATTTGTGCAGATACAGTATTGAATCTTTGTTTAGCCTGACAGTGAAAGAGAAGAGGCTATTTGAGTCCAAGATGGGGAAGAAGTGTGTCATCCCATAAAGTGCTGCTGGGCTCCAAGCCATGGTTGGGGAGCATGACATCTGCACCAGGTCACACTGTATTTGTGCTAGAATTACTGGTTCATGACACTCCAAAGCCCTCTTCCTTCTTTCTCTGAATTATTGGATTCCCCCAAGTCCTTCCTTGCACACCTTATATAGTTAATCCTATTCAAAAAGGGGTGACGGAAAGTGTGGGTGTGTAATTTACACATTGTTATTTGTGTGTGTGTCAATGAACTTGTGACCGCTCACCGAATTTGCTTTCTAGTGGAGTCTCTTACCCCACTAGAGATATCATCAGAATGATCTAAGTTTATCCTTTTACGATGATGGCTGACTCAAAGACAACATGAGAGATTCACAAGGCTAATTCCGTAGTGCTTCTGCAAATCTGGAAAGAATGTGGAAGTTGGGAAGCAAGCCATGGTCTCCTATGTAATTTCCAGCACTGTAGAACAACTGTTTTCACTTTGTGGGGAGAGTTCCTCCATGTCATATAGACAGTCTCTCTCCTTCAGTAGCTACTTTTGCAATATTTGGAAGAGAAATAGATTTTTCACAACTGGTGCCAAAATAAGCAATGTTGGTTTCTATAAAGAGCTGCTGTCTAGCACATTTTTAAACCCCACCCTTCCTCCAAGGAGCTCAGAGCAGCAAACATGTTTCCCCTTTCTCATTTATATCCTTGTAATATCCACATATACACATAGAGTCTGGCCTAAAGTAATTTGAAAATCTGTTCGTTTTTGTAAGCCATTTTGTGTCCCCTTGTTAATCAAAAAGCTTCATGCCATCCTAGGGAACAGAGTACATTTAACTTCTGAACTGAATGTAAAAGCAGTGTTGAGGAGGCAGGGCATAGGAGCAAACTGGATTTCCCTTTTCGCAAATCTTCATACGTAAGATCTTAGGATCTGCTGACATTACATGACCACTCAAATGCCCAGAGCCACAAGAGAGTGACCCAAGGCAAGACACAGTCTTTGAACCCCTCAACTAAATGCAGCTGGTATATTGCATCATGTTATAAATAACTTTGAACAGCAACAAAATAACACATTACATATTTTGGCACGTTGTATTTAATTATGGTGATAAGTTCATTAATAACTATGAATACAAATTTCCTAAATAGGCACACACACTTTGCATCTCTGCAAATAGCCACATTTAATTTCAAACCAGAAGTACAGATCAAAATATATTATGTTCTGGTTCCGTTGCTGTGATTATTAGTAGCCGGCCAAAAACATCACTTTCACCCACACACACCTTGTACAGCTTGTGTAAATGTCCTCAAGATAGTATTTGATTTGAGATTTGAAGACACTCTGCTTTTGCTCTGAGAAGAGAAGAAATCTCTCAGATATATAACAATTTCTCATTTTCTCCTTGCTTATAAAGAAAGCGTCTGTCTTATTCACAATTGTGGTGAGATAATCTAGTTTTCATTAGAATCCGACCCTTTGCATCTTCCGACTGACAGAGTCCTTATAACATGGTATTAAGTAAGGATTTGTAAAGCATCTAGTTTGCTGAGCTTGTTATAGGAGAAAGTTGTTATTATTTTGTTTTGCATCTGGCTTCGTGTGCACATTGTGGGGCGTTAGCATCTTCCATAAGCCTCTCACTTTCATAGTACAGGCTGTGCTCTTACAAGTCCAAAGATAACTTTTCATGCTGATAAACGTACTATCAGGAAGTTGCACACAGCAAAAGTTTCCTTTGCTATCAGCAAATCACTAAGTGAAATCCTAACCAGAGCTATTATCCCCTTTTAATGGCCTAAAAAGAGTGCAATTCTGCCTAAGATGACACTGCTGAAGTGTTTAGAATAATTTGTGATTGGATTGTTATCTTGGAACAGCTACTGTTACCAGGAAAAGTAGTGATTTAATAGGGGATCCTGTCCCATTACCTTGGCATGGAAAGAGAGAAGAGTAGGTTTTTATACCCCACATTTCTCTACCTTAAAGAGTACCAAAGCAGTTTACTATCATTCCCTTCCTCTTTCCACCACAGACACCTTGTGAAGTAGGTGGGGCTGAGAGACTTCTGAGAGAACTATGACTGGCCCAAGGTCACCCAGCAGGTTTCATGTGGAGGAGTTGGGAACAAACCCTGTTCTCCAGACTAGAGTCTCTTACCCTTGACCAAAATGCTGGCTTTCCAGTGCAAGATAGTGGTTAGAATGCAAACAATATCAGGGAAACTCAGGTTTAAATCCCCACTATGCCATAAAGCTCATTATGTGATCTTGAGCCGGTTCCCATCTTTCAATTTAACCTGCTTTCTGAAGTTGTCATTATATGCCTTCATGTTATTTTGCAAGTGGTGAGCCAGTTTTTCTCCACATAGAAACTGGTGTTTCAGCTTCCAAATTACTCTTCCTTCTTGGGTCAGTTGTCCAGAATGGTCAGCTGATGATTCTTTTTGTGTACATAAAGTGCCACCAAGTCACAGGCAACTTATGGCCACCCAATATGGTTTTGAAGGCAAGAGACTAACAGAAGTGGTGCTATTCCTCTGTATAGTGACTCTGGTATTCTTGGTCTTCCATCCAAGAACTACCAGGACAGACCCTGCTTATCTTGTGAGATCTAGCCTGGGCCATTCTTAATAGGTGCTAATTGTTAAGCAAAAGACCCCTTCTAAGTCCAGAAGAGTTTGGTGTAGGTGATTCCTCCTGTGTAAATGTGTGTGGGGGAGAGGTGTGTATTTGAGAGAGAGGGGGTGGGACAGTAGATTTTGAGTTTGGAAACAAGTGCTGTGTTTTCTCTGAAGCTTCTGAGAGATAAGATCTCTCTCCTTGAGATCTGATGGATCCTCCTGTACAATAGTGTTTCTGTGCCTCTGTCTTTGCTCTATATGGCTGTAAGTAAAACAAATAGCTAAAATAACACCTTAAGTCTGCAGTGTTCTCTCTTCCAAACGGAACTGATATAGGTAGTTGTACCCTTCCTCACATTTTTTTCTAAGTAGATAATATATAACAATGGTGGAGTGGGATTGTGGAGAATGAGATGCTGAAGTCCTCAATGTACCTTTTATTCATGAGCCACAACCCTTCTTTATTGTTGCTTTGGCAGCCATTTTGCACTCTGTCTCATTCTTCTTTAAGAGATTTCAGCCAATGAGGGATCATGTAGTAGATGTGCTGATATCCCAAAACTATGCACTCAGTTAGACTTGGTGGTGTGCAGATGCTTCCTGGCCTTTCCTCAATGGGAGTCCTAGCCACTTAGGAGTTCATTCCAGGAATCTAACAGGTTCTTCTTAGTGCTTTCACAGCAGTTACTAAAAATATCACTGAAAGATAGCACACACAGCATTATATTCATCTGTACCTTCTCTGGTTGTTCTGGATCTCAGTGAGCCGCTTCACTGAGTGGGTCTTTCTTCAGAGCTCTATGTTAGTGGCAAACATGTTTCCCCATCCACATAATACTAGAGGAATTGGGGGGGGGTTTCCATTTACCAAGGACACAGATTCTACACAGATGTGAAATTTCTGTTATCTTTACTCCTTACCCACACATTCTTGCTATTGTTCTTTTTCTGTAACATGCATAGTAGTGATTATCATATTGAATACATTCCACCTCATACTTTCCTTTTCATTACATCAGCTTGCTGTGAATATACAAACCTTTGATTTTTCCCCCCAGGAAATTTTACTTGCTGAAAAATGGGCCAAAATGAACAAACTTCCTTTCCCCAAAATTGACCCACATGTGTTTGATCGTGAGGGATTAAAGGAGTGCTACATCTTCAAACCCAAGAATACTGCATCGGACATCGATTGTCCAACAATTATCCACTTTGTTTTGGCTAATATAAATTTCAGAAAGTTCAAAGCACCAGGTGAGTTGTCAAAAGCCCCCCCTCTCCAATAATACTGGATTATGTAGAGATAGCATAGCATATTTTCTAAAAATAGCATATTTTCTAAAAATTAGTGTGACTTTAACAGTTATCATCATTCTTGTAGCTCACTGCATATCCCAATGTTGATTATTGGACACCCAGGACAAGTATGTGTGCGTTCATATCATATGCACTCTCTTTTTTGCAGAAGAGACTTTGCCCTTGTATAATTTAAAAACATTGACTTGGATCCCACTAAGACCCGCTGTTGGAAGGATTTCTGTCAGCAGAGTGTGACTTCCTTGCCACCCTTCTCCTCCTGCTAACCAAATTGTCCCTTCAAATGCTGCTCGTGGTGGTGGTGGTGGTGGTGGGAATCAGTGGTGGGATGCCCCCCCCACCCGGAGCAACATGAGGGAAAAGTCAGAAAAAATTGCCTTTCCTTCCATCAGCAGAAATCCTCCACAGCATCCAAACTACCAAAATCTCTTTAATCGACAGTTTCAAACATCCTTATACTAAAGTAAGGTGTGGTTGGCTAACTATTTGTTGAATGGACAGTCCACCATATATTAAAGGTATGTTGTGGCCAACCACATCCTTCATAGCATTGACTAACAAACGAACAAAACTAAATACATGGAAATCTCACTGTTCTTTTTTTTTTTTACTTTATCCTGAGGCTAGTCTAATCAAGTAGATTTTGTTCGGTTTATAAAAGTTGTCAGCCTTGAACTCTTGTCATGTTTGTAATGGGATGGAGTTCCTAGTAGAGACCTGCTCAAAAGAGCTAACAATTGAAAAAAAAAGGGGGGGCAATAAAACTGCAAGTTAAAGCAATTCAATCATAACTTCATAGCAGCAAAACCATTCAAATCCGCAGCCATAAAAGTAGCAGCCAACGAAGACAATAATTCTTCAATAGCATAAATTGGAATTCTTCATCAGTCTAATAACACTATATTGCAAAGTAACAATCCAAAGCAGATCTCTGGTTGAAGGAACCTACCATTTAAATTCTGCTTTGTTTTATTCAGTGCTACTAAATGGTACTATATTGTTTGCCTTCTGGACACTTTGCATCTTAAAATGGTTGCTTCTTTGTGGTTTACTCATAGGTGTTCCTAGAGATACCCAGGAAGAAAAGGATTTTGCTGACTTTGATATTTTTGATGACCCCGATACACCATTCTCCACCTTCAACTTCCAGTATTCGAATGAGGCTTTCAAGAGACTGCATGACTTGATGGAATTTAATACTCTAAACAACTTAGATGTAAGTATAATGGAGAGTGTGCTTTGATTGACACAAGGGGACCTTAGACGCCATAGCATTTGTCTGCATAAGTGCAAGACTAGATGTGCCAGAAATTGCACACACTCAGCTAACTAACTGCAATAACAGAGGCGATTACAACACAATTCTTCATAGACTGCCCCAACTTAAAGGTAAGGAAAGGGAACAGCAAATTCAATGATTTGTAACTTACTGAGCTGATGTGTAAATCCAGTTGAACTAAGTTGTAACTTACTGACCTTGTGTGTAAAACCAGCTCTGCCATTTTCCCCTCAAGGAATAGGTATGCTGGACCAGGAAGGTAAAAGAAAAGCACAACTGACTTGTAAATCCAATGGTCAGGCTGACTCTGAGGACAGACTTCTTGTTAGAGCAAACTCTTTCTTGATATACATGACAATATTATTTAATAAACACTGAATAGGGCAAGTAGGGGGTGAATAATCCTTTCCAACTCTCACTGAGGCTAGGTTTCTGCCACAGCTCCTGAAATGGACGTGGGGTAAGGCACCCTGCCAGGTGAACAGGCAGAGAGGACCAAGGGATGTCTGAGGACAGTTAAGCCCTTGTTATGAACTACTACCTCCTCACACACACACACCCCAATTCTCTTTCCAGATGCAGATTAAAATATGTAAATTAGTATGGAAAGAAAATATCAGTATTAAAATATTTAAGTTAAGTGAAGAAGTTGTAAGAAGCATTAACCTATTCTTAAGCAAATTAATGGTATAATATTACCATTTTAATGTTTATTATTCTTCTAGTTTTATGTCAAAGGGTTGACTCCAGTGCACAGTTTTTTGCCAGTGCCGTCAGCCTGAGTGATGAGAGATTTAAGTTTTCCCCCCGCTTTGCTATCATTTTAATTAGACAAAGTATTCCCTGCCCCCCAGCCACCGGTGGCCAAGCTCTTCTCAGAATGTGATTAGGTTACGCCGCCTGCTGCTGGCTATATTTCATCCTTCAGCTTGAATTAATTTTCAGTGTGTACAAAAATAAAACACAAATACATACACGGATAAACCAGGGTGGGGCAGACTGTGTTTTTAAAATAAGAGATAACAAGATTTGACAGCTTGCATTGTAATCTTTATGCTAGCTTTCAAACATAGTTTTCTTCAAAACGGCTACATCTTTTAAATTAATTCAGAGGCTGACATTAATCTGTAATTATCTATCCAATGATTTATTAAAATATTTAACTGAGCAGTTTCCTCCACTTTGATTAGTACTTCTATTAAATTCTGGGCCAGAGCTGTGTATTTCTTTGAAATCCCTTTAATTACATTGCCCCATTAACAATAACTGAGTATTTGGCATGGATAATAATCTTAGCAGCTGTTACCCTAATTTAGCTGTAAGTATTTCATATGGAGTCCCAAATCCACATACCCACAATGAATTCCCCTGTGTATAAAAGCATAAAAAGGTAACACTAGTGATCTTTTTACACACACACATCCTATTTTGAGTGTCTGCTATCTGTACAAGTTGGGTCATCAGATACTTTATACCATTTGCACATGGCAGTGCCCCAGCAGTATAATTGTAAGAATCATATTATGCAGTCTTTCTATATGTTTTGCAGTGTCAGCTTTCATCAGTACATCATATCTGTGCCTGGTACATTGCCCCCTTTATATATGCATGTGGTCTCACTCAATGTGCTCTAACTCAACGTGATAAACAAGCTGGGTTCCAACTCTCCCTGGAAGCTAAAAATGAGAGCTGATGAAATTTTGGCAAGTTGACAGCTTGGGAGTTGGCCGCTCAGGAGTCGACCATGTCTGACTGAGTGAATCTGTAGAGAAAAACTGCTTAGAGCTGGCTGAAAATAGGACCACAGTTAAAAAGTTCATTCTAACAGGGACCTTACTTCCTACAGTGTTATATTCAAACCATAAATAAAAGTTAACTTCTTGTTTCATTTGACCCCATGAGCTGTATCTCAGAAAAAGAAAAACATACCATTCCATATATTGTCAAAAGCTTTCACGGCCAGATTCAACTGGTTCTGGTGGGTTTTCTGGGCTGTGTGGCCATGGTTCCTAACTTATAGTTTTACTTTTTTAGTGGCAACCCCAGGATTATGGAACAACCTCCCCATCATTTTCTGCCTTTAGGAGGTGATAAAGATAGTTGTATTTAGGATTACATTTTATTACTAGTAGCCCTAAATTGCAGTTGACTTATTTTATCCCTGTTGAAAGCCATACTGAGCATCATAAGTAAGATAATTAATAAAGGTTTTAACTAAATAAATATCTAACAAATTCCTCACAGTCCCACACACAAAGTAATGAATGATTTTAAGTTATAAAGAACAGTGAAATTCTTTGCATTGAGTGTTACATCCATCTCTCCCCCCCATTTTCTGTAATACATGGGCATATCTGGTTGGATTACTGTGTCTTAGTTCTTTTCTTCTATAACTGGCAGGCAGTTACTATTTGTTTGTGCCAACTTTGCTGTAGAGTCTTACCATGTATGAACAAGTATGTGAATCAAAATGCTCTCCTAGCTCCCAGATCACTGTCCAAAGACTAGAATCATATCCACAGTTTACAGAAATTGGCCATATTGGCTACAGAACAATAATCTACATCTAGCATTCAAGTCAAGGAAAGATGGATTTGGAAATAAATCACATTTAAATAGCTGCCGTTGTGTATAAGACATACTAATCGATCTGCCTTTTGGAGTAACATCAACAGCTCCATGTGTGCTATCTGATTTCATATTTGTCTCTTTTAAAGCAACAACCTTCACTTGCAGTAGTTCCCTCCACAGTGTTTACAAGCTCAGAGAAATGATTTTCAAACTGTAAACAGTATTGACTAAACAGTGGTGCCTGCCAGAGCAGCTGGAGAAATGTCTGAGACACCCACACGCTCAGTGCCATCCTCAAAGCAGTGTCTTTTCTTCTGTTTTTCAGATAATCAAGGAAGCAATAGCAGACAGCATTGAATACCGGAGGCTGAACCCATCCCGTTGTTCCGTGTCCCTCAGCAGTGTGGAGGCAAGGCGATACTTCAACAAGCCCCAAAACAATAACCATTCCTAGGGTCAATTCACTGCAGCCTTCTTTGCCTTGAAGCAGAAGGATCTGGATTCGTCACATGGACATTATTGTGAGAAAATAAACATTGTTTGAGAATGAAATGCTGCAAAACAGAGGAAGATGGATACATCAGGAGTTTCTTTCCTGCCTTTTCAATATACATAAGTTTTTAATACAGCAATATGGCAATTCTCTGGTTTTAAGCAATATGAAAACATATATTTTTAAAGTTCCATTTATTTCATGAACAGTTTATTTCTGCAACAATTTTTTTCATGTGACATTTCTGTTTTGTATTTGTGAAACTATAACATTGGACTATAATTTCAGAGTGGAAAAAAGCATGTCTCTCCAAATAATTCAATGTGGACAGGAACTACAGTAAACCAACTTCTTACTATTTCGATGTATGTCACAATAACTTTATTCCTTAGACTGAAACATCATAATATTAAGCAAAGTTTTGTTTGACTGAGACTACATTCACAATTATACAACTATACACAGTTCTTTTATTCTTTCTGAACATTGCCCTATCTTCTTGAACTTGACAATGTGTACTTATTGAAATGCTGTTGGATTCCAGTGCTAAGCATGTTTATTTGATGTAATTTCCATTGAACAGGATACATTTCCAAATATACATATAAAGTGTCGGCTGTTAGGATCTTATATACCGTACATACTCGCGTATAAGCCAATTTTTTCAGCCTTTTTTTAGCTGCAGCATTGCCCTTTTAAGAAAACCATAGACAAGCTGCCTCGAGCGGCAGATTCCCTGTAGACTTAGAGCTTGCAAGAAAGAAAGCCGGCAGCTTCCCTGAAACAACGCCTTAAACTTTGAGCCTGTAAGAAAGAAAGTGTGAGTTAGTGAGGGGGAGGAGGCATTCTCTGCTTCGCTTTCTCCTGCTTTCAGCCACTTACCCTCTCCCCAGACCCGTGCGCACCGCCTTGCCCCTCCTTAAAAAGCCTTCCAAAGGCTTCTGGTGCGCTCCTTTCCTCCAGCTATGGCTCCTTTGCCGGCTCAGCACCGTGCCTCCTGATGGATCTTTCCCACCCTCGGCTTATACGCAAATCAATAAAATTTCCCAGTTTTTTGAGGTAAAATTGGGTGCCTTGGCTTATATAAGGGTCGGCTTATACGCAAGTATATATGGTATTTTAAGGACCATACTGACTGACTCCGGGGCTGAGCCTTCCAAACCCCCGTGAGCAGTATTTTTGCAGCATCTATACCTATTTCAGGATAAAGATGACCCCAGATTTGTGAATTCATCTGCCATTTCCTGGACTGTCTTTCTTCTATCTAGAATGATCTATTTGGGACCTGGTACCTACCTAGTTCTGTCCCCAAGGCACTAGGGTCCAAGTGGAGCATTCTAGAACAAAGCCAGTCCAGAAAATGGCAGAGGAATTCTCAAATATGGGATCATTTTTATGTTGAAAAAGGTATAGTAAATCAAGAATAACTTCAATGTTGGGTCCATCTCAGCCTTGAAACTGTCTCTTATGGAGGCTGATAAGACCATTTGTAGAGAATCTGCTTTGCATGCAAAATATTCCAGATTTAATATCTAGCACATCTATTTAATGGCCTCTACTAGCAGATCTTGGGAAAAACTAAAAGCCTATTCAATTGCTACTAGCCAGAGTAACAATAGTATGTTTTATAGACCAGTGGTCTAATAGTATACAGTAACATTTTTGTTCCTGTAATTTCCTGATTATATAATTATTTGTAGAAGTTGCATTTTTAGTAATATCATAACATTGTTAATAGTAAAGGTACTGGTTAATATATTAATACTATTTCATGTTAGAATTCCTGTGTAACTTGTTAAGAATATGACCACTTTTTCACCTTGGAATTCTGTGAAAAATTTGTGTATGATTTGACTGATAGTATAGTTGAAATGAAAAATCTTACAGTTATAAATGTGGTTAATGTCATTCATTAATCATCTGTTGTTTCAGATTATTGCAACGTGGACAAAAACTCTTGAATCCTACAAGGTTCAAATTTTAGTAGAAATGTTAAATTTAACAATAAATGGAATATTTCTTCATGAAAACTGGGTCAGCATTTTGGTTGGATCCAGACTACATTGTAATTTCTATCAATTGTCACTTCCTGCTACAGATGCCTGATTTGTACTTTGTGCTATTCCTGAGAGTCCAAATGTGCAGTTAGGCAAAGATTGCAGTGGGAAGGGAAGGGGAGAGTTGCACACCTCTACTCACGATGCTTAGGATCCAAGCTAACCGTTTGTGAAGTATGAAGAATTGAACTAGTTCTTTTTCACATCTGCTGCAAGGTTGAAACCTCTCCAAATAGGGGGATATACATATTGTTTCAAATGATAGGCTGTGTGCAGCATGCTTCCTCTTCTTCTGCTTGTGATATAATACATGCCATTCCACACTGGCATATCACAATGGAAATGCAGAAAGAGGAAGGATGACATACCTGGGCTTATAGTTAGAAGTTGTGCATGGGGTGTTCACATAGGGGTTTGGGACATTTTTTGGGTTTGGCTTTAAAAGACCTGGACATTTTTTTAAAAAAACCAAACCCCTATACCAGCTTTTTCAATTTTTCCGATTTAGCAGGGGGAGGGGGATCTTTAAAAAAAATCCAAGCCACAGAGCTGAACGCAAGGATTTGTTGGGCCATACTTGCATTCAGCTCTGCTGCCTCCCCTGTCACCTTTGAAAGCCCACTTGGACATGGGGGCAGGGGAACTGAGTGTGGAGATTAGCTGAGCCAGCTCCTGCACTCAACTCTCCTGGCCACCCCTCCATCTCTGGAGCCCACTTGGGCTTTAGATGTGACAGGGGAGAGCTGTGTTCAGGAATTAGCTGAACTAAACCCTATACATAGTTCTCATGGCTGCCTCACCATCTCCGAAGCCCATGTGGTGATGGGAGGTGGCAGGAGAGAGCTGGGTGCAGGAATCAGCTGAGTAGTAATGGGAGATTTCAATTATCCAGATATATCCTGGAAGTCAAACTCTGCCAAGACTACCAGGTCCAACAGTTTCCTCTCTTGCCTTGCAGACAATTTCATGGTCCAGAAGGCAGAGGCGTAGCAAGGGGGAAAGGACCCAGGGCACTGGTACGTCCTCCACCCCGTCCCACCATGGAATGCCCCCGCCTTGCCCTGAAATGCCCCCACGCCCCTGGAATGCCCTTGCCACACCTCCACAGGGGCATGTGCCCAGTGCGTCGCACACCCCCATGTACCCTTGGAGTTACGCCTCTGCCAGAAAGTGGACAAGGCAACAAGGAGATTGGCTATTTTAGATCTGCTCCTAACCAACAATGATAGCTGAATTAATAGGGTGGAAGTGGTAGGTGGGAGTGACCAGGTTCTCCTGGAGTTTGTTATACAATGGAAAGGGGATGCCAAATCTAGTCAGACACACATTCTAGACTTTAAGAAAGCTGATTTCAGTAAACTTAAGAAACTACTGGGTGTGATCCCATGGTTAAGAATACTAGAAGAGAAGGGAGTACAAGATGGATGGGAGTTTCTTAAAAGTGAGATCTTGAAGGCACAATTTCAAACAGTTCCAATGAGGAGAAAAAATGGAAGGTGTCTAAAGAAATCAGGAGGGATGTCTATAGAACTCTCAAGTGAGCTAAGATGTAAAAGGGACATGTACAAGAAATGGAAAAGGGGGGCAATTACTAAAGAGGTATTCAAACGAATAGCCAAGACATGTAAGGAGAAAGTCAGAAAAATTAAAGTTCAGAGTGATAGAGTGAGCTCAGACTTGCAAGGGATTTTAAAAACAATAAAAAGGGTTTTTTTGGCTATGTCCTTAGCAAAAGGAAGAAAAGGGATATAATAGGGTCACTGTATAGAGAAATTCTAACGGGACAGAGAAGAGGCAAAGCTACTCAACACCTTCTTTGCCTCAGTTTTTTCTTCAAAAGAAAAACACTACTCAACTGGGGGAGGGGGGAATGGATCAGAAGATACAATAGGAGAAATTCAGCACAGAATAAATAAAGAGCTAGTACATGAATTCCTGAATACTTTAAATGAATTCAAATCTCCAGGGTCTGGTGAACTACATCCCACAGTATTAAAAGAACTGGCAGAAGTAATATCAGAATCACTTGCTATAATCTTTGAGAACTGCTGGAGAAGTCCCAGTGGACTGGAGGAGAGCTAATGTTGTCCTCATCGTCAAAAAGGGGAAAAAAGAGGACCCAAAAAACTACCACCCAGTCAGCCTGACATCAATACCAGGAAAGGTTCTAAAGCAGATCATTAAGGAGACAGTCTTTAAGTACTTGGAAGGGAATAATGTGATCACTGAAAATCAACATGGGTTTCTCAAAAAAAAATCATGCCAGACTGATCTTATTTCTTTTTTTGATAGAGTGACAAACTTGGTAGATGAAGGGAATGCTGTGCACGTAGCATACCTTGATTTTAGTAAGACCTTTGACAAGGTGTCCCATGATATTCTTGCAAGTAAGCTGGAAAGATGTGACCTAGACAATGCAATTGTTAGATGGATTTGTAATTGGTTGACTGGCTGAACACAAAGAGTGCTCATCAATGGCTCATTTTTATCCTGGAGAGAAGTGAGTAGTAGAGTGCCACAGGGTTCTGTCCTGGGCCCAGTGCTATTCAATATTTTATCAGTAAGTTGGATAATGAAATAGAGGGCATGTTAATCAAATTTGCAGATGATACCAAATTAGGAGGGGTAGCTAATACTCTGGAGGACAGGGACAGGATTCAAAATGATCTGTACAGATTAGAGAGCTGGGTAAAACTAACAAAATGAAATACCAAGTATACATTGTCCCAGTGACTTTGTATTTAGTAGGTTGTGTTCTATTTGACTATGTATCTAACAATTAAATCCTAAACAGAGTTACACCACTCTAGGCCCAGTGACATCAATGGATTCAGAAGGGTAAAACTCCTTTTAGAACTGAATTGTAAGTACAAAACCTTCCTCCTGAACAAGGAGCGTTTCATTTGACGAAGAGCTTCTGTTGGAGGAAGGCTTCACAGCTTGCTAAGCAGAGTGGTAGGATACAAGCCATTGGTTTTAGCAGTAGCGGACCTGCCTAGGGACAAAGGGTACCCTTTGTCCCCGGGCACACCAATTTTTGTCACGTGTTTGGTCACGTGGGGGCGCCAGCAAACCTTTGCAGAGAAAGCAGTAGAACTTTGCAGAGAAAGCAGTGGACCAGATTGTTTTCCTATTTCCTGCCTTATCCCCGCCCACTTCAGACGGTGGCCCACTGGGCCAGTTCCACCTCTCACCCCAAGCAAGCAAGCAAGCCACCCGAGCAGGACGGGGAGCTCCGCCTCCCTTTGTCCCAGCGTTCTTGCCTCCTCCCCTGCTGACTGCCCAGGCAGTAGCACAGAAGGAAAGGAAAGAGCAGGCCTGGGAGGAAGCAGCAGGCAGGCAAGGCAGCACAGGCACGTGGGGAAAGAAGCGGGCTCCGGCTTTTGCCTCTCCAAATCCTGCTGCCAGCAGCCCATGTCCCTCGCAGCCGCCTCGTCACAAGAGGAGAGAGAGAGGTTTGTTTTCGCCGGCCCTGCCCATCGCCCCCCCCTTCCCTCCTTGCCCCAAGTTGAGCCATCTCTGCTGAGTGGCTTGAAAAAGTTTTTTTAAAAAACCCCTCCTGAGACGAGACTCCCGAGTCCCAGTCTCCCTCCATGGCTGGCACACTGCAGCTTGAAAAAGTAAAAAAGTTAAAAGGGGGTGTGTTTTTTGCAAGATTTCCTCTCCCTAAGCAGCTTGGGGGGGAAAAAACCAAACCGGAGACGTCAGGATACTCTCTGCTGCAGCATGAGGCTTGAAAAGGTGTTTTTTTTTTTTTTAAAGGAAGTTGAAACTCCAAGATCTCTGCCGGATGCCAGAGCAGCTTGAAAAGTTTTTAAAAGGAGGAACAAAATGAGATCCCAATTCCCAAACACCCCCACCCAAAGGAAAACAGAAAAAACCCGCCCCTGGGATTCTCTTCCCTTACCCCCTGGGGTTGCCTCCCGCCATTGCATTTCTGCCTCTGCTGGGGGGCGCTCTGTTGTTAGTAATGGGGAGCAGGAAAGATGTGTGTGGGAGTAAAGCGAAAAGGACAATTTTCGCCCACCTTGATTTTCTCACTGCACCTCCAGATCCTCCTTACAGGAGAGAAAGGAGGGGAGGCATTCCAAACTGCTTAATCCAACAGACTGTCTCCCACTGAAGGAGCCCAGTCCTTGGATCAGCAAGCATCAGCAAAGACAGGTTCCCTCTGCATAGGTTGAGATAAAATTCTTCCGTTTTAAAAACTAAAGAATTCTACCCCAAGAATCCCCTCTCCCCCCCAATACTAGTATTTACCCTGCATTGGCAGCCTCTCAGATGTTGGGGGGGGGGCCAGCAAAGGTGTGGGGGGGAGGAAAGGAAAGGAACTTTTAGCCACCTTACAAGAGAGAATGTGATTGGGGGTAGAGAGCCATTCAAAATCTTCTTGTTCTGTTTGTTTGAGTTGGCTTCGGGTCTGATTCCATTGTGGACATAGGAGGAAGGAACAAACTAAATTAAACCGTTATTTGCATCTTTCCAGAGATGTTTGATTTTGGTATATGAGAGCTGAAAACAGGCATTCCTGCCTTTTGCAGCGAAGGCCAACTTCGAGGTGGGGTGGGATCCAGAGGGTGGGATCCAGCGGGTTCTCCACCAGTTCCCGAGAGTGGGTTACTAATTGACTGGTATTGTGTGTGCCGAGAGGGGGTTACCAAGTGATTAAGCTTTTCCATCTCCGCGCCCTCGCCTCCCCGAGAGGCATCCTGCTGCTGAACATGAAGGAGTTCCATTTAGCAAGTGCGACTAATAATGTCACTCCCTGAACTGGGTTAATCGCTTTCAGGACCTGCAATTCAGTGATTCTCAGCCTTTTAAGTTGCCTTTATCTCACCAGTCTCTATCAAAGAACCTGTGTGTTTCACCATTGCTGTGTTCAGATTTGTGAGTTGGGGCATTTTCTATAATATGATGGTGATTTAGAAATGACCTGGTGCAAAAAATTTTTTTTGGGGTCGTGGTGGGGTGGCTGCCCATGGGGGGGGCATCCAACTCAGGTTTTGCCCAGGGCTCAGGTTTGCCTACATGCAGCCTCTACGCACTTTGCTTTGAGGGAGCTGGCGAGGGAACCTGACACTAAAAGTTTTGGATCCCACCACTTTGGTGGGATCTCTTTATATTATTCAATTATTCTTAAAACTAAAATCCTTAATAAAGAGGATGTAAAATCTTAGCTAAGGTATAACTCAGTAGACTTAAAAAACTAATTTCTGAACTATGTGTTCACATAACTTCGGAACTTTTCTTATTGCAAGGAAAAATTTACCATTGACATCTTATTTTACAAAACAAAATTTATTTTTTGTATTGTCAAAGGCTTCTAAGTTGGATTCAACTGGTTGTTGTGGGTTTTCCGGACTGTGTAATGCATGGTCTAGTGAATCTTGTTCCCCTGCGTTTCACCTGCATCTGTGGCTGGCATCTTCAGAGAGAAGAGGTGTGTTACACCCTGTAGCCCAGTATTGTGGTTTCATAATTTTACCTTCTTCTGTTAGTTTGGGTTTGAAATTTCTATATAGGTGTCTCCCAGTTTGTCCCCCCACCCCTGCTTTGTGGCTAGGCTGTTACTTGCTAGCTTGCTTTGGTTCTACTTTTAAGTTTGTTGTCTTAGCTTTTTAAAAAAGAAAAGCAACCTTTTCTTTAGAAGTGGTTTGTTTTCCTGTAGTTCTTGCTGTGCCCTGGGCGGATCTGTGGGTCTCGCCACTTCAGGTTTTTTGGTTTGGGGGGGGGAGGGAGTTGTGTTTCTGCAACTGCTTGGTGTAGTGCTGTGTGGATTTGGTAGGAGATTCAGGGCTTTACAAATGTGCCCCCCCCCTTGATAATGCGTAGTTCATTAGGTGTTGTAAAGTGAAAGCTGTATTTTAAAAGGGAGGTGCGTGGAAGGCAGTAGGGAAGGGTGTGTGTGCCTCTGTTCTTCTGGAGGGGAAAATGCTATATTTCTCACTCTATTTGAAGCAGTAGAGAGGTGTGGGATTGGGTGAGGCTTGCTGTTATGCCAAGCTGTCTCTGGTGGTAGAGATTTCAATGGCAGTGCACTCTGCTGGGGTCTTGCTCTGATAGAGAGGCACCAAAATTTACTTCAGGAGCTGCTGCTGGAGTGTCCTGAAAAGGAACCAGTCAACTTTGCTGAAGTTTGCTTTGGAGGGGCAAATGCTACGGGGGCGCAGTTGAAGGTGAAGCTGCTGCCCACAGAATGAGTGTCCAGACATCAAACTTCCAGCAGAAGCTGGCTTTGGTTCCTATCTCTACAATGGAATAGTTCTGAACTGAGAGGTAGTCTGGGGTGCCTTCTTAGTTAGTCATAGATGAGTTTCTTACATTCTAGGCTTTGAACATATTTCAGAGGAAAAAGCAGTTGTTCGAGGTTATTTCCAAGACTATAATTGTGTTTTTCTAAGGCGTTTCATACGGCCAAAAGCAGGCAACAGCGATGGCGTGCAAATTGCTGACATCCCAAAACGTTTGGAGCAGAAGGCGAGACTTCGCGATCCGCAGCCCACGCGGGTATGTAATGACCAGTTCGCCGCGGGAAGCGAGGCGGCGTCTGCGATGTTAGCCTGCGCGCCGCGGCTGATGCGAGCTGACGCCATTTTGGCGACAGCTCCGTGGCGGCTGTTGCATGCAGTCTTGGCGTCGATCGTCACATGGGAAAAGAGTGGTTTTAAGCGTTTTTTCTGGTCTGCACCCGTCTTCGGCAGGTTTGGCGTTTTGGCGGCGGGCCTATCGCGCTAGCGGCGTCTTGACGCTCGCTCTGACGCTTCTTTTTCCGTTGCGACGACGTCATATTTTGCCCGTGCGGAAACGGCCTAAGTTAAGTTATTTTCAGAAGACTGTGAGTTCATGTCAGTTAGTGCCTTTGTCAGTATTAAAATCCAAGTAGTGTGCAACTACTGTGGAAAACATGACTTGAAATTTGTCCCTGTCCTCTCCCTCTCTCTCTTCCTCCCAGCACTGTGCTGTGTTTCCAATGCTGGGGTCAATTGGGGGTGCTGGATATAACAGTGTAAACGTTTTCACAGCAGTGATAAAACATTTTGAAAGCATTTTGAAAAAATTGTCTAAATGTTTGATTTCTGCTGAGTGGTATGGACTAGTGCTGCGTTGAGGCATGTTCTATAATGTGATGGTGATTAGAAATGACCTGGTGCAAAAAAAATCATTGTTTGGTCGTGATGGGGGGGGGGGCAAACTCAAGTTTTGTCCCCGGGCTACAGTTTGCCTAGGTACGCCCCTGGGTTTTAGAGAGCATGCTAGTGTATTTCTTGCTGATATTTCAGCACTGCTGAATTGAGGCTGTAAGTTTGAGAAAAGGGAAGTGCAATATGCCTGGAAGCTCAGCTCTTCCTCCTGGCTCTGATCTTGTTTATACTTCTTTCTGTAATATTGTAACACTTTTTTCTGTTAAGTCACATTTGGCTTATGGCAACCCCTAGAGGGATTTTCAAAACATTGCCTGCCTCTGCATCACATCCCTGGTATTCCTTGGAGGTCTCCCAATCAAATGCATGCCAGAGTTGAGGCTGAGAGTGTGGGATTTACCCAAGGTCACCCAGCAAGTTTCCGTGGCAGTGTGGGCATTTAAACTTGAGTTTTTCAGATTTTAGTCCCACACTTTAACTATTACACCTGGCTAGCTTTCTTATTGGAACATAAAATCCTAAAAACACAAGCAACAGCTTTTGCTCAAAAGTCACATTTTAACGACCTCCTGCCTCCTGGCTGTCCACATTCATTAAAAAAACCCTTGCCCCCTTTTGTAGCCCATACTCAAACTGTGCAAACAATTTCTCTATCAGAAGTTCTCTGCTTAGCTGAATATTGTCAGTGTCTTGAAGCTATTTGACTAGGGACTACACCTAACAAGATGGTGGAAGCTTCATGATCAGAGCTCCCAGTGGTTTTCTGTGATCAATTATTTAAAAGTGAGGTTAAGCTTTATCCTCTGTATGACATTTTCCTGACCTGAGTTGGCTCTGAGAAGTAGCTATTTGGTCTGTTGATGAAGCATATGTGTACTGAAACTGCTGCTGAGAGGACTCTGTGGGAAAAAAATGACACTTTCTCCAGTACTATCATATGAAATATTGCCATTTCCAATGCAACTGAATACTATTGTGGGAATGGTCTGTGGCATAGGCTGAAGTAACGCAGTAAGCATTTTGATATCTGTGTAAAGTCTTTGCAATGCTGAAACAGATATCATTGGCAATTGGCTGGTGTATATTTTGCAGAATTAGGTGCTGATCAGGCTATGTTGTGTAGCAGGACAAATGTCCTTCATGATGAAGCCTTGTTTTAAATTTTGTTATTAAATTAAATTTTAAATAGAGCAAATCCAATCAACTGTCAACTGTCAACTTTCAACAATATGCGGGAGGAAATGTTACAATGCAAATATATGATTAATAGGTCATCTGACTCCACCCATAGCATCTTGTAGTCAATAACATTTGAGTGGAAACTAGAGTCCTGTGAGATCATAAAGACTAATGATTTTATTGTGCCTTAAGGATCTGAATACCACTTGTTCATATGCATAAAGCAGTCATTTAATGGGCAGGTATGTTTGGATTCCTGCAGCAGTTACTAATGATGAAGAAAAGTAGCATCAAGAACCGCAGGTCCATAGTGCCATCCAACGAAGAATTATTATTTCTAGCCATGGTGGCTGAAGGGAACCTTTACATTCAGATGCAGTCAAGCTTTGAATGCCAATTTTGGGAGGCAACATTAGGCCTCTATGATATGTTTGTTGGCTTTCCAAAGCAACCTGTTGGCACCTGTGTAAAAAAGGATGCTGGACTAGATGGACAACTGGTTTGATCCAGCGGAACTGTTTATATGAATTATATGCTTCTAAGCCTCTTGAAGGACCCCCATGGTGCAGAGTGGTAAGCTGCAGTACTGCAGTCAAAGATCTGCTTATAACCTGAGTTTGATCCTGACAGAAGTTGGTTTCAAGTAGCGGGCTGAAGGTTGACTCAGCCTTTCATCCTTCTGAGTGCCCAGCTTGTGGGTTGTAAAGAGTAGATGTCTGGGGAAGGCAATAACAAACCACCCTGTAAACACATTCTGCCTAGTAATCGTCATGATGCGATGTCACACCATGAGTCAGTAATCTCCTCAGAAGAATCCCTGGGTTTGGTAAATATTGGCTCTGGGATCCAATTTTATGGGCCACCAAATAGAGGAAAACTGGGCACCCATAAAATTGTTTCCCCTGAACCAACTTATCTGAACTTGGGGGTTCTTGTAAGAAGAGGCACCAGAAGCTACACTGAAAATATGCCCCCCTTCCAGGTTCCCACAAAGATTTCCCATTGACTAACATAGAGTAATTGCCTTTGAAAATTAAAGGGAATGGCTCCATGAGGTCTTGGGAAAAGTTGAAAATCCAGGGAAAAGCCAAACATATTCAGGTTCTCCCCCCCCCCCCCGATTTTGACTTTTTTGACTTTGTCTAAATGGAGATTGTCTAAATGGTGCCATTTCGGAGGTGGGGTTCAGTTTGGCAAACCCCTAATCCCTTAAACCTCTTGTTTCTGCCAGCTCCTGAGGGCCCATCTGACAATCTCCATTTTATTCAAGAGAGCCACTATGTCTCCTTTTGGGAATCGTTTGCCTAGGACAGGGGTAGGGAACCTGCGGCTCTCCAGATGTGGCCATGCTGACAGAGGTTGATGGGAATTGTAGTTCCTGAACATCTGGAGAGCCGCAGGTTCCCTACCCCTGGCCTAGGAGAACTGTTAGATGGGTTTATCTGTTTCTCAGACATTCCATATCTATATGTTTGTAGCATCCAGTCCATTGACTTTACCCAGCTTTCTGTCTTCCAGTTGCCTACTCCATTTCAGATAAAACCGGTGCTGTAAAAATAATTATTAATACACATAGCAAAAACAGTTTCTCCCATGACTTATTAGAAGTCAAATTGAAGTTTTAAATGATGCTTTCAGCAGTAAAGAATTTTTACAACAGCTTCTAACCTATCAAAGATTATTGCTTATTCAATGGTTGTTCCATGTATTATACAAATTATGATACCCTTTTAATTGTAAAATATGTAAACCTACAAGAAAGATCCCATTATACTTGCTTGTTTTCCTAATAATGATCCCATCATCCATCCTTAAATCTGTATACAATACTAGGGAATTAATAAAACAGCTATCTAATTGATTAATCAGTGTTATGTTGGCTTGAATTAATACATGTTTAAAACCAAGAGAGGAAAATAAAGGCAAGCTATCTTTATTATATATTTTAAAATTATTTGCTGTGAGACCGGCAAAAGCTGGTGAGCTGTATTTTTGATATGCCTTTAAAAAAGAAAGCAACATGTATTATTCATATACTTTTTGTTAATGTGATTTTGTACAGAAATAGATTAGCGGTGTCTTGTTACTTTTATATAAAATAAAATTTTGTATGCATCCTGATATCAGAGGAACTTCTGGAAGTATATTGTGAGATATCAACATGTGTTCCTGTCTTACCTTGTTGCCTGATACTTAATAAAATATGTAATTCAATATATTTCTTCAATTTCCTTTGAAAGATTTGTATTTGATGGTTTGGTACACACTCTGCAGATTAAGACTTGGTCTTATGAATGTGTTCTCCTTTCTTCCTACTCTAGAGAGCTTTCTTCCTTCATCCTCCAGAATTAACCATGGTTTCACTAATGCAAACGATGGTTATTGCAAACTAGGTTCTGTCAACACAATGATTTGAAATCATTTTCAGTTTTCAGGGTTTCAGTTTTGGATTCTAAGGGAACCCAGTTTTTACTGATGAAAGATATTTCCATCAGCAGAGTGTGCATTCTTGTTTTCAACTCCTACAGTAGCCCAATGGCACCTGAAATGCTGCTCCTAGGAAACAACAGACCCCCCCCCCCCAAAAAAAACCCCTTTCATATGAGCAGTAACAGGAATTTTCACATACACCCTTTATGGAAATCCTCTGGTGTAACATACAAGCACAGTGGATAGTATGTCACACATCATATCTACAGATACAGATATGACTTCCCAGAATGACTTAGCAGATAGAAGTTTGGCCTTCTCAGAAAGATAGAAAACCAATAAATCATATAAAATAAATTCTATAATCCTTCAGAAACATTCTGAGTGATATGACTAACGTTTTTACATTGGGAGTTAAGGAAAGATAGTGTTGAATGATGCAGGGTCTATCACAAATAGGTCTAAGTCAAGTTTTGAGTCTCTTCCTCAGTGCAATGGTGTGGGCTAGAAGGCACTTGCTTTATCATCACCATCAGCTTGTCATTAACTTAATGCCATTAAAATCCTTGTCTCCACCTTAATGCATCCAATTCATGTAGGAGTTTCTTCAGTAGAATGAACATTCTCTGTTCTCCAACATCCTGCTCCAGCTGGGGCTCTTACTGAGACTATTGCTTGTGGTGGGGTTGCCAAGTCTGTGGTGGCTTTTGAAAGGCTGTATCTTGCTTGTTCTGGTTCCATTGGGGCTGTCCTTCAAGGAGAACTAGGTCTTCAGACAAGAAAGCTCCATTAAGGATCTTGCTAGGGCTGACATGCAAGAAAAGCACTCACTTCCTGTAGCTGAAACATCTGCTTTTGTTTCCTGTGTCTCTTTTTATTCCATAGGATTGTAGTAGAGGAGTGGAGGAGTAGAGGTGGTTCTGTGCAGAGCTGCCCCTGCAGCCCGCGACGGCTTCAAGAACCCCCACATGGAACCGTGCAAGCGGTCCCGAGGCTCCACTGGCATAAATTATGCTGGTGGCCAGCCGTTTCTTCCGCCCATGTGGAAATGGCCTCTGCATAGGAAGGCAATGGCAAACCACCCCTGCTTAATCACTTGCCTTGAAAACCCCACCAGAGGTCGCTGTAAGTCAGCTGTGACTTGACAGCATTTCACACACAGAATCTAACCTCTGAGCTTCTTCAAGAAGGCTCTGTCTTTGAAACCTAATCCATCATGTAGACAATGAAGAACAATTCACAGGATTCCATGGGAAACAAAGTTATGGTAGGTAAAGGACAGGCACCTTACAATGCAATTTTCCATGTAAAAAAAATACAGTAGTCTGCAATGCTTATCTACGAAGTATAACTCTGTCCCTACTACAATGAAATGCTAAGAGAAGAAAAAATAAAACAAGGCAGCTCTAGAAATATCAGTGTGGGTTCAACATTCTACTACATTGAACAAATGAATGGAACAGTTTTTTTTGTCAAAGTATTTGCATGAGATCTTTCACAGATCTTTTAAAAGATAAAGCATGGACTTGAAGTGATGATTCACAGGACCATAATGTCATTTAGAATATCTTACTCAAATCCATGTTTCAGTTGACGGTAAATTGTTTGGTAACAGTGACTATGATGTCTGGTCAGTATCAAAAATTCATGGACTTGGAATGGTATTCTTTATTTTAAGAATATTACAACATTTTTGTTTTATCTATGGTTCTTTCTCCATATTCTTGGTTTTTCTGACCTTACAGAAAAATGTTCCTGATGAAGAACAATGTAGCTTTGGGAAGTGGATCACTGGATGTGTGATGTTAAAAGACGAGACAATTGCTGGACTTCAAAAAGGCAAATTCTACCAAAGAATGGATGAGCAGTAACAAAATCAGTCCTTTGGGTTCATGTGATTCCATCCAAAACAGAAAAACACAGCGGTTGAGACTTGCTGCTCCAGTCATGTCTAGAACAGAGGTCTTCAACTTATGGGTCAGACCCTTACAGTGAGTCACAAAATGTCATGAACTGGGTCATAAAACTATATAGAAGAGCAATTTTTTGTTGCCTTTTGGAAGAATCTGCTGCAAGCATCAAAAAAATGGGTGCCATACCTCTTGCCTTTTTTTGTACATGTACCATGACCAGCAGCAGTGAAGGTAGGCCAGTGGAAAGGGGTACCTTCCTGGTTCCTCACAGTAGTACACTGCCTGGTGCCCAGTCAGTGTTTCCTGCTTCTTGCAGTTTGCCACCCTTGGTCCTTCTAGTGAGATCACGATAGCTTAAATGGGCAGACAGCTGGTTTTATTACTACTCCAGCACTAAAATAATCATATTGGGTTTAGTCTCCCTCAAAGACCATTCAAAAAGAACTTTCTTCATCACCTCCCAGAAGGCCAACAATGAAGGAGCTGACTAGGTCTCTTGGGGCATGGAATTCCAAAGCATGGGGGCTACAGCTGTAAAGACCCTCTCTCCAATGTTCATGAATCTCACTCCACTCAGGGTAGCCACAAGACAAAGAAGGTCGGTCCCAGTTGATTTGAGGCTACTGCACGTTCACATTGGTGATGTTTAGTTTTGTGATTTGTATAGTGAGGTTGCAATTATAGGCTGTCAGTTTTTTAGGTGTTACACTTGTTTCTCTTTTGAATTTTACAGTGGCTAAATGAGGGTTTACAACTATGTAAAACTCCACTGAGTTCAGTAGTCTTAGAAGGGTGTAGCTCTGATTAGGGCTGTACTTTTATATTCTGTAAGCCAAACTCGGTATTAATGGCGAGAGGGTGAGATGTAAGTAAAATAAATACACAGACTCAGCTTCTCCTGGGTTATGGTATATATTGACCTACTCTTTGATGAAGATATTCACGGAAAGGTTTTTTTGCAAGTTGTTACATTTCAGTCTCTTGTTCTTAACATAAATAGTGGGAGGGGGAGGGGGGTGGAAAGCCAAATAGATATTGGTATTTAAATAGATTTCCCCTACATTTTTCTTGTTCATAGAAAATACATATTCTAGTGGAAAGATGTGGCATGACATATGTATGGTGGATTTCTAGTGAATAATGAGAGCCCAAATCAAGCTGTAGAATTGCTTTTTAATCATTTAATTTAAAAAATGGAAGTTAAATATAAAAAGTATTCCCAGATTCAATATTCTTCATTGTCCATTACAACTAATAGGCCAGCATTTATTCCAGTACATGACAGAACAGAGAAAAAGAAACCAGTTCGTTCTGGATTTAATAAGCATAAATTGCTTTGGTCATCAATTTGAGTTGGCTTTTCTGTCACAAAGGAAGAACATGTATAAGGGACATTAATTGACTAATGAACAAATGATCCATTTTAAACCTTTTTTCAAACAACTGAATTTTAAAATACTAAATGAAGAACTTTTTTAGACAAATTAAGCTATTTTTAATATGAAATGTACCACACAGGCCAAATTGTCAAGGCTGACAACTGTGGGGCATTCCGTAAGGCATTCTTTCTTTAAGAAGAGTTGGATTTATAGCCCGCTTTCCTCAACTGTGAGGAATCTCAAAGCATCTTACGAACTCCTTCTCTTTCTCTCCCCACTACAGACACCTTGTGAGGTAGGTGGGACTGAGAGAGTTCTGAAAACTCAAGGTCAGCCAGCAGGTCTAGGAGTGGTGCAACAAACATGGTTCACCAGATTAGCATCTGCTTCTCATGTGGAGGAGTAGAGAATCAAACCCAGTTCTTCAGATTAGAGTCTGTCCCTCTTAACCACTACACCATACTGGCTCTGTTAAATGAGGAACTACATGAAATAGATCGCCATCAACTGCTTCTCTGAAAGGGTGAGGTTTGTCACACCCCTCCATCTTATGTGTTCAAAAGTGTATGCAGAAATAATGGAGGGTGGTGCTCTGGTGTCAGAAACTAGGTAGGCAGGTAGTCACTGATAGCAGGGCCTTCTCAGTTGTAGCACTCCATTAGGCTTTATTGGTGTGCATAAACATTTCGAATTGAGTTTGGAAACATACCAGAAGCCAGTGAAGCTCTTTCAGCACCGAAAAGATATGCTCATATATCCATGAGATATGTATGCATATTGTATTTTCAGTCAAGGAGTAATGCCTGGAAGCTTCATGGATCCATTTATGTATGTGGTCTTGGTCTTTTTTTAAGTTTGTGATTGTCATAGGCCTATTTCTGTTCTTTAGCTAGCTCTGTCCTCAAGCAATTCGAAGTCCAAGTACATTTGTTTAGCTTATTCCCAGTTATCTATGGCGAGCAAGTATATTATATCAAAATGACAGTTAGCTTGTCTCCTGAGTCTAACTTACTGGCATAGTTGATTTTGTTTGTGAAAGTGATTTCTAGTTTGTTCCCTATGGTCAAATCTTTGTAGAAAATATAATGAGTTTTCGCTCCCTTATCTTTAGGAAATATATGTGTGTGTGTGTGTGTGTTAAGTCGCATTCATTTTAAGGCAGTTGCATTTTTCATGACAAATGTCAACTGAACTTTGAAAACAAATGCTTGAAACTGGGGGTGGGGTGGAATGCTGTTCTTCCTTCTTGGGCTTCAAATGCTTGAGTACTAGATGGTTTCGGAATGAGGATAAACAGACAGATCAATAGCAAATGAACTGTGTAAATATTGACAAAGAGTTTTTCACATCAAGTTTGGGTGAAGATATAAGAAAGACTTGAGGAAAAGGAGAGTTGTACACAAAATAAATGCAAGCAAACATAAAGACTGCAGAGTGGAATTTCAACAGCTGTACTTACACAAATTTTATATAAACTCTGTGTGGTAACTTGATCATGAGGTTTACTAGCAATTTATACAATGAAATTTCCCCTCCAAGCTGGACAGTGACAGAAGCAAAGATTTTAATGTCTGCATTGGAAAAGGGAAGGGAAAAAGAGTGTCTTTCTTTCCTTTTTCTCTGTTGTTCAAGCCAACAGTTTGGGGTGGGAAGAACAGAAGGGCAATTTCCACCTTCACTCTAAATTTCCTGCACCTTTCTGAGGCCTTTTATGCATGCAATATCTATCCCATATGTGGAGAAACTGTATGTATTAGCCAAACTGTAGCCATTTTGAAATAGGCTTATGTCAGGCCAGACCTCGAATCTAGCCCTGCGCAGTTACATTTATAAAGACTGGTAAGGAAATAATACCAAAAATCAGGCTTTAAACAAAAAGATTTGTTTTTACTGTGCCGAACACAGGGTGTCTCTCTAAGACAAAGTTCTTCTTGACCTTCTCCAGCTTCAATGCTGCATCTGTGGTTAGCAGAACCTGGTGAGGACCCATCCACTTCTCCTGAAGAGGTTCTGATGTCCACTTCTTGAGGTAGATCCAGTCTCCTGGCTGAAATGGGTGCACAGGGGTGTTGGTTGGTGTAGGCAGATTCTCCTTCACATACCCAAAAAGAGATAAAACAGAACCCAACAACAGCATGTATTCTGATAAAGACTGATTTCTAGTCTCAGAATCTGAATTCTGCCTCATGCTCCAAGGCCTACCACAGATCAAATTGGGGGGACTAAACCCCGATTTCCTAAGAAGTTTGATGCGAGACAACGCTTTAGGAAGAACATCTGGCCATTTCAGATTTGCCTCCTGGCAAAATTCACTCAAAAGTCTCTTCTGCTGGCTGCTGATCAGTTCATTCCACTTGTGGTCTTCCAGGAGTGTGTAGCATCCACTTGATTCCTAAAGTCTCCGTTTCAAAGCAATACAGTGTTATGTTAGGTAAGCCACAGGGTAACAAAGCAAATTCTGACACTGGTGCCATCTTGGCTGCTACTTTGGCTGCAGAATTTTTTCCTTTGCTAGCTTCTTTTGAAATTAAGGCTACGCTGTACCATGGATATTTTTTATATTATTATTTTATTTTTGGCAATTAGCTTGATGCTCTTGGCTTTAGTCCAATTGACTATATGTGGGTATTGCACTTGTCATTTCGTTTGTTGAGCCTGAACTGTTACTCATTTTGGCTTTGAGTGTGTGTATGTATAAAAAATCCTGACACACATTGAGAGGTGGCTAGTCCAGCTGTACCTCCACACTATAGCTTTCAGCTTTGCAGTGGGTATTCTGCTCCATGTAATGTGATATGTACTCACCACCATTATTTATAATTATTGCTTGTGGTTTCCTCCCAAATTGATTTGCAACACCTGCAACAAAACTGTTCAATTTCTTGGCAGTTTTTATTTTGTCCTTTAAAAGGTAAGTTATATAGTATCTGGGAAAGTCATTAATAAATGTTAATATATATTTACTACATGGACAAGACATTGGTTGAATTGGACCACATATATCTGAATGGATAAGTTGCAAGGGATTTGTTAAACCTCTCTAAGCTTATTTGGGAACAGAAGGTCATGTTCTGTTTCCCAAGAAACAACTTTCACATGTTTTACTGTCTAGATCAACTTTACAAGGTTTAATTTCCATCCCTCTCACCAGATCTCTCATTTGTAAGAGTGTTAGGCCTTGAAGTCTCTTTGCCCAAGCCTCCTATGCCACAAATGGATACAACTTGTGCTTGAATTACTCTTGACGGGATGCACACTTTCTTTGCATGTGTCTAGTACAAAAACTCAATTATTTTCAAAACTTTGTGCATAGAGAGCTCCATTTCTGGTAATTACACACCTATTTTGATTGAAATTTATATTAAAACCAGGCTTGGTCAAAGCTGATTCACTGAGCAAGTTGTCTGCCAGCTGTGACAAGTAACAACATTTTGCACATGATTATAAACAGTTCTTCCTCCTGCAGCACATCTAAGAAGTCCTGCTCCTTTTTTTTGAATGAAATTCTGCTACTATTTGGAATTGTAACTGTCTCTGTCAAATTTTTATATAACTCTTTGAAAAATTCAGAATTATAGGCCATGGGCATTGAAGCCCCTGAATCAATTAACTAACTGGAAGAGGTTACTTTGTCATCATTATTTATGCAATCTGAGATTGCCACGTTGTTTTGATGTACAATAAAAATACTTTCAGAATGCCTTCTGCTGCCACCCTGTGGTTTTTCTTTGTCAGTGGGTTTCAAACAATCTTTAGAAAAATGACCAACTGGCCATCATTATAACAATTACTAATTTTGCCTCTTTTTATACTTTGTAAAGTAGAATTCATTTTAACATTATGCTTACCAGTCTTTTGTATAGAAAGTGCTTGGGTTTTACCCTTTGCTGCCTTCTCGGTTCTTCTAGCTGTCTTTTCTTTAAGGCATGACACTACATACTTCATAGAAAGTTCATCTAATATACAAAGCATGTATCAACAAATTGTAACTTTCAGGCTGACTTCATAGAATTAAAATAACTTTGTTTTCTTTGTCAAATTTCTTGCCTAGAGTACTTAAATGATCCATCAATTCTGTTACTTGACTTAAATGTTTTTCTAGTTCTTCTCCATTTAGATTCAAATTAAACAACTTTCTAGATAAATACAATTTTTCACTAAGAGTGTTTTTTCAACACTATAATTCTCAAACCCAGCTATAGATCCTTGGCAGTTTTTAAATCCCTTGTGTGATATAAACGATTGTCACTCACAAATGTAGAAATCTCTGCCCTCCCCTTCTCCCACACTGAGCTTTCTGTGCTTCTTCTGTTGGCCAGAGACATCTCAGCTGTCTCCCAGAGATCCTTTTTCATAAGCTCATTTATTCTCCTGAATCTCCACAAAGGATAGTTACTTGAGGTGAGAACAGAAACAGAAGACTCCAAAACTTTCAGAGCTTTTGTATATATGACCATGGTTATTACTTTCTGAGGGAAATTTCACTCTAGTATTGCTAGATCCATAACCCTTTTGTTAGTGAGGGATAAGCAATGTTTCTTTTGAAGAAAAATAACTTTACTTCAGAATGATATTACAGAAACACAAAAATAGAATAGTAAACAGAAAGACAGTTAATGTCTTGCTGAGGTAAAAAAAACAGTTGAAAGGAGGTTAGTTCTGGAAGGCAGTGGCATACCTTCAATGGAGACATGGGAAGTCAAATGTCCCTGGGTGCCCCCTTGTGGGGGGTGCAAGAAATGCAGGTCCGTTTGTGGTTTTTTTTTGTATTTTTAGTGTTTTTTTCCATTTGTGTGTGGCCTGCAGAGGATGCAGTTTTTAGGCTAGCAGCACCAACATTTCAGGGATTTTTCGAGAGACTCTCCTGATGATATCACCCAGGTTTGGTAAGGTTTGGTTCAGGGGGTCCAAAGTTATGGACTCCCAAAGGGGTGCCCCATCCCCCATTGTTTTCAATGGGAGCTAATAGGAGATGGGAGCTCAATTGTAAATGTCATCACTCAATGAAAATAAGGACTTTGTAACATCTAAAGAATAAGAGACAAACCTCTGCACAGGAGTTGAACAAAAGCACAGCAGACCACTTTGCTCTGCACGCAGGGGTGGCTCTCCACCTGAACAACTGAGATAAGCTCCAGAGCAGTGTGGCTCAAGTCAGCAGCATATGAGGTAAAGGACATGCTTTTTTGCCCCTGCATCATCATCTCCTGTGCCCATGTAGATACCAGACAGCTCTGAGGAGAGCTCCGGACACTTGGAAGAGTTACTTCAACTTGGCTTGCTCTCATTGCGTCTGGTCAAGTACAATCTACATATCTACCTACTCCCTTTCTGTTTGCCTGTACAACAACAACTATATGGGTAGGGCAGTGATGGCGAACCTTTTCGAGACCGAGTGCAAAGTGCCAACACGGCAATTTAACCTGAATACTGATGTTCTAGTTTAGAAAAAACAGTTGGCTCCGAGGCGCATGTTACTCGGGAGTAAGCTTGGTGAAGCAACCGTGCAACGCTTCGAATGGATGAATCACGACCCTAGGAGGGTTTACTCAGAAGCAAGCCTTATTGCCAGCAACCGAGCTTACTCCCAGGTAAAGGATCACACCCAGGCCAGCCTAGGGGTGTGTGGTTGATTTTCCACCCCCCCCCACATGATGAACTCTGTGCACGTGTGCCCACCGAAAGGGCTCTGAGTGCCACCTCTGGCACCCGTGCCACAGGTTCGCCACCATTGGGGTAGGGGATGGGGCTTAGTGGCAGAACATCTGGTTGGCATGCAGAAGATCCCTGGTTTAATCCCCAGCATCTCCAACTGAAAGGATCAAGAAGTGGGTGATGTGTTAAGACCTGTATCTGAGACCCCAGAGAGCTGCTTCCAATCTGACTATATCCTGACCTTGATGGACAATGTGTCTGATTAATGACAAGGCTGTATAATTTGTTCATTGCACTTTTTATACACAAGTCTAGAAGAAATAACTGTTCTTTTCAATGCTACTTATTGTAAATGTTTTGTTTTCTGTATTGCAGCTCCATTATGAACGGAATGCCTACAAGGTAACATATAGCTTGATAACTTTATTACCAATCGATTCAAGGAGCAAAGGGAGTGTCATTCTGAACTCTGGTGAAGTGTTAAATCACACTGGAATTCCCATTAAGGCAGCATGCTACAGCCGTGATTCTATCCTAAATGGTGTGCTGAGTACAATAGTATGCCATGATGAAAGAGACTGAATTCTGACTTGAAAATTAGCTGATATGTCGGGGTGTAATCTATCACTGTGTACCTGTTAACTGGAATTAGCAGTTAAGGATAGGTCCAGGGCAATACAAACCGATCTCGGGAATTGATGCACAAGTAGCTGATAACGCTCTTCTCTTAGATCGTTGTGCCCAAGATCAAATTATAAACAAAGCAGGGCTTGAACTTGTGGAGCTGTTCTCCTTGTATAGCTTAAGTATTTTGCATGGTACAAAGTTTGATTCGTCAGGAGGTGGGTTCACTTTCTTGTCATCTATTTCTGCAAGCACCACTGACTATATAGCAAGTATCCACCTGATTTAATTACCTCCAAGTTTCAGGAGTTTGCAGTGTTGGACCGAATAGAGAGTGACCATTTCCCCATAGAAATTAATAGTTGGTCTTAATAAAAAAAAATTGCTAACTCAAACTATGAGACCAAAGAAAATGCATTTCCATGTACCCGTAGGATCTTAAAATGGGTCCGAACAGCTCATGACTGAAGTAGCCAAGCTGTATGCTTAAGGCAGTGAGGAGCCTTTGAGAGTCCAAAAGGCTGAATATAATAAAACTCAGAGCTAAGTGTGATGGAAGAGAATATGATACAAGAGATAATCAATGGCCTCAAGCCGACATACTTGTTTTACTCTAATGCTCCAACTACTGTAATGCATAAGCCTGCTCACATAAGGGCTAGGTTTGGACCAGGAGTGCAAGAGCACTAAAGAGGAAATTAAATAATAATTTAAAACTTTTACTGCAGCCGGCAAAAGGGATATAGACAGAAATTCCCAAATACTCATACTAAGATCACAGTGCTATAGAAGCTTTGAATTAGGCAGAAGAGAAAAAGCATATTCTAAGATGCCAATGGGAAAGGCACTGGCCCCAAGCCGTGGACTCGAGGAAAAGCGAAGCACATTTTTGGGCTCTGGTCTCATTCTGTTGGGATGGAGTTCATGTTGCACAGTTTTAAATTTGCACAGATACCTGGTGATATTTTGGTTTTAAGCATTTCTCCCAAATTTTCGATTCCTCCTTGATCCCTAAGTTACTTCCAGACTTAACAAGAAAAGGGTGCCCCTTGATGACTTAAGCCTATCCTCTCCAAATTGGTCTCCTCCAGTAAGGGAGAAAAGAGAATGAGAGAACTTAGATCAGTTCCTGATTAAAACCAGGGAAGGCTCGGTGAAGGTCTGATTCCGAATGATGTGTGTTCAAAGAGCAATTTCCATCTTGGTGGGTACCAATTCTTGCCAAACTTTTCCACTCAGATTAACAATAATACTGCAGCAGTTTTTTTCCCAAGTGGATGGAAAACCAGCATAATTGTCCCTATACATAAAAAAGGGAGACAAAATGACTCCAAAGAACTATAAGCCCAATAGAAGCCCTATTGAACACTGCCTCCTAAAAAATATATGCCGTCAAATATCTCCTTGGAAAGGAATTAGAAGATTGGGAAATTGAGGAGATCCACATATTACACCCACAACAGGCAGGATTTAGGAAGGGACAAGCTACAGTTGACCACTGCCTTGTACTATATCAATTAAGTCTCATTTCAGCCATAAGAGGCTAGCCAACGAAAGCTTCCTATATCACGGCATTTTGTTGATTTGGCCTCTAGCTTTTGACTCAGTATGTAGAGAAGAGACTCTGGTGGAAATTCGCTGGAACACAAATAATGGATAAACTGACTTACTTTTTCCTTATTAGAGAGCTGCACGAGGGATACATGGATCAAAGCTTCCTCAGATGTAAATACATCAGGCTCCTCTAACAGATGGGTTTAGAGCAGGGGAAAGGAGTGGCAAGCAGGGCTGTTTACTGTGCCCCCATTTTATTCAATCTTTATATTAATGATATAATTCCCTAAGCTGACTAGGCCATGAATTTGTTGCCCCTCGGCTTAAGGAGAGAAACAGAAGAATTTCAATTCTGCTTTATGCAGATGATGAATGGTCCTAGATTTCCACTTACAAGGGAATGGTTTTAAGGAGACTCCTATATATATAGTTTGGGTGAGTGCACTGCAGAGAGGAGAGCCCTCTCCATAAACTATTCCAAAACTAAGGTAATGAGGTGTTCAAGGAAAAGAGACCAAAGAAAATACAGTTTGGAACATCCATAATATATTCCTATAAGAGCAATTGCAATTTACTTTTTAAAGATATTTAGGTGTTACATTTCAGCCCTTCTACACTCAAATTGGAAATGCCCACTTAGCAGTGGTCAAAGCAGCTGCCCAAGAAATCTGTTAGGGGCCAATACTGAGATTTTATCATACAAAAGGGAAGGGCTTTCATTTAGTTGGATCCAGCCCTAAAAATCTTTAAAACTAAAAGTTATATCCTATGTTACTGTATGCTACAGAGATTTGGGGATGGGAAATGTCCAAGTCCCTACATAAAATAGAAACTATTCAAAACTCAGCTTTCCTTAAGAGCGAATTCCTCCCTACTCCCTAAAGGGAACGCCATGCGAAAGCCCTCCTTAGAGTTGGCAGAACTTCGGCTTGCACCTTCTGATTTACAAAAGCTCGAGGCTGAATTGGCAATTTTTGGGAAAGATACGTTAAAAAGAGTTCCACTAAAACCAAGACTCTACTGCTTTGGGAATCAAAGTCTGCAGATATTACTAAAGGCCTCAAAATTTACATAATACCTCCCTAAATAATATATTGTCTCCAGTTATTCTGTTTCCAGATCATTTATTCTCTTCACCAATTTTAAATCCACGACCTTCGGGATTGGATATTCAAAGGAGATAACCTGTATGGACAGAGATATAATTCCTTACATTCCAAGTTTGCTCCCTGGTATAGTCCACCTTAAAAAAAGGATCATCGCTATAGGAGGCCTCCTATCTTGCTGGCATTACTCAGTTTAAGATAAGGAAGGCTACTTGAAAGCATTCTGATTTCAAAACAAGTGCCAACAAAATTATTTAGAGAAGGCAGATATGCCAAAAGATACCAGTTGAACAACGAATTTGTATCTGGAAACAGGAAGTAGAGGATTTACCTCTTATGTCTCCTGGAACTTGCCCCTGCACGCAGAGCCTTGGGCTAAGTTTCTGAATAGTTTCCATATCCCTGTCCCAGGTATATATATGAGTCAGGACAAATTATGCACCTTCTCACTTGTACCCAGTTTGGATCCCTATATATATCCTATAGGGGTTGGCCTAGTAAGCCTTAGCCAGCTACAAAGATTCGCTCCAACAAGCGTAATAAAGTAAATGATCAAACCCTAGAAGGGTGAGGTATAAGTTAGGTGGGAATACAATCTAGACATACTGTAGGGGGGAAAGTGAAAGACTTAGTGTTCACATGATGGATTTTTAGTGATTTTTTTTTCTTTTTCTTACCTGTTGGAATAACAAGTTGGCTCAGAAGTTTTAATGTAATAATATTGTAATATTGTAATGGCCTATGGCTTTCAATAAAATTGATTGATTGATTGATTGGAATTAGCAGTTGCAAGAAAGATGTTTGCACATTGTTCTGGGAGCGAATACATCTGAAATAATGAACTATGAGCCAGTGGGGGGTTGTGGTTAAGAATTGTTCAATTCCTCACTCCTCCACATGAAGCCTTGGGCCAGTCACAGTTCTCTCAAAACTCTCTTAACTCACCTAAAAGCAGATAATGTCAAGCCACCTCTCAATGTCTCTTGTTTTAAAATCCCTTTGGGGTCACTATAGGGGCTATGAATTGATAGCATTTTCTACTACCAAGTGCCTCCCATTTTAATCCATAAGAATCATGTGCCAGTGGTATGAACGATTCAGGAAACACTGCTCAAGGTAACACTGTGATTGTTCCAGTCTCAACTGAAGTCATATTCATGTCTGTAAAACAGCACTCACATATTTTTTGTTTTAAAAATGGTTCTTCCAATTAACAGCTCGTACTATTCAAAGAGTCATCTATCTTGTCTAATTCACCAACAGGAAGAGTACTATATTAGTGTCGGTAGAAATGCTCTTGAATTCAATTAAATGATCATTACATTCAGCATGCTGTTTTAAAAAGGTGTTGATATGACATGCAGGATTTTCAGAGATCCAATTAAATTTAGGCTCCTGTTTGTAATGAGATGGTTATAACAATATCCCAGATGGAACAAGGTGAGATTTCTGAAAAAGCCACTAGATGGCCTTCTTGTCATGCCTAAATCAGTCAGTTTCAGGGTAATTATAACAAATATGGTTTGGACTGTGCTACACACTCTTACACCCACGATAATTTCAAAAATAGTCTTTCATTTGCTTTGGTTTCTTACCCTGAGTTTATGAGATTGGAACTCTTTAATAAGAAAATACAAATTCCCTGCAATTCATGTAATCCTAAGGATAAAATTTAATCCCAGTGTATGGATAGATGGTACAAAAAGCAGGCTGCAGTCACCTCGCTTAATCTAACCAGGTCTGGTCTTGCCGGTACCTGGATGGGAAACCTCTTGGGAATCCCATGCATGAATTCAATAAACAAAAATAGTCCTGGCTTCAAGCATAGACTCCCAGTTTGCAAATACTCATCTATTTTTGTGAAAACTGTACTCTGTATTATTCCCCTAAAGCTGTGGTGGCGAACCTTTGGCACTCCAGATGTTATGGACTACAATTCCCATCAGCCCCTGCCAGCATGGTCAATTGGCCATGCTGGCAAGGGCTGATGGGAATTGTAGTCCATAACATCTGGAGTGCCAAAGGTTCGCCACCACTGCCCTAAAGTAACAATATTGTCATTGATGCCATGTGGAACCAAGGAACCTAACTAAAAGTTCTAAGACACCAGGGACATTTCCCCCAAATTGATTTTTACCTCTTAGCTGAGATGATGCCCCTTAGTGTCAGGGTTGATCTATAGCTTTGTAAGATTTTCAGTTTCGTGGGATTCTTGATATGGATAACATCAGAAGTAACATGAAAAAGACTTAAGTATGATAGATTAAGATTTCTATTGACCATCCAGAGACTGTGTAAGTGTGAAGGGACTGGTCACCTTTAATTGGATTTATCTGATGTGCAGAACTGGTGAGTGAATTCCTGTCTGTTTCTTGGTGTTGTTAGCAATACTGAGAACATAACGAGGACTGCTATTGCAATATGTATTATTTTCATTATATATTGATAGTGAACTTTTATGACTTATTTTCAAATATTTTATAAGATTTCCAGGAACAGTAGTGCCCTAACCTATAGCTTTGTCTTTCACTGAACCCTTGGTATGCCAGAAGGATGACAAAGGGTACAATGCCATTTTAGAGTCCAACATCTAAATACATCATCAGAGAGTCCCTTCTAATGCTTACACTGCTAGGTTCTCTGCAGGCTCTCTATATGCTTAATTAGGGTGCATTTATACAACCATGTTTTTATGAGATACTTATAAGTGACACAAATGGAAAACCACAGCAGCCTTGATCAAGTGTTCATTCAAATGCAATTTGACACCTGAAAGGAGCTGATCAGGAATGAATACAATGACCCTATGTGCAGTATTGAAAAGCATACCTTTGAAAGTGTGTTAGTTCCTGCACATCATCCAAGATCCTATCATTTTCCATGGTATTTGAGTTGGTACTTATGATATTATGGATGTGTGCATGTAGCACTGATATAAATATGATCCTAATATGTGTGATGATCAGAGGCAATATAATGGATACAAGTCTGGTGACTTTTGCCTTTTTTGCTTTGGTATTTATTTATTTAGTACATTATTTATCCTGTCCTTCCTTCGAGATGCTCTGGGTGCTGTGCATCATGTTCTCCTCTATTTTATCCTACAGAAATCAGACAGTGAGGTAGTTAGACTAAAATAGAACTAAGGTCACCTTGTGAATGGGAATTTGAACCTGAGTCTTTCAAATTTCATTTTTGCTTAAGGATTAAAGTGCCAGACTCCTATTATTTCAAGCATAAGTTTGCTCTCTTGGGAATCAAGATTGAGCCTGTTATCATAAAATGTGAAGAAAAGGAATTAATATGAGCATCTTGTAGGAAGGAATGAGCTGAGCGGAGAGGGAGAGAAAGCATAAAATAGGGGAGACAGACACTAATGTTCAGCAATTGTACATTTGTGTACAGAGCGTATAAACAATTTAGACATGCATACCTTGGACCCAACCTTTTAAAATGTTAGAACAAGCATTCAGAATGGAATGGCACTCTTTCTGCTTGGGAAGTTAGGAGAGCCACGGCTGAGATAATTGAACTTCTTTTTACATAGGTCCCTGAGTTCTGGCAGTCTGACAGCAAGGCCAGCAGGAGCTACCCTGATTTGACCCTTCCATATGTTCATTCATGCCCCCAAAGAATACATGAATTAAGATATTATCTCAGCAAAGGCATAGACATTTCATAATTTGCAAACTGGATCTCTCACAGGAGAAGGAAATACACATATGCCTCACCTTGATAATTGACATGATAACTGTAAACCTAATTTTTGCTGATCCTGATGCAAGTCCCTCTTGAATAAAGGTGGAGATGAATTTTAATCTAATTTCCATCAATGTTTTATGGATTGAATGTGACGTGTATTTGTTTTTATAATCTCAGGCTAGTGATCTGTATCTGATTATCCTAGACCACCAGGATTGCTTTTCACTGCTTTTCAAGGGACTGCAACCTTTTATCTGGCATTTAGGCTGGGGACAACCATATGTAGAAGAAGAAGAAGAATTTGGATTTATATCCCCCCTTTCTCTCCTGCAGGAGACTCAAAGGGGCTTACAATCTCCTTGCCCTTTCCCCCTCACTACAAACACCCTGTGAGATAGGTGGGGCTGAGAGAGCTCCTAGAAGCTGTGACTAGCCCAAGGTCACTCAGCTAGCATGTGTGGGAGTGTTCAGGCTAATCTGAATTCCCCAGATAAGCCTCCACAGCTCAGGTGGCAGAGCTGGGAATCAAACCCGGTTCCTCCAGATTAGATACACAAGCTCTTAACCTCCTATGCCACTGCTGTAGTCTTCAGATTCAACTATCATAATATCAACTATCAACTATCAAAATATACTGCTTTGACTACCTGAACCAAAAATCTACTATCTGCTTTAGCTCTCTTGAACTTATTGGATACAAGTCCCAATGCAAGTCCCAATGAGTTTAATGGGGCTTGCCTCCAGAAAAATGAGAATAATAATTCAAGGTTAAACATTATGAGAGCCAGCATGGCATAGTGATTAAGGCAACAAATTGGAGCAAGGCGGTGGTGGTGCCTCAGCTGGTTGATAAGCCTTCTCAAGGCAGCCACCCCACCCCTGCAGGCTCACCAGAGACCCCTCCCCCCAAATTATTCAGGGGCCAGCTGAGGGAGCCCCCCAGGGCCTGACCCAACCAAGTCACATTCATGTCACATCTAGTTCTCATAAAAAATGAGTTTGGCATCCCTAGGTTAACGTGTTGGAATAGAATCTGGGAAACCCAGATTCAAATCCCCACTCATGTCATGGAAGCTTGCTGGGTGACCTCGGGGGCGGGGCAGTCACACGCTTCTGGACCTGACTGTAGCTAGTATTTGGAAGGGAGACCTGCAAGGAATGCCAGGGTGGAGACGGGCAATGGCAAACCACTTCGGAATGTCTGTTGCCTTGAAAACCCAAGGGATTGCCATAAATCAGCTGAGATTTGACTGCAAAAAAAGAAATCTGAAAAACTCCCTTTTACCCATTACAACACTTGAAATGAGTGGAAGCCCTCCACTACTTTAGAAATAGTAGTAATAATAGTAATAATCTGTGCACCAACTCTAGATAGTATAGAGAGGTGTTCTAGGTGGTTAAACTCTTCGGAGCTTATTGAAGTTTAAACCTTAGTACTATCTGGGAGTTGTATAAGGCCTCCTTGTTTAAGCTGGTTTTGATGGTGAGGGTAATCGGTTGTAGTTGTGTAGTTTGAGTAGTTCCAGTTGGCAGATTCACCTATATGGGCTGAGCATGTGGTCAAATGAAAAGTGACAAATGCAATTGGACAGCAACATTGAGTGAGAGGGACAAGCTGGTATCAGCAGGGAAGACATGTAGAAATAGGAAAATAGGATAGATTCCACCAGGGAAATATAAGAGGATGTATTTACATTTTGCAATAGGTTATTTACCTTTTTTTCTGGTGTTTTGCAGGCATCCTGTCCGGTGGGAACATTGCCTTGTAAGCTATGGAATTTTACAGGCTACTGTTTCAAGACACAAGTCCCTGATTTGCAGTTTCTTGAAAATTACAAAGTTCTGGCCATCAAATGAAACGTACTAGCACCTTAAGATGTCAAAAAATTGTTTACAAAAATTTCCTTTTACTGCTAAAATTATGCTATTAGGCATTTTGCCTGAAAATCTTCCAAAGAAGCTTAATGAACTAAGTTGGCATTTATTAACAGCTGCAAGGGTAATTATTGCATCCCATTGGAAAATTGAAAGCGATCTTAACACAGAACTTTGGGAAGATAAAGTTAGAGAATATGCTACAATGGCCAAATTAACGCATCCTGAAAACAGATGGTCAAAACAAAAGTTCAATGGGAAATGGGAACTGTATTTTTTATTTGAGCCTAAATTGATTATGTAAGAATAATAATAATAGAAAGAATATTAATTTGTTATGTATATATAGTTTTTAGGTAATTCTTTTTTCTCTTTCTATATTTTCTTTTCTGTTTTTGAATTATATTTAAGAAAATTAATTAAAATATCATTTAAAAATTTATCACAAATTGTTCAGCTAATTGCCAACAAAGTTTAAATTAATATGCTTTAACATATTTTTGCATGCTACTGGACAGAATGCCACATGCACAAAAGCTACTAACATTTGCTTTCTCCATCACTACCAAGAGTAAAGGTACAAACATCAGAGATGTATGGTAACAATTGCTTTTCAACTCTTCATGTGTTGCTTTGATAGGGAGTGGGACTCCTTTCTGGAGGCCTTTAAACCAAACTGATCTTTCTTATTTCTCCTTCTAGCCCAGGGGTCTGCAACCTGTGGCTCTCCACATGTTCATGGACTACAATTCCCATCCCAATTCCCAATTGGCCTTGCTGGCAGGGGCTGATGGGATTTGTAGTCCATGAACATCTGGAGAGCCACAGGTTGCAGACCCCTGCTCTAGCCCATTCTACTGTGAAGTGCATGAATTGCTTTGACTTTCTGATTTCAATGGCAGCTCATGAATCAGTTATTCTTCCTCATATACTGCATTTCTTTGATCCTAGCCATCCCATTGGCAAATTTATTTATTTAAATCATATTTTTATCCCGCCCTTTCCCAAAGGGCTCAAGGCGGGTAGCTATGAGGGAAGAAACTCAGAAGAACTGGAAAAAAACAGTCCAGGACTGAGATTACAGTACACTATATACACAATCTTATTATTTTTACCTGACCTTTGAGACGCCAAGGCAAGACAAAGTTGATATCCTTCAGGGGCTAAGCATGCCGAAGCAATCATCAAATATCTGAATACTTCCTTGGGTGTTCCTTTAGTCCATACATTGCACCAAAAATAAGAAAGCTGCATCCATTCATGAAAAGGAGGGGGGAACCTAGTAGGAAAATATTCATAGGTGTGCTAATTTTTTTCTTTTCCATGGGGGAAGGATGACTTCCTCCTCCCTCCCCCTCCTACTACAACCCAAAAAATACCACCCAAATCCTGATTTTGGGGGAAAGGGACCCCCTCAGTAATAACTTGGGGTATCAAAAGTCTGCCAAGGGAGAAGGGAATGGTGAAAATATTCCTTTTCCATCAACAGAACTTTTGGATGGGGTTCAAGCAGCAAACCAGTGCATTTCAGGTGTCTGAGGAGCGATGAGATAAAGGTTTATAGGGTTATGTGAAGAAAGTAGATAGAAGGAGACTTTCATTTCTCTCTCATAGTGTTAGAACCTGTGTGTGTGTGTGGGAGGTCCACCTACAAAACATATTAGCAATATATTTAAGACACACACAAAAAAGTACTACTTTACTCAATGGATATTTGGCTTGTGAGTGCCTCTGATAACCATGTCATTGGTTGGGCACAGGGTGGGTGGGTAGCCAGTTGGTAATGGTTATTCCCAGTGGGTTCTATATGTGGGCTTCCCTGTGGCATCTGACTGGCCACTGCTTGAAACAACATTGTGGACTAGATTGATTCAGCAAAAGTATGGGCTATATAAAAATAGCTCCTCTGTTGTGAAGAGAGTATCAGTTAGAAAGTACCCTTGATAAAAAGCAATTGAGCCATCCTTAGAAAATGGATTCTTCCTTTGTGTGAATGCGTGGCAGGGGGTTGGACTGGATGGCCCTTGTGGTCTCTTCCAACTCTATGATTTTATTATTGAATGTGGATGCAGCACTCCAGTCAGTTGTATTTGTGCAGACTGAGAATGCCTCCTATAGAGCAGGTAACATTCTCCTGTGATTGCACATTGTGAGAGAAGATTGTCAACAGTAAACAAGCCGTGTTTCAGAGACTCTTGTAAATCATCACTGATCCCTTTGTTGAGGACAAACTTCTGAGGAACTCCAGGGTTCCTAGGCATAGTGTTTGAAAACCTCTGCATTATAAAATCAGCAGAGCTCTTGTATTTGAGCCCTGAACTGATTAGAAGAAAAGAGCTTCTTCATGCTGGAGTCAAGATATTGAAGTTTAAGCCCAATAACTTCTGATGTGTATTTGTTCTCATGAACAGGTGAAGTTTGTTTAAACCTTTAACCCTGTTGCAGTGTTATAACAACAGAACAACTTGTCTCGTGTTGGATTAGGGCCCAAAGTTGGGAGATGATTTTTACTCCATTAAAAATACTGTCATCATCTCCCTATTTTTAATGTAACTATCAAATTAAGTTTTTATAACTTTTGTATATTCCAAAATATAGACTATGTAATAGATGAGATGTTGAAAGACATGTGAGATGGTTAAAAGGAATGTTCTTATTCATTTCTTATATTGCCTTATTCATTCCAATAATACACCAGACTCCAAAATAGCCTCAAAATATAGGTAAGCATTAATACCATGCACCTCTGATTAATCAACAAGAGGTATAGCTGATGGATATATCAATTAAAGGAGCTCAAGCATCTTTGCTTGTTTATGTATTTTGAATCTGAATTCTTTTAAGTACATTCAGAAGTTAATTTTGAATAAAAAGGAAGCATAAAACAAAGAAGAGTTTGGATTTATATTCCACTTTTCTCAGCCATAAGGAGTCTCAAAGAGCCTTACAAACCCCTTCCTTTCCTCTCCCCACAACAGATACCTTAGGGGGTAGGTGGGGCCAAGAGAGTTCTGAGAGAATTATGACTAGACCAAGGTCACCCAACCGGCTTTGTAAGAAGGAGTGGGGAAACAAACCTGGTTCCCCAGATTGGAGTCCATCACTCTTAACTACTACACCCTTCTGGCTCTCAGAAATATACATAATGGTCATGTGACTAAGGACATCAGTATGCAGCAGCCCAAGTTTTTTCACCTGCTGCAATGCCCATGCCTGAAGAGGAGAATATTTTTGATGTCAAGCAATTGCTACCCCTTTTTCAGTTGGACCTTCCATTCCTGAGCAGGACAGCCATTTTTGAAACTGATTGCCATCCCTTTTACAATGAGATCTTTCGCAGAAAACACTTCCAAAGGTGTTTGATTATATGTGAGGTGCCCTTCCTCAAGTGTAAATCACTTCTTTGTATTGTAGCTTTGTTCTTTTATGAGGCCACGTAAAAAGAAACATCTCTGAAGTTGTGTCTATGGATTGGCATCAAAGAAAAACCGTGTGATTTTCCATTTAAAAAACCCAACAAACACAATTTATCACTGGAACATTTAGTGGTCCTAATGACAAGTGCTGGAACCTGCTTTGACAACATTAATGACAATATCCATACACACTAACAATGGAATAAGACAGCATCTCCTGCAGAGAGTGGGGGAAAAAACCTTTGTAAGTCACTTCAAAAAAGCGAAGTCTGGCACAAAGAGTAAGTAATCTTCTGAAAGCAGAACTATGGGGCATAAAGTATTCTTAGATCTCTTTTCTTCTTCTAGTCAAAGAAAGACACATTGCATAAAAAACATAGGATAGCTCGCTTTGATCGCATACAGATTGCTATATTTTATGTTAATCATGGGAAGGAAGAAAAGAGTAACAGAGGTAGTCATATAATATTTATTCTTTCAAAATGACTGCTTCTCCATGACTTCGGATTTTAGTTCAGTTTGTTTAGCCTGTGCTCAGGGTGAAATGAATTTTTCTGACATGGTTAATTAAATTTTGAAGTTGCAACTCTTGGAAGAAAGCGGAGGGGGAGGAAAAGAAACAGACAGCACAGTGAACAACACATTTTGGTGTTGGGGGAAAAGACAGAGTAATTACTTCTCAAGAGCAAGCTTAGGTTGAATAACACTCAGCAAAAACAGCATTCTGTCTCTGATAATCATTCAATGCAAAATATGTAAGCTTGTGTACCATTGTAAAGGTGCATTCCACAAAACAGTTAAGCAGATTCGTGCCTTAGGTAGTTGGTAGGCATCAGCATCAGCATCTTACAATGAGAAAAGATGGTGTCTCCCCCTCTAAGACAAACTCCGAGCCAAGCTTCAGTAGACTATAAGTAGAGTGTATTCATAGTAGGGTGGCAAGCTTTAATTGCTTTAATCAGCTTAGTGAAAGTTTTAAAATGAGGCAATGAGTTAAAAGTGCATTCTCTTGTTTTCTGAGGCTGTTTTGGTTCTGGATTCTTAATGTAATGGGCAATGAAAGATAATACTCTTGAGATAGTCTTGTGTTTTAATAAAATCGTTATTACAAGACTGTCGCTCCTGATATGCTCCATTGAGGCAGTTCTGTTCTGCTGAACAAAACCTGTTGAAGACCCTGTTGTGCTGACAGGTTTGAATTCTGCTTGCTTAGAATGTTTTTTTTTCCTTTATGACCCCGGCCTGCTACAATAGTGCTGCCAACCTCCAGGTGGAGATTGGAGTTCTCCTGGAATTACAAATGATCTCTAGAGTTCAGAGATCAATTTCCCCAGAGAAACTTTGGATGGCAGATCTATGGCATCACATTTCTATAGAGCTCCAGCCTCTCCCCAAACTCTGCCCTGCCCAAGCTCCACCCCCAAATCTCTAGAAATGTCCCAACCTGAAGTTGGCAGCCATTTAGTGTAATGGCATACCAAAACATCAGGAAAGCCTTCATAGATTTTATGGTAGGCCATATAGTTCTGAATCAGTTAGTCAAGGATTACTTTTGAAGGAGGCTGTGAAGAACTTGTGGTCCTACAAGGCAAGGGCCCTAGCCTTATTGAATTACTGCAATTGACACTTTTTGGAATTTTGAGAATAGGTAGTGGAGCCACAACAAAATGGCTACCATGGAGCCTGGATCCAGTTACAAAATATTGAGACCAAAATATTAGAAAGTTCTAAGTTAAACATCCTCCTGTGATGAAGACACCTGTTTCTTAATTTTCCTTGAAAACACAAAGATGATGCCTCCTTTGCTCTTCTGAGGCACCTCATAGAAGTTCAGAAAAGCTAGGGCTGACTCTTCCCTTTGAAGGAAGAGATGCTTTGGGAGGGGGAAAGCAGGGGAACATCAAGAAATGCATCAAATACCGCAAATGCCCCGGTTTGGCCTCTGTGCTCGGCAGAGGTCAACCTGCTGGTGGTCCCTTGCCCCTCAATGATGTAGCTGGTCTCTACTTGGGCCAAGGCCATAAAGGCCCTGGGCCCTGCCTGGAGAAACACCCTTCCTCCAGCTGTCCAGGCCCTGCGGGACCTTGGTGAGTTCCACAGGGCCTGTAAGACCGAAGTGTTCCACTGGGCTTTTGGAGAGACTGGCCACTGATGCCCCCCCTTTTTAGTGGTCCCTCTTCTGATGGTCCCCTTAACATCTGAGGGACATACCACCACCCTCTTGGGAGGGTTTTAGTTGTCAGACAAAATATTGTATACTGGAACACTATGTTTTAATAGGGGGTTTAATTGTTTAATCCTAATAGAGCCATATATATGTTATTATAGTTGTATTTTGGTATGTTTTAAACTGTGTTCTACTTATATATATCAATATGTTGTGCATCGCCGAGAGCCCTCCAGGGTAGGATGGTTTACAAAACCAATAAATAAGAATAATAATAACAATGACAACAACAACGACAATGACAACAACAACGACAATAACAGGAGGTATCCTTTCTTAAATATCTTCTGATCAGAAGTCCTTGTAATTACAATATTCCCTCAGTATACTTAGAGTATTTTCCCACATAATGCATATCCAGAAAGGAGGAAAAAAGGGAAAAATATAAAGCAAAGGAACTTTAAAAAATAGAAGAGAAAAAAGAATATTATACTTTTTTAAAAAACAGGGAAAGGGGGAGGGGAAGGCTACTTCTAAAAGCTGAAGGCTCACACAGACTTGCTGATCCTACATTTTCTCAGAACTAGAGGGTTTATATCAAGCTCTTACTAGTTCACCTGTTGAATTTAAGGTCCCCAGTACCTGAAGAGGTGAGAGCTGAGGAAAAACTTGCTCTTAAGCCAGTAAAATTGCTCCTTTCAGCAAGAATGGTCAGGAGCACTCAGAGGCTCAACTACAGTGAAGTGCCGTTTTGCTGGAAGCTTCACTCAATGGATGTTGAAACATATTTATAATAATCAACAAATTAAAAGCTGGTGATTTAAAACTTTGAATTATGGTCATTCTTATATCCTTAATGCTCACATGTCTGAATAGCTGAAAAGGAGAATCATTTCCACTTTTCATGCAGTAAGAATCTTGCAGAAAAGTGGTGAATCGAAGCCCCCGCTCAGCCTGAAAGCTCACTGGTTGACCTTGGGGCAGTCATTCTCTTTCTACCTAACTTACCCTGCAGAACTGTTGTGAAGATAAACTACAGGATAAGAGGATGAGGTATGCTGCCTTGAGCTACTCAGAAGAAGGGCAGGAAAAAGATGCGACAGATGCCTGATGCAGAAGCAGCTGGTAGATGCTGGGAAAATATAGAAAGGTCCATCTTAATGGCTGTCCTGGTAATTAAAATTACTTTGCAAATACTTACATAAATGAATTTAGCAAAATGTGACTAGTTTTTAATTGCTGATAAAATACAATAGCTTACTTGATGAACGTATGTACCTGTGAAATGTCTTAGGGCTTGTTTTTGCTTCTCACTCAACTGTGTTTGTAACAACTGCTTGAACAGTTGTTATCATTTGCATGCTCTATCAGCTGTTCAGATTCAGTGCACCTTATTGGATGGCGGTGGTGCAGTACACTTTGGGAAGGCTGCCAAAATCTGGAGGAAAGGGAGAAGCTTTAGAAAAACTGGTGGCAATTTCTTCAATTGGTGAAACCAAGCCAAACCAATTGGATCTGCTTTTAACTAGGCCTGTGAGCTGCAAACAATACGCGAATCTACTTGAAATCTTTGGTTGTTGTGACAAACTTTAATCAGCGGGGTTGTAATGTACAGTCAAAACCTTTGCATTTTGGTATACATTGTACAGTGGTAGGGATCCAAAAAGACAAATGTTAAAGTTTGTAAAAACGAGCAGCAGCTTTCCTTTATTGAATTGGAAACCATCTCTCTGGATTTCCTTCAGCATCTCAAAGAGCTACCTCTATTGAAATTTTGTTATCATACATGTTTCTTTTTTAGTTGAATATTTGACGGATTAATCTGGTAAAGAAAAGAGAATCGGCCAACAATTCTTTGTTGATAATCCTTATCAGCTTTGATTCAATTCTGTTAATTTTTATAAATGCTTAGTGCAAATAGAAACTGTGTTGTGAATTGTAAGAAAGAGTTAGGATCCCCCCCCCCCCCATCAAAATACAATTGGATTTTTTTTGAAGATTTTTTTTGGCCAGGTGTCACTTTTACTGTTACAATGATTATTTGTTCCCTCAGAAAACCAGGGTATGAATGCCCTGCAAACGGACCATTTAAAAAACCTAGTAATACTGTTGGAAATAGGATTATTATCAATGCTGCAAATAGCTGAATGCTGAAGATGGCCATTATTATGCTGTTTTACTTTTAACCCGGTAAGCAACCATGCTTAGCAACATAAATATAGATAAAGAGCTTGCATCTCCCTCGGTTATACTTCTTTGTCACAGAGTGGAATAATATCCTGCACAGAGAAGAACATATCCCTAGCTTTTTTCCACTTTCCTGTTACCTAGGCAACCAAAAATTAACACCAGTGGAAGGACAGAGACAGATTTCATTAACATATGGAGAATAGCATTCTAGTAGATTAAACAAGATTTATCCCATTGTATCTTGAACGCTTCCTGAGGTGGCTTCGTAATCCAAAGCTGAAATGAGTATCTCTGAGAGAAACCACTTGAGGAAAGCGTCTCTCTGAAAAAGCTGCCCTGGAGCCAGAAAGAGATAACAGTGGAAAATAGGCTCGAGGAAGCTCAGGAATTGGAGAGAATGGCAGGGCTTGGTTGAAGATACAGTCTATAAAAATAGCCACAAAAATTGGATGGCTTCTAGAACCATAAAAGGTTTTTTTTTTTCTCTTTTAACAAAGCTGGTCACTGTTACATCTCATCTGAAAGTCTTTCTAATCCAAATCCTTATTAATAGATCTAATCCAGTATAATTGCAGTTATGGGCACTCATTATGATTTTCAAATGTCAGATTTGAAACTGAAAAAACATATGCCAGTTGGCCACCAATTTATAGGAACACAAGTGGTCTCTGCATGTGTATATGTGCTGGTGCTCAATAGTTCAATCCTAAGCAAACTAGACTGGTTTAATAATGATTTACAAGTCCCACAGTATATTTAATGACATTTATCACAGTTCAAAAAAGAAGATTTATACCTTTTTCTCCTGTAAGGAGACTGAAGGCGGCCTTCAAATTCCTTTTCCTTTCTCTTCCCAAAACAGGCACCTTATGAGGTAGGTGGGGCTGAGAGAGTTCTGAAGAACTGTGATTAGCGCAAGGTCATCCAGCCGGCTTTATGTGTAGGAGTGGGGAAACGAATCCAGTTCACCAGATAAGAATCTGCCACTCCTGTGGAGTGGGGAATCCAACCTGGCTCTCCAGAGTAGAGTCCACTGCTTTTAATCACTACACCATGCAGGGAGATGCTGTTGCAGTCATCCCATTTGTAAGCTTCCTAGAGGCAGCTGGTTGGCCACTCTGAGCAAAACGATGGCCTAGATGGGATCTTGATCTGATTAAGCATAGCTCTTCTTCAGTGATGTAGATATAGATTTTTAATGGGGTGGTTTTGGAAGGCGGGGCCATGACCCCATCCATCCCTGGGTTGTGGCCACGCCTCCCCAAGACCCGCCTCCTGGCCTCAGTGCTTATAAAAGCAGCTCTCTGAGACTGGGGACGGCAGACTCCCCTGCCCTGCCTGCCCCGCCCCTCCACCAGCTGGGCTCCCAGCCGGCAGCCCCTTCTGCCCTCCCCTCCGGGCAGAGGCATAGCTAGGGAAAATGGAGCCTGGTGCAAAATCTTTGCTCCCCCCCCATGGGTGGCCGTTGTGATGCTGGAATCCACACCCAAAAAGCATCACTTTCAATGATGTTTAAACTAGGGAACCCATATTCTCCTTTTAAATCCACCTCAAAGGAAGAATCTTGGGTCTCCAGTTAAAACAACAGTAAAAGTGATGCTGTTTTGGGGTGGATTACCCCCCACCCTGAAACAGCATCACTTTTACTGTTGTTTTAACTGGAGACCCAAGATTCTCCCTTTAAATCCATGCTGAAGGGGGTGGATTTAAAAGGAGAATCTGGGGAAATTTGGGGGGGGAGCCTGCTGCCAGGGGTGCAATTTATAAGCTAGCAGCACCAAACTTTCAGGGTATCTTTAGGAGACATTTCTGATGATACCACTGAGGTTTGGTGAAGTTTGGTTCAGGGGGTCCAAAGTTATGGACCCTCCAAAGTGTAGCCCCCACCTAATATTAGTCCCCATTGGAAACAATGGGGGATGGGGGCAACCCATTGCTGATTGTTTTATGGGGTAGTCCTGTGTTGTATTGGTGCTTTTATTATTCTGTGTTTTTAAGGTGCTTTATATTTCTTGTTCTTTGTTTCAGTTTTGGATACTCCCTTGAGTACCCTTTGGTGGAAAGGCAGTAGATAATTAAACTAAACTTGCTTCCACATGAATATGTTGGAGTCTTTTGCCAGGCAATGGAAAGATGGGAGAAGGGAAATGGCTGAGACAGTAGAATTCTGGTTGGTTGAAAATCCTGGTTCCAAATGGGAGGACATATAACTTGTCAGTAAGCAATTCTACAAGAATAGTTGTTGCAGTTCTAACAGAAAATATCCTTCAAGTACAGTGGAACTTCCGTAGAAGGAGAGGACATGATATTAGGCAAGGATAGCAGCCTCTTCTGTGGGTACCAAAATTTATGCAAGCTGTGATCCTTTCTGGTGGATCTGGAGTCTGAACAAAGCTGGAGAAACTTCAGGTGTTAGGTGCCTATTTCCTGTGACTCAATATGTTAGAGACAGAAATGATCAAAGATGTGAGGAAGAAGGGCTTCACTGTGCATTTACAGATGTGGGCATCGGAGAGCTGATGTGCCATATTCTGGACTATAGCACAACTTACTGAAAAAATTGAGCATTACTGGGTTAGACTACTCTTCAATTGTACAATACGGTTTAGTGCAAGGGTCCACAGGATCCTTTTAATTAGGCCCATGGGGATTCATTTGTATGACTACTTGTAGCATATAGCATTTTTTAAAATGCAGAACAGCAACAGGTTGGTTGTGTTCATGGCCTGTGTTTCCAACCTATTTTCTTCAACATTCCTGAATTTTCATGTAATGTAGTCAGGGGGCAGGCAAGCCACAAGTGACATGTTATTTTCCGAGCACATTAATGCGCACAATTAATATACAATCAGGCACAGGTCAAACAACTGGGCCATGCTTGATTTCTCAATAACTCTCTGGGTGGGAACATCTCTGTTTAGATATGTGTATCTCTGACCTTTTCCTCTTCCTTTAGTATTAATCTGTAGAAAATTAATGCTGCCCTTAGTGAAAAGACCTAGGTCTGTTTTTCAGGTTGTTCTTATACCTCTTTGGGATAATTTTTTATTATTAAGTAGAATAAAGTCTTGTTTTGTGTGTGGGTGTTTTAAAGTTCCATTTTTTTACTAATGTTTTGAGGTTTCTGATCCAACAGTTGGTAGTTTAGCCTCAGTTGCAACCTGAATGTTAATGGAGTTTTCAATATCATCTCTCCAAAACAAGCTTATTCTTCTGAAAAGCAGAATAAATATGTTATTTAGTGATTAATTTATATTGATTTTATGTTTATTTGTATTTGAATTTTATGTTGTTCACCGCCCAGAGCCCTTCGGGGGTTGGGTGGTATATAAGTTAGAAAAATAAATAAATAAATAAATAAGAGCTGCTTGTTGGGTGCATGTTGCTATCTTGTTGTCCTAACAACAGCTCTGTAAGGTAATTGTCTTTGGGGGTAGCCATGTCAGTAGGCCATGTACCCTGGCTCCTCCTCTCAAATGTCTACATCCCATTTTATTTGGGTATTTGAGCTACAGTGCCCAGAAAGTCTTATGTTATGCCACCAATGTAACCAGTCACTCAGCATCTATGAATTAATTCCAGTCTACACACACACTACACTTGCTCTTAGCCAAAAGGCTGAGAAGCGATATTCCAGTCTTATTTACTACAGATAAGATTAATGGGAAAAACTGCTGGCTGCTATTTTATAGGATTATGGTACATGTAGGGAACTTGAGATAACATGGTTGTTACTGAAGGGTATAGTGTTTGCAAAATGATAGGGTGTGGGAGTTTAGGATCTGAGGGCAGGATTAAAGATGGGATAAACGAAGTAAATATGTTCCAGGAATGAATCGCTCTAGGGCAGGGGTAGGGAACCTGCGGCTCTCCAGATGTTCAGGAACTACAATTCCCATCAGCCTCTGTCAGCATGGCCAATTGGCCATGCTGGTAGGGGCTGATGGGAATTGTAGTTCCTGAACATCTGGAGAGCCGCAGGTTCCCTACCCCTGCTCTAGGGTATTCAAATGGTGGGAACAAGTTTATGACTTCCAGGCAATTCACCATGTAAGCGTACATACAGTGAAGTCAAGGTAGAATGGTTGCATTATAAACATGTAAGAACATAAATGAGAGCTAGTGTGAAGTAGTGGTTAAGGTGTTAGACTAGGGCTTGGGAAACGAAGGTTCACATCCCACTTGATCCATGGAAGCTTGTTGGGCCAGTCATGACCTCTCAGCCTGGCACTAGCTAGTATTTGGAAAGGAGACCTCCAAGGAACACCAGAGTCATAACATGGAAGCAGACAATGGCAAACTACCTCCAAACATCTCTTGCCTAGAAAACCCTATGGCAGGGGTGTCAAACATTTGGTCCAGGGGCCAAATCCAGCCCTTTGAGAGGGCTTATCAGACCTATGAGCCAGCTGAGGTAACCCCGCACCCCATTCTCAATCTGTCCTGGTGAGTCTGCCAGCCCCCCCAGCTCCTGATCTGACCTGGCCTGATGGAAGCTCATTAATCTAGGCACCTGCTCCCAATCTAGCCCGGCAAGCCATCCCTCCCCCAAACCTCCACTATGCTAGTCTAAGCTGGTGAACCTGCTGAGAGCTCACCAGCTGAGGCAGGCCCTCTCCCAATGCTGACCTGGCTAGAAAGCCTGCTGTAGGCTCTCCAGCTGCAACTGTCACCTCCCAGGCTTCCCCCAGTGCTGTTCTTAGCTGGTGAGCCTATTGTGACAACCAACTTCTCCCCCCAGTGCTGACCACCTCTCTCAGTATCGTTCAAACTGGCAAGCCTGGTGCATGATGATCAGCTGCAACAGTCACCTCCCACCCAGTGCTCACAACCTGCCCCAGTGGTATTCTGGGCTTGCAAGCCTCATGTGTGATCACTAGCTGTGACAGTTACCCTCCCTCCCATGTCAACTTCCTTCCTCAGTACCGTTCTAAGCTGGCAAGCCCACTGTAGCAGCCACCCCTCTCCCCAGTGCCGACCACCTTCCCTAGGGCTGTTCTGGGCTGACTTGCCTGCTGGGGGCTCATCATGGCCAGGCCCTGTCCAGGCCCTGGTCCAGCCAAGTCACATTTATGTCACACTTGTCCCAAATCAGTTTGACACCACTGACTTACAGAGTCATCATAAATCAGCTGTGACAGCAAACCCCCCTTTAATCCATTTTCCTCCAGAAATTTCATATACAAATCCCATTCACATTTATTTCAAAGGATAAAAAAATTGTTCCCATTCCTCAAGAAACCATAGGCGAACCACAGGTAGAAACCTTGAACAAGGATAACAGACCAGCTTGCATAGCAAGTATGGAAATTGCAGTGTATTCTCCCAATGGGATATGTGTTCCCCTCCCCACAGCAGCCATTTCTAATCCTTGGAAAAGTTGATTCCCAGAATCACAGGACCTGTGTGGAGTAATATCCATGTAGGTTGGTAGGAAAGGGGGCATGGGGCAAAATTACTGCCTTCGTTCTCTTCCACCAGGAGAGCTCAGTTGACAGAAGGCAGAATTTCAACCCAGGCAAGATATGTATGCTCTATTTTTGCATTAGGGATTCTTTCCCTTTGACCCTTCACTCGTATTTGAAAATTTTCAACAAAACCTAGCCATAGGTTGCTTTTAAGCTTTCCAGGTTGAATGTCCTACTGAAATAAGAGGACAATTCACTAAAACTCCACTTTCAGAACCCTTCATTGATTATGTATCTGGTGCGATAGAGACTGTGATCATGTTTTGCTATTTTGTGCCACCAGATCTCTCTGGATTAGTCCTACTTTGTCTAAATATCAGTTCCCTCTGAAAACCTGAGCACTATTGTTGTTATTGGCAGATCTTGATCCAGAAACAACCCAACCTGTTGCTAATTATTTGACAATAATGATCTCCCTAAAATGTTGTTGATTTATGACAAACTGTATAGATCCACTGTTACATATTGTTTTTAATGCGCTGCAGACTTTATGAGGGTATATGTATTTTATTGATCTGGCATTTTTTGTCTTGTCAAGTTATACTGGTTCATCTGTTTCGATTTGTTGCGGTGTACCGACTTTACGCTTAAGATCTTTGATCTTACAAGCTTAATATAAAAAGAAAAGGTTCGAACCCTTCCTCCACTGCAGTATTCTGACCTGAGTGGCAATTACTCCACATGGATCCTTGAAATGTCAGGAATTTACTTTTGCAGGATCAAAAGGGGAAGGGGAATGTGGGATCTACTCTCAGCACTTTCTACTGATGGATCATTGTATCCAGTAAAATACATATGCCCCATAAGGCCTATATGCTTAACGTTGGCACAGTCATACTGACAAACCTACAACATTTGCCCTGCAGCAATAAAGATTAGAAAACAGTTTGACTTTTTGTGTGTGTGAAAATGAAAGCTGAGATTCTCAGGAGATTGAAATTTGCAGCCAATTCTTTATTTTGTGGGTTTCCAGCACTTGCATATAGATATGTGGCCTCCACTCAGTCACAGCTAGTGCTTCATAGAATGTTCTTTCCAGTGCACCGGTGCTACAATTGTGATGTACAGCATCACAGTCTGGCAGACATACTAGCACTTCCATATAACATGACAACTGGAGATTTAACTTGCTTTTGCGTAGAGCAATCAAAATTTGAATCAATGAGTCTAATTTAGCCTGACCTTTCCTTCAGTCCAGCTCTTCAGTTTAAATAATCAGCACTCCAACCACTCCTCTTTCAAACGGAGAAGTCATCGAGACTCAATTCCTTGCCCCCAGTCAACTTTAACTACATTCTCTACTTCTGGTTAAGGAGCCTTTATCCCAGAAAACGGGCTACCCAATCAGAATGCAATTATAATCTCTGATTAAAGCATTTAACCAAGTTGACAACCATGATATTTGCAAAATGTATTTTTCTCCAAGTGAGCTCCAAAAGATGTCACTGTGTCACTTTCAACAAAGAGATTGTTCCTGACATTAGCTTCTAATGGAAATGTTCAGCAAATTCATACACTCCAGATAAATGAAACACTTTAATAAAAACTAGTTAATGGTGCAGGGGGTGAGGGAAGAAGATACTTAGGCTTATCAGCTGACACACACACCCTCCTCCAAGTCTTTGGCTAATGCCTAATTCACATGCCGAGGGTTTCCACAGAGATTTCCGACTGCTACCAATTAAAAACTGCCCAAAGTGACATACAGACTATAGGTTAGATCCTACAAATCTGTTACGCTAGCAGCAGAGCATTTTTTTTGCAGCAAGGAGCTTTTCTCTTGATGCAAGAAGATTAAAAAAAACTGTCTTGTGCTTCAGGAGAAGGATTCTTGGAACAGAAGAAAGCATTGCTGCTCCTGAAATGGACCCAAGTTATCAAACCTTATATAAAATCTATAGCAAAGCAACAAACAGTACATTATTCCACATTCTTGAGTGGTAAGACATTTTAGGACTAAGTTTCCTTTTGGATGAGAGAGCAGTGAAGATGTACATTCATACTATCTATACCAGGGGTAGGGAACCTGCGGCTCTCCAGATGTTCAGGAACTACAATTCCCATCAGCCTCTGTCAGCATGGCCAATTGGCCATGCTGGTAGGGGCTGATGGGAATTGATAGTTCCGAATTTTATCTGGAAAGCCTGAGGTTCCCTATCCCCCGATCTATTAGAGGTCACCTGGTATTGATAGGAAGTCCCTTTAAAAGAACCTCCATCACATTTTTTTGAGAAAGGTATCACAGCTGACTTATGGCAACCCCATGGGATTTTCAGGTCAAGAGACATTCAGAGATAGATTGCCATTTCCTGCCTCTGCATTACAACTGTGGTCATCCTTGGTGATCTTTCAATAAAGTATTAGCCAGGGCTGACTCTGCTTAGCTAGTCTGGGCTAGTTGGGGAGCTTCATAAACTGAGCTAAACACTGTAAAATCTGTAACAAGACAATTATATTTCTTATATGGTAATGCGCAAAAGGTTTGTTAAAAATTTAAAACACAGGGGCCCTTAGAGAAATGCAGGGGATTACACATTTTTAAAAACTGATATAGACTGCTGCACAGATCTCAGACACTGTTGATGGTAACAGTCATTATAAATTATCAGTAAATACACAGTAAATACACAGTAAATACACAGAGCCCTTAGGGGATGGGGCGATCTACAAATATAATAATAAAATAAAAAAAATAAAATAAAATAAATACACATTTAAGCCTATTTGGCCTTCCTCAGTGGTCATCAATGTAAAACAATATTCTAAAGGAAAACACATACAGAAATCCACCTAAAGGTATTTTTATCTGAAAATGGGAAACCCTTATATCTAGTGTGGCCTGATTTGCCTAGTCACACAAACCATGGGTCTTTCACCAGTGAAACTGGCTCATGCTGAAATCTAGTATTTGATCACTAATGTGTGTAACATCAATCAATGGCCAATTTTGCACAAGGTGTTTGCTGCGAGGTGGATGTGAATGTCAGCCACGGCAAGATTTCTTGTATAGATATATCTCCTCTAGCCCCACTTTCACTTTCCACTCTTTCCACGGTGAGCACATTCACTTATAGCACAATTTAATTTTGCTTCATTGCTAGAGTGAGACAGATTTGCCAGTGGGCATAGCTTTGCCCCGGATCTCTTTCCTCCACCCTCCCCATTCCCTTGGCCAAAAACATTTAACCTACTGATGCCTCAATTAATGTAATTTTCTTATAGGTATCTCATTTTTATTTACAGAAATTTACCAGTAGCTGCTGCATTTCCCACCCCTCGACTTATATGCGAGGTCAATAAGATTTTTTTCCCAGGCCGTTTCTGCGGCATCGTGGTCAAGCCATGCTCTTGCCCATCGCTAAGGAGTTCTGCTGAAGCGTGGAGCAAGGCCAAGCTCAGAGGCCTCGCAGGAGAGGCTGACTCCACATCGAGCTCCTCGTCCCCCTTCTCCGCTGACTCCACTCCGATTATCTCCGTGCATTAAGCCTGCTGGTTGTGGAAGCTCGCTTCGACGCTGCCCTCCGACCCCTGGAGGTCGGATATGACAGTGTAAGGGCTTCCTATGGCCAACAAGCGGCTTTACCCACGGAGACTATCGTGAGTGAAGGCGAAGATTAGACAAGCGATCTTCAGCCCAGTAGCGGTGTCTACCTGTAGCCGCTTGGGGCAGCTTCCGCTTCAACAACAACCCTTGCTAAAGGGGTTTGTTGTTTGAGGAAACCTGGCCTTGACGCCGCCCTGGGGAAAGCGCCCAGTCAGGTCGGCGCTGGCTGCAAGCGCCTTAAGCAGCCCGCCCTCGAAGGTGCGAATCGGGCGGCCTGGGGCGTTTTTACCGCCCCAGGCCGTGCGATTTTTTTTGGAGAAAGCACGTCGAAACGGCCCCAATTTTTTGTGGTAAAATTCAGTGCCTCGACTTATATGCGGGTCGATTTATACACAAGTATATACGGTAAATCCTCTTGATTACCAGAGAAGAACATACTGTCTGTTATGGTTGGTGACCTACATTTCCCCTGAATTGGTAGGAACTGCAAGACATACTGTCAGAAGGCTTGCAAAGACATCAAAGTAGTAAGGGTCAACTATCTCAAAAGAGCAACAGGATCAGCTGCCCTGAGGCCCATGTTGGGTAGTGATACAGCCCATGGAGAAGGAAAGAGAATAAAGAGCAGGCTACTTGCATTGATAGTTACTCCTGACCACCACCACCCATGCTTGGGGTTCCAGCTCAACAATGGCAACTTGTGCTCACTCCATCCAAGTCTCAGGCAGCTGGCTTCCTACTTGATGGGTCACCCCTGGCTTGACCCTGGCAGGGCAGGGTGGTGAGGGGAACCTGGTTGGGGCTCTTTTTCCTGGGGTCCCTAATGCACTGATGAGAATAGACCAGGTCCTTGTACAGGCAGCTTGATTTTTGTTTATGTTACTCTGCCAAACAGCATGTACGCTTTTAGTACTATGTTAATAAAAACAGAATTACAGTTGTTTTTCCTGGGCTGCTGATAGTGGTGGGAATTGTTGTATATAGTATGTTGGACAGAATTGATCACTCCCTATATACTGTCAGTAATGTTAATAATTGGTAAAATCAAGCAAGACTACCCGAATATGTTCATCCTATCTACCCATGCAGCACATATTTCTCTTTAAATGTTATTGCTTATCTTTTTCTATTAGTTTTTTGCATTGGTATTGCTGCTGTCACTTAATACATTTCCCTGTTATAGATTAACAAACCCATAACATCGTTTGCCATAGGCAAATCATGATACATCTACCGTTGTTGAGTCACATGGTAATGACTGATGATGCCTCTTCTATGCAAAATAGTCCCAAATTGAATATATAGATCAGTGTTATGTCATTAAAATCTAGAATGCAACACGGAAAAGCACTGCAGTTCATATTGTCTCCCTCCCTCCACAGTCGGCAGTTGGTATTTGCTGAGAATCTGCCAGGATCTCAATAGGATTAATAAAGTGAGGCTGAGACAATTTTGATTCTTGTACAGGTCAATGTTGAGTTCAAATGCTATTGTCATGCATTTGCTGCATTGACCCCAGAGAACTGAAGATAGAAATGCCATAGAGATGAGATTTTTATTATGTCTGGGAAGAGTACTGAAAGGTTGCTTACTGTTGACTCTACTAATCTGGTTGAGCTATGCAGATGCTACACAACTGTGGCACCACAGAAGGAAGCATTTAGGATCAGGGTACAATAGATTATTCCTAGATCTTCCCTATATCTTCATTCCCACTCAGCATATACACATGGGGGTGGATTGGCCTATGCCAATCCTGCCTTTTTTCCAAGGAGTTCAAGGTGGCAAACATCTCACATTAATTTGCCCTCACAATGATCCCGTGAGGCTAGTTAAATTGAAATTGACTTTCCCAATGTTATCCACTGAGTTAATGGTGGTGGTGGTGGTGGGTTAATGCCAGCCTCCCTTCTCCCAATCTAACACTAACCACTGCATGCACTGTATCTCAACACATTATTGGCAGCTCTCCTAGTTGTTCCAAAAACTATTGAATTTAAGCTGCATTGAACCATCTGATGGGCATACTGGAAAATGTAAATCATCACTTGATGCCATAATCACACCATGATTTCACGTGCATAGGCAAAACTGCCCATGAGGAGCTAGTAAAACATGCTCCTCTGAATTATATTAATGTTTAGCATTTTTGTTGAACTGTCATGTGCTCAAACACTTTGCATATGTTATCTTATACTCCTTATGAGACCTAACATAGTGTAGTGGTTAAGAGCAGTGGACTCTAATCTGGAGAACTGGGTTTGATTCCCCATTCCTCCACATGAGTGGCAGACTCTTATCTGGTGAAAATGGTTTTTTCCCTGCTCCTACACATGAAATCTACTGGGGGACCTTGGGCTAGTCACAGTTCTTTGGAACTCTCTCAAGTACCTCACAAGGTGTTGATGTGGGGAGAGGAAGGGAAGAAGTTTTAAAGCTGTTTTGAGACTCCTTATAGGAGAGAAAGGCTGGGTACAAATCCAAACTCCACTTCCTCCTCCTCCTCCTCCTCCTCCTCTGCTTCTTGTGTATTTACTTATTTTAAATCAACCAAATAAGTAATACAATATAAAACATTCAGTACTAAAACAGTAATAAATAAGTAGCAGGAAACCAACCAACACTCCAATAGTGAAATCTTAAAAACACTTTCTCCTGTGGAATCTTAAAAAAAAAAAAAAAAACACCCACTGGCTGGTTTCTTTTCAATTTGCCTCCCCATGAATAAAGGAGCCCTGCCAGAAATACTAGTATAGCAGTTCACAAACCACTAATCTATTTGGCACATATCTGCCTGTCTTGTATTTAATTTATTGTTTTCATATCATTTTTATGCCTTTGTTATAAATGCTTAAGGACTGAAAGAATGTGCAATTGAGCCAACAGATGGTGCTAAAGAATCTCTGGGAAATCTTCTGAGGCAAATATTGCATAGTTCTTTCTGGGACTGCTGGTGCGGTGCAGAGAGAAAAGGAGAGCTGGGGGGGATTTAAATAACAGATGAGTTTTGTATTTACACTAAGGCAATATAAATGTAAACAATTTAATTTTCGCAGATAACTACAGTTTCTGAAAATGGATTAATTAGATATTAGCAGCTCAGTGGGATCTCTCAGAGTTAAATGTGATAAATGGAAAGGACATTCTCCAAGAGTTGCATTACATTTTGCAATTACATTAGACTCTATTGCTAACCTTCCTTGCCCATTTAAGATGGATGCCAAACAGCAGGAATAAACTGGAGCAATTATGTAGATTGAAGAAAGCAGCCTTTCCATTTTGCATGACGCTTTCAGATACTCTTGCTTTGGTTTGTACTTTATTAGAATTTCCCTAGGCTACAGAGATCATTTACAACCTACAGCGAACACCCATAGTTGAGTGGCATAGCTGCAGTGTATGCTTTACCTTCAAATTGTCTCACTGTGAATTCCTGCAATTTTCCATCCCCCTCCTGGCAGTAGCAACTGTCAGTCTTCCATCATCTGCCATCACTTGAGGAAGGGGCCACGTCTGCCCTCTCTAAAGGAGGAAGTCATAAAATTCCTTCAAAAACTGCCAATAGCAAAAGACAGGGCCACATTCTACCTTCACTTTCCATCCACAAGAAAAGGCCGCTTGGTGAGTTTTTGATGAGTTGCACCTGCATTTATCTGACCCAACTCAGTTTTTCTGTGGTTATACAACTGCGGCAGGGAATGTCATTTTCAAGATCGGAGAGAGCTCTTTACTGCTTGGAACTGTGGCACAAAGGAAGGGGTTGCTCCTAACTTCCTCCCACCCATATCAGTCACAAGCCTTTATTGGCATAAAATAAACATACAAAATCAGCATACAAAATTTGCCCATTATTGCTCACAATTATAGACACTGGTACTAAAATACTAAATACTAAAATATATACATGGTCCTTCTGTAACTATAGGACATTCCTTCAGCTAAGTTAACTCACTTAAACGTCATCGGATACTGACAGAAGCTAGAAAAATTACTGCTGGCTATATGTGGTCATAATACATAGACATTGGTTGGTATTCATCTAGACTTACGTCTATTATTGTTAGCAGAAATTTTGCTACATTCTCACACACTGTGGGATCCATGTTGTTCAAAAGCATAGGTATCTTAAGAGCATCAGTTAGATTGTTATACAGAAATGGGATAAGTGCAGATTGTGACATTCTGATTTTGCAAACCTTACACAATGAAAGAGGGTATGATCGAGTGTCTCCACCTGACCCATATTGCATGGACATAGCCTCCTCTGTTTATCAATTTGTTGATATCTGCCATAGAGCAGCATAGAAGGCATTAGATTGAATCTGGCCAGTGTTAAAGCTCTTCTTAATTTAGGGTTGGTGATCCACTGTAAATAATTGGCCATGTGTCCTTGTTCAATTGGAATAAGCAGGGTCAGGGGGGAACACGTTTTCCTCTTGGCTGTTATCATATCCGGATACGCTTGGTCTAATAGCTTAGTTTTCAAGCAGCTATATACTTCTGATAGGGAAAGAGGGACTAACGACTCTAATGAAAAGCCAAGAGTGTTGATTTTTTCCCTCAACTAGTTTCAGTTTCACCCAGAATTTGCATAGTCGGAAAGCATGAGGGGTAGCAAACTGGAGTGATCCTGCAAATAGTGGATACGTAGCCAGTATCTGACAGTTCTCAGCCAGGCCATCGTGGCATATGATATTTGCCCGAGTTCTAAACATAGGGCTGCATATGAAGCACAATTTGGTAAGCCCATAATTTTGTGGAAGAAACGGGACTGGGCTGTGTTTATATTTTTGTTTATAGCTCCGATCCAAATAGGTGCTCCATAGAGGAGCTGAGAGCGCATTTAGCATTGAACACCTTCAATGCGGATGGTATATACTGGTGGCCCACAGTGAAAAAGAAACGCTGAATTGCTAGGGCACTGTTGTTAGCTGCAGCGAGTGCTAATTTCCTATGTACTGCCCAATTAAGATTGCTAGTAAGAGTTATGCCCAAATATTTGAACTGGTTAACTTGTTCTATGGGTCTGTTATTGATGGTCCATGTATGACTAGGGGGTCTTCTAGCGAAGACCATTATTTTGGTTTTTTCATAGTTAATTACCAGTTCGTTCCTCTTACAATATTCAGCACAGCAATTTAAGAGACGAGTGAGACCAACTTTAGTGTGGGAAAGAAGAACGGTGTCGTCAGCATACAGTAACGCGGGCACGTGTTTAGTGCTTAGTTTGGGAACATGCCCATTGGCCTTCTGGAGGGTTGGCACTAGATCACTAAGGAATATATTGAACAAAGTGGGGGCCAATGTACAGCCTTGTTTGACCCCTCTGGTTGTGATGATATTTTCTGTGAGCGGTCCTTTTGTTGCGGCTCTTATTCTGCAGCTAGTGCAAGTGTGTAGCTGTTTTATAAGAAACAGTAGTCTGGGGTCCATGTGTAACGCCGTCACTCCCACCCATATCAATTTGGGAAGCTGAAACAGACATGGCAGGGAGTTGCTTACATAATGTTGGAGTGGCATAAGCTCAGAATACTATCTCTGATCTTCAAAATGACATTTGCTGCAGCATGGCCTGATTGCAGGGAACACAAGTTTTGTTGGGGAAACCCAGTCAGAACTTGCCCCCCCCCCCCACCAAATAATGTCTACTTTGGCCCTTATAAGGAAGGGGATTGATGCTGCTTGAGCCTCTTGACAGTGATGGATGCATCCAATATGGTGGCTTAGTTTTTCAAGGCACAATTCCATCCCTCTGACAGCATGCTATTAGGCTCCAGCATACAGTTTGGGAGTCACTGGAGGTGTGGTCACTGGACAATAATGGGTATGGTGGGACCAACTAGACCGATAAGGCAACACACTATTCTCATAAATGAATACCAAGTCTTTCTTCTGGCACTGTTGCCCTTTTACTGAGAGCCAGTGTGGTGTAGTGGTTGAGAGCAGCAGACTCTGATCTGGAGAACTGGGTTTGATTGTCCAACCTCCGCATGAGTGACAGACTCTAATCTGGTGAAGTGGATTTGTTTCCCCACCCTGCTCATGTAGCCTGCTGGGGGACTTTGGGCAAGTCACAGTTCTCTCAGAACTCCTTCAGCCCACACAAAGTCAGGCAATGACAAACCACCTCTGAATGTCTCTTGCCTGGAAAACCCTTGCAAACAAGGTGTCTATTGTGGGGAGTGTAGGGAAGGAGTTGTAAGCTGCTTTGAGACTCCTTGTGGTGGAGAAAAAGTATAAATTCAACTCCTCCTCCTCCTCCTCCTCCTCCTCCTGTTTTCACGTCTTGCCTTAGCTTTTGCTTGCATTTGCATCTATGTCCTTCCCATTCTAATACTCTGAACTGTAGAAGCACACATACCACAGCAGCCTTTGAAAGAAACATGACTCTCTGTATCTATGTGGAAAAAAAATTCTGCCTTCTGCAATGTGCTGCCCTGAATTGCTATTTCTGCATGAAACTACCAAATGCTGAGACAGACCATTGGTCTATCAAGGTATGTATTTTCTACTGTGACCAACAGCGGATTGCATGCCGAGGTCTTTAATGTCACCTGGCCTTTTAAACTGGAGATAGCGGGGACTGAATGTGGGATCTTCTTTCTGCAACTGAGTCATAGCACCTCTCTTAGAATTATCAAGGGGCTGTAGTTTAATACTGGAGACCAACTTTGTAAGAAGTGAGATGCCCTCCAAAGTTACCGGTATGTGGCATCAATCAACCCACCCCTGTTTATTACTTCCCTTAACATCTAGCTTTTACACATCTCCTACATAAGTTAACTATATTGTTGTATTTGTCTTAAAGATACATACTAGCATCACAGGTATGGGCCAAAGTAATATGTAAGCCCAGTGTTAGGTAAGATTTCTTCTGGATCTGTGCCTAAAAATATTATTGGGAGCCATTACACTTGGTAACCCAAATTAAGAATCAGATCCTGTATTTTAGATGTCATGTTAAAACCACATAGCTGGAATATTTTCTCTACTGCTGCAGCAAATGATCCTTTTACTCGTTTTTCATTTCTGAATGTTAGCATGAGCTGAGAAATGATTATTTGTGCTTTTTGTGATGTGCAAATATATTGGGATAACAAGGCATCAGCTATTGAAAAGGCTAAGCCAAAACATCCTTCCAATTCTGTGTGAGGTTTTCTTAAAGTAAATAAAATTGAGGATTTTAGTATTCTACTGTGCATGCACTGTGCCATAAAAGCTGTAAGAATATGAACGAATATGCTTTACGGATATGGCTTTGTTTACTTTGTGTATTGAAATAAAATCTCTTAAAGCGGGGGGGGGGGGGGGGGAAATGAAAACAAAGAAACAACCAAGCTATACAACTGAAATACACCTGCTTCTTAATTATTTTCAGCAAGCTGTATGGTTTCTTCAAGCCTATAATTCCCTCATAATAGGTCAAGTAAAAACTGGGCAGCGTCTTGAGGCCAGACATTGCCTTTACTGAAGACTAGGAGAGTAAGCAGTCCCCAAAGGCTCAATTATAAAAACAAACATTTAGAAAAATAAAGGGGAAAAAAGGGAAGTTTGTAGAGTATGAAAACAAAGTCCCTGGTTTCTAGGTCCATAGATGGGGTATTGTCATATCATCAGACCTGTCGCTTTTGGTGGGCTCAGTTGAAAATGCTCCTCTCGACCATAACAGTATTGCAATAAGAAGGAAGCATGCTGTGCAGATAGGAGTAGAAACTAGTACTATAACTCTGGCTGGAGTTTGCCAAGTTTGCATGAGTAGCACAACACCTTCAAATGCTTTACAACACAACAGTGCAGATAATGCTCCTTTGCAATCTGAAAAGCCAACAGCGCTCCCCCCACTCCCCCAAGAAAAGGATGTATGAATTCAGGCTCTATGTTTTCCCAGAATGTTTTTGTTTTACAAACTGAGAAAAGGGCTATGTGTGTGGGAAAAAAGAACTGAATCATCATCAAGAGAAATATGAAATGCGGGTATTTTTGGTGTTATGGGTAGCCCCCAACCTTTCTCAGATATTTAAGCATGTTATCTTATACTGCAGCCTGAATGGCACAATTCTGGGGAAACTGCAGATGTGATTCTGTTACACGTAAATACTGGTTGCTGCTGCTTTATGAGATATAAATGGCCACCAATCTTCATCTATATTGACTGGTGTGTGTCTCTGTGTGTGTGGGGTTCAAATTCAGAAATCATAAGCTTACAGTTACGTCTCAAACATTTTAGAAAAAGCACCCGTTGATGGGTGAGAAAATGCTGGTCTGAGATTTTGTCTCCTTACAAATACCTGCATACCCAACACCAATGGATTATGCCTGAATTATATACCTTTATAATTTTGCAGTTAACTGTTTCTGTGCTTTCATGGCACCTGTGTGAGTCAGGCAGCTTGTGAAGGTGTAATATATTGGATATGTGAACTTAAAGAAGAAGCAGAGTTTGGATTTATACCTCACTTTTCTTAACCATATGGAATCTCAAAGCAGTTCACAATTGCCTTCCCTTTCCCTCCCCACAACAAACACCTTGTGAGGTAAGTGGGGCTGAGAGAACTCAGAGAACTGTGACTAGTCCATCCTCACATACTAGGCAGCATGTAAAGGACTAGGGAATCAAACCTGGTCCACCAGATTAGAGTCCACTGCTCTTGTGGAGGAGTGGGGAATCAAACCCGGTTCTGTAGATTAGAGTCTGCTGCTCTTAACCACTACACTACGTTGGCTCTCTCTAAAACAGAATCTATATCCAATTTACAGATCAATCTAAGAACTTTTTTTTTCAGGGGGTAAGCCTATCTAAGTAGGATTCTGAGTAGACCTGGTTATGAGTACTCTCTACATTCTCAAATGCAAAAATGCATTAGAGAAAGGGGAAAGATGTGGGACTGGCAGCATTGGGGAACCTGGGAGGCACTTGCAGAGTCAGAAAGGTGTACTACTGTCTTGCTATGGAATCATGAGGTCTAGAAATGTTTCCAAAATATTTGTAAAAAACTTGAGATCTTTAGAAATTCCCATGAGAAGGGCAATGAAGAATAGAGTGCATGAGCTGCACGTGGAAAGACTTTGTTGCGCTGATGAAACCTGTAGATGGAAAGGATAAATTTATATGTGGACAGGAAAGAGCAGGGACCAACCACCAAGGAGAGGAGTAAAACAAAAGAGAAACTAGTTTGGCATACAAAAAAACAATGGTTTAAAGAAAAAAATCCAGTATGCAGTGGGCTCAGGTCCATGAATGTTTATGCCGCAAGCTTTAAGCTGTCACCAAATTCTTTGTTGTTGGTTGCAACAGCTAACATTGCTGTCAAATTTCACTTGCTTGAGAAGCAAGGCTCCAGCCCAGTTTTAAAAGGCCTGCAGGTTATGTCCACCTATGGCTGATGGTCCTGACAATGGAGCTCAGTTCAAAGAGTCAGAAAATCCAAGGAACAGGAAAACTCTATAATGAGTGTTGGGAAAATTTCAAGTAGTAAACAAATTGCGTTCTCCTAGATATAGGGTGTAATGATGTTTTTGAGAGTAGAATTTCCAGCAGCAGTAAAGCAAGAGCACGATTCTATGTAAAATATCAAGCAGAGTGAAATGTTGTTACATTTTTCATTTAAATTACTCCTGCGTGCTAATATTCCTGTAGTTCCACCTAAAGATTTTAATATACTTGATTGATTAGGTATACTTAGGAAATGTTAAGAGCCCCGTGCTGCTGCATATGCTGATCATTTTTAAATTGCCGCACATATCTGAGAAATTGTTAATTGATCTCCTTCAGGGCCTCTTCCATTAGGAACGCAAAAGGTTCTGTGAGCTGATGCTGTTTTGCCCCCAAGAAGGTTTTCCTTGTGATTGATTAAATCAAAGGAAATGCTCTTTCGATTTGCTAAGACTTCATTGACTTTAAACTCTCACAGTCGTACAAACTTGACTACTTCTGCACTCATAAATGTGAAAGATGGATGCAGGGCATATGTCTTCCCTCCCTTTTCATTGTTGTATTGTTAGGTTGGGAGAGAGAGTTGCAAAAGTCTCTTCTTTTGATATGACTATCTCAGTGACAAAGAAAGTAAGCTTCAGGAAATTGGCTGCTGGAAATCTTTGGTAGGATTAAGTTTTATTAAAGGGTCAATATTGGATGGAAGGTGACTCCTGACTAAGCATTGTGACAAAGCATCTCTCAGCATTGGTCTGTCTCCTCCTTTTTTTAAAACAATAAAATCTCCTCTTTCCCAGCTGGTGACAGCCTATCAGTCCTACTTGTCTTTGGTGACATTGGCACAGGAGGTGGGTAATTGTGCTTCTTCCAGCTAATAATGTCTGTTAACATTTTAATTAAAATGCAAAGGTGACAAAAGAGACAAAGTATGCACTAGGTCCTTCCTCATGAGGCTTCCTGAGCCAGCTAAAATTGTGTGACAAGCTGTTGACTATGGAGGAAGTTGATTTAGAAAAGAGAACTGGCATGCGTAAGAAGTGTCCTGATGGGTCAGAGCAGTGGTTCATCTACTCCAGAACTTGGTTTCTCACAGTGGCCAAAATGCAAAAATAGAGGCCAATGTCATCCCTTTGCCAATCTCTCTTGGCCATCTAAATTAGAAAAACCATGGTGGTCAGTTCCAGGGCTTTTTGGGGTGGGGTGGGTAATAGAGCAAATGCTCTACAATGAGCATGCTGGAAAATATAGACTACTGGTTTGCTACCTGGCTTTCATAAGTTGTGCAAAGTGGGTTTTTTAAACTGCAGATGTGTCTCTGTTACATGTAAATACTGGTTGCTTTTTTTTGGTATTTCTGCTCTTTTTAATATTCAAAAATCTTCTGCCCCATTGTACTGCAGGCAATGAGAGATGGTTTAAAAAAAATGGTACCACCTTGCCTTTGGAATGTCTTCCCCTTTGAGGGTTACCTGAGGCCTGCCTTACCGTCGTTAGTCACCAGGCCCAAACATTCATTTTCACCCAAGCATTGAATTCAAGTCTTCCATCACTTTACGCTATTTTTATTATCTGCTTCTTGCTGGAGAGCTGTTTTAAGGACAGCACTTAGGCTGTTCAGTGCTATTTTTATGCCCCTGCCTTGTTTTTGTTAGTTTATTTTATTACCAGTAATTCTTATCATGTTTAGGATAGGATCGTTTTGTCGCCTGGAGAGGAAGAATAGCTATGTTCAAAGCAAATACATTGCCTTTTAATAAATCCCCATTTTACATTTTAAAATGTTCTGATCAGGGCCAGATTTCTCTATAGACTTGACAGGCTGAAGCTTGGGGCTTCAAAATTTAGGGGGCCTCTGGCCAAGTTGTATAATATTTTTTGACACTGTCACTGGCTTTTCTAACACCTGCTGCCATAACGCACGGTAGCCTCTTGACAACACTTCAGTAATTTTCCTTAGGTGACCCTGAGTCCACTAGGGGAGCTAAAGGGTAAGGATATTTCATATAAAGAAGAAAAGGTGCAATCTTTTCAAATTGATTGAAGGGCCTGAAACTGCAGGTAGTTCCCCTCAGAAGCTACGTATTAACATTCTATGTATGAGAATGTCTTCTACCAATTGCTGGAAGGTGGGGGGGAAGGGGGATGGTGTTTATATTAATTGGCTGTGGGGCCAGAAGTGAGTCTCTGGTCCAACACAGCTGAGTTAGTTTTAAGAAAAACTTAGAATTAGCAAACACCCAAGAAACAGTTTTTGGAAAAGAAGATTAGTTTACTGGACAGCATAAGAATCTGGCCAGGGTGTCCTCTTAAGGTCAAGAGGCACACCCTTGATACAAAGGGACCAAGTTTTATAGACACAAAATTACAAACGTCACACAATCATCATAGTTCATACCTCTTTCACGTGATGCAAGCATGTTCAAATTCCATTGGTCAGATCTGTCTTTGGTCACAATAAGACAAACCCCTTATTCTACGTCACACGCTACATGCTGTTAGTGCGTGCTGTCTCTCTGTGCCTATACAGAGGGCAGCAGCCATAAAGTAGCCATAACAAGTTATTCTTGGTTGGCTCTCAGAAAGAGAGCTATGGCTCTAGGGCATCAGGCTTAACATACTTTTAGGTCATAAACCTTTCTTTACCATTTAGAACTGATTTAACTTCAAATGATTTACAAATATAGATTCTAACAACAATTATACTTTCGATTCTAAGACAATAAAATTATGATCAAATACAAGTAAATATGAATCACTTATTTATCATTTGTGTTCATTTAACTATATAGAAGAACACTTTTCCCTTATTTAATTAATCACATTGATTTAACTATCCCATATTGCGGGTCCTTACCCACAAAAACAAGGTAATAAAATTTATATGGCTTCTGTCATATAGTAACCTGTATTTACAAGTTTCCAAAGATGTTATCTGTATTTGCCTGCATCTCTGCTAGTAAGCTGGTAAGATGCAGGCCTCTGATCACTTACACAGAGCCATTTTGATTCAACAATCCTTGGTTCAGACATTTCCATGTGAATTAATCTTCCTGGATTAAATACAAATTTCATACATTCAGGTCCATCCCCACAGGCTATTAGCCTGTATGTGCTGCCAGCAGGCAGGGGTGTGGCCAAATTTGACCTCACAGGGCAAAGCAGGCAGCAAGCACAAGCACAGTCATGTCACAGTCCAATGAGTCAAGGCAGGCTGCAAGCAAGGCATAGTCAGGTCACAGTCCAATAGGTCAAGGCAGGCTGGGAATCACTGAAGAACCAGGCACGTGGCAGTGACAGGTAACCCACTTGTTGCACTCAGGCAGAAGCAAACTCACAGCAAGGCTTACCATATACTCATGTATAAGTCAACCCGCATATAAGTCGAGGCACCTAATTTTACCACAAAAAACTGGGAAAACTTATTGACTTGCATATGTCAAGGGTGGGAAATGCAGCAGCTACTGGTAAATTTCAAAAATAAAAATAGATACCAACAAAATTACATTAATTAAGGCATCAGTAGGTTAAATGTTTTTGGATATTTATTTTGAAGAAAAACAGTTAACTAGCTCTGTAAGTGGAAAAGAGGGTCAACAAAAACAATATGGTCTCAACAATAACTTTAAAAGTACAAAAACCTTAGCTTAACCAGCAACGAAGCTAAAACACAAGAGTTAAAATCCTTCAAAACTGGGTTTTTGGTCAGGGGAGGAATGTTTATGTTAGCAGTACCAACATTTCAGAGTATCTTTAGGAGATCCTCCTGATGATACCACCCAGGTGTGGTGAAGTTTGGTTCAGGGGGTCCAAAGTTATGGACCCTCAAAATGTAGCCCCATCTACTATTAGCTCCCATTGGAAACAATGGGGGATGGGGCACCCCCTTTGGGAGTCCATAACTTTGGACCCCCTGAACCAAACTTTACCAAACTTGGGTGGTATCATCAGGAGTATCTCTTGAAAAACCTGTGAAATTCTGGTGCCGCTAGCCTAAAAACTGCACCCCCTGGTGGCCAACAAAGTAAAAACCCTAAAATGTTTTTTAAAATACACCTGACTCGCATGTAAGTTAAGGGGGGCTTTTTCAGCACAAAAAATGGGCTGAAAAATTTGACTTATATGCGAGTATATACGGTATATAGAGAGCCTTGTTCAAGGGACTGGGATTCTGCAAGGAGTTTAATTCTCATCAGATGCAGACTTCTAATCTCTCATATCTTGCTGCCAAATGAGTATTCCTCTGCTTCTGCCACCTATCCACAGCTGGCTCATCACTGTGTTCCCTCAGGCAGGGGTAGGGAACCTGCGGCTCTCCAGATGTTCAGGAACTACAATTCCCATCAGCCCCTACCAGCATGGCCAATTGGCCATGCTGACAGAGGCTGATGGGAATTGTAGTTCCTGAACATCTGGAGAGCCGCAGGTTCCCTACCCCTGCCTCAGAGGATCTGCAGGCTCCTCCACCTGCATGTTGTTAGGCAGGGAAGGGCTGGGAGTTGGCTCTGCTGCCTGGTCTTCCTCAGGAGCAGCCAACTGTGGCTGCTCAGGTTCTGCCTCTGAGTCCTCTGTGTCCTGGTAAGTACCCAGGGGCTGCCTCATGACATCTTATTTTTATTCCACTTATTCCATGCCTTATTCTATGATTTATTCCATGGGCTGGTCTTTAAATGTGGTGAACTGTTTTGCTGTTGACTGTTTCCTTAATACAATGAACTGTTTCAGCATTATCAGTGAAATTTATACCTTCTTTTCATCTTCCACAAAGAGATGGGCAGTTCTAAAATCATTTTTGCAGCCTCAGTCAAAAGTGCCTAAATATTTGTCAGACATTAGGTGGAAGGCACATGTAAAGGTCATAGAAGCTGTTTTGGAAAGTTACAGTGTTGTTACTGATGCTCTCGGTCATTTGTATTCTGATGTTGATGGGAAGGGCTTCAATCAGGCTTCAATCTTTTGCAGCAAATGGAAGAACTGGAATTTGAGTTTATGCTGCATTTTTGGACCTGTGTGTTAGGTCATTTTTTACCGTTGTTTTATCAAAAGACTGTGTTTTTTACATACAGTGCATAGAATTTCACCACAACTTGTGCAATGTTGGGGTTTATGTCTTCAAGCAAGACTTTTATATGGAAGGAATTTGTTTCAGCTTCACCTGTATGTGTGAACTGGGTTAACAAAGGAGAAATTAGAGAGCTCCTTCCCTCTCTGTAAAATTTGCAGTGGAGAAGGATGTGTGCAAGAGATTCCACAGCCCCTGAATTCTGATACAACTTCTTAAACTCACATGGGATTTTATAAAACTTCCCAAATAATATAGCCACAGGAAAGGCATCAAAGTGGGCTCTATAGAAAGCCCAATGCCATTTATTGAAGTAATAACAGAAAAATAAGTAGCTGCAGAGATGCTTTCCCAAGAGTTCAGAGGTTTGTATAAGAGCGGTTATAGTTCATTATTTGACTGTAATTTGATGTCATTCCACCGCTCACAAACGAGGCACATTGCTTTCTGTTTACCAAGGTCCAATAAATACATAGGATCAAAGCCAATCCACCTAAGTTTTTGAATTACCTTAGCACACCAGGTTGAATGAGGTGCTGCTGCCAAAAATAGAGATAATAGACCCAGTTGATTTAAATGCACCTTGAACCAGTATTTAATGGTCGCCCTGCAGATATATCACTCCACTTTCACTAGCTTGGTCTCTAGTCTTAACACAACATTAGGTGTATATTTGGGTGTGTTAAACAGGGCTCTAAGAAAACTGGAGAGTGCTTGCTGTAATGGTGTGAAATTATATACCGTTCCTAATTGGGCACCTTAAGTAAGTTGGGCAAGAGACTTGGCCACAAATAACTTAATCACAGCTGGTATAAATCCACCTTCCTGCTAACAAAAAAAATCTGACAATCACCTTTGAGCTTCTTTGTGCTGAGTGAGTTACAGCTTGTATAGGTGACATAGGTTTTTTGCTGTATTGAAAAACAACTCCTAAATATTTAAAGTACTTTACTTGCTCAATATGGTGCCCATTTATCTGCCAAGTCAATTTTTTTGAAGAGTTAAAATGTACAATCATGTCTTTATGTAGTTAATGGCTAATTGTTCCTTTTGACATTGTTGGGCTAACACCTTAAGCACATAGAATGACTTCTATGTTTTGTGCTTCTGTACACATTTTTGAAGGAGACCTTGTGCATTCCTCTTTTCATCACTTGAGGCTAAACATTTCTGAAGGAAATTAATAGTGGTGTCTTTCATGGAAGCTGATGTTATCTCTAAGGACCCCAGGACTCCTCAGAACACAGTTTGAAAATATTGAGGAATGCCTACATAACATTCAGAAGTTATCCTGTGTTTATTATAGTTCCATGGTACCAGAATCTGTCTAACATCTTGATGATGTGTTACCATTGACTCTGTGTAAACTGCCTAAGCAAGTTACTGTGAGGGCCTCTGGTAGGCATTGGTGGATTTTGCACAGGTCAAATATGATGGGTGCAGGATGTGATGAAAACCATTTTGGGGAGGACTTTTGCACAGGTCCCATTCCCAAAACAAGTTTGGCCTGTTTTATTCACCTCAACCTGGGATTTTCAAAAATCACTAAACCAGTTATCTTTTTGCACAATCTGGGGTTGGAGGTGCTCCCACACAAACACAACAGACAGGAGATGCTTTATTTCCCTCCCTTCTACCTGTTCACTTTAGGTTCTGCACTGTCTATTATTATGTCAGGGAGAATCCACCTGCCTGTCATTCTGTGCTGGCCGCCCAACATGTTTGAGCAGATTCTCTGAGTGCCCTACAGTGTACGAAGTCCCCCAAGCGCGTTTTCTCCCTGTGGCAGCGAGTATGACCACCAAATAGATCTACAACAATACATTCATTATTACCCGGCCATTGCTGAGAGGTCTCTTTTTCTTTTTTAAAATTTTTTGTGTTGAACATTTGCAGCTACACAGGTGCAGCCGATTGGATTGTGGGGCAATTGGCATGACTGCAGGGGTTCATTTCTGTATACTTTTGCAGCTACGTACGTGTTGTAGCAAATTAAAGCAAGAGAGTGTCTCTGTTCAAAGGCGCAAAAGCAACTTGGATTGTTTCCATGAGTTCCAGTTGTTGCATGAATGGGTAAAGGACACACATGTGAATGGAAAAAAGGAAAATGCCTTTTTTTAAAGTGACTGCAACCTGTTATACATTTGCGCTGCAGAATCCACCATTGTGTTCCTTTATTTATTAACTTCATTTATACCTGTAAGGAATTCCATAGAAGCAGAAATAAAAGGCTTTTTGGGAGTAAAAGTCCATTTATTAAGACATCTTAGAAAGCTCAAGTACACGCAGTGGCAGGAATGACACTTCCCGCCAGAAGCACAGGTTATAACACCATTCACCCCATCCCCCCCTTCCTGCTTCCCATGGGAACGGAGTCCTCATCTCCCGCGCAGAGATAAGGTCTCCGCCGAAGAAGCTGGCCCATCGCCCGGGCTGTGGAATGCACTCAAGGTTACTTCACCATCAACACCATTGAATCCTTTACACTCTGCCTCCCTTAAAGAAGACCCCTCCCCCCCAGGTTTATGCGGAAAGGCGCGGTGGAAAGCAGAAATAAGGGTGGGGGCTTCAATATTTTCGGAATAAACCCATTGATTATACCCAGAGGAATATCCCACCCAAGAGACTAAATATTGCAAGCGTTTGCGATTAAAGCGAGAGTCCAGAATAGCGTCAATTTCGTAGTGCTTGTGACCATCAATAATAGTCGGTGGGGGCCTCTCCGGCGGGTCGTGCCAGGCATCGGAAGCGGGAGCCTCCTTGAGCAAGCTGGAATGGAAGACAGGATGAATGTTACTAAGAGAGTTAGGCAAATCTAAGCGAGCAGTGACATCATTAATCACTTTAGTAATCTGAAAAGGTCCCACAAATCTTTTGCCAAGTTTGGAGTATTTATGCACGTCTCTGAGATTTTTGCAGATAAATACACCCAGGAGCCCACACGCAGAGGAAAATCCGGCGGTGTTTATCCGCTTGCAGTTTTTGGGAGTCCTTTGCTTGTTGTAAAGCCGTCTGGTCCGCTTTCCATCCCTCGGCCAGGGATGAAATCCACTGTTGAAACTCTGGGGGGTCCAAAGCTGCTGCGGGTAGTTGTGGCAACGGTGGAAAGGAGCGACCAGACACAATTTCAAAGGTCTTTTCTTTGTACTACTATGAACTGCATTGTTGTAGGCGTACTCTGCAAACGGAATAAGCTCGCACCAGTTGTCATGGTGGTAGTTGGTGTAACAACGTAAATACTGCTCCAGGGTTATGTTCTTTCTCTCCGCCTCGCCGACACTTTGAACGTGGTAGGGCGGCGACGGCAGTGGCGGCCCCCAACAACCCCAAAAAACGCTTTCCAGAACTTTGAGATGAATTGGGGGCCGCGGGTCGGAGACCACCTTAATAGGGGCGGAATGGAGACGGTAAATATGTTGAATGAACAGCCGTGCCAACTTAGGAGCGGCGGGGATGGACGCACATGGAATAAAATGGGCTTGTTTAGAAAATAAGTCTACCACCACCCATAAAACCGTGTTGCCATGACTTTCGGGCAAATCTGTAATAAAATCCATGGGAGATGACTTCCCAAGGGCGGGAGGCCACCGGGAGAGGTTGCAACAGCCCATGGGGCTTTCCCGGGATGGTTTTGGCTTCTGCACAAACTGAGCAGCCCTTAATGTATTTCTCAATGTCTTTGCGCATTGCGCGCCACCAGAACTGCCGGCGGGCTAAATGCAGAGTTTTTAAAAAGCCAAAATGTCCAGCCGAGCGGGCATCGTGGCAAGCTTCAAGAACCTGCTTGCGGAGGGGGGGAGGCACATACCAACAGTCCCCCCTCCGCCAAACTCCATTCTCCAAACGCAATTGGGAGTCACCTTCTTCCGCTGAAGGCTCGTGCAGCCCCGCCTCTTCGAAGTTCCCGCTTGGGAAAGGAGAGACGAGGCTAGGAATGGGGGGTGGAGGAGGAGCGAACGTTTGAGATCGGGTGACAGCCAACCCCAACTGGGAGGGGAAAGAACAGTGCGGCGGAATGTCTCGTAAGGCAGCTCCACCCCCCTCGGTAGGCGCGAGAGCCAAAGCGTCAGCCAGTTTATTGGTTTTTGCAGGGAAACAATGGACTGTAAAAGAGAAACGAGAAAAGAAATCGCCCAACGGGTTGTTTTGCAGACATCTTGAGGGGGGGTGGAAAGAGCTGCCAAGTTTTATGATCCGACCAAACCTGAAAGGGGTGTTTGGCTCCCTCCAGCCAGTGGCGCCAAGTGGAGAGTGCCACTTTGATGGCCTTAGTCTCTTTATCTCCCACAGTCCAGTTGAGTTCAGCACCAGAGAATTTCTTAGACAAATAAGCACACGGAACCAGCCTACCATCTTTATTTTTTCTGCAACAGGGCTGCCCCAAGTGCTTTGTCCGAGGCATCCACGTGAACCACAAACGGGAGATCTGGGTCAGGGTGCTTTAGGATAGGTTCGGTGGTAAAAGCAGACTTTAAGAGCTGAAAGGCTGTTTGACACTCCTCAGACCAGGAAAGGGGGGGCCCCGGGCTTAGCGGACAGTGGATCTTTACCCTTAGTGCGTAAGAGGTCTGTGAGAGGGAGAGTCAGTTCAGCGAATTGGGGTATAAAGTCACGATAGAAATTAGCAAAACCAAGAAAAGATTGGAGTTCTTTGCGGTTGGTGGGGGGCAGGCCATTGGAGGACTGCGTCAATTTTAGCAGGATCCATTTTCAAGCCCTCGGGCGAGATCCGGTAACCCAAATAGTCAATGGAGGTCTGGTGAAAACTGCATTTGGAGAGTTTGGCAAAGAGAGAGTTGTCGAGCAAGCGTTTCAATACCTCCCGAACCAATGTCTCATGCTCTTCCATGGTTTGCGAGTAAATTAAAACGTCATCTAAGTATACCACAACTCCCTTGTACAATAAATCATGAAGAACTTCGTTGATAAGGGCCATAAAAGCCCCGGGGGCCCCACTTAACCCGAATGGCATTATTAAGTATTCAAACTGTCCAAACTTTGTGTTAAACGCAGTCAAGTGTTCATAGCCTTCAGCAATTCTGACTCTGTAGTAAGCTTCTCTCAAGTCCAATTTAGTAAAAATGCTCTTTGCCGAAAGTGCATCTAAAAGGTCCTTGATCAAAGGCAAAGGATATTTATTGGACAGGGAGACCGCGTTGAGACCTCGATAATCTGTGCAAAGCCGTAAGGACCCATCTTTCTTTTTTACAAACAAAACGGGAGCAGCGTGTGTGTGTTTGGTAGCCCTTGATATGAACCGAGCAAGGTTCTTGTCCAAGAAGGCACGGAGTTCCTTCTCCTCATTGGGACTCATGTGATAGATTCTACCTTTGGGTAGTTGCCTCTGGTTGTATAACAATTTTGCAGTCAGTGTCTGTGGGGGGTGGCAACTGATCAGCATTCTTGCTCCTGAAAAACTCTGGCTAGATCATGATATGCAGGTGGGATGCCAATAAGATCGGGAGCAATCGCTGAAGAAGCCAGGGAGGGGGGTGTGTCAGGAGAAGTTGGGTTTTCCCCCCAGTTCATGTGTTCACCGCAGGGAGGGTCAGTAAATTCTAAGATCCGTTCTTTCCAAATGAACTTTGGTGCATGTAACAGTAACCAAGGCATGCCCAAAACTATGGGAGTGTTTGGCCACTGGTGCCAAGATAAAACTAATTTTCTCCCAATGGTCGGCGCAACGGAGGAGAACCGGCTGTGTTTTGTACTGGGCCGGTCCTTCGTTCCCAAGGGGGCTGCCGACCATTGGGAGAATGGTATGGGCTTGGCCAGGGGAATTTGGTCCAGACCTAGCTCCTCTGCCACCTGGGGCCGCATTAAGCAGTGGGAGCAGCCAGAATCCACAAGGGCCGAGGCTATGATGTGAGTGTGTTTAGCGGGGTTGGCCAGAAATGCTTGGACAGTAATGGGAGCGCTGCCTTCACTCACCGCGTCAGGAGTCGGGCCCATGTCCATGGGGGCGGAAGAAAGGCAAACAGCTGCTTCCCCTCCTCTGGGTAAGCCTTCGATGACCGCTTTAGATCGAACCCGTCGTGGCGGCCCTGACCCGCGTGGTGGCTTGGCAGATGGGGTGCGCGTGAGCTGGAGCGGTTGGTTTTGTTTCTTGGGACAGTTGGCGGCTAGATGACCTGGCCCTCCGCAGTAAAGACACAATCCCAATCGGCGACGGCGCTCCGAGGTGGTTTCGGTAGGGGCAGCTGGGCTTGACTTGGTGGACACAGTAGTGGGTTTTGGGCGTGGGCGGCCACGCACGAAGCGTATTCCAGACGAGATGCCACCTGGGATCCCAACTGGATCCAATCTGCAATAGTACGAGGGACCCGAATTAAAAACACCGTTTCACGCAGCTTGCTGTCCACAGCATCCGGAGAAGTATCCGCATTTCATGCGTTCAGCCCACTCAGGAGGCAGTCGAGCAGCCACCGCATCGAATTCGCGGGCAAATTCTGCAAACGGGCGGTTGCCTTGCTGGATAGTTTTGATGGTGCGGATATTAGCTTCATTCCCGGCGCCTGGATCTTGGAAGCGCGCTCTTAAGGCTTGGAGGAATGCGGGCACCGTGCGAGAGTCTTCATCCTGCAAATCTAGAAGAGTCACGTAACCAGTCGGGCTGCTGCCCCATCCAAGAAGGAGCCGGTGTGCCGAAGTTTTTCGCGGCCAGACCGGTAAAAATCATCATAGTCTTCCAAGTGGGCATTGAGTTGCAAAATGAAGTATGGAAGTTTGGAAGCGGTCCTATCAAAAGCGGGCTGGTATCGGGGGTCATAGTAGCCCCGTTCAACGCTCTTGGTGCCTGCTGGGGTGGTGGTTGCGCGGGTTGGGCAGGTTGGGCAGGCAGCTGTTGTACGGGGGGGGCCGGAATCGGGTGCTGGCGGTACGCTGGCGTTTGGGTGGCAGGACCCAGATACGTGGCCCCCCTGGCACCGGCGTGATCAGTAACAGCATAGACTCCAACTTGGGGCTTCCTGGTCTGCTGCCTCCTTAGCTCCCTCTCCAACGCAGCCAGCTCCCTCTCCTTGCGGGTCAATGCATCCTGGTGCGCACGCAAAGCAGCTTTCTCTCGTTCCAATTTAGCCAGTTCGTCCGTTTAAGGGCTTCAGTGAGCTCACTTTGCGTGCGCAGGGCCTGAACGCTTTAGCGTTGCCGTTGTAAATCCAGTCTGGAGTGTTCCAGGACTTTATCATGGACTGACAGATTCTGGAGCATATTGTCGTTGGAGCGCATCTTTGCACGGTCCAACTCGAAGTTGGACTCTCTTTGCGTTGCCGTTCCGGTCCCTCTGCAGGTTTTCGCGCTCTTGCTGCAACTGTGCCCGTTCCTCCTCCCATAGCTGACGTTCACGGGTCCATGCTTCTTGGGCATCTCGCAGTCGCCCTACTTCCTCATCCCAGGTCTCCTTCGAAGGGAGAGGGAACAGATCCGGCTGGGAGTGCAGGCTTTCTTCGGACTCTTCTTCATCTGGAAGCGAGACATCGGAGACACCGTAGCCGCCGTAGCCACCGGTGGCTCCCCGAGGCACCTCAGGTGCGGTCGCTGGCCCGGGATCAGGGGTCCGATTGGGAAGCGATGCGGATACCCTCCCAATTCCAGGTTGAGTCCCGGTGTCCTTGGACGGGCCCCAGTGCTGTGCCACGGTGGTTCCTTGGGAGCATCACCAAAATACGAGTCCAGGAACCGTTCAATGGATTCCTGGGTTGCCGCATGAAAGGTGGTCAGGCCCGTCTCCTCCATGACAGGTTGCATCTGAGGTTTGTAATCCACACGAAAACGGGTAGAGATCCGATCCACAAGGGCTCGAGCCATAGACAGGCGCCCCAAAGCGACTCCATGTAAGTCCCCATGGTCGTCGTCACGTCCCTCGTTCCAACGGAGTAAAGGAAGACTTCGTGCTGATACGAGGACGGGAAAGAGCCACCACCGAGGCCCGTTCTCCTGCCGGTTGCTCTAGATCCAGAAGGGAAAGGTCGGAGCCCTCTTTGGGGGCTACCGCACCTTCCGCAGTAACATTCAACCTCTCCATGTCGAGACACTAGAGGTCCACTGCACTAGTAAAATAGATGGATTAAGGATTCCTGCCACAATGTAAGGAATTCCATAGAAGCAGAAATAAAAGGCTTTTTGGGAGTAAAAGTCCATTTATTAAGACATCTTAGAAAGCTCAAGTACACGCAGTGGCAGGAATGACACTTCCCGCCAGAAGCACAGGTTATAACACCATTCACCCCATCCCCCCCTTCCTGCTTCCCATGGGAACGGAGTCCTCATCTCCCGCGCAGAGATAAGGTCTCCGCCGAAGAAGCTGGCCCATCGCCCGGGCTGTGGAATGCACTCAAGGTTACTTCACCATCAACACCATTGAATCCTTTACAATACCCTACCTTTTTTTCCCAGTGGGGAGCCAATGCATTCTCTTCTCCTCCGTTTCATTCTCACAAAAACTCTATGAGGCAGGTTAGGCTGAGTGTATGTGACTGGCCCAAGATCACCCGTCCATGACAAGTTTCCATAACACAGTGAGGATTCAAACTGGAATTTCTCAAATCCTAGTTTGACACTCTAACTTGCTCTCTTTGTTCTGAATCAAATTATACTTTATTTATTTGAGAAGACAGTCAACATATTCTTGAGCAATTGTGGCTTTTTACAACCTAAAAGCATAACATACCCAGGACTCAAATGATGGAGCAGGCCGTGAGGTTACAGTGGGAATCATATAGAAGCCTCACCACCAGAGGCGGAGCTTCTATGGGACAGCTGGGGGACCAATGCCCTGTGCAACCACTGTTCATGTCATGTGTGGGGGGAATCACACACTACACTTCTAGCCTGGGCCAGGCTGACCCCCCTCAATGCGGTCAATGCGGGGGTGGGCTTGGGGTGGTGGTGGGGCTTTGGCTTTGGCACTCTTGGAGCTGAGGGCATGTTCCACCTGGTCTTGGTGCAGAACCCTCACGCTGCCACCTCTTGCTGCACATCCATGGGTCCGGGCTCAGATGTGTGGCTGGCCGGGCAGAAGCCCTGGGGGTGGGTGGGTGGGAGGCAGGCAGGCAGGCAGGCCCACTGGCGGCGCCACCCCCTCACCACCACCGCCCGTGCGCATGAGTGCCCAGCACCGCCATGGCCAAGGCCATCGCTGCCCCACTGATTTTTTTTATAAAGTTTTCTTTTATTCAAATCAAAAATATTATAATAAATTCAACTGTAGAACATAACAATGTGTTATCTCCTGTCACAGAAAATATAGCTGAACTTCATTTCATCTTACGTATATTGCATATTCAAACATCTTATATCAGGACAAAACATACCTCTAATTTTATTTATTATTATTTATTTTATTAAACTTATAGGCCGCCTATCCCCGAAGGGCTCAAGGCGGCTTCCAACATGGCTGTTACATAGACAGCAATCAACAACATAAAATACTAAAATCATTAAAACCTAAGAACTAAGCAGCAGTTTACTACAGAACTATAGGTTAAGCAACCCAGTTCATAAATTAATTAAGACAGGCGCCCCGCCGAAGGCCATTAAAAGAAGAAAAAGGGGAGGGAGTAAGTAGGGCCTGGGATGGAATTTATAAGTAAGACAGGCCCAGCTTTAATAGAATGGAACGGCAGTCTCAGTTTTGATTTCAATTCCAGTGTCGATAGGGGGCAGTAGATCCACGGCCGGCCTCCCCGAAAGCCCGGTGGAAAAGCTCCGTCTTGCAGGCCCTGCGGAACTCATTAAGGTCCCGCAGGGCCCGCACAGCCGGAGGTAGGGCATTCCACCAGGCCGGGGCCAGGGCCGTAAAGGCTCTGGCCCGGGTTGAGGCCAGCCGTATCATCGCGGGACCAGGGGTCACCAGTAGATCTGCCGTTGCCGAGCGCAGCGGTCTATGTGGGACATAAGGGGTGATGCGGTCCCGCAGGTATGTGGGCCCCATGCCGTGTAAGGCCTTAAAGGTCAATACCAGCACCTTGAAAATGATCCGAAACTCCACTGGAAGCCAGTGCAGGTGGCGCAGCACAGGGGTGATATGATCTGAATAATCACCACCTGTCAAAAGCCGGGCTGCCGCATTCTGGACCAGCTTCAGCTTCGGATCAGTCGCAAGGGAAGGCCCGCGTGAAGCGAGTTACAATAATCAAGCCTCGAGGTGACCGTTGCATGGATCACAGTGGCCAGGTCGGACTGGGAGAGATAGGGAGCCAGCCGCCGTGCCTGGCGAAGATGGAAGAACGCAACCTGGGTAACATGGGCCACCTGGTTCTCCATAGATAATAAAGAGTCCAGGCGGACCCCCAGGCTGCGAGCCAGAGATGTTGGGGCCAACATGACCCTCCAAATTCCATGGCTGAAATTCCCTCGGTCTCTCCCCAGCCCAGCCAGAGGACCTCCGTCTTCGTTGGGTTAAGCTTTTAACCTACTCTGTCTCAACCAACCAGCAACCGACTCCAGACAGTGCTGTAGAGCTGCAGGGGCGGAGGTCAGCTCCCCCCTCCATCAACAGAATGAGCTGGGTGTCATCCGCATATTGGTGACAGACCAGCCCAAAACTCCGCGCACCAGCTGAGCGAGGGGCCGCATGTAGATGTTAAATAAGAGCCGGGGAAAGCAAGGCCCCTGAGGAACCCTACAATTAAGTGGGGCTCTGTGGGAGGCCTCATCCTCGCATCATACCTGCTGGCCCCGACCCTGGAGAAACGAGGTAATCCATTGAAGGACTGTGCCTCGCGACTCCAGAGGCAGCCAGGCGGTGGATCAAAAGGTCGTGATCGACCACATCAAACGCTGCTGTAAGATCGAAAGCAATACCAGCAGCGCCGATCCGCCTTCGGTCTAGCTGCATGCGGAGCATATCTGTGATGGCGATGAGAACGGTCTTCCGTCCCATGCCCAGCACGGAAGCCGGACTGGAAGGGATCGAGTGCCGATGTGTCCTCCAGAAAGCCCTGAAGCTGCTCCAACACCACTCTCTCAATTGCACCTTCCTGAGGAACGACAAGTTCAAACGGGACGGTAATTGGCCAGATCTCCAGGATCTAAGGATGGTCTTTTAAGAGTGGGCGGACCATCTGCCTCCTTCAACCCACCCGGAAATACTCCTTGCTCAAGGCAGCAGTTAACTACATTCAACAGGTGGGGTGCAGAACTCCCTCCCGGCAAGCTTTAATCAGCCAGGAGGGGCACGGATCCAGAGGACAGGTAGTAGGTCTAACAGCAGCTAGGGCCCTGTCAACATCGGACTCACAGAGTAGGGAAAACCGGTCCAAACTAGGACCTGAAGCCGGCGAGGGAGCCTTGAGTTCTGTTACTGTATCAAGCGTGGCCGGAAGGTCCCGGCGGAGGGACGCGACTTTATCTACAATCTAGCTCTGAAATGCCTCACAGCCAATTGCCAATTGAGAATTTGTAGACCCCTCCACCAAAGAGGTGAGGGATCGAACGATCCGAAAAAGTTGTGCTGGGCGGAGCTAGCAGATGCGAGGGAGGACGAGAAAATGGGCATTCTTAAGCGCCTCCGTGTCGCCAACTCATAGGCCTTCATAAACGTCCCATAAGTTGTTCACGTCCCTTCGTCACGGAGCTTCCTCCACACCTCGCTCCTAGCCGTCTGAGTTTCCGCTTCATTTGGCGCAGCTCCTCGGTATACCAAGGGGCCTGCCGTAGCTGGGACGCAGAGGGCGCTTTGGGAGCAATCTCCTCGATGGCATCAGAGAGCCTGGAATTCCAGTCTGTCACCTGCTCATCGAGGGCGCCAGGGGGCTCAGGGTCCCGCAGAGCATTCAGGAACCTATCTGGTTCCATAAGTCTCCGCGGGCGGACATAAATAGGTCCGTCGCCTAGACGGGATTGGCGCGGCAAATCCACCCGGACCCTCAGGGCAAAATGGTCGGACCACGGCACTCTGCTAACAGAGGATACGACCATATTCACTCCTGCCCCAAAAACCAGGTCTAAAGTGTGACCGGCCTCATGAGTGGCGCCAGTATGTAATAGGGAGAGTCCCAGCGTCAGCCATGGATGACACCAGGTCCGCTGCCGCTGAGCATGAGGCAGTGTCCACATGGACGCTGGAAATCCCCAAGACAATAAGTCGGGAATCGCAACGTCCACTCGGCCACCGCCTCCAGCAGCTGCTGACAGGCCGTCACCGGGTGCGCTTAGGCGCACCGGTACACCAGGAGAACGCCAACCTCTCCCTTGACAGCCACTCCAGTCCGGCACACTCGAACCCGGAAATTTGAGGGGCAGGGACTGCCCTGAAGGCGGTAGACTCCCGGGATGAACATCGCCACACCTCCCCGGCCCTGTGTTCGAGGCTGGTGAACACAAGCGAAACCTGGGGGTTAGACTTGGGTTCAAGGCGACCGTTTCGCCTTCTTGCACCCAGGTCTCAGTGATGCAGGCCAGGTCCACTGACTGCACCCCGAGGAAATCTCGGAGTGTCGTTGTTTTATTATTAATGGACCTGGCATTAATCAACACCAGGCTCGAAGTAGGGTATACCTGAGCCCCACTGCCCACATGCCTGGGGATAGGCCAGAGGCCAGAAGGGGTCGAGCATAAATACATCTCCCCTTCTCTCATATGGCCCCCTCCTACCGACATATCTACCCCGTCCCCAGACCACTGGGATCCCCTGGTACCCATATTCTGCCCCCTCGCTGCCACCTCCCATAGTTAAGCCTAGTATATACTGACAATAGCCTTGCAATAACACCTACTCTAATAGTCTAGCCTATACACAGATATATATTGGTTGCCTGCAGCATTCAACACCTCTGTTTCTGCTTCTAGGCAACCACTAGTTTAAGCAACTATAGCTAAGTTAACTAATAAATGGACTAAAAAACTAGACTAAAAAAGCTAAAAAAGCTAAGAAAGTGCTGATGCTTCAAGTAATAAAATGAAGAGATGGATGAAGGCGGATCACTTTCGCTGATTCGCGTACGACCTTCAAGTCCAAAGTTGTCAAAGTGTCTCCAGGGCCACAGGGTCGCTAATGGACAAAGATATCCAGGTCCATTTCCAGGTCCATAAAAATCCTGGTAGGTATGGCTCTTGATGTTCCGCATCTGCACTCAATGGCCAGCTGGCGTCAAATGGCTAGGTGATGGATCACTGGACAGGGTGGTTAGATGGTGGGCCACAGGGCAAAAAAGAATCCCCTGTCCCCGGCCTCTCCCTGTGATTCGCAGGCAAGTGGAGGCCAGGAGGCTGCTGCCACCAGTCTCCTCTGATAGATCGTTGGGTTAGTGGTCTCTCACACCACACTCCACTCACAACACTGCAGGAGGTCCCTGCCACCCGACCTCTTCTGAAAGTATCGCAAGTCCTCCCTCGCCACAGTATCGCAGCTCCGTTTTCAACAGTCTCCTCCAGTGACGTCACAGTGTTCAGGCAACCGTCTATCGTCCTGACGCCAGCAGGGGGAGGGCTCAGGAAAACGTGAGGGGAGCTGGGTGGGTCTGCCACTTACCTCCCCCACTGTCTGAACACACACCCCTACAACATCCCCTTCACAGCCTGCAGCGGATGCGCAGGCAGATGGAAGACGTCAGGCCGACCAGAGACGGCAACAGCCGGAGACCAAAGCAAGAGACCAAAGCATATATTAATATAACCTCCAAAGCACCGAAGTCATCCCAGAGACCCACGACTAGGCGGTCTCTTCCAACAGGCTTCTGCGCAGTTGTTATGCCCCGCCCCTATTTAGTAACCAATTTAATATTCTTTTGTTACATGTTATAAAATTGCAAGTTCTTCATATAATGGTGTATAGTTAACACTCAACTCAGTACACATCACCAACAATGCATCCTAGATCACTAAATCTATTCCGTTAAAAAAAAGTATTTGTACCATTTACTTTATTTACAGTGTCACTCGAACCAATCTATTTCTCCCACAATGACCAATTATATTTGTTCATCTAATCAGTTTGATTCCATATCCAATGTGCCATTCTGTCCATTGTATAAAGTTGATTAACTCTATCTATTCACCCTGTGTTGGTATTTTTTCTGACTTCCATAAGTACTATCCTAGCCGCTGTTGTCAGATGAAAGAATAGGTGTGAATGTTTCTGTGCTGCCTCACTCTGGGAGAACACAGGACCTAGTAGATAAACGATGGGTTGAAGTGGGAATTGTGCCCCAATAATACTCAAAATCTGGGAATGGATCATCTCCCAGTATTTATTAATTAGTTCACATTTCCACCATAGATGAAAAAAAGTGCTTTCCTCTTTCTTCCACTTCCAGCTTAATGGTGAGCTATTCTTATTTATTTTTGACAACACTACTGGTGTAATATAGCTTCTATAAAATAACTTGAGATTATGGTATTCTCCCACAAATTCGTGTTTGGAGTATATCTGTATATGCTCGCTCAGTATTTAGACCATTGCTCTATCAGTATTTCTTCATCTTGGCCTTGTGCCCATTTTACCATGTTGTGCTCTGTCTTTTGCTCCAATAAAACCTTATAAAACTTGCTAATTGTCTTTGCATTTTCCATCAATAATAATCTATCAAGTTTTTTCCATGTAATTGAAATACCCCAATTATTCAAATCACTTTGCATAAAGTCACTTATCTTTTGGTAATTGTCCATCTGGCATGTTGAACCCTCAAATAATATCAAGTGTCTTTGTTTTATTTTTAGCTCACCTTGTGTATTATCTATCAAGTCTCTATATCTTGGCCAGTTTTTGCCTTTATTCTCATCTTTCAATTGAAGTGTCTCCATTCTAGAAATCCACACTGGCACCTTTGTGTAGAAGATTCTCCTGTATTTCATCCATATTTTATATAATTGTCTTCTTACATAATGTTTATTAATTTCTGCATTATTCAACTTCGATTTGTCCAAGCTTGGTCACAAGTAATAGCACCATCCTTCCCTGATGATCCATTATCCACTGATGACTGTGGCCATGTCCCCTTCACTGGGCCTGTGCCACCCTTGCCCCACCCTTGCCTGGACACCCGGCCTGGCGCCTTCACCATTTATGCCAGGCCCAGAGCTGCCTCAGAGAGAAGGCGGGGGGACGAAGAGTCGGGGGCAGGCTGAGCAACAACCTTCGGCTGGCAGGGGGGGAGGCATGGTTTGGTGGTGAGGGGTTCCCCTGGCTGGGCAGAGGCCTCTTCTCGGCTTCTCTTGAGTAGCAGCACCAGGTCCTTGGAGCGGGAGGGAGGCTCTGCTGGAGGAAACTGGGGGAGCCCTGGAGGGCAGCTGAGCAGGCCTCCCATTGCAAACCACAGCTGAGCCCAGGTAGAGCTTGGAAGTTGAGTCCATTGGATCTGGGATTGCATTCCTGGTTTCCTGGAACCAGGGCTTAATTTGCAATGGAAGGGGGGGGGGGTTATGCCTTCCTGGCTTGAAACATCCTCTCTAAACGTTTCACGAAAATGTGTGCAACAACTGAGAAAAATATGACTTGAATTTTGTCCCTGTCCTCTCCCTCCCTCCTTTCCTTCCTGGCTCTGTGCTGTTTCCCATGCTGGGGAGCAATTGGGGGTGTTGGATATGACACCATAAAACGTTTTCACAGCAGTAATACAACATTTTGAAATCATTTTGAAAATATTATCTTTTTTTATTTCTGGTGTGTGGCATGGATCACTGAGAGAAACACATTTTAGTGTGACATAGCTCTGAAAATGCCAGCCATAAATGTGGGTGAAACATAGGGAGCAAAAACTATCAGACCATGGCCACACAACCAAGAAAACCCTTAACAGCAGCTGATTCCATCCCTGAGATTCTTCAGTGTTACTTTTAGTGTTTGAATTTTACTATATTTTAAAGAGGGTGGAAAGTTGGCATACAATTTGTTAAAATAATAAATCCATTAGCAATATGCCTACACAAAATATATCTGGTGTGCATTTGAGTCTTGGTTAAAACTTTTGAGAGAAGTTCCAAAGACTAGCTTGACATGAAGGTAATAATTCTTGCACTTGTGCCCTGTGCGCACATCCACACAAACTTCATTAACGTATACAGAATACAAAACAAGACATACTATTACACACATCATTAAACAGCAATCAAGTTTTTAAAATGACGGGAAACAGAAGCTAATGTTACTTCAATAATCCTGTTCTAAACCTAACTAATTCACATCCTTTGAAAAATTCCTTGCTGACTCTGAATCTTAATTCACATCTCTCAACAAACAGGGACACTGAGACATGCCAAACAAATATCTGCATTCTCTGAAGAGAGAATTTGAACACCTCTGTCCACTAAAAATTGTTCATACTTAAAGGGACTGTTTCCTCTTGTCAGATGGGGAACCCCTGTGTAATTTAATGGGATCACTCTGGACTGGCTGGCTGACTATACTCATGCCATGCCATGCCATGCAGGAATGTCACAGCTGTGCACCAGATTCAGACTTTGTTGAGTCTGCGGGATCGGCAGCCTCCCCATTTTGAATGAGCAAGAAGCGAAATCTCTCTATTTTAAAAGCCCCTGTAATCAGCAGTGTTTCTTCCCCAAAACACAGAGCTTTATGCTTTTGTGCTTTGTAAGGAGCCCAGAAGCCTTTTTTCTCTGCAGGGATCAGATGCTCTCCCTATAAGTGGACTCATGTTTTGCTTTGGTGACTGCCCTCACAACAGCCATTTTATGGTTAGTTGTGCCCAGTGCTGGGATTGCAATAATTTAACAACCGGTTCCGGTGGTGGGATTCAAATAATTTAACAACTGTGTTGTTTACAAGCACCATTTTGACAACCGGTTCTGCTGAAGCGGTGCAAACCTGCTGAATCCCACCATTGGTTGTGTCTCCTGTGGCTGTCAGTTTGTTGGGATGTGGGTGCTGGTGTGTTTTTCACCCAAGAACCAATTATTGTTCCTCGATTTTAATTTGCAGTTCCTCAGAAAGTGAAGGAAGTATCCATTTAAAGTATCCTTTAAAGGTCAGTTTGTTCTTGGATTGATGTGGCTATATGAATTGTGCTTGATTTAGCAGATTTAAGTCACATTAATCCCATTTGTTTATAATTAGACTGCCTTTAAAAAAGAAAACCCCATCATTCTTGCCAAGATAACTTGTTAACTAACAAACGTGCAAACTACAACTAAGCAGAGATTCTTCAATGCATTTTTTTAAAAAGTAGCCTGGGGAAGTCAAACTGACAGTGCAATCCTGAACAGAGTTATTCTTTTGTAAGTCCACTATTTCCAGTGGGTTTAAAATAACTTTGTCCAGAATGGTGCTGTGAGAACCTGAATGGAAGAAGAGAACATTTACCCCCTAAGCTTGTAAGAGGAAAAAATAATTCCTTTAAAGCAGCTTTTTTTATCTTCAGAGAGAAAGATATGGTGTTGGTATAGCATTCCCTGGTAGCAAAAAATTAGCCAGAGGAGGGCAGGTTTGAGATAAGAAACAAGGGAAAATGTCAAGGAGGCTTCTCCCCACTAGTCTTTTTAAAAGAATCAAGAATAGTTTTTGTTAAGTTTGAGTTGTACAGTGAGATACCCCAGCAACTCTACCCTTGCCTATTCCCAGATAAGCCACGTTTAAAGCTTCACTTCGACTCAGCTGGAATGAAGAAGAAAAGCCTTAAAGGGCTCTCTCTCTCTCTCTCTCTCTCTCTCTCTCTCTCTCTCTCTCTCTCTCTCTCTCTCTCTGTGTGTGTGTGTGTGTGTGTGTGTTTGTGAGAGAGAGAGAGAGAGAGAAATGCAGAGTTTAGTTGTCATCATTTTGAAGGCAGAGCTTAGCACGCTTCACAACTTTAATGGCTACTAGTGGTGTGGGTGCTCCTTCCATAGAGTTTTTTGGCCATTGCCTGCCTCTGTGTAGCAAACCTGGACTTTCTGGATATTTTCCCATCCATGTACTAACCAGAGTCAATCCAGCTTAGTTTCTGAGAACTGATAATATTGGATTAGGCTAGGCCATCCAGGTCAAGGAGGGGGCCTGGGGAACAACATTCTGAGAACTCTGGTTACTCTGAGGGCCCGTGGAATTGGGACAAGTCATGTGACTTGCTCTCATGTACTTTATTATTTGTTGGGTGTGGGTGATATGTGGAGAAGTCTTAGTTGAGGAGGCAGCAGGGTTGTGCTTCACTAGTGCTGCCCACCAAATTTGGCTGCTAGGCTACCATTTGGGTTCAAGGAGGAGAATATTTCTAGGCACACCATCTATATATATAAAAATCTAACAATGTGTTTGTCCCTGATGGTCTCCCTCAGAAGCTGCTGGACGGATCGCCCCCAAATTTTCACAGGATGTCCCTCCCTGTTGCGGGCAGGTAATCGGACCTTCAAATCGCCAAAAGTCCATACCTGAGGCTGAGCCAGGTAAAATGTCTTTTTCCTGGCGCACCAGGCCATGAAGCTGGCTGAGTTTAACTGTCACCCTTAGAATGTTCATGCAGCCTGTCTGTCTGTGGCCTGAGGCCTTGGGATGAGGGCTTAGAATGTTCGTGCAGATGGGCAGAGATGAGCAGTGAAAACAGTAAGTAGGTAATACTGATAGGTAATACGAGTGGAAATGAAACACATACACACTTTGCTGTGTGAGACGTCAGGTGGGGTTCCCCCCTCACACGCAGGTAACTTTCATTCTCTATACCTCACCCAATACTACCACACAACACACATCCAGCTCATCCTCACACACCTCACTCTGCCCTCCCTCACATCCAACCACCACTTACCCACTTCCTCTCTTTTACTAAAAGCGAGCTGAAGTTTGCCTTTTTCTTCTAAGAAAATCCGCGGGGTGGGGGCGAACCAACACTACCGGCTCCGCTTCTTTTGCACGTGGCCCTTTAAGAACCCAGGGAGCTGACCTCAATCTGAGCGCCTCACTACCCTGCCTCTGCTGCCTGACTGGGATACCCTGCTTACCCCAGTTCTGCTTTACCCAAGCCAGAACTGTGCGTGTCAACCAGCTTCATGGACAGCGGGATTCGCACTCTGGACAGTTCTGTTGTGGAATGGGAAGGGTTACCTTATACTAAAAAAACAAGCCAGCATCATATAACGATGAGCATTGAAAAGTAAAGAGAGATTCCATTTGACCACCCCAAAAGGCTATGCTGTGGATCATTGGACCTGCATGGACATCTGTGTGGGTTGCAAACTGTGATGAGAAGGACAATTGCCACAGCAACGCGTGGCCAGGTCCGCTAGTAGGAAATAAAATTTTAGATACTTTTCTTCTCTTTTCATAATTTAAACATTGGTCTCTTTGTGCAATGCTCATCCTTACTGTCAGCTAAAAAGAGATAAATTAGAATTTTTGAATGCCATTTTACTTTCTGTGGGGTTTAAATGACATTTATGCCATGCTACATTTTAGAATGTCACTGTTTTCTATTATAGGTAAGCAGAACTGATCTGCTGAAATTAAATAAATAGTTCCTTCTGCATATTCTTTAGCAAAATAGAATCTGCTCTGTTACATTTGCAAGGAAAATGACCGCTACCAGTTTCTCCAGCATATTAATGCTTCCTGATAACATCTGACAGTAAAATGGCTGTGATTTTTCCCCCTGAATTAAGTCCCCAAAGATTAGTAAATATGATGTTCAAGGTTTTATTTAATAAGAAAGCCATCTTCTGCTTCCCAACAAAGTTTAGATTTAGATTATGGTAATTATGACAAGAATGTTAATCACTAACAAATCCCAGTTAGTTCAATCAGAAAGGTTAATTAGAATTTTTAGTAATTCATTCCCTTTCAGTATTGATCCTTCAAGTATATTTCTATGATTCATTTGACCAGTTTCTTTTAACAAAATAGAGCATTTTTTCCTTAGCTTCATAGTAGTAGCTATTTTTATTTCATATTATAGGCATCACAGCATCATTTGTCTGAATTGAAAAAAAAAGCTACTGTCAATGAGAAGGAAGAAAAAGGATGCCTACCTAGTGAATCTGAAAAATGTAGTTATTTTGTATTTTTACGGTGTCTTCATACCTTAGGGTAATTGTTTTTTGGTATTTGCTGTTTCTCTCCTCAAGGGAGGTTCCTGATTTGATGAGATGTACTGGGCCCGGGGGTGGGGGGGTGGGGGTGGGAAGGCATCAACAATAGTATCAAATAAATCAAACTGAATTATTTAGCAGATCTGATCTTCCTTTTGTTCCCAGCTGGCAATTGCTTGAGAAAATTATTCCAATTTATTACAAAATGTATGTGAATAGAATAGAAGCATCATCTCTCTTTTTCTGCATACAAATTATCTCTGCTTTGTGAATGTCTTCCCCCCGCCCTTAATTAAGGAAATCACTAGACACCTGGTTCAGCTGATTACTTTCAATGCAGTCCTAAACAGAACTAGTTCCTTCTAAGCCCATGGACTTCAGGGGGCTTAGAAGGATGTAACTTTATTTAATATTACGCTGTTGGACTTAAATTTGGCAGTAAATGGTTGCCAGGAAGAGTTAGTGGATGGTAATTGGATTGTTGGCTGGTTGCAAGTGGTAAGTTCCCATGTGTGAATGCTGAACCATAGGTAGATGAGCATGTAGGAAGCTGCTTGAGGAAGCAACCCTGGGCTCAGAATTAGATGAAGTTCTGGAACAGAACACAGAGTATCAGTCCAGTACTAGAACAGAATGCAGAGTCCATTTCAGGCCAGCAGCTGAACCGAGGAATCCATCTGGGAATGGGGAGTAAAGTTGGGAGTTAGGAAGGTGCAGGCAGGTAGCACTTATTAGGAAAGCTGGTATTTTGGGAGTGTTGCATTTTGAATCCTAGCTGAGCTTAGCAATATGGTTCATCTCATATCAGTATAATTAAAGGGGACATCCCACCCATTCATGGCTTGTTCCAGGGCCAAAAGAGACATAATGGAGGCCACAGGTCCAATCTGAAAATGTTAACACCATGTCAGAGATGAATTTGGCCACTGAAAAATACCATGCAGTGGGACCAGGTGATCTTGTTTCCCTTGCACACCTTTTCAAGTACAAAAACAGTCACTCATGATTTGTTTGGGCACCTGAAAAAGCAAAGGCAAAGACAATGAGATCTCCTGGTCTCTCTATACCACATGGCATTTTAGCAAAAATGATGCCTTATCATCCAATCTTGTTTCTTAGGAATGTTAATCTCAGTTCTGTGGGGTAGAAATCATATCTCAGCTGTGGAGACACAATTTCAGGGATGGGGGGTGATAGCCCTGGGAAGCCCTAAATCTGGGCAAGTTGTGCAGTTTGTGTTCATATGCTTTTGATCTAAGTGGCATTGATAACAAGAATATGAAAATGTAGAAATTATTAAAGGCCATGTTAAAAGTTCTAGTTTTTGTGTGTGTATTGGGAGGCTGTTTACCATATAAGGTACAATCACATGTTGAGAATATAAGGAACTTAAATATCCCTGAAGACTAGAGGGAGTAAGATAAGCATAAAAGGGCAAATAGGAAAGTTGTTGTTATGCCATGTGCTATTTGAATTGTATAAAAGGCATTTTAACCTGCATCACAGCGCACCTGTTCTTTTGAGCTTCAATGCTGACAGAGTGTCTTTTGCAGCTGCAAAATAAATGATTTTTCTTTCCTCTCTTGGTGTCAGTTATTGGATTTACTGATACCAGGCAAGATCTGAGAGCCCTAGTATTCAAAGGTAACAGTGTGAATGGGGTAGCAGGGGGGGAAATTGCCTGAGTTACCATGATGGTACTCCACAGCCCCTTTCCAAGCACTGAGCTTGTTATCATTCTGGGGAGTTAGAAGGCAGTGGTGGAAATGCCAAAACTGAGCATGTGAACTCTGCAAATGTGCAGCAGGACTTGGGGTCCACAAATGATGTTGGATTTTGTTAGCCTTCTGATAGGTGTGCCCTGGCATGATCCTGGCATCTCTGTCTCCGCCTTACAGCACTTTGGCCCCTTCTGCACATGCAGAATAATGCACTTTCAATCCACTTTCACAATTGTTTGCAAGTGAATTTTGCTATTTCGCACAGTTAAACCCAGCTGCAATGTGGATTGAAAGTGCATTATTCTGCATTTGCAGAAGGAGCCTTTCTGGTAAAGATGTTGCACCCCACTCTTCTTTCAGTGGCTTTCAGCAATGGAAACTGGAAAATTCCTTGTACACAGCTGCAGTACAGAATTTCCTTCTACAGTAAATCCGTAAGATCTTCCAGAACTTATTTTTATTTGGTCTAAATAATTTAGCCTAAACTAGTTACTTTTTTTTTGTTCGGCAAGTAAACTAATTCTGTGATGTTCCACATGAAAGACTACTTTAAGTTCTGGAAAGAATGGCTATTAAGTCATCAGATTAATATTGTTTTATTTTCTTTGAGATTGTTATTCATTATCATTTGTTTTTATTTTCCTTTGTAACGTTAAAAGCTATGTCCAGATAGCCTGACATGCATAAAATGGCAACAGTCTTAATTATTAGTACGTGCCACATGCATGTCTTTGAAAATAGATTTTTCTCTCTGTCTGCAAAAACTGTCTCTATTTTGCATGGTAATGAAATACAAGTAAAGTTTTAGAAGTGGGATCAATAGGCTAATGAGATTTTATGCAAAACCCCTCTCAGGTAACACACTGGTTTTGCCCTTAGATCAAAATATGTATTTGATGTAGAGACAGTCTTTCTGTTAGAGATGCACCGAGATATTGGAATGGTATTGAAACATGAACTGAAATGAAGTTTTATTTTGAAGCATTTACTGAATTAAAAAAAGAAAAGAAAAATCAAACTTCTGCACACACTTGAATTAACCAAAAGACCCAGACTGTAACAATATGAGAAGTGTAGCCTTTTGTCTTGATCTTTTTCAGTCTCAGACTGTCTTGAGATAATAATAATAAGACAATCTACTGACTCTGGCTTGCCTGCCTCGGGACCACATCTAATTTCCCATTCCATTTTGGGCTGCCATAGCAGGGTCTAGGGTTGCCGACTTCTTGGTGGTGGTTGGAGAACTTCTGGGATTACAACTAATCTTCAAGTGACATTGATCAATTGGAGAAAATTGAAAGGGGGACTCTATGGCCTTATACCCATTGAAGTTCTGCCTTTCCCCAAACCCTGCCCTCCTCAGGCTCCACCCGAATCTCCAGAAATTTCCCCAGATCTCTCAGGCAGGGTCTTGCCTCGGCAACCCCAAATGGGGCTCAACTCTAGCAATTTTGATTTTTTTTTTGGACACCTGCTCATGAAAGTATGTTGCTATTAACCTGGGGAGGAATTGTTAACTTAAAAAAAAGTTTAAATAAGATTCTCAGATTGCTGAAACTTGCTGTGGCTATTCCTGTTGTATGGATTTGACTATTTGTGCTGGGCTTTTATTATTAGGCCTTTTCCACAGAAGCCACTTAGAACATTTCCAGAACATTTTAATCCCCCTCTTTACTGGAACCAAATAGGGGGAAAATGTGTGGAACTCCATAGAGGAAATGTTTTATTAGTGGGGTGGAAATGATGTAAATGGCTTGTACAAACAAGGTCTCAGATACAGTGATAGATAACAATCAGTGCGCTGAGTTATCCTCTGCAACAAACTGGTTGATAGGGCAGTGCAAATTAGTTGCAGCTTACCCATCTGTAGAATCAATAACAATTCATTTCTGATTCCATCCCAGTCACAAAGTCCTATACTTTGTAGGCTACTGTGGATGCAAAATTTCTCTGAAATAGGGCCATTAGGTGTCTCAGGAGAGACAAAAAGAAGTAGTAAAATGTTTCTCTTTCTGGCTGTCTGCTTCTGGCAGGGATGCATTTAAGAAAGGTGTGTGTGTTGGGAGGGGTGAGAATCATCAACTGAAATCCGATTTTAAGCTCAAGGTCTGATGTGCTATAGTTACTGTGAGGTAAAATAACAGCAATCACAGTACATGCTCTTAGTGTGTATTTTCTACAGAGAGACACAAACATGATTACTTTAGATATATAAATATTACGGACAGACTGATAATTGTGAAGGCCTGGCTTCAGATGGCATTTTCCAAAAAGGATGCCATATTCCTCCCTCCAATCCTGGATCATTTTTTAAAAAGCTCCAGAACAGGGCAGGGAGTCCATTTTGATGTTTGTTTCAGGTTGAAAATATTTAGACCTATAGTGTCCTCTTAAGCCAAGTGGGTAGGATTAAGCCCAGGCTAGTCTGATCTCAACAGATCTCAGAAGCTAAGCAGAACTGGTCCTGGTTAGTAGTTGGAAGGAAGGCCACCAAGGAATGCCAGGGTTGTTGTGCATTGGCAAACCACCTCTGTTAGTATCTTGCCTTGAAAACCATATGGATGGCATTTTACACACACTTCCATTTGGCACACAGGAGACTCTGGCAGCTTCAACAACAGACTGCTTTATTGCTTCAGAAATACTGGAACTGCAACTGACACACACAGAACTAGAATTGAGGCTTCTCCCATTCAGGCCTTGATGGGGGAAGCAGAAGCTAGTCCGTGACCACTTATGCGTGCAATATTTTCCCTGAGGCTGTTTGCTGTGCAATGGGTTTTCCCCACATTTCTTTGTTTACATGCATGGAAGTGCCCCAATGATTCATGCCGAGTCACCATTTTGAACATTCTTTGCTTCCCGTTTTTTTTCCCCAACCTCCAATTGGGGAATTTGCCCACTGCCTTATTATTTTTCGAGGTGATATATGTGATTCAATGGTCATTATTGCCCATGTGATAGAAATACAGCATCAATTTTTATTTTTAAAGAGAAGCCCCATTGATCTCCCTGAAATGCCAACCCTGAACAGTTGGTGGAACTGCTGCTGTGTGGGCAGATAAAGGCAGGAAGGAGTAGAAAATCTGAATGAAGCAAAACACACATTGGTCTCCTTCAGTTTCCATACAAACCAAGACTAAAATTTGTACTCTCGTGGGTGCCAGAAATCATATAGTCAAATGCGAGAGCGTGGTGAGTTCTGAAGAGCGGGAAGCCTGTCTGTAACCAAGAATCTGACCCAAAAGGAATGTATTCTCACTGTGGAGCAGACTACAAGGATATATATGGCCCTGTGAGGACTCACTTAAAGGCATACACAAATATATACATCATAAGGCCAAAGGGAACAGAGGAAAATGTAACCTCCATGCCTTAAAATGGGATGTGGTGCTGTTAGTGTGATTTAACATATACTAATGTTTTAGAAAAAATATGTTCTTGATGAAAGCCCTAGTTTTGTATGGCTTCTTTGTTTCTATCTGTAGTCCCCCAAGACCCAGCAGTATATTTTGCTACCATTTATGAGTCAATTTATCTCTTTGATATAGATCCTTCCCCATCCCACTGTCACGAGCTCCTGTAGATTCTTGTGTTGTAGAACCCGAGGGAACCACAAAATTAAAATCTTAAGACTGCAATCAGAATGAATTAAAGTTTTACTGTTTCCCATATGAAGAATTAATTCCTCCCATTTCTTATTCCTGTTACAATCTCCATCAGGAGAATGAATTATCATAAGACTGCTTGTTCTGTTTTATATGGTGCAAGTCTGCACAAGCTTGACCTTCTATGGGTACATTATTCAGGATGGTGTTCTGTTCTTCTTTTTTCCGTTGTCAAGATGTTATCAGAAAAAGGCCCAGGTAAAAAAGCCCCAAGTACAACAAAGAACAAAATAGCTAATGGGAGATGGGGAAGGAATGGCTTTGCAATGGAGTGGCATTTAAGTGATATGTTCTGTGCTCTTTGCAAAGAGAGATGTGTTTAACAGTGGAGTCAATCCTGACATGGAGCTACTGATTCATTTGTGCAGAACAAATAAACAAAAAGCTCGTGTTCATGGGAGTGGTTGTGAGTGGTTCATGGGAGTGGTTCAGCAACTGATTGTGTCTCTTTGATTCTAATATTCATATACTTAAGAACTGTATGTCCAGGAAGGAACTCATGCAGCAACTATGATCATCCCTTCTCCACAAATTTGTCCTTTCTGCACAAATGCCCTAAAATGGTTCTAAACCTTTTCAGTCCCCCCACCTTACATTATGTCTGCACTCACAGCCAGATTCCTGGATGCCATTATGTGATCTCCCCCACCCCCTTATTTAGTTCTGTGTTTAATCAATGTTTCAATGCTTCAGAGCCTCATGCTGCATTCTAAACTCCTCGTATACTCAATGCTTTGAAGATCACCCCGCCCCAAATAAAAGGCCAGGGAAATGCTGCAAATGAACAAGTGAGGGGGAATGTAGTGAGCCCAGAAAATGGCACTGAGGAGGAAGTTCAGGGAAGCAGAAAAAACGTGGGAAACAGTCAGTAGATCGCACAGCAACTGAAAATGTTTTCAAAAACATTTCAGCCAGATAATCGTTTTAAAAGGGGATTAATTTAAAATGTTTTGAGGTGAGAAATAAAACCTTTTGAGGTAAACATTAATGCAGAACTCCATGAAAGAAGCATTTTATTTCCTCTCTCAAAATGTTTTAAAAGGTTTGTGTGGAAAGGGCCATTTGTCTCCTTTGTAGAGTTGTTAAGCTCCAAGTTGGGCCTGGGGTTTTCCTGGAATTGCAACTGATTGCCAGGCTGTTTAATTCTTCTGGAGAAAATGGCTGCTTTGGAGAGTAGACTCTGTGACATCTCATCCATACTGGGCTCCTTCCCCTCCCCAAACCATGCCATCTTTTATGCATTGCCCCCGGATCTCCAGGAATTTTTCTCAAGCTATCTATGTACCTAACACATTTTATCCCACCCTTCTAGCAAAGATCTCAACATAACATTGATAGATCTCAAACTGAACTCCCCAGAACCCCACCCCCCCTCATTCCTGTAGCTAGGTAGAGAGAGTTTAGCTCAGAGTTTACCAAAGCAAAACAGCTTTAACACTTTGCAAAACTTTTGTGCAGCCACATAAGTAACATGATTTTGCAAATGACTGTGACTTCATGGTTGGTTGAAGGGTGGGGGGAAAGCATAGATGGGAAGGCCCAAACATCCCAGTCATGAGGAAAGAAGGACATGTGTGAATTGGGGAGGCACAATACGCCCACTGAACTAGGCTTGGTAAATTCCCTAGAATTCCAGAAAAATTAGGATTCATATTTATTTGGGCATAAAATTATCTGTATGCCTGAATAAGATAAATAACATATTCGGATATACCGGAATATTCGGGTCCATCTGCTGTTATTTGTATTCTTGGTGTTTTTTGCATTTGTGGCTGCAAGGGTGGGGCATTTTTAAAACTAGTGGCACCAAACTTTCAGGGTCTCATCTGGAGACTCTCCTGATGTTGTCACCCGAGATTGGTGAGGTTTGGTTCATAGTGACCAAGATTATTGACCTCCAAATGGGATGACCCTATCCCCTATTGTTTCCAATGGGAGCTAACAGGACCTTTGAGAGTCCATAACTTTGAATCCCACAAACCAAACTTCACCAAACTCAGGTGGTATCATCAGGACAGTCTCTGGATGAGACCCTGAAATTATGGTGCCACTAGCATTAACGATGCACCCCTGACAGGCACCCAAAGAAATTACCCAAGATTCTCTGCTCTGCAGAACCTTGGCTCCATTATATCCAATGGGGAATTTCTGTGCAGGCTGCACATTTTTTAAGATAGAGGCACCAGACTTTCAAGATGGCTCCAGGAGTCCCTCCTGGTAATAGCATCCAGGCTTGGTGAACTTTGCTTCTGGAGGTTCAATTTATGGGCCCCAAAAGGCTTATTTTGTTTCCCTGCTCCTACACATGAAGCCTGCTGAGTTCTCTCAGAACTCTCTGAACCTACCCCCCCCCCACTGCCCCCAGAAGCAAATTTCACCAAGACTGGATGCTATTACAGGAGGGCCTCCTGGAGCCACCTTGAAAGTCTGGTGCCTCTATCTTCAAAAATGTGCAGCGTGCACAGAAATTCCCCATTGGGTACAATGGAGCCACTGCAGAGCACAGAGTCTGTCAGGCTCTTCAGCAAGTTCTATGGTGGGAAAATTAATTAACTTTCCCCACCATAGACTTCAATGGGGCTTGCTGTTATACCCAGCTGGCTTTGTGCTGGAGATTTGGGGGAGGGGCTCTGGGGGGTTGTTCTGGTAAGGGTGCCTAATTTCCTGCAAGGCTGCTGATGTGAGTCTTCTGAAAGGAACCAGCCAACTTTACTAAAGTTTGGATGGCTGGGCACTTGTTCTGTGGGCATCCGGTTCACCTACAACTGGGTGCCCATAGCATTTGCCCCTTCCAAGCAAACTTTAGCAAAGTTGGTTGGATCCTTTCAGGAGACTCACAAACCTCACCAAACCTGGGTGAAATCATCAGGACAGTCTCTGGTGCTGCTAGCTTTAAAAATGTGCCACCTGCAGGCCAAAACACAAAAAACACAAAAAAATACCCCCAAAAGCCCAAATGCTTTGCATTTGAATTCGTTCATATTTGGGCAGGACATATCCGATTTTGACCTGAATATGCCCGAATGCGCCCAGATTTGGGCTGAATCTGGGATTTGGTGCACCCAAATCTCCAAGCCTACACTGAACTTCTGCTTCAAAGTAGTTGTATTATTACTCAGCAAGTGCAAGGACTTCATAATGAACGAAAAGGCCAGCTTGTTCAGAACTGTTTTACTAATACTTTCAACTTGTTGAATTGGCACAGGAGAGGAGCAAACAGGCAGAAACAGCAGGAATTAGAAACTCAAAATAATCCCCTTTGTATTGTTGTTTCCCTGTACAGCAAAAAGAATAGACTATCATTGACAAAAGGATCGTCTGTGAATCTTCAACATTCTTTTCCATCCTCCTTTAGTTACTTCTATCTTCAGTAATGCTTTTATAATGAGAGCTGCCACACGGCTGTTCTGCAGGCTAGCTGAGGAAGAATGTTTAATGGCCACTTGAAAATAAAATATGGGCCATAATATAGGGCAGCTATTGAATTTTTAATCACTGCCAGGGGACGAGTAAATAATCCTTACCACAGGCATAGCTGTAGAGTATTATTAAAATACAGTGCGTCATTTATAGCTGGGCACCGAGATGCTGAGTAGTGTAGAAAGCAGCTCTGTGCTAACATTTGGAGTGTGCATCACTTCACCAAAAAATCCCCTTCAACATATTTGTGCTTGCTGCATTATTTTTTTTAATTAGCAATTTGCAAATGGGATTTCTTGGCAGTAGGAAGGCCAGAATGGTGTTGAATGGTTCTAGAAGAAGCGAGGGAGTTAACAGAAGGAAGAGGAGGTCTAAACATGCATTCCAAATACTTTAACATACAAGCCAGATGTTCATATCTGTACATAGCACTTGTACATAGTAATGTTGCTCCCACTGGATTTTTTTCATTTGAATAAGGTGCAGTTCATGCTTCTGCTGTGGAAAAGAACATGCCATAATACTATTATCAATTACTTAACCAACATACTTGATGTGATAAGGAGTAAGCACTAGACATAGCTGCTGTTGTTGAATTTGATGACCTTGAGTTAGATGCCATCTTCTTTATTGAGAAGCAAGAACCAAGAAGACTCCGAGAATTCCAACATCAGGCAAGAGAGACCTGACATTAGCACACCTTTTTTTATTTTTTGGATGAAACCATATTGCTTTTCAATTACTGTCCACCTTTATCATAAATTAATGACGTATTTCCAACTGGCTGAAAACTTATGGAAGGCACAAAGGGAACAAAAGAATGAAGCTGTTAAAGCAAAGGTAACATTTAGATAGGAAAACCAAAACATGGATTTCAGCATCACAGAAAATTAAAAGACAAATAAATGTTTGCTAATATGTGAAAGCATGGCCATTTTTAAAACTTCTCTATCCCAGGATCCTCTGATGCACCTAGAAAACTTATTTGTACTCAGCATTATTTAGTGTAAGTCTGTCCGTAGTGTCTCCTGATCTCTATTTCAAGAAGGTTACTAACTGTATGTCTCTCATGCCCTGAGAGATCTTTTTTTTTAAAAAAAAAAATTCTTCCCTCATTTGGGGGATACAGGTCTGTAGCAGTAGATATAATAGGGGGAATACATTGGTTGATGTTATGATGAAGAGAGTTAGCTATTCACCAGGAAGTCTAAGATTTAACTATCTCACCAGCAGCATGAACTTACTTAATAGCCCTGGGTGTTAGAAACACGGGATCAAGACTCTTTAAAAAAACTTTGAGCAAAATTTGGTGAAAACAGCAAAGTTTTATTAGGATTCGTTTCTTGCAACAGGTATCTGTGTGACAGACAGGTGCATTGTGAGCCACAAGCTGCATGATTATATTTCCCTTTCCCCGGCTGATGGTCCCTCCTTTTGGCTCCCATTGAATAGAAGCCCAAAAGTGTTCAGCCTATCCTGTTCACCTAAGCATACTATGTGAAATTTTGCCCCGATTACATTTTTTATTCTACTGCCCTTAGCCTTATATTTTTTTTCCCCTTCCATGCAGTACCTGGTACTTTCCACTAAAAGTTCAGGTGCTTGGCCCTTGAAAGGTCACCCTGTACTTGCCAACCCTCACTTTTCCAGCATGAGCTTCACTTAACTATGAAAGTGATTGGTTGTTGTGGGTTTTCTGGACTGTGTGCCTGTGGTCTGGTAGATCTTGTTCCTAACGTTTCGCCTGTATCTGTGGCTGGCATCTTCAGAGGTGTATCACAGAGGGAAGTCTGTTACACACTGTGTCCAGTAGAAGGGAATGTTTTGTGGGGTATATATTGTCCATGTCCCAGAGTGGGGAACCAATCTGTTTGGGTGGAACTTGCTATGAAAAGGTGTAGTTGATAGTATTGTGTTTCAGGTGGGGGTTTTCAGTCCAGGGAGTAATTTACATTTGCATTGTCTGCAGCAGCAACAGTCTTAGGCTGTTTCTGCATGGACGGTCCTAGAAAGAGCCGGGCAGCCGGGCGGCTATGCGGAAGCGCCTGGCGCTCGGCCGATTGTGTGTCCCGGGACCTCGAGCGCATCGCCCGGGCCTGAGGGACACGCCCTAACTGCGCCTGCTCCAGCGGCGCAGGGCAGGGGGCGTGTCCCCAGGCCTCGGCGACGCGCCGGAGGCCCGGGGACAAGGTAAGTACAGGGAGGGAGAGGGGGAAGCGCCGGGAAGCCGCTACCGGGCTTCCAGCCAGCGTTTCCTCAACAAGTGCGCTTCGAAGCGCACTGGGAAAACGCCGGCGTCGGGACGGGCGGCCAGTGCGAGGGCGGTGCGGCTGCGACGCGGCTGCGCCCCCTGTGCGAACGGCAGCCTGGGGACGGCGTTTTTGCCATCCCCAAGCCGCCGTTTATGGCCCGTGCGGAAAGGGCCAGAGAGAATGCAAACCCTGTGTCTGGATGGAGTCCATTGTCCATGAACCTAGCATGCCCTTGGCCTTTGATTCTGGTGTTTTTAATTACTGGTAGCCAAGTTTTGTTAATTCACAGAGTCTCTTCCTTCTTGTTGAAGTTTTCTTGGTGTTTATGGATTTCAGTGGCCTCCCTGTGTAGTCTGACATAGTAACCTTCCAAGTTGTCCAGAATTTCAGCGAAACACGGTTGTTGTACTTGTGCAGAAGATAATGCGTGCAGAATCACAAGGCTGAATTGATCAGAAGGTTAAATGAACTAAGACCTGTGGATATGTTGATGATAGTTGTTGTGGTTGTTAATTCCCACACCTTACAATAGTCTCAGGGCAAGTACACAGCCTTAGAAGGCTATGTCTCAATGTAGACTATGCTTGGTGGCGCCTTGAGTAATTCTTTCCTCAGTAAAAAGGCTTGCTTTATGTTAGGTTTTGGGAGCTGGTTTTTAGGATTGCCAACTTCCAGAATCATGACTGATCTCCAGACCACAAAGATCAATTTCCCTGGACAAAATACCTGCTTTGAAGATTGGCATCTATGGCTTCTCATCTCTGCTCCCTTTTCTCTCCAAACTCTGACCTCCCTCAACTGTACCTTCAAATCTCTAGAAATTTCTCTACTTAGAGTTGGCAACCCTACCCCACCATCATACCTGTTGCAGGCCTGAGTAACTGGGATGATGGGGGAAGGGGAAGGAGAGAGGACTTTCATTAAAGACAATAAATAAAAAGAGTGAAATAATATAAAACATGACAATGAATTAATCTGATTTTAAGATACCCCAAATAAGCAAGAACACTACATTCCTGCCTGTAGATTGAATAAATCCATGCACATGTTTGCAAAAATATATTCTGGAATGAGGGCTAAACTTCCTGTTTTAGAGATGAAAGGAAAATGTGGTGGATGGAGAAATGGAAAGCCTGTAAGGGAGTTGTTTTGGCACAATATAAAAGGAACTGCAGAGAAAATGCAATTCAGAAAGAAAAAAAAGGAAAAAGGAAAAAAGAGGTCAAGAATAATAGATGCATTTTGTGGTGGTGCCTGAGAAAGAAATAGATGTAGTCTTCACACTTGGCAGAGATCCTAGATTCTTGGTGTCAGTGATCTTATTATCACAGAGCACAAGCACAAAAATGCTGACAGGAGGGGAAAGGCACTTAAAAAGCACAACGAAAACAGTGACTGAAGGACACCAGCTGCTATTTCCCCCCTCTAATGTTTTTGAAATGGAGTTGAGAGAATTTAAGAGGAAAAAAATGACAGACAGGAAAAAGGACACATGGAAAGCTACATCAAATGCAGCAGTCTTCAGTGATGTCTGACAGGCATGTTAGTGTGGTATCTAAGGGATAATATACAACACAATCCAACCAGGTGGGATCGAGAATCCTCTACCATCAATTTGGTGGGTAACCTTCAATTGACACTTGAATGGCAATCCTCAGGAAGGCATCTGTGGTCATCTTGGTATCTGCTGAATTGGTTCCTAAGTCTTGAATGGAACAGGAAAAGCAAAGAGCTTGGGATCAGTACAGCCCTGAGGTTCAACTCTGGTAAGTGTGTCAAAATATCACACCCTCTGCTGGGTCACAGACACAGATCTTCTTGTGTCCCTGGAATTAAACACCTTTCTCTTGGGCCTTAAAAAGAGCAAATAAATCACACAGAATCTCTTCTTCAAAGCAAAGCATCGACCTTATCCTCTCCTTTTTCTAATTACCCCTATGGTCTGCTACAGCAACAATCTTTATTTATTTATTTATTAACCTTTAATAGGCATAGAAGCAACAATCTTATGGTAGCACCCTTTACCCTTTCTCAAAATTTCAATAGCTCCCACAAGCTCAGCAAGATGGAAGAAACCATAAGACTAGATCCCAAAGCAGCAACCCTTAGTCATCTGCTCCTACAAACTCCCATTAAGAAAAATTTGGGAAAGCAATATTGTATGCAGCTGCCAGTGATGTGGTTTATTTATTTGTGAATTTTCTGTGTTCCTTGTGATCAAGGTGATTTGCTTGAAGGGAAGTCTTTTTTCCATGAAAAATGGGAGATACTAGTAGTGCCAGGGTAACTTAGTCTATTGCACCCTACAGAACAAAGTAGTCCTGATGTAGCAGAGTGCTGGGAGGGGAGGAATGATATTTTTCAAAGCTCTCCCCATCTTCCTAATTTTACTATATAATTGAGCAGCATGTTCCTGACAACGAACCAGAAAAAGGTGAGAGCTGCTGTGAAGCGTAGTCCTTGGTCATCCGGGAGGGCCCAGATTTCAGTTCCTTCAAGAGGGTCAAGAACTTCCCATCTTTGGGGTGAAGTCTGAAGAATTTCCTGCCTGAGAACATGGGACAAACTCTGTTAAGTCACAGCTGAATTGGAAGAGACTGTTTGAAGAGTTAGAGGAGTCTATATGTGGGGAGGAGACGGGGGAATTTGAAAAAAGGAGAGCCTATTTGCAAAGTTAGGGGAGTCTGTGTGTGTTTGTGAAAGGGGGGATCTGAGAAAGGAGAACCCACTTGCAAAGTTAGGGGGAGCCTCTGTGTGTGTGTGTGTATGGGGTGGGGGGGAGTCTGTAAGTAAGCTTTCTTCATTGAATAATTAGGCTGGATTTTTGTTATCTGTGGTAAATTGCAGGACTAAGCAGGGAGGAAAGGTAGGAGAGGTTGGCCCCTTCAGTGGGTGCCATTAATCCACCAACAGTTTTCTAAAGTCCATTGTATTTGTTTGTCCAATGGGTTTTATTGCTAGTTATCTATAATGTAATAACACAACATATGAAGGAATAAGATAGAACATTTTTTTTTTGCTATGGAACTTTTTAAAAATGCATGGAATTTTTACAGAGAGAAGCATTAAAATGTGATTGTTGTGCCTGCATTATGAAATGGTGCAGCTTATTCTCAGTAAATTTAAAGGTGCAAGCATTGGGTCATTACTGACCCATGTATTGATATCACAAAACGACATTTACTAGACAGACTGTATTTATGGTGTCGTTTGCCATTGCTTTCTCCATTGTCTATATTTTACCCCCAGCAAGCTGGGTGTTCATTTTACTGACCTCAGAAAAATTGAAGGCTGAATCAACCTTGAGCTGGATTCTTGAAACTGACTTTCATTGGGATTGAACTGCAGTACCACAGTTTACCACATTATATCTCGTTTCAGGATTCTTCCACGTCAAAATGGGAAAAATCTTGAAAGAGGTTGAATGAGTTTACATTAAGCATACATTTGAAAGAAAACTACATTAAAGTCTTCCATAAACAGCGCTTAGTGCCAGTTATTATTTTGAAAATGTGCAAAAATTGTCCCCCGGCTCGTTGGAAATGTAAAAAAAAATTGGTACATATTTTCATACATGGTGGTCTCGTAAAAAGGTTCAGAAATTGTTTAATTAGTGCAACATTATTAAAGACAAAATTTGATTATGAACCCTGAAAATTATTTATTAGGAATGTTTGATATGGAAGTATTAAATAAGAACGATACCTTGTTTCACTGTATGATTACAGTGGCAAGAAATGACTTCAGCTAAAAGCTGAAAAGTGTCAGGGATTCCAACTGAAAAGGAATGGTTGAATAAAATATGGGAGTATACTGGATTAGATAAACTAAACTGTTAAAAGAAAACCCATTAGAAAAATGTGAGAGAACATGCTATCCCTGCTTAGAATTTATGAAATAACATTATGACTTGGATTTATTCTCAGCTAGATTTCAGTTTGAGAATGAAGTGTGGATATTAAGTCTTTTCTCTCTTTTTAGATGGTATTTTGGTTCATATGATATATATTAGAGACAGAATATAAGGGCGTTTTTGCATGGAACAATTACACCAGGGTTGAGCTTGTCACAGAGTAAAGTTTACGCAAGAGAAAGCCTGCTACAGAGGCCAGCAAGGTGCGGCTAAGCACTGGCTGAGCACAGCTGAAAGTAATTACCACTGCACACAGAAGTTTAACTGTGAGGAAAAACTTTATCAACAGTGCAGATATTTACAGTGCATATAGGAACTCAAACAGCAAACGGGCAGCATGCCCTGCAGCAACAGGTAATCCCTAAGAGCTAGTGCTGGTAAGCAAGCACTGCTTTTATATACAAAGTAACCAATCATATTGAAGAACAGCTGACTGGTTTCAGCTGGTTCTGACAAGGTGCTGGGAGGAGCAGCTGTCAGACTAGATCAGTTTGATCTACTTCTCTGCTCTCAAGATGTATACAGGTATTTTGGATACTGTAACACCCCTTCTCATCTTGAGTGCAGGCCACATTACATATTTACATGATAGTACAGTAAGTACAATAAGAACATAAGTACATATTTACATGACAGTACAACATAACAATAAGGTTATGTAGTTACACTTACAATGCCAAGCTCTGGTAACATCTTTTGATACTTTTGCAGAGTGCCTGGTTTTGTTAGCAAGTCAGCACAGTTGTTTTCTGACTCAACATATGCAAGCACTATATCACCTTTATGAACCAAGTGTCTAACATTCTGGTACTTAACCGCAGTATATTTGGTTCTGGCCTTAAGATTCTCCATAGTGGCCCGGTGTATACATGTTTGTGAATCTTCCAGTATTTTTACTGGTTTTTGGCATTGTTCACCTAGATCCTTCAGCAGTTGTTCAGTCCGCAATAGCTCTGTACATGTCTCAGAGAGAGCACAGAATTCTGCCTCGGACGTTGACAATGAGATTGTCTTTTGCTTACGAGAAACCCAATTAACTACAGTGTTGGCATACTTAATCACAATGCCTGAACTGGATTGCCCATTGGTTTTTTCTGCGAAGGAACTATCAGTTATTGCAGTCAACTCATTGCTTTTATCTGGACAAAGTAACAAACCTTTGTCGCACGACCCTTTTAGGTATCTAACAACACGTTTGACAGCCTGCCAATCACGCAGAGACGGTTTTGACACCTTTCTGCTTAGAACGTTGACTGCGTAGGCTATATCAGGACGTGTCCAGTTACTTAAGAAAAGCAGACTCCCAAGTACTGATCTGTACAGCCCTGGATCATCAAACATTGTCTCACAAGGAGTCTTGTGATAGTCAACTGCCATAGGAGTATTGGTTACTTTGGCATCAGTTAGGTCACAGGTTTCTACTAACTCACTAATCTTCTTTGACTGTAGTAGCACTAAGCCACCTGAAGGGTTATTAGCAATTTCAATACCAAGGTAGGATTTGAGAAAACCAAGGTCTTTGACTTTGAAATGCTTGCTTAAAGCATGATAAAAAGCCTTTATCTGCTTCTCAGTTTTAGCAGAGACACATAGGTCATCAACATAAACTAACAGCATGATTTGATCATCCTTAGACCCTTTTGTGTATACACATGCATCTGCTACACTTCTTTGGAATCCCATAGAAACCAAACATTCATTCAAACAATGACTCCAATTACGTGCTGACTGACGAAGACCATAAAGAGACTTTTTCAACAAATAAACCTTATCAGTTTGCTCTGGCTGGAACCCAGGAATGGGCTGCATGTAAATCTCCTGCTCTAAAGGAGCATTGAGATATGCAGTCGAGAAGTCAAAATGTTTTATTTGAAAACCTTTTTTAACAGCCAAGGTCAAATAGAGTCTTAGAGACTCACTCCTTGCCGTAGGCGAAAAAGTTTGGTCAAAATCCTGTAAATACTTTTGGCCAAAGCCTTGAGCAACTATTCTGGCTTTGAAAATGAATTCTCCTGTTGGCATGGGCTTTCGTCTGTAAACCCACCTGCAACCAATAATTTTACGACCTGGAGGTTTGTCAACTACCTCAAAGACATTCTGCTCAAGCAGTGCCTCATACTCTTGAGTCATGGCTACTTGCCAATTCTCTTGTTCCTCTGGGTCTCTAGTCAACATTTCCTTGTAGGACTTTGGTTCTACCCAGGTTTGGCAAACCCGAACAGTTTGTGTAAAACCATACCTAGCTGGAGGAACACCCTTATTTTCCCTTTCAGAGCGTCTGGGAAATACTGCTTTGCTGTCTGTGTCTTGCTCTTCTTCTGTCACATCCTCCCCTTCTCCCTCCTGTTCTCTTTCTCTCTTGACAGGCAGAGTGTGACCTTGAGCATGTAAGGGGGAAGACGTTGCTGGCTGGCTGCCACTAGCAACAGCTTGCTGCTCAGACAGAAAAGGCAGAAAAACCTCAGTGTTTGCATGTATTTTCTCCCAACCTGAATGACGCTCAAAATTCACGCTTCTAGAAATGATTACCTTTCCAAAGCTGACATGGAATCTATAGCCTTTCGTCCCTGGTTGGTAACCTACAAAGAGCAGCCTTTGGTACTTAGGCTGTCCCTTCCTCCTTTGCTGTTTTGGAATCAGCACGTTTGCATGACTTCCGAAAACTCTCAAGTGCTTTAGGGAAGGAGCTTTACCAAAAAGCATATAGTATGGGGTTTGATTTACACTTACACTCCATATCCTATTGATGATATGTGTAGCAGTATTAACTGCCTCACCCCAAAAATGAAAGGGAAGATGTGCATCCGTTAGTAAGCAGTCCCTCATTGTTTGCAAACAACCTATTTTCCTTTCACTTATCCCGTTCTCATGAGGTGAAAAGGGATTACTCTTTCTGTGAATTATACCCTTTTGGGTTAACCAATTCTGGAAATTGTTGCCAAGGAATTCTCCGCCCCTATCAGATTGCACTTTAGCTAGTTTGAAAGGAAAGTTTCTCTCAATCATAGCAACCCACTGTTTGAACTGTTGGAATGCTTCAGCTTTAGTCTTTAACAATAAACAATATGTATATCTACTGAAATCATCCACAATGACAAACATATATTTAGCACCTCCCTGCGTGGGTGGAAAAGGACCTGCTAAGTCCATATGGATGAGTCCAAAAGGTCTGTTTGTCTGTCTTTTGCTGATTGCTGTAGAGGGAAATGTTTTCACTTTAACCTTACTGCAAACAGAACACTCAAGGTATTTACGACATGGTTTCAAGTGTAGCTCACACACTTTAGAAAGCTGTCTAATGGTAGAGAAACTAGAATGACCTAGCACTCTATGTAGAGCATGAACACATTCATCATGCATAGGGCGATTTGATAGGCATGCAACCTGTTCCTTCTTAGTAGCACTCTTGGGGAGCATTTTATACAATTTTTGATCAAGTTTTCCTTTAGCACACATAATGCCATTCTTTTTAACATAACACATGTCATCTACAAACTCAACCTTATAACCTTCGCCTGTTAAATTTGCAACTGACAGGAGACAAAAGTCAAGTTGAGGTACACACAATACATTTTTCAAAGACTTGCCCAAAGAGGGTACAAACGCAGTTCCTTGACGTTGGACTTCAGCCGGAGTTCCGTCAGCTAAACTGACATGAGAAATGGCTGGGTCCTGCACATCCTGCAGTAAATCCCTGGAATTGACAATGGTTTCTGTGCACGCAGAGTCAATGAGCCAGGAAGGTGAGTCATCGGCTCTCTTACAAGTGACAAGCAATGCAGATTCCTCTCTGTCTTGCCTGCCAGCAAAAGTTTTCTTTCTGCTATTCCCCTTCTGTTGCCTCAATTGGCTAGATCCAGAACAGAAATGGGCAATATGTGTTGTAGCTCCACAGTTATAGCACCTGCGAACTGCAAATGATTTCACAGGAAAAGCCTCAGCAGAAACTGCGGCCGAAGCCTTCCGGCCCTTGATTGCTTTAGCATCACCAGCTGCTTTCAGCTCCTCTGACCGACACTCCCGTTTATAATCCTTTTGCTGTTGCCACTCCAGCAAACAGGTAGTGACATAATCGAAAGTTAAATCAGTCTCTTTCACATTCTGCAAACTCAACACTAACTGCTCCCACGAATCATCCAACGATGACAGCAGTATATAAGATTTGTGAGAGTCTGAGAATTCCATTCCTCTGCTTTCAAGCTCAGCAAACAGTGTTCTCATCGCCTGCAGGTGAGATGAAACACATTCACCAGCTCTTAGTTTCAAATTATACAACTTACGCATGAGAAGTACTTTAGACCCCGCAGTGTCACGTTGGTACAGCTTTTTCAGAACTTCCCAACAGTCATTTGCATGGACTGCATTCTGCAAATACACCAACTGTGAATCAGCCACTGCCAGCATGATTGTCGCTCGAGCCTTCTCATCAGCCCTCTTTTCTGCAGCAGAGGCTCCAGCAGCAGGGGGAGTTTCAACGATATCCCACAGGTCATCCCGGATCAGGAAACTCCTCATTTTACAGCTCCATGCCTGGTAGTTTCCCTCATGAAGCCTCTCAAAGGGCAAACTTGTAGCTGTAAAAGCCATAGCTGCAACTGCTCCGAATTCAGCTCCTGCTCTCCACGTTGAACAACAGCCTTCAGCACCGCCTTACTCTCAGGTAGCAGCTTACTCTGGGCCCATAACCTGTCACAGAGTAAAGTTTACGCAAGAGAAAGCCTGCTACAGAGGCCAGCAAGGTGCGGCTAAGCACTGGCTGAGCACAGCTGAAAGTAATTACCACTGCACACAGAAGTTTAACTGTGAGGAAAAACTTTATCAACAGTGCAGATATTTACAGTGCATATAGGAACTCAAACAGCAAACGGGCAGCATGCCCTGCAGCAACAGGTAATCCCTAAGAGCTAGTGCTGGTAAGCAAGCACTGCTTTTATATACAAAGTAACCAATCATATTGAAGAACAGCTGTGTAGTAATGCACTGCTGACCCAGCAGCACCGTGGTAGAACGTTGGGATGCCAACGGACCTACGGCCTTGCTGGTCGCACCGCACCCCCACTCCCCATGAGTCACGGGTCATGAACTGCCTGGCTCAATCACCGGGCGCAGGGACAATGGTCTTGCCCCCAGGTGAGGATTAGGCTCAGACGCTTACGCTCCTCTCCGCACGTAGCCAGATGAGATCATGCATCACATGATGATCTCCCGACCTCCCGCTCTCCGGAACTCCCCGGTCCTCCCCTGCGCCCCAATAGGATAACAATAAAAGGTGCCAGGAACCGGCAGGCGAGACTTCGCTAGGAACGGACCTCGGTCTCCGCTGCTGGCGTCTCCACCAGATGTTATCTCCGCTGCGTCTGGTGTCGTTCTTCGCTGACCGCTGGAGTGGAGCTACAAGCTGGTGCCGAAACCGGGGAATCACCGAACCTCCACCCTGCTCACCGTCGCCGCAGGGAAGGGCGTGATACCGAGAATCCCGCTGGTCCGGCGCTGTCCAGGGACCACCGTTTCGGTATAAAGCCTGTCACCTGGATCGGCGCGTCAGAGACAGCGTCTAGGACACTCGTCGGCGGGAACACCGGTGAGTATGGGAGCTTGCAAAAGCAGGGCTTATGAGCAAACCGCGTTAGCCGAACTGGCGTTAACAATCGGCAGAGGTCCCGTAAAGAAGGGCTGCGCCAAATTGGTTGAGATTGAGCTCAGTGTCCATGGTACCCAGAGGGGACATTGAATCTTAAGGACTGGGGAAAACATCCCGGGCATCTTAGCACCAGAGCCTCAGCCACGATGTCGCTGCTACTGACGTGGAGACAATGTTTTGTCGCCATCAGCCTGCGAACCTATGGCTCCCTTGCTGTAGGTCAGCCCTCGCTTCGATCTTTCACCTTCAATTTCAGCGAATTTTCTCTATCCACTAAATTGGACGCCTGTCCTCCTTCTGCCCTCGCCTCTGCCCAATTCAAACTCTCCGGCCGGCTCCGGCGCCTCCTGCTCCGCCTTCATTTTCGAGAAGCCACTGCACCTCCGTCAGCACCACGTAATGGCGCGGGTTTCAAACTCTCGCAGAACGTATTAGCCACGATCTGCAGAAGAAAGAGCTGTGAGCCCGATCACCCGAGATTCTTGCATTGTGCCCCGTCCACTTCACAGATACTGAGGGGAAGGTAAAGCGTCATTCGGCAGGTTAATGCAGTACCGCCCTTTAAGCTATAACATCCTCACTGAGCTCGCCAAAGCAATGCGGGGCGTAGAGTCACTAGCCCCTACGTGAGAGGCATGCTGGAGGCCATTACGAGAACCACCTAATGGTTCCAGGCGACTGGAAGACCACCTTTTAAATGCTCCTGAGCCCTGCACAATTTGTGGTCTGGGAAAGTGAGTTCGCCAGCAGTGCTTCAACAGAGCAGCCACCTCGGTAGCCGTACACGCCCGTGCAGCTTCACGGCTTCGATGCTTTTGCCAACCCTAGCGATCAGATTGTCCTGCCTGAGGCCACCCTTACGGTCGCCTCTGAATGCTTATAAGGCATTTGTTAAAGGTCCCCAGCGCCGGCCAGCCAACCCAGAGTTTCTCCTCCATCGGCAAAACCCCAAGAGCCCTATGCACATTGTGAACAGGCTCCAGGGAGGGAGAAACAAGAGCGGAAGTAGATAAGCGAGGAGGCCCAAAACGAGCTCCTCATGCGCCTGCATAAAGAAGGCGCCTCCGCAGTGCCGCGATCACGGGCCTGGGCAAAAAATCCTGAACTTGGCCGACATGCTTAAGGCTTGCCAGGACATCGGGTCCTCCTCGCCCACCAAGCTAGCCTCCTCGCCGCAGCACTCTCCACCGGCGGAAGGCAGCCTCAGGATAACTGCTTTAACTGCGGCAGACCCGGACACTTCGAAGGGAGTGTAGGCAGCCGGTGGGGGGGGGCCTACAACCCGATGGAGGGTGCCTCCAGGAAGGAGAAGGCCACCCTAAGACCGGTGCCCATGTTGCCAGAAAGGCTTCCACTGGAGAAAGCGACGCCCGTCGGAAGCGCCGAGTCTCCCCAACCAGGACCAAGGAGGAGAGTACTAGAGCAGACCCAACGCCAAGGCCCCTGCCAAAACCACCCCCCTTCGTGGGTGGCATCTTCGGGCCGTGATGCACCCAGCCCATCTCCTTTAAGTTCCCCACCGAGGTTCTTGTCGCCCCAACCTAGTATGGCGAGCCCATCCTACCGGGACAATTGGGCTACAGATGCTGCCAAAAGAGCCTCTGCGGCTGAACAGGGACTGTTCATGCGTCCCAGTGATCGACTCCACGCACCAAGGACCCATCCATCTCCAGGTCTGGACAAACATCCCACAGGAGTTGCCTGCGGAGCCAGCTGCGCTCAGCTGATTCTTCTTGCCCCATCGCTGCCCGCTGCCAGACCCAATAAATTTCAGAGCCCCAGCAGCCAACATGGCGCAGCCTACACCACCGTCGCAGCGTTAGGCGCTATCGGGAGCTCCGCGCCCATACCTGGAGCTATGCATAGAAGGATGTAAGTTCAAGGAGCCTGGTGGACACGGCTGATGTTACCGTCATCAGAGCAGCCGAGTGGCCCGACCAGTGGCGACCGAAAGCTGCCAGCACATCTGGGGGGGGAACCAGGCGAAGGAGCGGGGAGCATCCGCCCGCTCACGGTCAACAACCCAGGGCTCGTGACAGCTCACGAGTCCGCTATCGTCTTAGACATCCACGGTAATCTGGGAAGGGACCTCATGAGTCAGGTCAAAGCGACTTTGGTCTGGGATGGGTGAGCCATCACAGATCATTGATCCCCAACTGTGACTTCAGAAGTTCCTCTCTATCTCCTCGTAGGAAACTGTTTCCCTCCCCTCCTTTTTCTCTTTCTGTTTTCGACCAGTAGAGGCGGAGGGCCAATTGGCTGACTGGCCCTCCCTGGATTAAAATCTGGGCCGATCCTGATCTGCCCAGCACTGTCAGGACAGGCCCCAGTTTACAAAGGGCTGCCACCATTATGCCCCAATACCCAAACCGTTTGGGTTGAGTGGTGATGGCATTATAGCACTATCATCACTTCTAAGATGCTTGGCCAGTGTGGTTTCAAGTGACATCTCCCAAAGATAATTTAGGTCAAAATTTTAGCACCATCCAGCTTCCTGCATTAGCCACCAGGTCACGCAGTAAGTACAACTCCTTGCAAAGAACCCCCCCCCTCTTTTCCTTTGTGTTAATGCGAGAATTTGCCTCTAATTGCCTGATTGCTTCATTCCTGGATGCGCCCATCCCCAAAAGCCTCCAAAAAGCCCCCCCCTTTTTGTGTTGCTGATTAAGCATGCATACCCACAATCCCCCCAGGACCGCCTGCTCCCTCCCCCCCTCGAGGCTCGGACCCTGCATGACGCCTTTCCCTGATGGCGGCTCTGAAGCCAGTTCCCACCAGGGTCGCCTACCTCCCTGCCCTCCCTGTCGGCAACTAAAGAAAGAAAGAGGAGTAAAGCTGGGAGGATTGCATTAAAAGCAACCTTCACAGGCTGCCAAAACAAGCCTTCTTCCTTCTTATACTAAATTCTAAACACTAAACTTCGATCCCAATCTCCCGCCATCCGCTCTAAAACTGAGCACAAGACGGGACCAGTAACCTGGGAAAGGGGTGTGTTTCAGTCCTCTTCCTACAGGTCCCTGTGGACTCCGATTCACCATGACAGGCCAACCCATGGAATGGCGCCGGGAGGAAACCAACCCCATCCCGGAGATGGAGCGTGATTCTCTAGAGGATCAGCCAAGCGATCTCAACAGGAGCGCCCGTGCATGGCGCCCAAAAGGCCAGCGAATGACTGGGAGGCGTCGAGGCGACCACCAATAAGCCCTAGAGCTGCTTTCGCCAGCAAGACCGCGAGACACCCGAGAACCTCTGTGCGCTCTCCTTGCAATCATTACCGCCAACTCAGCGACCACCATCGCTGCCTGCTCTACTGCCTCCTGCCGATGGCGATACGGCCGCAGCGAGCTTTCACCAGACCAACATCTGGGAGCAGTTTGCTGCCGCTGCCAGCGTCTCATCCTTCTGCAGGCCAGTACCCGGGTCAGGAGCCTGCTAAGCTCCTGCCTGCTCCCGTCTGCAAAGCCGGAGACTTCCTAGAACTGGGCTACAGCCCTTCATGAATGCCTCATCCATCGCGGGTACTCTATGGCCCGACTGGGGACCTGTCGTCCAAACCCTCCGGCCGGGCGCTCTCCTTGTCACCAAGACTGCTCGCTGGCAGGTAACACCTGCGCCCGCATCACCGGCAGCGGCCAGAACCGACCGGGCTCCATTCATCGGCTTTCGGCCAATTGGACTGCACACACACGGGAGGACATTCCCCATAGTGTTGGGCTTATCCATCCTGCTCCCAGGGGCTGGTTCTGGACCTGTGTGGGAGAGAGCGTTTAATTATATTCCCGCCCGACTCTCTGCGAGACTCTTTGTTGCCTCGGTCGCCTCACCATCGTCTACCCCAGGCTCCACCCGGGAGCCGGACGGCCGCCGCCTCCACTCTGCCTTCGACCCAGCCCCTCCACCAGCCGAAGCGGCGGTCGCCCTCTCGAGCGGAGTTAGTCTCCCTCGCATAACTTCCTAGTGGGAGTCCCCGGACTCGCTTCTTACAATGCTAAGACTATTGGCCGGCTGGCCTGCCTCTTCAGTCCATCAACTCCACCTCCACCATCTGGGCGCCCTGGCCTCCGAGCAGCAGGAGTTCGTCCAGCGACCCTGAATATCGTGCAGCTATTGATTACTTGTTGTTGTTACACCACCAAGGTTGTGAGAATGTACATAATATGTGTTGTTTTAATCTTTCTGATAATTCCCAGTTGATTCACATGAAAGTCGCGTGAGCTGCAAAAGTTGTATCTAATCTGAAGTATGATGTTTTTCCCCATTGGTGGTCAGCCCTCTGGAGCTGGCTGCGGGAGGATGGTTGAGTGCTATTGTACAGCTCTGCATTGGTTTAATTGTGTGCCTTATTATCGGATCTTGTTTTACGTTCAATGTGTCTAATATTGCCTGTAACGTAGAAGCCTCGAATTTCCCTTACCCGCAACCAAGTTCTAATGTTACACAAGCAGCTTGGTCAGCTTGACCGGAGGAGACAAGCGTCCTTTAAATCGCCCTTAGCGTTTATTTGCTTCTCTAAAATGTAAAAAAGGAGGAGATGTAGTAATGCACTGCTGACCCAGCAGCACCGTGGGAGAACGTTGGGACGCCAACGGACCTACGGCCTTGCTGGTCGCACCGCACCCCCACTCCTCATCCCCCCATGAGTCACGGGTCATGAACTGCCTGGCTCAATCACCGGGCGCAGGGACAATGGTCTTGCCCCCAGGTGAGGATTAGGCTCAGACGCTTACGCTCCTCTCCGCACGTAGCCAGATGAGATCATGCATCACATGATGATCTCCCGACCTCCAGCTCTCGAACTCCCGGTGCCCTCCCTGCGCCCCCAATAGGATAACAATAAAAGGTGCCAGGAACCGGCAGACGGGAGACTCACTAGGAACACGGACCTCCGGTCTCCCGCTGCTGGCGATCTCCACCAGATGTTATCTCCGCGTCTCGTCTCGTTCTTACGCTGACCGCGTGGGTCGACTACACAGCTGACTGGTTTCAGCTGGTTCTGACAAGGTGCTGGGAGGAGCAGCTGTCAGACTAGATCAGTTTGATCTACTTCTCTGCTCTCAAGATGTATACAGGTATTTTGGATACTGTAACAGAGCTGGGGATACATATACCTGTGCTATTTTATCCTGGTTTTTTGTATGCATGGTTCCCAACTTCTGCCCAGGAACAGAGTTGGTGGGATTCAGCAGGTTCACACCACTTCGGCAGAACCGGTTGTTAAAATGATGCTTGTAAACAACCAGTCATTTAATTATTTGAATCCCACCACCGGAACCATTTGTTAAATTATTTGAATCCCACCACTGAGCAGAGTTAGTAATGCTCCAGTTTGTTCCCACAACCCAGACTTCTGTATTTGTTTCAGAAGCATTTCTGAGCATGTCCAGTGTCCCGTGTTCTGATTGGTTGCTGCTTTTGAGTGGCACCTTGAATGGATGTCAGGCAGAGAGATCAGCTGGCTGGGTGGGAACAATACACCTAGTCTGCCCCTGACTGGTGTTTTTGTGTATGTGCTGTGGGAATGGAAGAAATTGATCTGTGTTTTTAATAGTTTAAAATAAGATTTTGCTGTCAGAGGTAGAAAACTAGTGAATAGGTCTGCTAATTGATTTAAAATAAAGCTTGTGCTGAGGAAAATAGACCAAGTGATTGTTCCGATTGGCTGTTGTGTTTGAGTGGCAGTTACAAGCACCTGTGAGCTTTCCCAGTATCCCATGTTCTGATTGGCTGCTGTTTTTGAGTGGCAGCTTGAACTAATGTCAATTGGCAAGATCAGGTGGCTGCGCGGGAAAAAATAACCTGATCCTGCTTCTGATTGGTTTTTGCACGGCACAGGTACAAGCAGTGTCACACCAGGGTTTTAAAAAAGAACCTTCAGACTGGCGATTTCTGAAAATCCAGGGCTAAGGTAAATATCATGGGGGGACACCAGCACAGACTCTGTGCAGCTTCAGGAGCCATGCAGAATTCCTGGCTGCACAGGGATATTTTCCATGCTCACCCTGGGATATTTTGACCATGTAAAAATGGCCTGAGATAGTCATTTCTCAGATAGATGTGAAGAAGGAGGTCAGAATATCTGTATAATGTTAATCAAGGGTGATTTTTTCTTTGCTTTTTGATTGTGTCCTCATCTTCTTTGTATGTATGCATGTACTCCTTTTGAAGAGTTTATTAAAGACTTCATATATAACATTTTTTTAAATGGAGTTTTCCACCTCATTCTGCTGCATTAGTAGGCTACGTCTAAATCAGCATTGCATATGTGCATGGGCACTGGTTGCCTATCTCTCTGAAAAGTGTACCCATGTCTCTATGGTGGTGGTGGTGGGGGATTATCCAGTCAGCAACCAAATTCTTGCTTGTTTTCTGTTCTGTCCCACATCTCATTGGTTTCTGAGAAAAATGGGAGTTGGCCTCTCAGCTCAAAACTGCAAACCATGTTTGATGCTGCTTTGTTTTCTGCTTTTGCATTCCATTCACCTATGGCTATGGGCACAGCTTGTTCAGGTATGTGATCAATTTCTTCCTGGCACTTGAGTCAAAATAGTGTAGTGGTTAAGAGCAAGTGGAGTTTAATCTGGAGAATTGGGTTTGATTCATCACTCCTCCACGTGAGCAGCAGACTCTTCTGGTGAACTGGATTTGTTTCCTCATTCCTACACATTCCTGGGTGACCTTAGGCTAGTCTCAGTTCTCTGTGAACTCTCTCAGTCCCACCTACCTCATAAGGTGTCAGTTGTGGGGAGAGGAAGGGGAAATAAGTTCGTAAGCCATCTTGAGATTCCTTACAGGGAAGAAAGGTGGAGTATAAATCCAAACTCTTCTTCTTCTGCATAAAAGCTTCTTATTTCTTCTTCATTCACATCAGTAGTTGGTATCAGAGCTGTATTTAGGTATTTTAAGGCCTGGTCTTTGACCGCAATAAAATTCGTTCGTTCGTTCGTTCGTTCGTTCGTTCGTTCGTTCGTTAAGTTGGATTACCGTTAAGTTCGTTAGTTGGTTAGATTGGAGTTACCGTTGGATTCTGGATTGGATTGGATTGGATTCGTTCATTCATTCATCAGTAGTTGGGGCATAAACGTGAATGATGGTTATGTTGACAGGCTTTCCCTGAAGTCTGATTGATATTATTTGGTCAGACTTTGTATTACAGCTCCTTGCTGCCTGTGCTACATCTCACGTTACTATTAAAACAATTCAACTTCCATTGTTTTTGTCATTCCCTGAGTGAAAGACTTGGTAATTTTATGATTGAAATGTCCTAATCCATGTTTACTTTAGTTCACTCACTTCCAGGATTGAAATGTTTAAACATTCCATTTGTTGTTTTACCATTTCAAGCTTTCCTTGATTTATGCTTCTCAGGTTCCATGTTCCTATTGAAACCACCAGACAGCTTTGGACTTTCCTTTTGCATACATTTATGACAACAATGTCACTTCAACTTTAGTCCAGTTGTGTCATTAAGAATAGTGCTACTCATACTTGTCATCCACTCTTCCCAGTAGCTAATTGAGTGCCATCTGACCTGGGGGTACGATCTTTCAGCACTATATCTTGTTTTCATTTTGGATTGTGTCATCATAGGGTTTTTGAGGAAAGGGTTGATCAGAAGAGGTTTACCACTGTCTTATTCTACATACTACTAACCAAGATTAGCTGTAGTGGCACTGCCATTGTCTTTCAAAAGCATCACCTTCTGCTCCGGTTCTTAGTAGGTGTTGAACACACATCCAAATGTTCCTTAAAAAGTATGTGAAAAGTTAGGAAAGGGGGAAGCTGAGACTGAAACAACAGAACTTAGCCAGTACTAATAGTTTATCATAGCTTACTGCGGAGCTGTACATCTGTGTAAAATCTATCTGTCCCAGAAGCAACAATTGTTTTAATGCAGGATGCCGCCTGAGGTTGGAATTTTGTTGGGGGGGGAGTTCTCTATCACAAATCACACTGCACTCCATTTGGCTGGGATAAATCAATTGGCCATAGCCGTATTTATTAATAGAAAAAACAGAAGCATGAGGTGCAGCATGGGTCTTGATTGGCTTGTCTCGGCATCACAGCGGAGCTCCAGTGGGCAGATGCTTCATACTGGAGCTTCGCTCCACCGTGGGTGCTCTGCCGGGCGGACGGTCCTGGCAAGAGATGCTCCCCCAGATGCCCTGCACGGCAGGGCATACACCTCTTGCCATTGTCGTCCACCCCTAGAAAGGGGGGTAGCTCCCTAGCTCCCCCCTTTGGCCCTTCCAAATCGATACCCATGCGCGAAAACCGCCGATGGCTATGACAAGTTAGCATGCATTAACAACCATTGTAATTAGGGAGAAGTGGGTGGGAAAATCATCGGCCGGCCAAAGCACATGGCCGGGACAAAGAAGGGGTTGCTCCCTTTAAAGGTTTGGGTTCCCTCCTTCCCTCTGACGTGGCCAGTGGACTTTCAACTGTTGTTGTCTGCCCTTAACAGCAATGGCCAACCCTTTGCTTCTGCCTTTGCTGGAAACAAACTTCCGCCTTTGCGGAAACAAACTCTGCCCCTTCCCACCCCCAGCGGCAATCATGGCCCGTAGTGATTCACAGCCTTCCTTTATTACTGGTATTTGTGCATGCTTCCCCCTGAGAGTCCTGGGACTCATTAGAAATATTTCTGCAGAGAATCAAGGATTATATTTGGTGTTAGAAAGATGTTTGACCAACTGTGATTTTTGTACTGTCAAAGAGAGGATTGCATTTTTTGTTTCTCTTTCCCAGCTTGCCAGGGTACAATCTGATACCAGGTACCTACATTCTTTTCCTACTGAAGTCAGCTTCCTACTGAAGCATCCTAATGATATCCTTATTGGATTTCACCAACATAGGATTGCCACAGCAGGAGGGCTTATTCCAACTGGCAACCCATTGGCCTGTTGCTTCTCTGAGCAGAAATGGGGGAATAATAACAACAAACATTGCCACTGAGTGAACTATAATGTCACTTCTGGGAAAATAGTGATAAAACCACAGAGTTACCAATTCCTAGAGCTACTTGAAGTCACTTTCCCTAGAACTGATGTCATTACACATGCAATGTCACATCTCCTCATGTCCCTACCCCCAAGAAGCCCCAAAGATGTTCCCTACCCAGTTGTGGTGGTGGTGGTGTTAGCATCCAACATGATAAAGAGTTCTGCAGAACTCCAAAGCTTGCATGGTACATCATGGATTTAGTTATAAGTTACGCTTTAGGTTCTAGTTTCATGGGGAAATAATAATTTAAACCAGTTTAAGTTTATGGTGTGGATAATATCCTGTTCTTCATTTACTCTTACTTAAAAGGATTTATGGGGCTGGGTAATACCTTGCAAATAGACTGTGTTCTTAACTTGCCCTGTTTCCCACTGCTGCTGTTTGAAATGGTAAAGTTATTTTGAAAACTCAGTAGATTCATGTCTTTGATTATGTGCCCAAAACAGTTCTGCAAGTAATCAAATAATTTAGATCAAATTATCATTTAAAAAACCATTTTTATAACCTGCTGAATAGAAAGTAGCTGAGTTGGTATTAATAATGTCTTTGGTAATTTAGTTCATATTGTAATTATTAATTCTAAAGCATATGACTCCTTGGCAGGCTGCAGCTAAGAAATCCTTACTTTTGATTAATAATCCTCAAATGAAATTGTCTTCCCAAAGTCATGAAAGACAATGACTTTGAATACATTTCAGATAATTTGCCACAAAACTATTATGAGCCCTATATTGCTTAAAGGGGCAGATCTTCCATTTGCGTGACTTGTCTCAGACGTTGAAAGATCCATGGAATTATGATTGGAGTCTATTGTCTTTTTACAATGCTGTTATGTTGTGTGATGTTAAGAGACGTAATATCAGACTAGAATATAAACACATCTCGCCAACATAGGATTGCCACAGCAGGAGGCCTCACTAGTAATGCAATTTTCAGTTGCTCCTTGGCACTTAAGGAATCTCACCAGGCACTACTTTTTCAAGTATGTCTTAAAATATGAAGTGTGCATATGACAAACTAGCATTTAAAAATGGTGGGAGATTCTCATTGGGTAGAGAAACTCCTGAAAATTTGGGGATGGAGCTTAGAAAGGACAGGTTTGGGGAGGGAGAGTTACTTAGCAAGATATAATGCCACAAAGTTCACCCAAAACAGCAGTCATTTTCTGTAGCCTGGATTGATCTCTGTAGCCTGGACATCAGTCATAAGTACAGGAGGTATCCCACCTAGATGATCAAGACCCTGGAGAATCCAGTTTGGGAGCTCCCGGATTGGGAGCTTGATGGTTTGTTGCTGTTTGTGTGAAATGTCCCTTTCACATACTGATAGTAAGGATGTCTTTGGGTCTAAAAAATAATGCTTGTAAATAAGGTCAGCATAGGGGGGAATATTAAATAAGGATAACATGGGGGGATCTTTTGAAATTAAAATAATAGGCATAAGAACCTGTTTCACTGTACCAGACCAAAAGATTATCTTGGTCCATCTTTCTGTTTGCAGTAAGAATTAAAATGATGCCTCTAAAATCTCATGGGCATGGCCTAAAGGTGATAGGCCGCTCTGTTGTTTACTCTTGCGATTGATTATTTGTTTACTCCTGGGATTGATTAGCAGTAAAACCCATTGTATGAACAAATACATCGGGCTCCAGAAAATTGTTGGTGTCATGGCCTGCTGAGTATAGAGGATTTTCAGGTTACAGCTGGCTAGCAGAAGCAGGCAAAGAGAGAGTGGGCTTACTTCAAGTCCTGAGGAAAAGCAGTCCAGTGCAAGCCATACAAGCCAAGCAAGGGGCAGGTCAGTCAATTCAGTCTGGGTCCACAAATCCAAAATGTTCAATCTGAGAGCAGGCACTGCAGAAACTATCAGGCTGTTTTCCAAAGTTGTTCCTGCAACTCTTACTGTTCACAGCTGCCTCTGGTTCTCAACTGCCTGAATGCTGAGCTGACTCACAATCGCCCCTTTGGCATCTCTGGCCCTCCAAATGGGCGCTGCATCTTTTGGCATGGAATGCCTGATGGTCACGATGTCTGAGCTGCCTCATGGAAACAGATGAGCTGGGAGAACTGTCTGCCCGCCTCTTGGCTTGGGCCAGCCCTGTCTTCCACCTGAGTGACTTCTATCTGCTCATGGGACTCAACCAACTGTCACTCTGGAGATTCAGCCAGCTGAGACTCTGATGAAGCTGGGTCATCATGCCAGTATTCCTCATCTGAGGAAGCCTGCCTGGCTGCTGGGGATCCCACAATTAATGGCCAACCCCTCCTGCTGTTCCTCCCCACTTGGCCCTGCAATTTTCCTCCATGCTTGGCCAGCAATTTGCCACAGATAATGAAAACCTAAGCTATTTATTCAATTTTAAAAACACCATACTTACAGATTCTCTTCCCCCGGAACACAGACAACCTACCCTAACTTTGCAAAACACCTCTCCTTTCTCAGATTCTCCCCTCTTCCCCCTCCCCGCAGACATGCTCCCATACCTTTGCAAGTGGGCACTCCTTTTTCAGATCCCCCACACACATACACCAACAGGCTCCCTTAACTTTGCAAACTGGATCTTCTGGCTTAGTTGTGGCTTGACAGAGTTTGTTCCATATTCCCAGGCAGGAAGTTCTCCAAAGTTCACCACAGGGACCTAGTCCTGGTAGGGAGAAGCACCCCATGCAAGAAGGAGGGAAGTATGGCTTCCTCCTGTGCTTTCCCCCCTTTTCAAGGCTCACCACTATGAGGGAGAAGTACACCATGGGGTAGGGGAGAAGGAGGGGGCTACGGTTTCCTACAGCAAGGGTGGCTGGGAAGTGTAATCCTTGCCCCTCCGGGAGGAACTGGAATCTGGCCCTCCTAGATGCCTGAGGACTATACTTCCAAGCAGCCCTTACTTTTCTGATTTGTCAGGAATACACTGCTCAATTATATATTAAAATATGCTATCTCTAACCTTGGACGATCCATTAAGGAGTCATGGCTAATAGACTTGGTCGTCTCTAAATTTTTTAAAGTCTACTTAAGGGAGTAAAGTATTATTCTCCAATGAAGAATTTCATAAAGTAGAATGGCTCATGTGAAGTAAAGTTCATCCTTTTTGTCTCCCCTAAAGCTACTAGAAAGCCAATCAGTATCAGAGGTTAATCTCAGTTTCCAGTATTAAGGGGAAAAAGTCTCTGTCCTCTCTTTGCACAATTTGTGTAATATTATAATCCTCTATTGTGTTCCACTTTCGGCATCTGGGATTTTTTTTAATGAACTAAAAGTATTAACTTTCCTTTCCCCATAACTTTATTTGAGGTTAGGTGACAAAAAGTATACATTGAATTCTTCTTGTGGCTGGCTCATGGTTTATATAGCGCTAATAGGCCTAAACTACAAAGATGTACTGGCCTACATTTTGGCAGACAGGGACCAGAAAATTACACGAGCAATGGCCCGTTTTTGTTCTTTAATCTGTAAACACAATAAGAGACTTCTGCCGGCTGAATAGTTAAGGGAGGGGAAGACTAAATTAATTGTGATCCTTAGAAGACATGGTTGGAGTTTTTAGCAATGTCACTATGGGTTTTAGCAAGACTGCACAGGCACTTTACAAGTGTAGCTATACTAAATTTTTAATTTTTTTGTCATAATTAATGTATTCTATCTATTGCTTGCTTTTCTCGTGAGTTGACCTTTTAGTAAATAGTCACTGACCGCGCATAAGTACAGTAATAATTATATGAGTGTTGCAAATATTCCTTCTTGTAAATACCATAGATTATGTAATATTTTTGAATAGTGCTTCTAGTACTCCTATTATAGATTATAGATTATGTAACATTCTGAATAGTGCTTCTAGTACTCTTTTGTCTATATATATACTATGGTAACTGTATCTTGAAACTGATGTAACTTGATCTTGTACTACTGGTTGCTGACTGTAAATAAAGAACTTTGACTTTAACGGTATTTTAGTTAATGCTGTTTTATTCTCAAACCTTTTCCCACTAATTCCCACCTGGGCAAAATATGTTTTTCTTTGTAAAAAGGTGACGTTCCTTTCTGTGATCTTTGAATTCTTCTCTAATATCTTTATCTTGATTACTTTAGAAAAGGGTGAGATAAAACTATAGAAGATAGGGCTGTAAGAGTTATATAGAACCTCCATACTTAGATACCATGTCTTTGAAGCTTGAGAAGGCAAGTGACATTTTTCCCCGTGTTGCTCAACTTTTAAAAACCAAGTGGCTAGTAGTAATTGGTTTGCTCATATAGTGATGTTATAATATGATTTGTGAGTACTGGATTTTTAAAATTATGTTCTATTTTGCTGGATATCATAATGTGTTTGTGCCATACTCCCCTCCAGTCCTCTGGGGCCATCATTTAATTCATCAGTTTCCTTGTTGGGAATGAGTAATGGAGACTTGAAGTGTATTTGTAACTGTCTAGTAATTTACAGAAATGGAGCACAGGAGAGCAGGCAAACAGCCAGACAGATAGCACTGGTCTTTAAAGTAGCGTCACTTGGTAAAACTAACAGCATGTCGATTGAACCCTCTAACACTCTTTCATGCCATAGAGGTGGTAAACACAGACTTCAGTCTCCAGCACTGGCTACTTTCCAACTACCAGACTGCTGCTCGCCAGCCTCCATGAAATCAAGAAGGGTATATTCAGTAGCTATAACCATAAGCTATCATGGCTCATTTAAGTCAATATCTTCCAACCATCTGTGCCTATGAAATATCTTTACCTTTAACTATACAAAAACTTAGAAGAAAAATCATTTCCTTATTTGACAGCCTTAATGGTATGTTTTATAGTCTTCTCTGTTTTCAATTGTTGTAAACTGCCTTGATCCCTTCTAAACAGAATGATGGGAAGGGGGGACTTTTTCTTCAAAATTAATAAACTTAATCGTATGCACACAGCAGAACTGTGGGCCCTGAATTACATTAGAGGATGTTAGATGGTTTAGGTGTGAAGTGTAGATTTTTTTCTTGGAGACCTCTCATTCTATATTTTTTTCCAATTTTCTTTTTACTTTTGTGGCCAATGTCAAAGGACCTCAATTTCCACTCAATACAAAATGACACAAAGTTGATGAGGATTTATGACTAATATCCTTTGATGAATGTTTGGAAGGCTGTTGTGGTTTTTACTTTTCCATTTTGGGACACTTCCTATTTCTTTCTTTCTTTTTTAACCTAGCTGTTCTCACAGATAGTTGGCCATAATGTATGATACTAATAATCTGTCAACCTCGGCTATTTTAGAAGATTGTAAAAAACAAACAAAAATTACCTGCAGCTCACACTTTGAAAAATGATTTATTGCAGTTTTTTAAATATGCAAGCTATACTTTTTCATGAAAACTGAAAACCATTTTTGGCTTGAAGTAATTACAGGGCATCTTTTGGAGGCTGAAGAATAATCCAGCCACCTTGATGAACAAGACTGGCTCTCTTGCTATTCACCTTCAGAGGTTCTGCAAATCTTTGAACTCTGTGACAAGGAATAGAAATGCAGAGGAAATCATCCTAAGACATAACAAGATGTGTTATCTGGTGACTATGCTAACAGCAGTAAATGTGCTTTAAACAGCCAAATTCAGAGAATTCCATCAGGTCCAAGTTAGAAGAAGGGAAAATTGAAGGAGAAGAGAGAAATGTTTGGATTTATACCCCACCGATCTCTCCTGTAAGGAGTCTCAAAGCAGCTTAAGAACCCCTACCCTTTCCCTCACCACAACAAATATCTTGTGAGGCAGGTGGGACTTAGAGAGTTCTGAGAGAACAGTGACTAGCCCAAGGTTACCCAGCAGACTTCATGTGCAGGAGCACATGTGCAGGAAACAAATCCAATTCACCAGATTAGAATTTGCCACTCTGAAGCACTACCTCATGCTGCAAAGTGATGGAGAAAAAAGGGGATGACACAGTATTATATGTTTTTATTGTGTGAAATTATCTGTTGTGAACTTCTCTGAGCCTGCACATGTGGATCACAGCATCCAGCCCCATGGAGATGTTTTCAGAAGAGATGCTATCAAATTTTGCAACCCTCTTTTTTACCTGAAAATCCCTTCTTTGGTTTTACATCTGCCTTGAATGCCAGTTTCTTGTTTTCTCACTACAGAATTTCCCCATAGAATTTACAGTTTTTAATGTCCCCCTCCCATCATTTACAAATACATGATGTATAATGTATAAATGGTGTAAAAAGATGTCAAATGTTGTACAGTCACATAAAAGAAGTAATCAAATTGAGATCACTTGTAAGAAAAATAGTGAAATGAAAAGTGGAGCATGCCAGTAAATATTCACCTGTCAAAATGGAGGGAAGATACTCAATAGAGTTCCTTAGAGACTCCTTTTGTGAATGATGCTACTTAATTTGTTCATAAATGATCTGGAATTGGGGGTGAGCAGTAGGGAGGAAAAGTTTTCAGATGACACCAAATAATTCAGGGTAGTGAGAATCAAAATGGATTGTGAAGAGTTTCAAAAAGACCTCTCCAAACTTGTATAGGTGACAACATGGAAGCTGAGGTTCAATGCAACTTTAAAGTGATAAACACTGGGCAAAAAATCCTGACTTTGCATAAACAGTGATGGCTTCTAAATTGGTGTTGAGTGACCAAGAAAGAATCTTGAGGTCACAGCGGATAGTTCAATGAAAATGTTGGCTTCTGTGTGACAGTAGTGGAAATTCTCTGTTGCTCATATTAGGAAATGAATGGAAATCAAAACAACTAATATCACAATGTCTCTGTGCAGATGAATTTAGAGTACTGTGTGCTGTTCTGCTTGCTGTATCTCAACAAATATTGTAATACTAGAAAAAATGCAGCAAAGGAAAACCAAGATCATGACGAAGTTGGAAAGGCTAAGGATTATGAAGAAAGACTTTGGAGCTTGGAGGTTTTTAATTTAGAGAAAAGATGACTGCGAGGGGACATGATAAAAGCTTTAGAATTATGTCTTGTATAAAGAAACTAAATAGAAGGAACACAGGAGCTCCCAGTGAAAGTGTTGGATGGTAGATTTATGACAGGCAAAAAATAACTTCTTTATATGTCAGTCCCATCTTAAGCAGATCCATTGATTGTAATAGACTTGGAAAAGTGTAACATAATTTACGATTTCACTGATAATTTACTTGTGGGATTATTGCCATGGGCTGTATTGATGGCTACTATCTAAATGGCTTTAAAGGGGCTTTAAACAAATTCATGGAAGGCAAATGTGAGTCCAGTAACAAGTGATGGCCCATTTGCCTCTGTGTCCTCCTTGAAGGTCTACCAGAGGCATCTGGTTGGCCAGTTTGTGAAACAAGATTCTGGACTAGATGGATTGTTCTCATCCATCAGGGCTGGTCATATCATATGTTCATATGGACATAATCAAAATCAAATGAAGTCAACTGAGAGTGAGGGCAACACTTTCAGATTAGTCACAAGGATGATTCAAGCCAATCATGAATCAAACAGCACACGGGATGACACTGCAGGGGTACACAATCAGTTGAGTTTGGTTATGTGATGACATCCTTTTGGATGTGTGAAGTCAACTGAAAGAGAACAGCATGAATGAACATGCAGACATTTCCAGCAGCAGCACCAAAATATTTGAGTGAAGGTAATATAGCTGAAAAAGTTTTTAAAAATGAAGAGTGGTTTTGGCACAGCTTTATACAACACCCATTGACACACCTATTAAAAATTTACCTGCATCAAATCATTCTCCCTCAACCACATCACAAGCATATGAAAAGGATTGTTCAATGTCAGTAGCCCTGTTTTATGGAAGCATAACAATAGCTCAGCCTCTCCTTTTGCAGAAATGAACCAATAACTATGTCATAAACATTTTATAGAACCAAGATGTAAAGAGATCTTCCTTCTTTTATTGGCTGTTAACATGATTGCGGTGTTTAATATTACATTGGGGAGCAATGTCTCAGTCACAGTTCAGTTCTACGTATCTACCTTTCAACCTTGATACAAGAATAATGGATTCTTATTAAACTAACTCATAAAAAGTTTTGAAAAGTCATAAGGGACTCTTTTTTAATCTGGTTGGAATCTACCTTAAGATGGATATGTTAAGATCAAATGCAATACATTGGGCTGGATGATCTAAAAATATTTTAAAATATTCAACTGCACAATGAATTTTTTTCTCTTAAAAACTATACCAATTCTGCCTGAGGTTCAATTTATAATCTTGGCTATGTATCCCTGAGGGTATGCTTGCTCTTGGAAGCCGTTTGCAAAATATCTGTTTTCCCCACACCTTTTCTTTCCCGTTAAACAGTTCACTTTGCTTCATGATATCAACAATATAATTTGACCTCTAAATTTAACAGGCCTTTTCTTATTACATTTTGAAATCACACGACCTCGTTTTCATTTATTGCTGCTGGAACACAATTTGTGAGGCCGGGAGAAGGAAAATGTGCAACTGAAATTCACTGATGTTATAAGTGTGATATGATGCTAGTAAGCTTGACTATAATAATTTTTTTCTATCAGCTGTATGTGAAATGTTCAGGGAGCATCTAAAGGGCTGATGTAACCAAAATTGTGACTGCTACAAAAAGCTTTAGGGGGTTGGATTCAGACAATACAAGATAGAATGAACATGAGAACTGAGACTCAAAGCAGAGAGCTTATAACTTGAACCAAGAATCACCCTAAACATTTTTTTTCCTGTGAAGAGGACTACTAAAATCAGACTACTAATTCAAAATTAGAGTTCAAGTTTTCTATTTAAAAACCCAAGCCCTTACTGTATTATAACACTTTCTACTTTGAACATATAAAATGAAATATGGTAAGATGTTTACGAATTTATTGTCATACAGGTCTAGGGAGAAAGAGGCAGGTTAAAGGCTGCTTCAATTAAATGGTGAGTCTTTTAATAATTTGTTGCTACATGCTCCGATAATTTTCATGTTATTCAAATCTAATCTGATGACACAAGTTCTAAAAAATTTAATCTGTTTTGTTTTTGTCTGTGGCCCTTTCCGCACGGGCTATGCGGACGCCCCCGCACCGGCAGGAATTCTGCCAGTACAGGGGTGGGGGCCATTCGCACAGAAGCGTGCGAGCGGCCCCCGCAGAGGCCGGCGCAGGAGAGGCGGCTCTGCACGGAGCCGCCTCTTCTCTATCCCTCTCCCACTCACCTCATTGCTGTCATCGCCCTGCTGGCCTCCGTAGACCCGCCCATGCTGCCCTCCAACCTCCAGGGGTCGGAGGACAGCGAGGGAGGGTTTTCGGAGGCCAGCAGGGCGATGACTGCAATGAGGTGAGTGGGAGAGGGATGGGGAAAACAGCGCATTCCCAGCGGTGCCATTCGCATCGCGCCGCCGGGAATGCACTGTTGTGCCAAAAACCTCCCTCCAGGAGGGAGGTTTTTGGAGGTGGCCTGAGGCCGCCCTGGGGAAGGGGTGGGGAGCCAGGTTGGCGCTGCCGCATTTTGGCAGCGCCGCCTGTGCGAACGGCTCCCTGGGGATGGCGTTTTTGCCGTCCCCAGGGCGCCGTTTATGGCCTGTGCGGAAAGGGCCTGTAATTCTGTGAATGCCCTATGCATTTCACAAGCAAAAATACAGAATACAATATGAATTTAGTGCAAAACATCAATAAAAACCAATTGATCAGAACTATAGGGTAAAAGCCAAAGAAATTCAAAGACAATTAAGTACTAAGTCTCTTTTTACTATATGCCTTTTAATAATTGGAAGTGGTGGCAGGTGGGAATCAGTGCAAATGCTTTAATTGTGTAAAGGACACATCTAAGTTTTTTTCAGAAGCATCTGAACAGCTTTAAAAATTGCAGTGGTGGGCAAGGCATTAATTGAACTGGAGTGTGACAGAAAATTCCTTTTTCTCAGATGAAAAATGTCATTGGGCAGTTTTTATAATATACAGTGAGGTCTGTGCTGTTTTGGCCCTTGAATCTCCAAAAGAATATTACAGAGCTGGAAAACTGGGAGAAAAGGGTAACCAAGATGATGAGCAGCCCCATCCAAACTCAGGAGTGGTGGGCTGTGGCATTGATGTAATACTGCCCTGCCACTCCTATAGAGGCTTCCCAGCAGCATGGGGAGGCTTAAAAAGCCAAAAATCTTCCCTGCCACCAGGAAGCCCCATTGGGCAAAATAGTCTTACACTATATTTTTGGTGGCATAGCTGTCTCGTACACTAGTGCAACAGGGTGAATGGCTGGGAGGGAGTCAGTCTAGCCATATCCCCTGACTACCCCTGCTATACTGGCATGGGCACAAGGATGCTGTCACTGTGTCCCAGTGCCAGGGAGGGTCATGGCAGCTACATGCTGTCTGTTTTCCCCTTCTGCCAGGGCAAGTGCCCCAGGGAGGGCAAATCTACTAGAATGTCCACACACCACTTTCAAAGGCAGATTTGAGCTTCCCCCTTTGGATGGGATCATAAAGACTTAGGACATCTTTCTTATGAAGAAAGGCTAAACTGTCTATGATATTTAAGTTTAGAATAAGGAGGGGCACAACACAGATGATTAACATTAAACATGAGAAAGTGGATGGAGAGAACTTTTTTCCTCTTTGCAATTGTAGTACTTGGTGGCACATAATGAATTGGTTGGGCAGTATTTGAGGACAGACAAAAGGAAATACTTGTGTAATCAGTAAGTGAGTAACTTGTAGAATTCACTTTCAGTGGCCACAAGAAAAATCATGTGTAGCTTCAAAAGGTGGTTAGATAGAGTCCCGCAGGACTGTATGAACCCTGAAAGCTTATCCTGTCTCCCCCATGTTATATATGAGATCAAAGTCCTGTGTCATTTCTAAAAGGAGTTGTCATTGTGAACTCAAAGCTGCAGTATGGCTGCCAGTCCTCATAGTAAACTCATGTAACTTGTAATATGTAGTTTGGCCCTGTGACCCTTTTTTTGCAAATATCTTTGTTGTGCTTTGAAATTTTTTACACTGGGCAAGTTTGAAATAGCTCTTTCTCTTGTAACCTTTGAATATTTTGACCACAATCTAGCACACAGTTATGCATGCCTAAGTCCCAGGGAAATCAATGGCATTCAACATACTCATAATTCTGTGGCGGTTTCCTTTATTGAATTCATGTGCCATAGGTAGATATTTATAGCATATATGTGGCATAGTTGTTGTAATGTATGACTATAGTGTCCTCTTCATTCCAAACAATGGTATAAGAGGGGGAAAATTAGCCTTATTATGGTTTGTGAAAAAATGATGTCTGCAACATGGAAGGGCATTGAAATTTGTCATTATTAGGTATGTGAACTAAGAAAAAAACTCTCAGTATAATTTCAAATCCAGGCTTGGGGCATGGTAGTTACCATGATTGATTTTTTTTGGTTCAAAATGACTGATTCAGGATTCAAGTCCATGCTGTTCCAGTGTTTAGGATCATTATTTTCAATGAAGAATATATGACAGAATCTGGGGCAGCCGTTTATAATTTTATTGGTACCAAATTTGCACAAAACACAATTGCTCCTCTAACCTAAAGTCCTCCCCGCAAGTTTCAAGTGAATTGGACCCAGTGGATTGATTTTATAGAAAATCTGTGTACTTTTTTTCCTAATCTTACAGTGACTGATAATATTTTTTTCTTAGCTTTCCACTGAAAACTCTGCATTTGCCATCCTTCCTTGTGTTGACCTTGTTGTTTCCTGGGGATTGCCACTGGCCCAGATAGAAGTAGGAATGCTCAGGGTAGATGTGATCAGCCACAAGTGGTGGAAAGGCAGGACCAACTCTGCTCACTGGGAGCTTTAAAAGAGAGACAGGCAGAGGGCAAGAAAGGAGGGGGGACAGCTATAAAGGCTAGTGGCACCATTGGGGAAGTGACCATGAAGATGAGAACAGGAACAGAGCTGGCTATATGTATCTGCACTGAGCCATAGGAGTTGGTAGCTAAGACTTCCAGATGGTTCTGAAAAGCCTGGAAACCAACAAGGAAGCAGAGAGAGATGAGCCTGGCACAGTATTTCTGCAGGAACCTTCTGATACCACATGACTAGGAAGGAGTATCTCAAAGCCACAATCAACCTAGAGGGCAATGAAAGACCAAAGGATGGAATCTCTGGAGCTGAAGCACTTCAAGAAGGAACCATGGAGTTTATTGGAGGCAGAAGGACATCTTACCCAGATGGAGGTGACTCAAAATCCTAAGTACCAGGGCTGCAGGGCTGTAAAGGATAAAGTAGCTTTTGCACAACCAGGGGGGGGGGGGGCGATCCAGAGGTTGGGGAAAAGAATCTGTGTAGGGAAATGGAAACAATGCTAAAGCTTACTGTTAAGAGGTAGCAGCATGTTAGTAGACATTTATGTGAGATTAAAAGGCCAATAAGGAACTAGGGAGGGTGTCTCCTGAGCATTTATTAGAAGAACCTGGCCTGAGGCCACTGGGTTTGTGACACCATTTAAAGAAAAAGTGTGTGTGTGTGTGTGTGTGTGTGTGTGTGTGTGTGTGTGTGTGTGTGTAAAGTGCAGTTAAGTCACAGCTTTCTTATAGTGACTCATAGAGTTTTCAAAGTAAGAGATGTTCGGGGATGGTTTGCCATTGCCTGCCTCATCATGGGATGAGAGAGTTCTGAGAGAACCGTGACTGGCCCAAGGTCACCCAGCAGGCTTCATGTGGAAAAATGAGGAATTGAACCTGGTTCTCCAGATTAGAGTACACTTCTCTTAACTATTACACCACTCTGGCTCCCTAAAAAATCAGTTAAGCATGTTGAAAAATCAACATCAAAATGCATTAAGTGAACAAGATAAAATAAAGATGGGTACAGTAAACTAAAGGATTATGCAGAGGAAAGGATAACAGATTCCTTCAAAGAAACTTTTGAAGAAGGACCCACAGTTTTAGAAAGTGATGTGGAAGTTGCACTGAGGATGAGAACAATGGGGGGTGGGGGCGCGGAATAATCACCAGGAGTAGTTCATACATCAATAGATCTGTGCCAAACAACAGAAACAGCATCCATCAAAATCTTCACAAGCATATGCCAACAAATATGAAAAACAAAACAATGTAAATTTATTTCAATAGAGATGGTATGTACTACATTTGTCTCATTTTTGATCAAAGGAATACATTTGTTATTCTTTTGCTTTCTTAAACAATGCAGTAAAATTGTACCTGGTCTCTCACCACTCTTTCCCAGTATAACTGGCAGGAGCATATCTTGGGGGGGGGGAGGGGTCTTGCAACCCAGGAGCCACAGGTTTAGGTCATGTAGGGGTGCATTTGGCTGTCATCTCCCCCACTGGCCAGAAAGGCAATCAGGGCCTGCCCAGCTTGGCCCATTTGCCCTTCATGGCCTTCAGGGGGGAGGCTTGCTCGCTAACTCTCCCCCACCACCTGCCGCCTCACCTGGTCCACCCGCTCCCTCTTTACTGCTGCTTTGCATAGTCCTGACTTGCCCAGTCTGCCCAGTCTGCCACCTTCCTCTCTCTCAATGCCTCATCCAGCTTGTCACTGTGCTGTCTCCCATGGCTCTGGCCCACCCCCTCACTCCCACAGCCCATTGCCTCAAACACCACCTTGCACAACCCAAAGAAGCGCCAGCAGCAATGGCTGATGACTATGGTGCTGGCTCTGGAAGGCAACCAGCATGTTGCACTTGCCCAGCTGCCCTGCACACCTCCCTTAACACAGGGGGGCAGTTTGTGGGGGGGGGGGAGCACTACAAAACAGCAAGCCCTAGGCACCATTTTGTAGATTTACACCAATAATAATTGGGGCAGTCAAGTTAAAGCGTATTATGATTTCACTGATAAACATCTGCTGTGGGATATATAACAATGGACTTAATGGGTATTTCAAACTATCTTACAAAGTTATTTCTTATAATAAGCATATCCAATGTTTCTCCCTCTAATAAAAGCTTTACAAGGATTCCATTCAGTAGCACAAGAGCTAACTATTCCTTGGATAATATTAAAATACTCTAATAACTGGCCATCATCTGATTTTTTAAAATTTCATAAAGAAAAAAAACATTACAATGACATAAGCCAGGTGCGCTTGTCCAGTCTGGAAACTGAATCACAAATGATGAGGGTGTCTGGTCAGAAATAACAAAGATATCTATATCAGCGGCGATCATCTGGGGCATCAGCAATGCTGCTACATTTAATATAATAACACAGATACTACAGATTCATTACAAATAGATACCTCTTGCAAGACTTTGTGCCTTTGTAAGTTGGTGCCGTTGCATCGAGACAGCAGTGTAAAGTGGATACAGTATAATCTGATTTTTATTAGGACCACAACAGAAGACTTGTATCTGTTTTGCAAGGCAGAGAGGGGCGATCTCTTACACCTCTTCTCAAAAAAATTGCACATTTGTTGGAGATGGCTTATTTGTGTTGCTAGGTACATGTGGGAACTGATGTTGGTTCAGTTTATAACTGAAAATCACAGGGAAGCAGCAAAAATTCATGAAAAAGCTTTCCCATAAATTCCACCAGCTTTTGCTGGCATATCTTATCAAACTCTTCCAAAAGACCAAGGACACAAGGTTAAATCAACAAGTGAAACTCTTGAGCTGGGATTTCTGGCTGGACAAGACATTATACAAAACTAATACCGCTGTTTCATGAGCCAAAGTTTGATCTTCCAAAATAGCAGTTTTGAAATCCATCCATTAAAGTTGTGTCCTGATAGACTTGCTGATCATCTTATTATTAGCTGAAAGTTGTTTCATTTCTTTAGACTGCTGTTTTAGCTCTTCATATTGCTTTTCCAGCTGGGTAGCCATTGTTTTCAGTCAGGAATTACATTTTCTTAACCATCAGTAGCAGAAGCTTTAGCAGCCTTCTTAGTTTATTTTCCTTTATGGCTCATAGTTTTGAAATTATAACCCACTTATTGGAAAAATGATAAAACGTGCCCCAGGACTTACCTCGGGATGCCGTTGTGGCAAGGGAGGAGTGAGCGTCAGCCTTCCTCCCTGGTGCCGATCAGCTGGAAAGTCTCATGACGGGGGACCATCGCATGATGAGGGAGCTGGGCACGCCTATAAAAGGCAGTGTCCGGCCAGCTCAGCCTCTTACCAAGGAAACCAAATGCTCATATTGGACTTCCCTATTTTTTAATGTGCCACTTCAATCAGCTTTTGTGTAGAACTCCCAATAATCACTTTTCAAGCCTTGCTGATAATAACAGCCCTTTGCTATGTTCAAAGCCCTTCATAGGCATAATTTCAGCCAAGAATCTTCTAAGTAACTGAACTTATAGAAAGTATTGAGGATACTGTGCTTTGTTAATTCTTTGTCACAGCTCGGGTAGTTTTGGGGCATAGGAGCACATCCATATCGGGAAGGCCAGACCTTCCTGCGGTGGGGGCCTCAATAAGAGGTCTGGGGTAGTGGCGGGCTCGATGGTGCAAGCCTTGAAGCTCTGCTTGAGAGCTTGCTACCCCTGCAGGAAGGGTGTCACTAAATAGGTACGTGCTCAAGTGGTACCTGGTAACTTTCTGTCCCAATCCCCTTGGGGGGACAGTGTTGGGTTCAGCAATTGCTGCCCAAAGGGCCTGGGTTCAGTGTTTGCTGCCTGGTGGCCAGGATGTGCTCCTTATGCTCGCCCAGCTTCCTATGTGTTTATTAATAAAAGGGCTGCAGCCAAATTTCTATTCCAATTCAGAACTGTGTCAGTGGTCAATAGAGTGAACATCTGCACATCTGCACGCAACAAACAAATGTTGCTATGCCAAAGTGACAGAAGCAGCACAGAGATGCTTCTGCTTACAAACATTATCAGAAGTCAAGCTTGTGTTCATATTAAGATTGCTTTGGTAGCTATCACAGCATCATATTACTAACATAAAGTCCAGCCAAATTGGGTCAGACAAATAGCCCATTGAGGCCAGGATCCTGTTTCACTGAGTGGCCCTTAAGATGCCCAGAAAGGCCTACAAGCAGGCATGAAAGCCAAAACTTCACTTCGTAGTTGCCCTCCAGTGCTGGTGTTTGATTATTGCCTCTGAACATGGGGAATGTAACAACCTGAAATGATGCAAAACAGAGGAAGTTAGAAAATGGAGACAGCAGAACTGCCTCACAATGCTTGGAAATGTAACAACAGGAAGCCAAGTTCATGCTTGCTCCTTTTCTTTCTTCATTTTGCAATACACAGACAAATGTGAATGAGTTGGCTGCCAGAAAAGAGTCAACTATTCTGAATTACTTTGGATCTCTATAATTTCCTAGAAGTGAATAAAATGAAATGTAGCTCTGAGTAAACCTACTTCAGATTGCTCCCTAAATTGCCCCTAAACATATGTGTAGCAGATTTGGTTTTGCATTTAGATATTGTTCCACCCCCACCACCCCACCCCGGTATATTGATATGTATATATGTACATGTGTATCTCTGAAGGCCAAAATACAATATTGCATAGAGATGTTCTAAGCAGGCAGACCTGAGAGTTTTCTTTTTGACCTTGAGCAAATGATAAAACAATGTCAACTCCCTTTATCAGCAAAGTGGGTCAATCATCTATCACTACTTGGTTTATGATGCTTATAAAAGGTCTAGTGGCAATGAGAGAGTGCAGGGCTCAGTGTTGTAAATTGTCTATCATTTCTTTGAAGTGGGAATACTGTCAAACATGGCATGTTATCATGATAGATTTCCCCCTCCCCCCTTGATGGTGGATGTGCTCCAGAACAGAGTACAGATTCCTGTGTTTCAACAGTTGTTGCCAACCTCCTTCCATTTTTTGGAGGGTGGGAATAGTGTGACTTCCAGGCAGTAGCCCTGAATTTTGGCTAAACATTCTAATCTTATGGCACTTTGATGTCACATTCAGGTGCAGCGCATGTTTTTGGGAGCCTGACTGCACTAGCATCTGATAGAGCAGGATCTAGCTCATTTCAATTTGTGCAGCAGTTAATTTTTTAAACATGTCCACAAGAGTTGACAGGGCTTATTTTACTTGGCTGATTTCAGGTGCCTGCTGTTGGTTCAGAAGGAGAATACAAATGTGAATGTGCATTTCTTTTAGAAATGCTGCACAAATAATGAAAAATTTGGAAATTAGTGAGGACTGTCAAAATAGAATCTATATAAGGTATTATACTCCCAAAAGGTTATCAAACATAGATCAAATATGTGCTGGAGATGTGATAAGAAACAGAGTTCTTATTGGTTGTGGTGGGTTTTCCGGGCTGTGTGGCTGTGGTCTGGTGGATCTTGTTCCTAACGTTTCGCCTGCATCTGTGGCTGGCATCTCCAGAGGTGTATCACAGAGGGAAGTCTGTTACACACTGTGTCCCAGGACCACAGCCACACAGCCTGGAAAATCTACCACAACCAGTTGAATCCGGCCGTGAAAGCCTACAACAATACAGAGTTCTTATTTCCATATTCCATATTATGAGAGTGTTGTGTTGAAAAGGAATTTTGGAATGATATTTAGAAAGGAATGAGAGATTATGTACATATTTTTACCAAGATCATCATTGATACATTTATTAGGATTGAATTCAGAACAATTATCTAAACATCAATGCACCTGTCGGTGGCAGCCAGAATGATACAGGCCCAGAACTGGTAGCAATGTACATTACTAAAAAGTAAGATATGGTTGTAAAAACTGTGGTTTATGATGTTTGTGGACCAAATTAAGTTAAAACAAGCTCCTTCTACGAAAACACAATCTCAGAACATCTTTCCACAGGAATGGTAACTGTTTGTTTCATTTTGAAACAAGGAGTTTCCATTAAAAACTTTTTAAAAAGAAGTATTGAATTGAATTTGAGATAAGAGTATGAATCAAGTAGGATAAATTATTTTATGTAGTAAATTTACGTAGTAAATAGTTGGTTGTGTAAGCTAACCAGAAAAAATAACATGAGTAATAAAAATAATACATAAAATGGGCAGTTGAACTTTTATCCCAGTTGGGGACTGATTTGGACTTGAAGTAATTTAACCTGGGCCCTCATGAATCTATCAGATTTTAATCATTTAGGTAAAGCAGTTTTTAGTGTGCTGCTTTTTTAAAAAAACTTACCCCTCTTCCCTGTGTAGCTCCATTGGGCTGAGGGAACACGCCTCTTGCCCTTCAACCCCCGGGGTGTTGCCAGGGCCATGGGGGCATGACAGGGCTATGCAGTGTAGAGGAGGTAAGTTTTAAAACAAAAGCGGTACCCCTCCCTGCAGATGCGTGACTGTGGGCAAGTGGCACCTACACAAATGTGCGAATGGCCTGAGGGCTACACTGGTGTCATGTGCACTGATGCCCCACTGCTTCCTGGGCCTGTGCGGAATTTGCCTTAGTTATGGAAGCCAAGGCCCTCAAAGGTGATTAACAACAGGACATTTTGGAGTTCATTAATTTATAGGGTCGCCATAAGTCAGAAACATCTTGATGATGTAACCCCCATGCCCAGAATGGGTTGGCCCAGAATGGGTTGACCCAGTAAGGGGTGGAGACTCGGAGCAGCAGAGAGGCTGAAAGAGCTCTTTTGCAGAAGAACAAGGCTACCAGACTCGGACCTTGATTTCTATAAGCCCTTAACACCTTGTTAAGGTAATTTCAATATTGTTGGGAACTACTGGGAAGGTAGTTGTTGTTTTGCTGTGTTGTAAATGTTGGAGTTTATTGTTTCAGAGGTTTTCTTTTTGTAGTTTGTAATGGGTGAGAGTTCTCCTGGAGACCTTCATCATGTTGCAACCTGTTCATCAAGCCCTTGGAGGCTTCAGGAGCCAGCCAACTTGCAAAGAAGAATAGGCCATATCAGTAGACTGTAAATAGAAGGACTTGAAATGCAACCTGAACAGGACCTTGAATTGTAACGTTAAATGTTGATGTTTTAAAAGTGTTAATTGTAAAGAAAAGTAAACCATTTTGTTGTTTAAAAATTGTTGTTGCAACTCATTCCAAGTACTGCCCCACAGAACCCACAGAAGGAGGTTACAATGACACTTAACACACACACACACACACACACACACACACACACAAGGTAAATTCATCACTATTTACAGTGGGTGGACATGATTTATAATGATAAGCTGGTGCATGCTTCCTGTATACAGAGGTTCACCTTCTTCTCTTTCACAAGCCCAAGTCTGCATTGTTTTTTATACCTGATGGCAATCCTATCCCACAGGTAGAAGTGAATACAAGGAGAATGGTTGTTAGTTTCCCCTCCATACCAGTAGTAATTCTTACAAAATGTATGTTAAATTGAATATGCAGAGTGAGTTCTCCTATAAACCACTGAGGCCTAGCATGACATTTACAACGTGGTAGATAATTAGACTTGCTTGCTTTTAAAGTCATTAATTTTGGTTGGGGTGTGTTGTTATTTGGAGACAGGTAGTTTTATCATTGTACAAAATGAGGGTTTTTAAATTAAATTCTGCTTCTCTGCATTTTCTGTCAATTTAGAAACTGCCATTTTAAGGCAGGGTATTTCATCTACCAAAAACATAACCGGAAGGATATTATCTTTGTGAAGTGCCTATTTTGATTTGAATTTGTTCCTTATTATTTTAGCTCATTTGCTGTTGATGAAGTAATTTATAGGATCTGTCATAACAACTGCCTAACATATTTAATTATAGAAGAATCAATTACATGAATGCATCTGAAAATGGGCTTTAAATTGTTGATTTTTGAAAACAAAACCCAGGAACATTTGTGTTGCATTCAAATATACCCTTCCATGGCTGCTAAGAGCTACCATAGGCCTCTTGATAAGGAAGACTTCTAGATTTAGGGTTGTCAAATTCAGTGTCCAGGACTGGGTTGTAAATTAGGAGCTAATACCCACAATCATCAGGACCACATTTATTTCAAAATGATAGCAAAGTTTAATTCAGGACTATACAGTCGTAAACAAAGTGGATACCTGTGAGAAATCTCAGGGTATGGAAATTATCTGGAAATTCCCCATCCCCATATCTATAACAATTGCAGTCAGGTTTTAACCTCAGTTTGGGGTCAGAAACTATTGGTTGCTCAATTTATTTATTTATTTATTTATTTATTAGGTTTATACACCGCCCTCCCCCGGAGGGCTCAGGGCGGTGAAATGGATCAAATGGATAGCCTACATCAAAAGAGGAATAGAGAGAATATTACCCTGATGATTCTTCTACTCGTGGTTGTCAGTACCACTGACCATAGTATACTGTGTAGTCTGTACTGAAAAAACAAAGAGTTTTAGGCCTAGGTCTAGTTAGTAGATCACAGATATTTGCATAGACTTTAGGCCAGAAAAGACTAGCAGATATTTGCATAGACTTTAGGCCAGAAAAGACTAGCAGATAGCTGATATGGGTATAGGCTTGTGGTAAATTGCATATTTAGCAAAGACTGATGGGATATGCTGTTGAAATGTGCATCAGAAATATTAAAATGTAGTCTAAAGCAGCACTAGGCTAGCTAAAAGAACAAGAGGGGGATGTTTGGGAAGCACTGAAGGCAGTCTTCTCTGAAGGGCAAAACTTGTTTTATAAGCTTTGGAACGGAAAAAGAACAGAACAGAAAGAGCTAAATTTGTTAGCTGGAAAAACTGAATTACCTTCCTTGAGAACTGCAGTATCTGGAAAGAGCTGAGCAATTCTTCTTCAAAGTAGTAGTGATTAGAAAGAGGAAGGAACAGGATTTGCCATAGCTGAACTCCTGAAGAACTACACTGAAGAACCCTAGTACAGAGCTGTCCTGCATTGCCTTGCTAGGAGAAAAGGGAAACTGCACCTAGGGCAACTACCAAGCTGGAAGACTCATCTGGTGTCTTTCCAGGAAGAGTTCCTGCTGTAGCAAGAAGGATTTTTTGAGATTCTGCTCCAGACATGGGCCTGTTCTGCACGGACCTGTGAAGCGGCGGCACACCGGCATATATGATGCTGGTGGAGCCTCAGGACCATTCACATGCTCGCAGTGGTGCCTTTGCATGGAGGGGCCTCCATTCTGTTTGTAAACTTACCTCCTCTTCCCTGCACAGCTCTGCAGGGATGAGGGGACACGTCCCCGGGGCCATGGCACTGAAACACTGATCAAATAGGGAAACTGATGAAGAAATATAACCTACAACCATCTTCAAACCTATCAAGAAAATACAGCAGATGCTACGCTCAGCAAAGGACAAGAGAGACCCCCTCACTTCTGCAGGAGTCTATCACATACCCTGCAGCTGTGGAAAGGTCTACATGGAAACTACAAAACGCAGCATTCAGACTCATATTAAGGAGCACAAAAGACACTGTCGGCTTAACCATCCTGAAAAATCTGCAGTTGCAGAACATATCTTAAACAAAACTGGACATAACATTTTATTTGAAAACACTGAAATTCTGGACAATTCAGAAGGTTACTTTGTCAGACTGCACAGGGAGGCCATTGAAATTCACAAACACCAAGACAACTTCAACAGGAAAGAAGAGACTCTGAGAAATAACAAAGCTTGGCTACTAGTAGTTTAAAACACCAAAAGCAAACCCCAAGGGCATGCTAAGTTCATGAACAATGGACTCCACCCAAACACAGGATTTGCATTCACCAATACTTCTGCCGCTGCATGGCATGAAAAGATGAATCACTGACTGGACTGATAAGCCCCACCCGTAATACAATACTCTCAACCACATCTTTGCATAACAAGTTCTACCCAAACACTTACTGATTGGTTCATGGGACATGGACAATATACACCCCAAACATTCTCTTCTGTCTGGACACAGTGTGTAACAGGCTTCCCTCTGTGATACACTTCTGAAGATGCTAGCCACAGATGCAGGTGAAACATTAGGAACAAGATCCACCAGACCACGGTCACACAGCCCGGAAAACCCACCACAACCAGACCTAATGAAGATTGCACATTTGTGTCTATTAAATGCAAAATGCTGGCTTGATCAGCCTCAGTTTGCATTGATGCCTTGATGGGGAAAGGAGGCTTAACCCTTCAACCTCTGCTTTGTTTCACAGATCAGAACCAGTTCCTCTGATCTGCTTTAGCATTTTAATGTACATAAAAATCACATTCTTTTAAAACATGACTTATTGATAGATATGTGGATAGCCAGTTGTGTACTGATTCTTTTTTTGTAGTCTCTGCTGAATCAATACCTTTCCTTTGATGTTGTTTTGAGGAAGGTTGTAATATTCTGATGTACAAGAGAAAGGTTTTGAACAATCATACAATCCATGTCCAAGATGGAATGATGAATTAATTCAAGGGGACTTGAATTACCTACTTCCAAGAGTAAAATACAATCAACTGTTTTCTTAAAAAACATTGATGTTTTTCCTTCGACAAATATATATATATATCTGTCGAAGAGAAATAGATAGATATATGTTGAGATAGATAGATAGATATCTGTCGAAGGAAAACATCAATGTTTTAAAAAAACCAGTTTCTATTATATATAACATAACATTGAAAGGGATGGTAATGTAAACATTTTGTGCCCTGGAATAAGCAGCTCTTGAATCAGTAGCATGGATTTGGTGGTATTAATAAATTTACCATGTTGGATTTGAATGTATTAACTGTGTGGAATGGCAGAATGTTTTGATAATGTCATTTTATGGACATGCAAGTGGTGAAATACTTTCAAATTACCGTGTTAGCAAAGATCTGTCTGCCGTTTCACATCTGTAAATGGCTACATAATTTGAACATTTAGCGGCTGTTACCTGTTTGCTGCCAGACTCTTAAACTAGATGCCTACAAATGAGCAAAAAGCTGCATTTTTACAGGACATAAATGTCTAGCTGTTAAAGTGGGTATGAATAGAATGATTTGGAGCCCCATCCAAAAGTGGGGGGTTGAAACTGCCGGTGGAAGCAGCACACGCTTCCGCTGCTGGAAATGCCCTACCCAGGGCACTTATGCAACAGAAGGGTGATCCTACTGCTGAGTGGGTGCCACCACCATCCCCTGGCACTGGAGTTTTGTGCTGGATGCCATGCCAGCATCACAAGGCCATGCCAGCATAGCGATCATGGGCTAGGGGCATGGCTGGGGGAGGAGAGAACATTAGTCAGCTTCCTCTCAGCCAGTTGCCGCGTTAATGCTGATGGCTGGGAGTCCTGATTTCACGGGGCCTCAGTTGGTGCCATAAGGAAGGTGTGGGGCAATGGTGCTTCTTGGTGGCGCTGCCGAGAAGCCCCTTTAAGAGCAGCAGGGCAGCTGCAGTGCTGTGGCCAGCCGCCAGTCTGTGGATGGAGCTGCCTGATCATCTTGCTTCCCTGAAAGCCACAGCTGCTGCTGCAGCAAAAAAAAAAGTTCCTATTGTCAGGGGATTTGAAGCTTGAACCTGGAACCTCACAGCCTAAAGCTGAGACCCAGGCCCTCTCTGCACACACAAGGCGACTCAGGTTTGACTCGTGTCCGCGGAAATCATTACCTGAGCTCGACTCCTCCATTTCTCCGCACAGCAGCTGACTCGTGTCTCCGGAGCCGAGTTCAGAGGGCAGGATTACCTCCTCACGTCCTCCGCTCCTCATTCCTGATTGGCTGCAGTTCTATGGCGGGAAACGTGAGTGCGCGTCCCTTTTTTTCCATTTACCGATGTAGGAGCTATGTAGGAGGATTTTTTTTAAGGCGCGCTTCTGGCTGCCGCCACGAGTCTCCTGTTCTGCGCATGGCCGAAAATACTCCACTGTGATTGGCTGGCTGGCAGAGTTGAGGCGAGGGAGATTCCGCACTCCTCCGGCTTCGGCTTGAGTGCAACCCGAGTTCGCCAGGAAGTTCTACCTCCCAGTCGAGCTCAAAAATTTAATGGTGAGGGGGGGGGGACGAGTCAGAGACGAGTCCAACGCTATGGCTGTGCAGAGTACCCGGGTCGGACACAAGTCAAACTAAGGTTGAATCCTACAGTGCGGAGGGCCCCCCAGTTTCCTATAGGCCTGGGACTGTCTATGCTCAGATCAGTTATCAAGGACTGGAGTATGCAGAATTACTACTGTGACTGGTAGGCAATAAGATACTTTGGCATTGACCAAGCCTCATGCTAATGCTAAGAACCTATTATTCTGCTTTTATGTAGAGAATAGAGCCGTGGTGGCGAACCTTTGGCACTCCAGATGTTATGGACTACAATTCCCATCAGCCCCTGCCAGCATGGTCAATTGGCCATGCTGGCAGGGGCTGATGGGAATTGTAGTCCATAGCATCTGGAGTGCCAAAGGTTCGCCACCACTGGAATAGAGTCACTGTGGGTAGAGTGTGAGGAATGAAACAGTTGCAGCTCTTGGATTTCTTTAGGGGAGCTCCCGCTGTTATTTTCTTCTAAAAATCAGACATTGGCAATGTGGGGTGTGGACTGATCTTAGGTAGTAGGGAGAGGTGTTAGGGTTTGGGGAACTTTGCTTCAGGGGGCAGTGGGAGATGGGCCCATAGCATTGAATCCCCGGAAACAAAGTTCCCCAAACCTGGATGGTGTCATCCAGAGAGTCTCCTGAAGATACCCTGAAAGTTTTGTGACTGTACCTTCAGATGTGCACCCCAGCAATGGAGCAAAGTCACTGTGCAGAACAAAGAATCTCACATAGCTGTCTTCAGCAAGTTCATTGGTGGGGAAAAGTAACTGTTTTTGGTGACCATGGACTTCAGTGGGCCTTGCTGTTCTGCACACATGGCTCTGTGCTGAACATTTGGGGACGGCCTTTTGGGTTGGTTGTTCTGGGTAGGGCCGCCTAATTTCCAGCACAGAGCCAGCTGGGCAGAACAGCAAGGCTCACTGAAGTCCATGGTGGGCAAAAACAAGGTAGGTTGAGGGAGATTCTTCGTGCAAGGTAGGTAAGAAACTCCCAGGGAGGTGGGATTCATGCTTAAAGTTGTTAGTTAAAGTTGTTAGTGAAAGTTGTTGGGTAGCATGTTGCTTTGCCACATTTTTAACTTTTAGGGAGGGATTCTGTGTTTGTATGTTTGTTTTACAACACTTTTGCAGCACTTTTCAGCCTTGTGTATGTGCCTGCCTTCCTTCCTTTGTTCAGAACTTGGAGGAGAAGCCCGGTGGACGCTGTGACTGTTGGGTGAGTGGGGTCTCTTTTTTCTTTTTTACTGTGGATTGGGTGGGAGACTGTGTTGGGGCTGTGGCTGGAGCAGAGGGGGGCTGATCAATTTGAGGGTACTTTTTAAAATTAATTTATGTGTGCATGCGGACAGGGAAGCAGTGTGGGTGACTTTTGCAGTGGGAGACTGGGCGGGAGCCACGGCTGGAGCATAGGGGGGCTGATCAATTTGAGGGTGCTTTTTAAAATTAATTTTAAAATTAACTAAGGCCAATGCTTAACAAATTTTAAGGACTGGGCTAATATTTTCATATTTGTGAGTGCTTTAGTCTGTCTTATGTTTTAGCTGATCTTCTGCCATTTATGCAAATGTTATTATTCATGCTGAAGGACTTTTTGCACTGACTTTTTTATTTTCCTTTTTAAATATAAATCTAAACAAAATTATTTGGTCTGCTGTGGGTCCACCTACTCTCAAGAACCCATGTGAGCTGGGGGCAAAAGCCTAGGCTGCTTCTTTGACACTTGGCACAATTAAAGGCCTCAAGCCAATTGGATTTTAATTTGATCAATATTTAATGAATTATAATTAGCAATAGCTGTAAGAGCTTTGCAGTGAATATATTGGTGGATAATTTTAATCAAGGGGAAAGAGAATACAATTTTATGGCTGAAGAATAGATATAGATATCTGTGCTAAAGGAATGTAGTGGATTAATTAAATGAATTTCCAGTGACTAATTTAATCTTTTTTATAGCTTTTCTTTTTTGAAAAAAAAAGTTACAAAGCTATTCTTACTACTTTTTAAAACTAATACTTTGTTTTCAATAATTTATTGAAACTTATGAATTCTTTAATATTGTACTGATATCTAGAATGGCTGCATCTTTAAATAGAAACTTCTAAGCAATAGTATTGTTTAAGATCAGAAGAAAAAACATTTGATAATTTAAATAGAACTTATTTGAATTTGAATATACTTATTTGCATACATTAATATACAAGGGATTCTTTTTTCTCGTGTACATCACTGCTTCTTGTAGCTGTCTGTACAAAAATGATGTAAATCCATTTGCATTTGCTCAACACATTTGATGGCAATCCTGGTTTTTATAAAGAGCAATTAAGATCAATGTAGAGGAAATAATTTCCCCGCATTTGATTTATATTTTTTATTAAAATTGGCATTTGGTCCTTGATGACATTTTAATAATATGGCAGATGCTTTACAGTTGATAATATGACATTATCTAAGCATTGTTCAAAATAAATTTGAACTTGTATTGCTGAAGGCTTTTACGACCAAAATCAACTGGCTGTTGTAGGTTTTCCAGTTGACCGCAACCACACGGGAAAGCCACTACAACCAGTTTATTTGAACTCTGTCTCATGCTATGTATTCTTCAGGAGAATTTGTGGTTATTATGTGACTCACAAATCCCAAGATATATCTTTGAAATAACCATCAAAGAATAAAATACTATGACTGAAGTTCTAAGAATGCTTTCCTGGGAGTAAGCCCTATTTGATTAAAAAAGGGTATTATTTCTGAGTAGACCCATTTATGCTTGATCCATAAAACTGGTAGATATAAATTCACTGATAGGTAAATTGAGAACTGTTATGCATGTCAGCAGGGAGGGTATGTGCATTATAGTTAGGGTTGTTTGCATTTGTTCACCCCATAGTTTAGGAAGAGTGGCTGAAGTGGGTGGAGTTTCCTGGTTTAGTATTGGTTGTGTTTTGAGACAATAAACTATATACTGTCCCACTGAAACATATAAGTAGAATTGTGCCACTGCCACTTCCTCCCCTCCCCCTCCAATTCTTCCCCTGCCCCAAACACCAAGCTGAACCCAGCAGGGCAGCAGCAGCCAAGACAGGCCCGGCACCAGGCCCAGCTCTAGCCCTCCCAAGCCCCTTCAACACTTCCCTTGCCCCAAACACCAAGGGACTATTTTCTACTGTGGAAGCACTGTACTCTCTTCTGCCAAAGCACTACTGACAGCACTTAGATCTTCTGGTGGGAAAGGGTATAGTTATGCCTAAAACCTGTTGAATCTCAGCCTTACTACTGTCAGACACAGCACCTAATGACAACAAGGAGGGGATTGATTGCTGAAAGCTTAGTACAGTAGTAAGTGCAACTGTGTTCTTAAATATTACTGTAGCAGCCTGAACAAGGCCAATATGGGAACCAGAGTAGATTTTGTGCTCAATTGGTGAGTTTGGGAAACCTAATTCTTAGAATTTATATTTGGTGTGGAAATGGCAGGTTAAAAATTGAACGAACATATGAACAAATGAATAAAAGTGTCTCTAAGTATTTATTTATCTTGCTGCAAATAACATAGACAACCCTGAACAGAAGACAGCTGTTCACTTGACTGTCTGTTGGGCTCACTCATTGTACCTGCTTTGACTAAGACTTTTGATGAACTTGTAGGGTTACTGAATGCCCATTTCTCACCAACACCATCAGCAATTGTGCAGGAATTTAAATTTACAAAAGGAAACAACAGTTGCCCCAAAACATTGCTGCTTACTTTACAGAGCTGTGCCATCTTTTTCTATTCTGTATTGTTGAGGATTTCTTAGAGGACATTCTGAGGGATCATCTGGTGTGTAGGGTTTATGATGAGGTCCTCCAATGATACCTCTGGTCTGAGCCAAAATTGTCAGTGGCAGTTGTTAGAAATGTGAGTTCAAGACTACTTTAAAATACTGAGCAAAATTGGTGAAGTCAGCAAAGTTTTCTTTAGAATACTTTCTTGCAAGCATGGGTGTCTGTATAACAGGCAGGCGTCCTGATAGCAGTGAGCAGCATGATTATATTTCCCTTTCCCAATCAAAGCAACAGTATTTTATCATTTTCTTCTTATCATTATTCTTTGTAATAGGATTATCCTTCCAATACTGAAACATTCTCCCTATGGGACTATCTGGAGGAATGTTGACCAGGGGCAGAGAACCTCTCCTCCCCTTTCCTTTTCCCTGGCTATCTCCTTCGGCTTGGCCATTCTGTTTCCCATTGTGAACTCAGTCAGGAGTCAGTAACTTCTAAACTGAGAAGCATTTTGTATCAGTGATGTGTCTCATTCAACAGACACACACACACACACACACACACACACACACACACACACACACACACACTCACACACTTCTCTCCTGTTTCATAACACTGAAAATAGTTAAAAGCCAGAGAGAAAAGTGTTGTGTTACCACTCAGGCACCATCTTGGATCTCATGTTTCACAATACTTCAACCACTCAGGTAGTACTTTAATAAGCCAGTTTTCCTACCTTGTGTTTGTGGCCATGAAGTTTCCTGGTTGATTCGATGGTGCCTCCTGTCTCTCTCTCTTAAGACTGTTTCACCAGAAATGCTTCTGATTTCAGAAACAGAGGAGGAACCAATTAAGCATAGTATGGTAGAATGGAGTAGAAACATACAGAAAAATTTATTACTGGATGAATGGGAAAAACTTTGGAGGAATGCCTATAACCAAATAACCTGTGTAGATATACGGGAAAATATTGGTAAGATGTTGCATAGGTGGTACATAACGCGAATAATAATGTCCAAAATTAATCCCTCATATATTCCGCTCTGTTGGAAGTGTGGAACAATGATAGGTTCATTTTACATACGTGGTGGACCTTTAAAAAGTCTAAACGATTTTGGTCAAAAATTCATAAACAGATTCAAACTACCGGTATTGTAAAAGTAAATTTTGAAATGTTGCCTGAGATCTATCTATTAGGACTTTATGGTGATAGAAAACTTATTCTTCATTCAAAACTTTTAACATATCTCATTTGGGCAGCTCGTATAGAATTTGCTAAATTATGGAAAACATTTAAAAAACCCTCCATACATGACTGGTATGTAAAGATCTGGATATATATGGATCGTGATCTTTTGACTATTTCATTACAGAATAACACTCCTCAGATGGCAAGAGATGACATTTGGACTTTATTGAAAAAAATTTTTCAAGTGAATTTAATACAATTTAAAATTTACCTTGATCTTTTCCTTTTTTATATGTTTAAGCTATTGAGGGCTGGAACAGGACGGATGGCATGGGATTTGAACATCGCGACTGTTGCTGTTGGACAGCATTGTATAAATGACGTTTGTGAAGTGGGGCTTAGTGAAATTTGGGCAGACCGGCGTAGGACGAACAGAGGCGGGTAGGATGACAGGGCAGGACAGGTTGTTTTGCTCCTTTTTAATTGTATTACTTGTGTTAAAACCAAATTATTGTTTGTAATATTTTGAAGAAATAAAACATATATTTAAAAAAACCGGTTTCACCACACCCAAAGCCTTGGGAAATTTAGTCAGTTCATGGCATCGGATCCCAGCACAGAGCCGAGGAATGTGGAAATCAATGAGACGTGTCTTCCTCCATCCAGCCACTGGCCTCATTCGGCCACGATGACCATTGTTTCCAGGCCAATACACCAATTGTTGGAAATGCAAGTTCAAGACTCCTTTAAAATACTGAGCAAAATTGGTGAAATCAGCAGTTTTATTAGAATACATTCTTGCAAACACGGGTGCTGTATGGCAGGCAGGTGCCCTAATAGCAATGCGAAGCATGATTCTATTTCCCTTTCCCTAACCAGTGGTCCCTCCTCTTGGTTTCTTGGCAGGTCAGCCTGTACTTATTAACAACCAACTGTACCATTTTTGACATAAGCTTCACTTCTATATTTTTGTGGTTTGACTGATATTCCTTGCATAACCTGACTGGTGCATAACTTTTTAAATTCTTGATCAATCTGCAGATAAATTGTTATGCAGTTTCTAACATTTCCTGCTGAAGCTTCACACTCAAGCCAGCATGAACTTGTAAGCTCTAACAACATTTAGCCCAACAATTAGCTCTGCAACCTGTAGATAGTTTTAAAGCTATGACTGGTTATACGTTCATAAGTTCATTATAAGTTCATAATGTCTGAAAAAGCAATATTTTCTTTACTGATCACAGCAGGGAACCTAAAGAAACTGCTGGGGTCATGCAGTCAGTGTTCATTAATGTAAGATGGAGACTGGCTCTGGCTCAGAGATATTCATAATTAATAAAGATTCATTTCACTGCCTTTTCCCACAAGACTTTCCTTCAGAGCTGTCATGGCCATTATGCATTTTCTGTGATTTCGATGTTTAGACAGTCAACTTGCTGGGGAACTGCAATGTGGATGTACAGCATGCTTTCTTCTGCAGAAAGCTTCCACTCAACACTGAAAGGAAGCACCGTAAAAACCTGTTTGGAATGAATTGGTTCTCACCATTAGGAATTCCATACTTTTGGCACAGGCAACCTCAGAAGATTGTCATTAAATTTCCCCAGGTGATTTCTGACGTTTCTGATGCTTTTGATGGGAATTCCATCTGGAGCCAGTGGTTGCTTCAAGTTGTATGAAAGCTAGAAGTAAGCGTTTTCCACTGTGTAAAAAAAAAGGAAGATCTTGACTGTCTTACCAGACAAGGAGTCCTTGAACCAGTTACACAGACTTATTGGGCTACATTGATTGTAGAAGTACTAAAACCTAATGGCAAGGTGAAAATTTATGGTGATTGCATTGTAAATAAGGTGCTAGAGCAGTATTCATATCCAGTGCCTGCACTAAATCAACTACTCGCTGTCCTTGCTGGTGGAAAAGTCTTTGTATTACTAGATCTTGCCCAAGCATATCAGCAGTTGATTGTTGATGATGCTGCATTAGACACCCAAACAATAATCACTCATAGAGGGACATTACAAGTAAAGCACCTCTAATTTGGAATTTCTATTGCCCCTGGAATATTTCATCAATTTATGGAGAGCCTTCTGCCTGAAATTTCAGGGGTCATTCCATACTTGATTATGAGATCAACAGAAGGTGAACTTGCTTCATGAAACCCTTTGCTGTTTTGACAAATCAGATCTCTGTATTAAAAAGAAAAATGCAAAATTGGAACTTTTGGGATCTTTCCAAGCAGGTCTACTCACATGAAGAACTCAACCTTACTCTACTTGCAGAGACCATATTAAACTCTTGTTTCTGTGTCCTTCTAAATTTATACCCCACTTTCCTCAGTTGTAAGGCTTCTCAAGGCAGTTTACAAACTCCTTTCCCTCCTCTCCTCACAACATATACCTTGTGAGGTAGGTGGGGTGAGAGAGTTCTAAAGTACTGTGACTAGCCCAAGGTCACCCCGCAGGATTCATGAACAGGAATGGGGAAACAAATTCAGTCCACCAGATAAAAGTCTGCTGCTCATGTGGAGGTGTGGAGAATCACTAAATTCTCCAGATTAGAGTCCACCAGTGTTAACCATTACACTATGCTGGGTCTTTGTCAGTCACTCAGGTTATCAGTGGTCTGGGAGGCCAAAACAGCTCTGGAAAAGCTGTTCCAGTCCCAGTGGACCATCACTGTAGTCTGGGGGCTGTCTTTCCAGACTTGGGGACTGAATCTTAGGAGGCTTGTCACTTCTGCCCTCCCCTCCGGGCAGAGGCGTAGCTAGGGAAAATGAAGCCCGGTGAAAATCTGAGTTTTGCACCCCGCTGCCCCCCCATGGGAGGCTGCTGGGAGGCTGCAATCCACCCCCAAACAACATCACTTTAAATGGGGTTTAAACTAGGGAGCCCAGATTCTCCTTTTAAATCCACCTTAAAGGGAGAATCTGGGGTCTCCAGTTAAAACAACATTGAAAGTGATTCTGTTTAGGGGTGGATTATCCCCCACCCTGAAACAGCATCACTTTCAATGTTTAAACTGGGGACCTCAGATTCTCCCTTTAAATCCATGCCGAAGGGGGTGGATTTAAAAGGAGAATCTGGGGAAATTTGGGGGGTGCCTGCTGTCAGGGTGCAATTGTTAAGTTAGCAGCACCAAACTTTCTGGGAATCTTTAGGAGACTCTCCTGATGATACCACCCAGGTTTGGTGAAGTTTGGTTTAGGAGGTCCAAAGTTATGGACCCTCAAAGGTGTAGCCGCCTTCTATTAGCTCTCAATGGAAACAATGGAGGATGGAGCACCCCCTTTGGGAGTCCATAACTTTGGACCCCCTGAACCAAACCTCACCAAACCTTGGTGGTATTATCAGGAGAATCTCCCAGCAAATTCCTGCAATTTTGGTGCTGCTGGCCTAAAAACTGCCCCCCCTTGCTGGCCAAAACCCGAAAACTCACGAAAAAATACAAAAAACCGCAAATGCGGTGGTGGTGGTGGAGTTTTGGACATGTAATGTGGGGGTTTGAACCCGAGAACACCCCTTACCTACATCCTTGCTCATAGGAAAGAGAATTGCAGCTCATTCTTCTTTCAGGCACTGTGTTTGACACATTCCCTTGGTTTTTGTGATATAGACTTTGTTTTATTTGCACCTTTGCAATGGGGTGGGGGAGCAGGTCAGTTGTCTTCACTGGCAAGTGGTGCTTGCCAGCAGCAGGTTCAGAAAGAGATAGGCCCTTTGATATCCTAATGAACTAAGCTATGATCAGCTTGCCAGGCTTGCTACATTTGATTATGGCACGTTCACCTGTTGATGTTGTTCATGGCAGATATTGCAACATCTCTACTCATGTGTGCTACTTCCTAATATGTGACTCACAATAACCAGTGATTGGTCTATGGAAACTTTATGAGTAGTTTACCGACATGTTATTCAAGAATCCCACAACCTTAGTAATAATCTATCCCCTTGTTGAATGAGACTGCAAGAGTGGTGGTGGTAGGGAGGAGAAATGTGGGAAAAGGAAGTGCTATGCTAACATCCTGTATAATCTATGCTGCCCTTTCTATTATTTGTGTAACATTATGTCAGCTTCAAGGCAGAGCAATCTTACAAGCACACAGAATTTATGTGAGCCTCTCTACTAAGTAGACTGCACATCCACTCTGCCTATTTTTGACCTGGCGTTGTCTTGTGTTTAGTCAGCTCAAAGTAGTGATGTTCGATGTAAGCTACCCTCAGTGCAGTAGTATCACACCTGCATAAATCCCCTGCAGAATCTATTCCTTAAGGGATTTAATAATAGTAATCTAATGCTCATCCAGTTAGCACAGACTGTGGATAGGATTGTGCTGTTGGTTGGATAATTTGTTATAAATTTGTGTTGTATTATGCAGTTGGGATTTCTTATGTTTCTCAGATGTTGCTATTTCTTGTGCCGTGGAACAAATGGTTATGTTGTAGTATTATTAATGCATTCCAAGTACAACTTCCTTATCTGACACAATTCATTACACCCCAATTAATCATGTGCCAAAGAACCCAATATCCTATTTCAAGCACAGGCCAATAACTCCTAGTGAAATTAAATCATCTTTCAGAAATATTTCATTCGCCCAAGCTAATAATTTAATGCAAATGGGTTTCTAGAAGGATGACTAGGATACGTTATGTGATCTTTCCATTAGGTTCTCTGTCTTGTGTGTTAAAATCGCCTACTGCAATCTAAATCAACATCTGTCCATGAATAGTTTACACTTTTCCATAGGCTGCAAAAACAATATTAGTGGTAAAGCTGAAATCTGATGTATTTAGTTTTGAATTAGGGACATGTATTAGGGGCAAATACCTGCTTAGCAAGTTATCTGAGACAAAATTGAGGAGCGGGAAATCTGATTGTCAGCCTATCGCCGTGGTGGCGAACCTATGGCACTCCAGATGTTCATGGACTACAATTCCCATCAGCCCCTGCCCAATTGGCCATGCTGGCAGGGGCTGATGGGAATTGTAATCCATGAACATCTGGAGTGCTACAGGTTGGCCACCACTGGCCTATCATGTCCCATTGCATCTTTCTTGAATATAAGTTATGAATGTGTAGGCCCAAGTGCAAGACTTGCAGTTCAAATACCATTAGTACTTCTGTTTTGTAGCAAATATATATGTCCCCTTTCCACATAATGATGACCAGAGATGTAATGTAATCCATATGTTTTGCACACAAATGGCCCATTAGTTATTGATTGCACTCAATGAATGCTGTAATTTGCAGACGTCAGGAGGGTCATCTGCCTTCCTGTGCAGTTTTCCAAATTTCTAAATTTTTGAATAAGAACCTTGTGAAGACAGTGGCTGGATGTGTGCCAAGATACTGCACTGAAACCCACTGAAATCCTTGAACATATAGGGGTTGAGGATTCTGCAAAAGCTGTATGTTGTTTATAATATTGGTCACAGCTACTACAATGGAATGATGGGTATAAACAAAGAGAAAGGGAAAATATTAGTATGTTTTCCATGGTAATGGACAGACACATTTGACAAGATTTCTAGCTGAAGATGGGGATGGGATGAAGTGATATGGAACAAATTCCTGTAATGGCTGAGTCAATTTTACTCCCCCAAATTTTCATCTCTGAATTTTGATATCACAACATTCATTTTCCCCTTGATCCGTATTTGATATCCAATGATGATGTGCCATTAGTATTTGATACTTGACATCGCATTGTTGGATATTTGACCATTGATGAGGTATTAGGAATCTGATAGCTACTGTGCAATGTTCTCTAGCATTTCATAATGGGCATTTGTCTAATGTTTTCCTAGATATTATACAATGCCTTCGTCATGTAACACCTGACAGTTTATGAGGTGATATATCTGATCACTGCCGTAATCAAAACAGCAGTGATTGGTCAAGCCCAAAGCAATCACATTTCAATATTTGAGTTAAACATCTAGTCTCTGGGAGCGAAGACACTGAAATAGGCAATCAGCCCTTCCACATAAGTCTCCCTGTATCAAACATTACTATGTAGAAGTGGTAATCGTGGCAAGTAACATTAGAATTGGCACTTAGCTTGCACTTTCTACACTGACTTGGATCTTCAACAATAAATAATCCCTCCTTCTACACATAACTCACAATCATAATCTTTTGGCTGAAGAAGATGTGATAGGTTCAGAAGACCTGGATTGAGTGCATTTTCTGTGATCGATCCAACAAGCATGCTTGTCATTTCACCTGGTGACCCTGCATACCAGGAAGATCACTGGTAGTTCATATGGTTGGATATCTTCAAAAGTAACATCTGAAAAAATGTTGGTAATCTCTCTGGTAAGAGATACCTTTGCATTATAAGCAGAGCGCACGGAGGCACAGCACAGCAGAGCATCCCCAAGCATGCGTATGTGCATAGACACAAAGAAAACTCGGAGTCATTTCATCGTTTCTAACTAATAAAAGGAGTTTTATTAGTGAACTCAATTCTGGATAGAAAAGTGGAGATATACGTTCTCTATTCTAATCTATCTGGTTGGTGATGACAGATGGCAGTTTGCATCCCTCTGTACACATGGTGCAAGATGGAAGGTGCGTAAAAAGAGAATGGAGAGGAGGAATAAATATAAGAAGGAAGTCCCTAAGAGTATCAGTCTACACATCAAAAGGATAGTATCAGTGTGATAGAGAAAAGGTGTCAGTGTCTTGACCCTTTCCAGCTGTCTGACTTATTGGTAAGACCGCCTCTGTCTCTGAGGCAGGAAACAGCATATAGTCCTTCACTTCCAACAAAAAAAGCTAAAAGGAAATCAGTAAGTATTGTTATGGGTGAAGCATTGACGATAGGTGCCTTGGAGTCTAATAATCTCTGCTACTCACCAGGTAAATCACAATTCCCCAACAAAACGTACTGTTCCTTATTGTCCAATATAGCAACCCTTTACGAACTCACCTGAAAGGGCAAATAACAAGGCATCTATAAATGAACTTCGAAAGAATGATGCCAGTTTACTTAGCTTCTCCAGTTCTTTCCAACCATGTTTTTTTCTTCCACTTTCAAGAAACCCCAGTGCAGGAGATTTCAAAAGCATTTTGTAATGTGAAGCTCCTAGGCTTGTCAATTGGCGCTCAAACTGCAATTTGGAATATGAAAGACACAGTGCAAGTGAGAGACTTTGCCTTGAAAGCTACATGTAAAAGAATGAACTGTGGAGTATTGAATTTGCCCCTGGGGTCAAGGCAATAAAAGTACACCCTGCACTACCATCAGGTTCTTGCTTTCACTATCAAAATGTGCTGTTGTGTTCAAGGGGAAAAAAAGAGGACCATTACTAATCCTTTGGGGGAAAAAAATTCATTGCAAAGCTATCAATAATCATGGGGGAGGGGGAATAATAGCAGCCTAATTTATACCTAACCTTTCCTTTTAATGATTAATGGATACTATTTATGTAAACTGTTTCTTCTACATTCCGGCAGGAAACGAAATTTGAATTGCTAATTTTACAGTGGTATATTTTAATGGGTGACCCTTTCCCCAATCACAAATAAAAGAAAACCAATTACATTTGTAATAAAGATGCTAATGCATTTCTTGTTTTAAGCTGTTTTTCCCCTGGAAACACTGTGCCCCCTCACCCCCATAGCATTGCTAAACAGAATCAAGACTTACAGAACTGGTACCTTCTGAAATTCTTGAAGACGCTTGTTTAATCGAAAGATTGTTCACTCTCATACTGAGAAATGACATTCATAGTGATTCTATAGTATAACTGTGTTTGTGTTCTTATGATGTCTTCCTTATAAGAATGTAAGGGTAGCCCTGCTGGATCAGATCAGTTAGTTCAGCATCATGTTGTCAACAGCATCCTGTTTTCAATAGTGGCTGCCCAGGTATCACAGGGAAGCCCACAACATGGCCCTCTTGTAAGCAGTCAGTCTGCTCCTCCTGATGACAGGTGCCATGAAGACACAGTGGCCAAAGACTGACATAAGAGCAAGATACTGCTCCCCACAAAATGGATGGCCCTTGAACTTTTTCCTGGGGTCTAAGATGGGTCTGGCTGGACAATGGGATATCTAATCCTTATTGTCACTCTAAGGTGATATAAATAGTGCTCTGAGCAGACCATTACTTAATCTGCACCCATCCCACCTATCAATCAGCATTCAAGAGAATACTGTAGGCGGGTAATCTTAAGCAAAATATAAGCAAAATTCTCAAAAGGATGTTTTAATATGCATTGTAATTGATTTTACTAAACTCACTAAATTTGTTTACATAGTACATTTTAAAATACAAGTTAGCTTAATGTTTACCTATTGTTTACCTTAATTGACTATAAACTTTGATGTGAATTGGTTGTGGTGGGTTTTCCAGGCTGTGTTTATAGTTAATGTTTACCTTAATGTTACCTAATGTTTACCTATTACCTAGAGATACAGAACTGGGCAAAGTAGCCAGAGAAAGTGTATATCACAGTTGTATGCGTCCACGCCATGCTGAATATAGCACGAGCATTGTTCTATAGCTGTTGTTCTCAATCGTCCTGATGCTGCGACCCTTTAATACAGTTCCTCATGTTGTGGTGACCCCCAACCATAAAATTATTTGTGTCTTGGTTCCTAAGACCATCAGGAATATGTGTTTTCCAATGGTCTTAGGTGACCCCTGTGAAAGGGTCGTTCGACCCCAAAGGGATCGCAACCCACAGGTTGAGAACTGCTGTTCTATAGCAATGCCATATAATTAGATTTTCCTGCCTGGATAAGACAGTTCAAGATGTGAATGATTGTTATGGTGCAGCATCCAATGATGCACGGAATCAGCTACATCATTAGGGTGATACTTTGTTGCATTTTCTGAAATTGGCAGGTGCAGCTATGAATTTTGTGGGTTATTTTATGTAATGGGATATGATAAAACCCATGCCTTGGTTTACATCCAGTTCCTGTAATCCTGTAATTTAGCCTTAAGTTTGGAGAGGATTGCTGCATCAATTTCAAGTATTACCAGACATCAACTGAGTTATTTCTTGGTATAAATCCTCCCCGAACTGTACATAGGCAGCTGTAAGTCTAGTTCAGCTGTGGTGAATGGACATGTATATGAAGGAGAAAATTCAGGCACAAATCCTGTGGCAGTTTTTATTATTTCATTCATAAAGGCTGAGGCATGAGGAAAACCATTATATTCCTTGTGAAAACTTCTCATTCGGTGTGTTAAGTTGCATATTCCTCTGCAAAGAGAAGCAAGGGTCAAAAGATTTGAGATGTAGTAGGTGAAGGATATTGGCCTTCTTCTCAGAATGCGCTGATTGAAAAATAACTGCTGAGCTGAGTCAAACATTCACAGCAAAGTATTGTCGAAGACTTTCACAGCCTGATTCAACTGGTTGTGGTGGGTTTTCCGGGCTATGTGGCCATGGTCTGGTGGATCTTGTTCCTAATGTTTCACCTGCATCTGTGGCTGGCATTTTCAGAGGTGTATCACAGAGGGAAGTCTGCAACAGACTTACCTCTGTGATACACCTCTGAAGATGCCAGCCACAGATGCAGGCGAAATGTTAGGAACAAGATCCACCAGACCATGGCCACACAGCCTGGAAAACCCACCACAATCAATTCACATCAAAGTTTATAGTTAATTAATGTGCTGGTGGCTTGACAAGTTTCAGAGTCTGAATTGGTCCATAGAACCGGGGCTTGACAAAGGGCACCTCAGGGAAGCTCAGCAATGCTGCTACAATCATGTCCCCATGCATCAACTTCCTCTACTATGTCCACATTTTGTAATACTGACTGCAACCCACTCCACTTCTGCACAGAGACAGAGGCCTAGCAGGAGGGAGTGTTAAGGGCCTAGCTGATAGCTGCTGGTAGCCCAGACATGCCCCACTCATGTACACAGAAGCTCTTTAAGCAAAATCCTGCCAGGAAACATATTCTGCTGCCTTTTTTGGGGAAAAATAGGAACTCTGAGAGGCTTCTTAACAGATAAAGCAAATTAGAATGTATTTACAGGCTTTTTCTTCTCAGTTTGATGGTACAGAGAGGTTTTAAGTATTCCTTGTCCTTTAGCCAGATATTACTTCGATGTTACAACTAAAATGCTGCTTCAGTTAAATGGCTTTTTCAGTTTCAAGTTATAGCTTTATTCACACACAGTTATCTCCTTTAAGGAAAACTTCCTACACAGTCCTGGACACTTTCCTAAAGCACCCACCCTTTACTTTTCAGGGTTTCACACTTGCCTGGGACAGAACAAGCTCTAGGGTTTCTCTACCCTTACTTAACTCTGCCAGTTAAGCTAACAAACCCTCAGGAACTCTCCGGTCCCAATATCTAGGTGCAGTCTCCTACTGAGACAATAGCCAAGCCATCCGTGTGGTTTTAGGAGTGTCCCCATGAAATAAGTTTCCCTCTTGTCTTTCACCAACACCTGGCCACCTAGCCTCTGGTGAAAACAAGACTCTGTCCCACTCTCAGTCTTTGAGATCTCTTAGGCTCATTCTGCACATGCAGAATAATGCACTTTCAAACTGCTTTCAATGCTCTTCGAAGCTGTGCGGAATGGCAAAATCCACTTGCAAACAGTTGTGAAAGTGGTTTGAAAACGCATTATTTTGCATGTGCGGAAGGGGCCTTAGAGAACTCTGGCTGACTGCTGTTCTCTCTCTGTCTCTCTCTGCCTCTAGATACGATCTCTGACTGACTGGATCTGTTGATTGACATGATCTGTGTCTGACTCTTGATTGTGACAGGCTCAATCTCTGACTGTGTCTGTAGCCTCACTCAATCTGTTCTCTGACAGACTCAGCCTCTATAAGGTGAGCACACCCTCTCTGTGGCTTCTGGCTACTGTATCTCATCTGGCCAATCAGTTGGAGCTCTGGTTAACTCATTGTGCTCTTGCTCTGACTGAACTGCACCTTTTTAAAATTAACAATTTTTACTGAATTCCGTCACACTGGCAACCCCTCTAAAGAAACAAAGCAAAACAGTCTCTGATTGTTACAGCAGAAAACAGATCTCCCCAAATAAAAATCTCCCATTCACTTTCTCACTCTGGAAACCTAGAGAGGCCAGGTTTCCTGTTTTAGGGGAAAACCTCTTAACCCACCAGCTCTTCTATCTGCCTTCTATGTGTCAATGCCAATATGTCACTTCTGGTTTGCCCTAGAGGTGTTGTCATTGCATTGGGTGACACTCCAGCATTTGCCCAAAACTCTGTGGTCAAACCATGGAGTTTGGGGTGAACACTAGAGTGTTGCCTGATAATGTAACTTCTGGTACATGTCAGAAGTGTCATTACCATGTTGTTAGTGACATCATGAAGGCACTGGGAAGCCCCTCCTATGTGAGTTTTCTACAAGTTGAATAAATAAGCCTTATCCTTAATCTGGATATCTCCCCAAAGGACCTAAACTTAACATAAAGTTTCCCTATTAATCTACAATCTAGTTAATCTATTTTATTCCTAAACCACACTGAGCAATAAGAAGAAAGCAAATGTAGGTTAAGGTGCTTAGAAAGGGACACAGAGAAGACTGTTTCAGCATTCAGAGCAAATAGTTGGAACAACAGGGGAGTTATATAAGCAGCTGTGCCTGTTTTTCAGTTGGAACAGATCAATATGAAAGTATCCTGTGGTTTCCATGCCTGCTTTAGGATGTCATAAGTGCAGACAGGAATCACACGCAAGTTTTGCTCTCATCCCATTTCTCTCTCCCCCCCCCTTCCCAATTTTGCAAAACCATAGCAAAATCAATCAAGAGATACTGAGGGTTTTTTGCTCCCACCAACCTTGGTGCCAGTCTGTCTGGAAAATGTTTCAGTTTCCTTTTTTTTTTAGAAATTCAGACAAGCTGTCTGACTTTCCTCCTCTTGCAAGCAGCCTAGCCTGCCTTTCATAGGGGTCACAGCCACACGACTGTCCTGCTTAGCACTTATGGATCCCTTAACAAGCAAAGATTACAGAAAAAACCCCCTACTAATATATATTAATTAAATATGATCCACAGTGTGATTCAGCTTATTGGGAATTATTCTGTATATCCAGGGCTATAAAATTAGGATTTGTAATTATTTGTAACTATTTTATTTGTAACTATTTGTAACTATTTTAAACTATTTGTAACTATTTAAAATGTCAGAGTGTAAATTGCACACCTGTCTTTAAAACAAAGGCTGTTTACGCACTTGTGTTCTGCAGTTCTAAGTAGAGTTATACTTTTAAAAATCCATTGAAGTTAATGTGATTGGAAGAGTGAAATTCTGTAAACAATGGCACTGTTTTAAGGCGAGGAAAAGTGATACCTATTCAATGTTAGAAGACTCTATGAACCCATTCTTAATTCATGAGGTCTTCAAATGTAATTCAGTCTTGAAGCTTTAGTTGTCTTACCAGGGCCAAATAGTAGGTCATCACTAAGGCTTTTTGGTTGGTATTGGAGGAAAAATGTTATCATTAATTTTTAAATCGCAGTTAATCTCAAAGGTGCTTTACAAGCAGACAAGCCCCATGCCCTAAGGAGATTAAATTTTTTGCTGTGGGAGAGGAAACAAATTGATATATGTAGATGAAAAGATACTCAGGAGAAGAATATGCATTCATTTCCATTACAGAGAGTTGTTGTGAATTTTAGATCAGTTAAGTGCACTTTTGTTGTTAGATTTACAATCAGGGAATCTGCAAGGGCTTGTCAGGGCTATTTCTTCTCTAGCCTTTTTTTCCTTTACCGTACTTCCTTCTCTCCTGTTTCCCACCATCACGTACCTTTCTTTTATCTCACCCTCTCAATCTTCAGCTTTATTATTTACTTACTTCATTTATACTCCACCTTTTTCACCAATGGGGAGCCAAAAGCAGCTTACATTATCTTTGTGTCTTCAATTTAATCCTCACAGCAACCCTGTAAAATAGATTAGGCTGTTAGAGAATTATGAGCTCAAGGATTCCATGGAAGAATTGGGATTTGAACCTGTGCCCCTTAGATCATACTCTGTCACTCTCACCACTATACCACACTTGTATTAATATTAAAGTGGATTTATATTCTTCCCTATCCCTGACAAAGGTCAAGTTCAGGGCAGGTTACACATAGCCAACATATGCGATCCATACAACAGTCAGTGTGATAATCAATAGAGTAATGATACAATCAGTACAATAATCAATAAAATCTATACTATACACTACAATAAGCAATGTAACTATACATAAATCAAAAATTATAAAATAAGAGTTCCTAGTAAAGCCTACTAAGCCCACAATCCCACCTTCTCCAAATATACCAAGACAGACCAAAAACATGAAAAGGAGATGGTCCACCCTGCTGCCAAACAGTCCCAAATGGGTCAACAATGGCCACTGACTTGGGTTGCTGCTGCTCCTTAAGTGGCTGCTCAGCCCCACCCTCATCAACTGTGCAAATGGGGTGGGACTCAGAAGCCCTCTGTTTGCAATCCACAGTTGCACAAGTCTTGAAAGCAGGTCTTCCACACAGGCAGAAAGATGGACCAGTCTGGCAGGAAGACAGGTAGGCACTGTTGCAACAGGGATGGGAAGCTAGTTCTCCTGGGCTGCTGCTGCTCCTTAAGTGGCTGCCCAGCCCTGCCCTCTCTGGGTGTTGCAGATGGGGTGGGGTGGGGTGGGGCTAGGCCCAGCAGCAGTCACAGTTTCACAGGTCTTGTGATCAGGTCTTCCACACAGATAGCAAGATGGACCAGTCTGTCAGGCTGGCACTGTTGCAACAGGGATGGGATGGGAAGCTACTGGGTCTCAGCTTTCCTTCCTTCTCTCTCTCCCCCACCCCTCCGCCCTGGCAGCCTAGTCCTGGTAAAAGACAGGCTAAGTTGCAAAACATGCATGGTAGCAGATCACTCAGATGAATTGTGTGATTGCTACCACGAGACTTAACCCAGTTGCATAAATCATGCAGAGTTTGCTGCTGAATGATGTGGCATTATGTCAACTGGTTACCTGGTAGCAAGTCACCTGTTGATTGCTGTATGACAGCAACCCTGTCAGGTAGTTTAGACTCACTCAGTGAGTGGACTAAGGATTTGAACCTTAGGATTCCAGATCCTATCCCAACCACTACATCAAGGTTGACTGATGCCCCTTGTAGTTAGATCCGAAATGTAGTAACCGGAGATGTCACTGATCAAAGGTGCATGGGTCTGAAAACCCATAACTGTATGCCTACTGCTGCATTTAAAATGCGATCTGTGAGGTGCTACAATGAAACTTTGAATGATTTCTTCCTGTTTACTGAGAAAACCCAGAGCTGCTGAAATAGTTTATTAGTGCAGCTCATTGCGTGGCTAATGTTATTAGTTTGCTAATTGAATGGTTAGTGTCGGCACTAATCATGACTGACAAACAATTTAGATTGTGCTTCTCAATTTATTTCATGAGAGATCCAAATGATTCAGACAAAAATGCCATCCTGAAAGCCAAATTCTCTGTGTGAGAGAGAGGGTGAGGAGTTGTAAAGGCTCATGTCTCCAAACAAATTATCCCTAATAGCATGCTGGGATACACTGTGACTTTTGAGAACAGTTCGCATGATCGAAGGCTCTTGTGAGGCAATTCATATGTTTCTGTTGTGGCCACCAAGCTGCCATTTCTATTTCCCCTTTATCTTGAGATTGGGACTGTCCCTGTGCTAGATACACATGGGGTCACAAATCTAACTTTCTGGCCATTTCTTTCCTCCCTGCTGAAAATGCAAACAGACACAGCACCTATTTCTATGCATGTCAAGTCTAGGACTGCCAAATCTCCTGGCTGCCTTCCTGTAGGATTTTCGCCCAAATAACAGAGCGTCCCATGCCTCTGGCAATGTGGTAATGTCACTTCTGGTGCACACCAGATGTGATGTGATCATGTTGCTAATTATGTTGTTGTGATACCTGCCTAGGCCTTCCACCACTGCCACTAAGCTCTCTCCTCATCTGCTGATTGGTGGTGAGGAGCAGGCCCAGGGGTTGGAGATCTCTTGCCCCTGATGGAGACTCTTAGGAGGTTAATTCTGACACTAAAATACTCTTTGAAGGAGGATTTAGCCCTCCTTCAGGTTTTTAACACAGTCACTATGTTGGGTGGAGACTGAAGAGCCTCAGCACCAGGGAAAAGGTTTATATCATGGGCACAATATCAATAATAGACTACACAGTGTGAATGACAAACCATGGCTGACTCCTCCCACCTTATTGTGCCACTGTTTTTCTCCCAAGAGGAGGCTGGTTGTACCCAGCATGAAGATGTAGCAGAGATTGATAGATTACCCAAAGTAGATGAGAAGCCAATGGATCCATGCTTCTTTAATATTTCTACATCTGTGCCCATGACATCCACTTTAAAAGGAAGTCTTCAGTCTTAACATGTCCTCACAACTGTTTTTTAGCTTTGATATTAGAGATTCTTTATGACTTTGGGCATAAGAACATAAGAAAAGCCATGCTGAATCAAACCAAGTGTTACCAGGCAGACCCATGGTGGGTGGGAGACCTGTTTTTTTATTGACAGCAGTGTCTCTACCTATCCTGCCTTAGAGGTGGTCTAGTGATGCAGTGTCAATATGGATGCTATCCCTGCATTAGCTCAGAGTTATCACTAAGGCAGAAACAAAGATCTCCTGCTAACATTTACCTGCAAATAGCTGTCACACCTTTTCCTGAAATAATCTGGAAAAGATAACGCCTCTAGCCTGAGAAAGAGAGTTCCCATCTCAACCACAGCTCACCTGTCCCCATGAATCAAAGGATATGCTAAATGATTTCATCAAAAGTTTCTGCAGCCATTTTTCTAAGCACTGATCCCATCTTTTAGTTTCCTGATTAACCTCTCCAAAGACCATTTTAATCTACATCTGTAATTGTATTAGTTTCACCCCAAAATCTAATCATTTCTAGGCACTTCCTGGCTTTCGAACATTAAGCCCAAGTGCCCTCTCTTGTGTTCTCCCAGAGAACAAGAGCCACTTTTGTCCTGGGAAGATTGGGTCACTTAGCATAGCTTGAGGACCCGTTCTCCCTATCACTTAGACTGTCCACCCAGCACAAAGTTTTCAGTATTTTTCTGGACATCTCTGTCTGGTCAATACTAATTCCATTACAGCTTTCTACTCTACCTCTGTCAGAGCTAAACACAGGTCATGGAACTCTGCTCATGGGACCATTCCACTTCTAGATCAGGTAATTATCGCCTTTATTCTTCAAAAATCCCTTCTGCTCCAGACCTATACTTTCAACACTTCCTATATCCTAGGGCTGTGTGAATTCTATGTGCACTTTGATTATTAGAGTGATTGTACATTTATTATTTTACTTTTAAAAAATAAGGTTTGTTAATCTTTTGTTCCTGGTTCCTGTGGATTTCTTGCGGAAACCAGCTCTGTAAATTCTGCTGGAAAAGATCTTGAAATAGTTACCCTGCATCTCGCTACACAAGGTCTGCCCTCCCTAATTCCCCACTCTGAAAGGGGCAAATCCCTGCATTTTGGGTAACACAAGGCCTATCATGTCCAACAGTCCATTCACACAGTGGCCAACCAGGTGCTTCTAGGAAGCCCACAAGCAAGATGACTGTAGCAGCATTATACTTCTCATGTTCACAGCAACCGAAATAATAGACTCGTATACTGGAGAGATTACCGCATGTATCATGGCTAACATCCATTTTGATTAGTAGCCATGGATTGTCCTGTCCTCCATGAACATGTCCACTGCCCTCTAATAACCTTCCAACTTGGCAACCATCACCACATCCTGGGGCAGAGAGTTCCAAAATGAAATAATGTTGTCAGAATTGGGGCAGGGATTGTCAGGGCTTTTTTGTTTGTGTTTTGCAAGCTCTATTATACAATGTCAGTTTTCTGTTTCAAAAGACTACTTATTTTTGAATCCCAAGTGTGTAACTGTATAGTTACATATCCATTTTGTTGATTAAATTTAATAACCAACTGTGTGGTGCAGCTTTCTGGGGTGGGTCTAAGTTGTTAGGAAACTCACCAAGACCTAAAAAATGTCACTTTCAGATCAGTTTGTACTCTTCTCTCAGTAGGCATCATCAGCACATGTCAGATGGAAATTAAATTTCCAAGAAATGTTGTTTTCCTTCTCCTGTTAAAGAAGCATTAAAATTTACAGCTGGTTGACATTCTTGACAGTGAAGAAACAAATTCTTTACATGCCTTGAGTCTGATTTTGAACTACTAAGTAAATGAAAAATTTTTGTTACAATATGTTTGTAATCATTCATGCCCCAGTGCGCCTTGACTTACTATTTCTCCCCACTTGTGCATGTAGCCCACAAGCAGACAAGTGAGGCACACCTCCAACCCAGAGCTAGGGGGATTTGTTTTGTCTGAAGAAAACCCTGTGGGGATCTCTTACTGCTCCCCAACTCTCTTAAGAGCTTTGGGGGACATCCTTCTTAAGTTGCCATTACTATATCCTGGGATGCACCCCTCTCACTGGTTTGATACCAAGAGGATGATCAAACAAGGCTATTTGGTAATGAGGACACAGCAAGACTTTTGGATAAAAATCAACAGTCTTTTTATCTCTACTGAACTTTATTCCTCTGTCAGCATATCTAGTAAATATACAGGCTACAGAACTAACAGTTCAGGTTCTAAAAAAGAAAACAAAAACAGAGAAAGGTTTCTAATCTAACTTGGGAAACCACAGTTACTTGGCCTTTGCTTTCTTCCTTCACCTTTGAACTGGAGCAAATGACTGTATGTTTAGAGTCGATATTGTGTAATGCTGAGCCAAACTCTAATCTGGAGAACTGAATTCATTTCCCCAATCCTTCACATGAAGTCTGCAGGATAACCTTGGGCCAGTCACAGTTCCCTCAGAATTCTCTGATCCCCAGCCGTCTCACATGGTGGCTGTTGTGGGGGGTAGGGGTTGGGAGGGAAGTCAATTAAAACAACTCTTTTTCTTCAGCGGGAGCTCTCTCTCTCTCTCTCTCTCTCTCTCTCTCTCTCTCTCTCTCTCTCTCTCATACATGCATGTACAAAGAGAAAGAACAGCTCTTTTTCTCTCTTCCCTTCCTCAGTGCATTGGAGGTCCTGGGCCAACCTAGGCTCTAAAATCTGGACCACTGTGGAGCCCACAGAAAGCAGCAGCCAATCTCTAATATCAAAACTACTCATACCGGAAAGACTCATAATCTCCTCACCAGGGTGTAAAAAAACATTGATCGAGAACTGATTGAGATTTTTCCCACTGTCTCCATTCCTCCTGTTCATCTCCATAAATATCAGTCCTTCCTAATGTGAAATGGTTTTTCCTGATCCACGACAGCAATGGCTTCATAGAGAATACATATTGGAGGAAGATTAATTCTCTTAGAGATCAGTCCTAAAGTATGTCTCATTCCAAGACCCTCTGAAATGCAACTGGTTTGAGAAACTATGGCTGTTTCCGCACGGGCGACCCATGGACGCTAAAAACAGCGTCCTAGGGGAGGGGTTTGCATGGCTGCCGCCGCTCCCTGGTTGAGGTTTTTCAGAAACAGCGGCTTCCAACCACTGCCGTGCGAATGGCAGCATCTGGAAGGCGCCATTCCCCCCTTTCCCGAATGCCTTCCCTTCCCTCTGACCTTCCAGCACGTCGCCCAGGCCTGGGGACACGCCCCCCTGCCCTGCGACTCCAGAGCTGTCGCGCAGGGGGGAGTGTGTCCCCTGGCCTGGGCGATGCGCCGGAAGGTCAGAGGGAAGGTAAGGCGTTTAGGCGACGGTGCTGCACTGTGCCGTCTTCCCTGTCCCTACTGGGACCGTTCATGTGAACGGTCCCGGGTGTGTGTGTCGGCATCGTATATGCCGACATACCCCCCGAGTGTGGCCGTGCGGAAATGGCCTTAGTCATGAATGGCTGGATTTTCGTGTAGGTTCCAATTAACAGGTATTCCCTGCTGGCTGCCAGCATCTGTCAAATTCCACCCTGGAATTCGACACCCTCCAAACTCAGTGTACATTGCTGTTAGCCTGGATTATTTTAGTCTGCAAAGGAAAACTGTGACAACAGGTACTGAGCTCCCTGCCCCTCACGACCATGTATTATAGAACAACAAAGGGGTTGGCTGATGCTACTCAGTAACAAATAAGTCCATGGCTTAATTAATCAGTTCTGTGGTTAATGACTGGCTTCCCCTGTCATTCTTAGATCACTCAGAGTGCTCGCCCATGGTCGTTACCTATGCTCCAGCAACCTATACTGCTCTCAAGGGGCATCTGTGCCAATATTTTGTAGTGAAATGAAACAGCAGTCCAATGACCTATTTAATGACTGAAAACTTATTTGAAATACAAATATATGTGTTGTGGATATGTATATGGCACAAGCTGAAGTGAGCTCTGACTTATGAAATTTTGTTGTAATCAGTTTTGTTGGTCTTTATGGTGACCCTTGGGTGCAATACTGCTGTCATCATCTGTGGCATCACAGCACCCCCCCTTTTTTAAACAGCACTGGTTGTCAGGTTGAGGGAAAATGTTTGACCTCCAAACTCCACTGATCAAAAAGTGGGCTGGAGGTAGGTGGCATTGGTAAAAGAAGAAGAAGAGTTTGGATTTATATCCCCCCTTTCTTTCCTACAGGAGACTCAAAGGGGCTTACACACTCCTTTCTTTTCCCCTCTCACAACAAGGTTGGTGTGAGGTTGGTGGGGCTGAGAGAGCTCCAAGAAGCTGTGACTAGCCCAAGATCACCCAGCTGGCATGTGTGGGAGTGCACAGGCTAATCTGAATTTCCCAGATAAGCTTCCACAGCTCAGGCGGCAGAGCTGGGAATCAAACCTGGTTCCTCCAGATTAGATACACAAGCTCTTAACCTCCTACGCCACTGCTGCTGGTAGGATAGATAAACTCAACAGATAAATAAACTCAACAGAAAAATTACACATGGGGAAAATCCAACTCTAAATTGGCAATTATAAAAAAGAGTAGTCTCAAAAGAATGGAAAAACCCTGGGTGAAGGGGTACAAAGTAAAACCGAGAGGCACAAAAATGTGTATGGAAATCAGGGCATAAACTGAAGCAATATAGGCCCAGAACCAACAAAAAAATTGGAAAAGCCTTGGGAGAATGTTCAGCATTCTATTGATAAGGGTCAAATTGCAAAATTAAAAATAATTGCAAATGTTATTATAAGGTGTACACAAAGTTTTACTTAAAATGGTCTACCTGTTAAATTATGTGGTGCAATGTAGATATATAAGCCAGACCATGAATTCCTTCACATGGTTCACATTGATGGATTCCTGACAGGGCAAATATAATAGGTGTAGGACACAATGCAAACTGTTTTTTTTAACCGGGGGAGGACTTCACACAGGTCCCATTCCCCAAACAAGTCTACCTTATTTTATTTCCCTCAACCCTGGGATTTTTGAAAATCACTAAACCAGTGATCCTTTTGCAAAATTTTGGGTTGGAATGGGCCAAGCAGGAGGCACTTTATTTTCTTCCTTTCCATCACACCATCCACAGTCTGGGAGAATTTGCCTACCACAGCAATATGTTCAGTATTGCCCTGCCATTGCAGGGAGGCCTTTTTTCCTTTTCCTTTTCCATTTTGCACATGCATAGCGATGCAGGTGCAGCCAATCATATTGTGAGATGATCAGCACGGCTGCGGGGATTCATTTCTGTATGCCTGCTCAGCTACTCTTGTGTTTCAGGAAATTAAAAAAGAGAAAGAGAAGCATCTATGTGTGAAGACACAAAAAGAACCCAGATTGTTTCCATGGGCTCCAATTGCTGCCTCCACAGCTCACATGTGAACTGGACAAAGGAAAATGGATTCCTTTATGTTGACTGCAACCCATTATATATTTGTTGTGTGGAATCAACCATTGACCACTTTATGCAACTTTAGTCACAAAGTAGGGTCAATACAAAATTAGGAATAATTTTCAAGATTTCAATTTTCATTAAAAAGTCTTTTTTTCTTTCTCTTTTCCAGACAGTGAGACCTTGCTATGATTAAAGTCTATTATTTTCTGTATGTATGTCATTAGCCAGCCCAGTATATGTGGTAGAAAATAGTAGGGGGGGCGGGGGTGCAATTCTCTGAGTTTTATTCCTTTACAGCCTTGTGCATGCCGCTGAATCCCGAAAACATATAAGTGGATCCAAATACTTTCTATTTGGATCGGCTTATATTCAGGCTGAATATGGCCTGAATATGCCTGAGTAGGCTCCGATTTGGCCATTTTAGGTGATTCAATATCACCAAGCCTAATTTTAACCAGAGAGGAAGGCATTTGAGACTGAAATATATGTAGCCTTACTTGGTCACTATATTGATATCAACTATGTATGTAGCATTATTGCAGCTTGTATAAAGCTAGCAGTTCATAATCCAAACCTGCGAGTTTTTAAATTTACCTGTTTGTGTATACCTTGTAATGAATTTTTGTTTCATTTTAATTTTGCAGTTTAAACCTTGTGAATAGTACAGACTGTGTCAGGGTCAAGTCTGTTTCCCCCTTTCCTTGCCAGTATTCCAATTACTGTATTCTATAAGAGTATTCCAATTTCCTTTTTGGCTTCATTAATTGGGCAGGTGGCTCAACTGTATCTGTCTAATAAAGTATATGTTTAGTCAAAGAGTTTTCATGGCCTAAAACCCTCTCCCTGTCATTCTTAAGAAAGTATTGCTGATACCCCAAGAATTCAAGATGTAATTTTTATGTTCATGTTTTGTTGAACATATTCTGTAGTGTTTGACTAGGTCTAGGAAGGCTGAAGCCAGAAAACCTACTTGGTGACACTGAACCTGTAACTATCTTTTGGACTAACCTGATTCATGGGGTGATTATTACAATAAAATGGGGAAGGGGGGAAGGATTCCTCTTTGAAGGAGAAATGAGGCAAAAATATAAGGCGGCACATCTTGCAGCTTCTCATCACTTGATTACTCATAGCTGTGTGAACTGATCGTATGGGAAAGCACTGCACTTGCAGTCAAGGGATTCTGTAAAATATGTCTACCTGTAAATTTGAACATGCAATGGCTGATTCACATACGAGACCATGTAATACTACAGCATCCAGCAACTGATTTGCATCTGTTATTGTTAATGGGAGTTATTTACAGCAAACATTCCAAAACCTGTGACGGATTTAGAGTTTGAAATCACAGCCAGTTGAAACTAGCTGAGGGCACCATAAAAGGATGGAAGGTGACTGGCATATCTTGTGCCTGTTGTCAACCCCCACCACTCCCAAGCAGCTATTATCTGCCTCTCTCCCTCTGTATCATTCTCTGTCTTAAAATATTTCTCTAGGGCAGCAGCGAAACTCCCATCTGTGTCTAAACATTCAGTCCTATGCCACCGCTCCACAGAAATGACATCTAATCAGTGCTTCCATTAAAATACTAAATGGAAGCTTGATGGCAGAAATCTTATACTGTCCCTGAGCTTTTTACTTTAAAAAAAAACCAGCATCAGCTCTTAATGAATGCTTCATTTAGATATGTTAAGATGAATTCCATAGATTTCAGAAACAAAATAAGATCTAAGGCCATTGTTGTAGTTTGATAATTATAGTTTTCCTATGGCTCATTATGAGAATTGAAGGCACAGACTTTATAACTCTAAGGAAATCAATAGTTTGCCGTTAGCATTGTGTGTTGCTATCAAACTGCATTTGCATGTGCACACACACACACAGATTCTCTGTGTAATGTAAAATAAATCTATAGCGAGTTCTTTGTCAAAAGCCAATTTTGAAGGAATTCATTTCATTTATTCATTTCATTTATTTGTTTTATATGCCACCCTTGTAGATTCAGGGTGGCTTCCAACAATGTTAACATACCACTCACCTGGATAGCAATTAAAAGTACAGTATAAAACTAATATCCCAGAACAGTATAGCCCAGGATAAATCTAATATCCCAGAATGTTTATTGTACAAATCAGATTTTTTTTTAAAAAAAATGTTATCTCTGGCTTGCTTTTATTTATCTCTTTTTTAAATTTACTTACAAAATGTATGCCTTCTTTTCTGCTCTTATCAGGGCCATCATCTGCAGTGGGCCTTTGCCAGGTGGACTATAGCCAGAGCATTCATTCCAATGAAGGCCCATCTATTTCACCCCACAAACATCATCTGGTTCATTCTCCCTCAGGCTTTTTGTGTAAAGACTGCAAATGCACAGTTGTAACCCAGCAAAAAAGTGAGGAGACTTCAAATTCTATCAAGCAGTTCCATATGCTATTCTATTTGTGATTGCCATGTTGGATTCCAACAGTTGCATTCACATGTTGGTAGATTATCCTAACAGCTCTCAGCCATCTTAATCTCTGCTGTTTCTCTCTTTGGCTAGCTACACTAGAAGAGATAAGCTGCCAAGAACTGTGCATGAGGGACTTCCAGAATCTGCACGTTCCTAGTATTCTTTAAGAACATCTTATGCACATTTACTCACAAATAAGATACAATGCATAAAATAGGGTTTCTCTCCAAGTAAGTGCACTTGGGATTGCTGCCAGGTAGCACAATGCATTGAAAGAGGCAGTTTCATGCTGTCCAGGGATACATCCCCACAACACAGATGCACCACCTCCACAATTGTTTCGTTTTCCCTTTTGCGGATTGCACTCTTAGGTTGCAATCCAAAGGTGGGAGGCTGAAGCCACAACAGCAGGAGGGTTGCACCAGCACCAGTGCCACCTGTGCTGCGCAAAGTGGCATGGACTCTAGTGCAGAGGGACTTACCTCAGTTGCAGGGCATTGCGCAGCTCCACAGGGTAGGAACCCAGAGATTTCCTCCACATCATTACTCCTGTGCCATAAGGGGGTGCACCAGTGCTTAGGAGGGCGTTCCCAGGACAGACTTTCAGTCTGGGAATGCCCTCTCCCAATGATGCAGACGTATGCCACCAAAAAGGGTGGCGTAAGCCCTGTGCACCTATGGGCTTTCCTGAGGGAGAAGGGAGTTTCTCTTTCTCCCCTGGTTCCTCAGCCACCGATTGCATTTTTGGAGGCAGCATGGCAGTGGCATCCCCAACTGCTGCTCTACCACCTCCTTGGGCTGCCTGTGTCTTTATTTTGTGGGATAGTCTCAATTATGCCAATATAGACATGAGATTGAATTATTTTTAATGGGTCATCATATGTATCCATCATAAAAAAATTATTATACTTTAAACTCTGAAATTACACTGTGAGTTACCATATGTACATTAAAAAAACAACTTAATACATTCATGATTTTTTCTTGAGATACTATAAGACTGACCACAGCATGTAAAGAACTTTTCTCATCAATCACCCACTCAGTTCAGAAGAAAACAAAGTAATAACATTAACAGGGATGGGGATTTTGAAATTGAAGCTTAGGGCATCTCAACTTTTGTAAGGAAGTAACTTTGGCTCACTTTAAGCTAGAGAACCCAGGACCATTAGAAGCGGCTTGGTATGGATCTTTACCAATGGTCTTCATTTTTTAAAAAAGTGAAAATATCGCCCAGAGCTCTCAGCGGACACAGCCCAGAGCCCTCAGGGGATAGGGCGGTATATAAATCTGAATAATAAATAAATAAAATAAAGTATGATGGCAGCCAGTTGGAGCAGCTGTTCATCATAATGCAAGAAATTCCTAATAGGCAGTCAAAAATGTATAGATGAGAAAATTTCATTCCAATCAGGACAGTATGAGGTTGCTATATAAATTAATATATCTCATTGAATGAGCAGCTGTGTTTCTTAGTATCTGATTATACTGTATCTGCTGTTCAAATGACTGTACTTTTTCTGCTGGTCAAATGACTGTAAATAAACTGGAAAAAAAATCTGCTGTTCCATTCCATCTTTTAATCTTAATTACAGCCCAATCCAGACTGGGCTGGGGGCTGGGACAGTGCTAGTCCAGCACCACCCTGCCTGCTTCACAGGGCTTTTCTGCATTGTGGAAAGCCTGAAAAATTTAAAAAAGGGAAACTCATAGAAGAATTCTCCATACAGGAGAATAGAGATACACCACAAAAATTGTGTACCTTCACTGGTGGCCTGCTGGTGCATGGGGGCTGACCAGGCTCTGGAGGTTGACTAAAGTCAGCCCCACCCCCAGAACGCTCCTAGAACAGCCCCGGGCCACACACAACATTTTGCATCAGCAGGCCTGGTGATGGAGGCAGCTTCCAGATCAGAGCCACACAAGCTTGGCTACTTTAGTAAGTTGCCCCTCTGCTGGCACATTTGTCCCTTGTGCTGGTGGAATGGGCACGCACACAGGCACAGGGGTTCACCAGGTCCAGAGTCTTCCCAGTTTAGGTTGTCTATATGCATATTATTCAAGATTTAGTATGCTTATTATTCAAGAGAATATGTGGTGTGTGTTGTGTCAAATTATTTGTTTAACTTAGTTATATGATCCCTAGTAAACACATTACAGACTGCCTTCCTTTTTAATTTTCGGTGTGGGCACTATCTATTAGAAGACTGTGGTAAAACAGGCCCTAAGAGAACTTTTTAATTACAGAAGATTGAAAAACAATACTTTTTTGTAGATGCTGAGGTAGGTAGACAGGGGAAAAAAACTACAGTTCCCATGAGGCTATGTGAGAATTTGCATACACAAATTTGCATGGATCTGGGATGCCATTAGTGAACATCAAGTGACATTGCCATGGAAGTTTGGAGGTCCAGGAGCAAGATGGAGTTCAAGTTGCAGCGCGGTTGTAAGAGCAGTTGTAAATTTTAAACTTTGTCTTCTCTTGGAACTTTATCTTCCCTTGGAATGTATCTGAGACACTCCCCTAACGCCCTTGTGTGAAGAACGTGGGGTTTGTGGTTGAGAGCTGCAATTAATTATCTGTCTTAAATTCACCTTTCTGTTAACAAACTGAGCGGACTGCTGGTTAACTGATACAAGACCCATAGGGCGAATCCCCTCCTCTGCAATTGTCAGTGGATTCATATAGCTATATAACAGATTGGCTGAATTCCTTTCAGAATGGGTTGCAGAAAGTGTCGTTGTGTGACATTGCCATAAAGGACACAGAGGGCGTTTTCGCACACACTGTTTGTTGCAGATCTGGCATGTGAGGTCGTTGCCGTTTCACACATTTGTTCGCACACACTTAAGTTGAAATGTGTTCCGACTCCCTTTCTGTGCCACATTCCAGCCGTTGTTCCGCATTTTTCCTGTCGCTCGATACTTGTGCAACTTTCTTGGAAAACGCAGTTTCCCCCCACAATTTGGTGCCTAGTTGCGAAACAAAAGTGGAGCGAAAGTGGATCAAGCGGCAGCAAGGGTTTACGCCCACCATGTGACGAGATTTGATCCATCCAATGGGAGTGCGACTGGGCGTTCTGGCTGCGCGCGCACATTCCTTTGTTCCTTTTGCGTCTCACTCGACTTCCCCCCCTCATCCCGTTCGGTCATGTACGCCTTGTAGCTCGACCCACAGATGGCCTCTTGAAGGGTGCTTAAAAAACCGCCACCCCTTTCTGCTTTTCTCTTTGTCCCTCCCATTGTCCGGAACTGAATGGAGGGAGAGGCTGGCAAAGCGAAACCTGCTTGCTTTGGCGGAGCCTAGGAGATGTTGCTTAAAGGATGTGGATTTTCAAGGAGGGCTGGAAAGAGGCCCGGCTTGCATCTTTGAGAGGAGCAGAGAATATTCTCTTGTGCTGTCATGCACAACGGGTGCCTTATTTGCCTGCAGACCTCCTTTGGGGGTGGGGTGGGATGCGTGTGGGTTTTTCCCCCGTTTCCCTTCTCATCCTTCTAAAGTAGGGTAGAGAAGAGGGCATTCCACTGTTTTCGTCCCCCTCTCTTTCTCAAGGATCCAGTGCCGAAAAGTCCTCCTGGGAAACGGAACAAAGGTATTCCTGTGCCTTCTCCCGGAGCGGGAGAAGAGAACCACTGAGAAAACACCCCGGCCAGTTGCGTAGGGGGTTAAGAGCTTGTGTATCTAATCTGGAGAAACCGGGTTTGATTCCCAGCTCTGCCGCCTGAGCTGTGGAGGCTTATCTGGGGAATTCTGATTAGCCTGGGCACTCCCACACATGCCAGCTGGGTGGCCTTGGGCTAGTCACAGCTTCTCGGAGCTCTCTTAGCCCCACCCGCCTCACAGGGTAACTTAGGCCCCACCCCTGGACTGCCCCTGGACTGCGCGCCAGCCAATCAGATTCGTCGTTTGCTCCGCATTCCTGAGGGATGCAAAAACCCGGGAGTTGCGAAGCAAGCGGAAGATGTGTGACTACCGGGCCATGTGTGAATGCCATTGAGCGACGAAACTACATTAAAAAGGTAAGGAATCAATGCGGTTCGCTTTTATTCTGGAATAAAAAGTGTGTGCGAAAACGCCCAGAGACACTTAACTAGTAAATCTCATCTAAAAGAAGGAAATGTTATTGCTGTTTATAACAATGTACCTTATAATAGCTGAAGATGGAAGTGCCACATGAGGTGAGGAGAGACAGGTGCAGAAAACAATATGTAATTGAGCTTATCCAGTAATTTAATTTCTCAATGGAATATGTTTGGGAACCTCAGATCAACAATGTGAGCAGCCCCTTCTCCTGCCACCCCTGCAAAACAGACCACATTGGCCCCATAGGAGCTGGGCTACCTTCAGGATTAATGAAGACATGACTCTGGCTTCCTTTTACATGTTCTTTATTTTAGGTAAGGCAGTTAACATCACTCCTGCTATATCAACCCCAGGCTCCATACATCACACCCTTCTCATCCTTTTCATGTCTGCCCTGATAGTCCCCGTAGTCTCTGCCTTCCTTTTATCCCTCCCCCCACCCCAAGAGCTCCCTGCTCCAGCATACTAGTGACTGGTGGGCTGTCTGGAGAACCCTGCCAGCCTGGGATTGACCCTTCAGCTTTCCTGACCCTCTGCTTTGATTGCAGCCTGGCCGGGGCTGGGCCATCTCCACCCCTCTCTCCAGGGCTGCTGATAGCTCCTGATTGCATCCTGGCCAAGGCTGTGCTGGACCCAGCTTTCTCTGTGGAACTGCTAAAGCTTGCTCCTAATTCTCAGGCCCTCTTTCCCATTCTCTGCAGTTTCTCCCACCTTCTGGCTTGTTGGAGGTCCCTGCTCTTGTGGTAAGTCCAAGGGCAGGGCTGCTAGTTGTGGGGTGTTCCATGGCCCCTGGACAGACATCTGTGTCTAGGAAGATGGGGGAGTGCGTTGCTGGGTGCTGGGAGGCAGCCCTGTCCCTGGACAAACAATGTTGAGTGCTTGACTCTGATTATTGCAGTAGGCAAGTAGGTTGGGAGTTGAGCCAGCAGATGGTATAGGGATGTCTTCAATTAGGAGCATGGTGAGATTTTCTTGCTGTAGTAAAACAGAAGGACTTTTCCTAAAGGGGAAAATTAAGAGATGTTGGGAGTATTCCTATGTGGCTTTGTTCAGAAGTAAGTCTCACTTTGTTGAATACAACCTACTCCCAGAAAAATGGTTTTTTTAGGATTGCACTTCACTGTGAAGTCCTTTATTGATGTTGTAATTGGGATCTTGTAAGTACTTTTCTAAGAGTGTGTATCTCTCTAGCATTATTAATTGCTTTCACTTATCAGTGCTAAAACAATGTTCACTGGTCAGATGTTCTTACCTGTCTTTTGAAAGATGGCTGCTGTGTTGGCTGCTCTCCAGTACTGCGGTCTCATACTTGCATTCAATAATAAATTACATGTTTTGGCTAGCTGTTCAGTGACTTTGTTCTTCAGACTGCCTGGAACTCTTGGATGAATGCCACTCAATCCTCTGGGCAACTTAAATAATGTGATTAAGTCCTCTTTACTTTACCTTGTCTCAGGGCTAATCATTTTTTCACTGCAGTATAAATAAATCAATCTTTTAATTTTAGAGCATTGCTTTTTGAAAAGCTAAAAAAATAAAATAAAGTGTTTTACTGTAACACTGCAGATTCCAAGGAGAAGCACAAATGACTCAGTTTGATAAGTGGGCCTAAAGAAGTGTTAAATAATCCCATAGTAAGAAAGTTATGAACAATTTGATGAACAAAGGGGAGGGCTCATAACATTAAGAGCTGACGATCCTCAGGATAGACAAAACACGGCTCTGACATGAGCCACTGGTTGCTGTTCAAGAGGGCAAGGGAAAGCAAGAGCAGGAAGACTCTGGCTGACTGGCTGCATGATCCCTTTGGGGCAAAACCATTGGGGATGGGTTAGTAGGCAAATAGGTTGCTCCATCAAGCAGGTAGGAGGTGGACCCACAGGCCATAAAAGGTGAACCCATTCTAGCTTTGATTTCCTCATTCGTTGGCTTGTTTGTTCCAGGCATTTTTAAGAACTGTATAAAACCTCAAAATTAACTGGTGTCTGTGAAAGTGAATTCGCCTTTAGATAGCGAGTTTGCACAAGGTAATCAAATTTCAGTTGCCATATTTTCAGCTTTAAAATTAAAAATTGAAACTTTGAATGAACACCAGAGTTTATTTTGCATAGATTTCAGCCATGTCTGTGTTGGTTGCTAGAGTATGAATAAATTGCTGACTGTGCAATCCCAAGCAGAGTTATCCCCTTCTAAGCCCAGTGAGTTCAATGGACTTAGAAGGGTGCAACTTTGCTTAGGAGTGCACTATGAAATACTGAAGAAAAACCTGTTTGGGTTTAAATCTTAATTCCAGAAAAGTATATTGACATAACATTTTAAGTTCTTATTTCTGATCAGAAAAGGGAATAAGAAATGTGTTTTTTTATATTTGATCTTCTCCCTTGCGTACTTTTTTGTTCTGTTCAAAGTCCTTCTGTAGCCACTGTGCTTTAAAAACCATATAAGGAATGAACTTAAAAGCTACTGGGTACCACTAAATCAATAATAACACATTTAATCCCATTAAATTAATGAAGCTAAGCCTATTTTACTCTGCATTGGGTCAAGGTCTCTGCTTGCTCCTTTCTTATTGATGGAATTTTAGGAGGAAACTTTATCTATACTTGTTGAGACAAGTTTTTATTCCTGTTTGCTGTTTATACCAGTTTGCTCACTATATCCCTAATTAATTGTTCCTTTAGGCACACAGCTAGTTTCTGCTAATTGCCAGTGTCTGCTTTGAAGAACTGCACCCTGTAGAGACATATGTGGTTTTGTTTTGGATGAGGGACAGTAGCCACATGGATTGAACTCCCCCAAAGCTTTGAAATCAATTCCCAAGAGGTCCAATCAGTTGTCTTTGCTGTGAACTAGGGGCAAATAATTTTCATCTTGCAGAGTAAATTTCTGTTTGCCCTGCCTGCCAATGATTGAATATTTTGGGAATGGGTTAGGATGAAAGAGATGAGCTAAATGGAAATTTGCCTGAACAAATAAAACTACCTTGCAGAAATGGCAAAGAATTGAGGACATGAATAGACCTTGGAAGAAACAAGAGCAGTTGTCTTCACTTTGAATAAGACATCAACTATAGAGAATTAGCAAATTGTTGCCTGTCTTAACATTCTTTGATGCTGGGCCTCTTGAAATATAACTCGAACAGATGAAGGTGCAGATGTAACATTTTGAGACTAGAAAGTGAATACTTCATCGATGTCTGGCTTCTGCTGACAGAACATTTGGATCAAAATTATGATTTAGCTTAATGTCACATTTAAGGATAGATAAAACCATCATTTTTGAAGTCTTTTTATTTTCAGGACTTCCTGTGTTTTCCCTCTCCATGTTCTTTTTGCAAAAATTCAAAATTCAGATGATTTTTCTATGCTGGCATGACAGTGCCATGACAATCCTTCTATGCTGTTTTTATCTGGGAGTGTATGCTTATACTATTTTTGTAACCCATTAAAGTGTATTCTCTTCTTTTTTAATTTTTATTTTAAAGACGTAAAAATGACATAAATTCCAATGAAACATACATATAACGAAGTGAAGAATTCGGGCATAAAGTCAAATCCTATGCTCATCAGATTAAACAAGCAACACACACTGTTCCAGGAACTATAAACAGAACAATTATGAAAAAACTGAGGGAATTTATCACCCTTTTTGACATTTAATTTCCACAAAATGAAAAATAAAAGGCATCCAATTGTCGAGAAAGTGAGGCAACATAGAATCTGAATCTGTAGAATTAACCGTTAAGGAGATCTTCTCCATAATCATGAGCCCAAGTTTTAAGCTTCCACAGTGTAAAAGATGGTGCCATCTTTAAGTGCATTCCCTTCTGTAAAAAGACTTTTCCACTTGCCAAAATTGTGAGAAGGCTAGCGCTATGCTTGTGAGGTCAATTCCAGACCAAAATTCCCATTTATGGAAATCACTTCAGTCAGAAGAATGGAATTGTGCCACCTCCCTGAAATGCTGCTCTTGGAGGATGTGACCATTTGTGGGGAGCTTAGTGGACTGCATTTGTATGGTGGTGGTGGGGGGAGGCCACAGAGACACACGCTGATAAAGTTCTGTTTCATTGACAGAATTACATCGTATTTATGAAAACCAAACTTTGGATCATATTATTTTGATCTGCCTTTCTGTGACAATTTTAGAAAGGAATATTGCAGGGGCATCCGAAGCAAAGTTAAACCCTTTCAAGCCCATTGACTTTAAAGGATTTAAAATGGTCTAACTCTGCTTAAACTGCCACTGTTTAATTCTCTCTTTTTAAAAAACTGTGCTTCTTAAAAACAATCATTCCTTTACTCTAGTGGCCAGTTGTATTCATTGCAACCTGGAAAGGTAAATTGGTGTGTCATTCTTTTTTTCAACTCAACTCAACTCAGTCTTCAAACAGATCAGTCTGTCCCAATTAAGTGGATCAGTGAGATTAATTTTGTTTTCTGCTTTCTGAATGCACACTAACACATACTCTCTTCTTATTTCAGCTTGGTAATGTCACCTACTTCTAGCTCCTGATGCTTACTAAAACCATCCATATACTTTGTCTAAATGGTTAGCACCAATTGTCATTAGTGAGCTAAGAATGGTGTGGTCAGACAACAGTTGTAGCAATACCATTACAGATAGCAGTAGGACACTTGGGAGGAGTCCCTGTGGGAGCATGCCATTCATATCTCAAGTCACAAAAGAAAGGAACATAGGGAATAATTCTAAACAGACCTACTTCTGAATTCAATGCTGTTCAGTGGGGCTTACTCCCAGGAAAGTGAACTTAGAATTCCAGAGTTACTCAGTGAAGGAATGTAAAACCGCACCACCAAAAAAGAGGAAAATATGAAAAAACCATATTGTTATGACAGAAAGTGGATGGAAACAGTTGAACTTTGTCAAGCACAAGGCAAAATATCAAGTCACAGAAGCATAGCATAAAATATAATAGTACGAAGCTATAAAAGCACTGTAAAATCATTTTTAAAATTAGCATACAATATAATTAAGTATTGTAAGACTGATTTACAAACATAGTAGGGTATAATATAGTATCTGAGTTAAAGTTATGGAACCAAAGCAGTGAATTGAAATGATTTTTTAAAGGGTCGGATAATAAACATGGCACCCCTAAAATGAAAAACTCGATGGAAAAACGAATACTAAATGAATTTCTGTGAGGATGGCATTCCCATGAAATTTGTTTCCCAAATTGTTGAATCATATTTATTGTTTTATGTTATTGATTTACCTAGTTGCTTCAGTGTAATTTTTCTTCCTTCTTCTTGGATTACTCATAGACCTGACCCTGCCCATATATGAATAGCATGATGTGATATACGAATAGCATGATGGCATGGTATAGCCTGATCTCATCACATTTCAGAAGCCAAACTGAGTCAGTACTTGGAAGGAAGATCATCAATGAAGACTGAAGGGGAGAACTATTGCAAACCATCTCTGCTTAATTGCTTGCCTTGAAAGCCCCTTGCGGGACTCACCATGTTGGCTGTAACTTGTTGGCACTGCACACATACACACAAGGGTAAGCAAGTATGAGGTAGCAATGGTAGTTTAGGTGGGCTAATGAGTGCAGAAAAATAAGAGGACATTTTTGCATTGCTGCAAATGTTCACAAAACCTTATTGATGATGATGACTAGTTTTCCATCAACTCTATCCATATTATCTTTCATCTTTTTAGAAGACAACGCATGGGTATGCTTTTCATCGATGCTCATGACAACTCTTCTCATAACAAATTAAACTGAGATTGGAGCAAGACAAGAACTGGCTTTCTGAAAAGTTATTTACTTCAAAGGTGCTATTGAAAAATACAGTCTGATATTGATTTGTGAGGGACTGGTAAAATCAGATATTCTTTGCAAATACTCTCGCTTAATCTAACCATCAATTACAGTGGCCTTCTTGCTTGACTTCTCTTGATCGCAGTTATAAGTCAGAGAGCTTGGAGTGAAAACTTCATGACCAGAGAAGGACACACAACCCTTTTCTACTGCAAAAGCAATATTTTTTTTAATCCAGACTCTGTTTTACTAATGATGACCTACTGTTCTCCAGTTTATTCCTGCTTCCACTACACACTCTATGAACTCTAGGGCTTTCTTCCCTTGTGTTTCTTCTGTTACAGATCCCTTGATTTGCACAATGCAGAGATGGACCAAATAAATTGGTGCCATGGTCTTGTTTTGGGACTAGCATGTTTCCTGCCCCACCCTCACCCCGAGAACACTGTAATCTGTCCTATGAATTGAACCAATGCATTTTTCCTTCCCTGCTCTATGTCTATAATTCTTTAAACTAGAAAAAGGGCATGTGAATGCATGAGAACTTTTTGTACTTACCCAGAAAGGTGATATTTGGATTTTTGTGCAAATTTCAGCTAAGTATGTATTGAGATGGGGCAAGATCATTAGAGTTTGTGACTGATCAAATAAATTCAGCTAAATGTGGCAGGAGGAGTAAGAAAAATATATAAATGAATATAAAAATATAAAATGATGTAGGTCAGTAAAATATTTTCAGCCCAATCTGGGGATACTTAAATCTGGAGACTGGGGCCATGTATAGACAAGATAGACATTTTCAACCTGAAAAAACCTGAAAAAACACACCCAGATTTTCAGAAAAATCTGAAATCTAAGCAGCAGCAGCAACAAAAGAATGGAAGCAGCACCTGCACTTTTAAGAAATGAATCCCCTCCCAGTGGTAGTTATAGAGATTGTTAGACAACCATAACAATGTATTGTCGAAGGCTTTCACGGCCGGAATCACTTGGGTTCTGTGTGGTTTCCGGGCTGTATGTCCGTGTTCTAGCAGCATTCTCTTCTGACGTTTCGCCTGCATCTGTGGCTGGCATCTTCAGAGGATCTGATGTTGGGAAAGCAAGTGGAGTATATATCTGTTGGAGTGTCCAGGGTGGGTGGAGAAACCTTGTCTGTGAGTAACAAAGAAGGCAACCAGGTCAATAGTTGAGGGCATCTGAATAGAAGTATGAGTAACAATGAAGACTATAGCATGGACGTAACACTGGAGATAGCAAGGTCACTGGTGGGAGCATCTGAATAGAAGTATCCTGGCCTTTGTTTCTTTTGTCTATGGTCATCCTGTGTTTGTGTGGAGCTGGTTAGACTCTAGTATTTTTCAACACTGGCAGCCAAGTTCTGTTCATTTTCATAGTTTCTTCCTTCCTGTTAAAATTGTCCATGTGCTTACGGATTTCAATTGCTTCTCTGTGTAGCCTGACGTAGTGGCTTTCAGAGTGGTCCAGCATTTCTGTTTTTTCAAATAATATTCTATGTCCAGGTTGGTTTATCATGTGTTCTGCTATTGCTGATTTTTCTGGCTGAAATAGTCTGCAGTGCCTTTCATGTTCTTTGATACGTGTCTGTGCGCTGCGTTTGGTGGTTCCTATGTAGACTTGTCCACAGCTGCATGGTATGCGATAGACTCCTGCAGTAGCTAAAGGATCCCTCTTATCCTTTGCTGAACGTAGCATCTGTTGAATTTTCTTAGTGGGTCTGTAGATTGTTTGTAGGTTGTGCTTCTTCATCAGTTTTCCTATGCGATCAGTGGTTCCCTTGATGTATGGTAAGAACACTTTCCCTCTAGATGGCTCTTTATCTTTGTTAATGTGGCTTGTTCTTGGTCTTGCAGCCCTTCTGATTTCTGTATTAGAGTAACCATTAGCCTGTAGAGCCCTGTTTAGGTGATTCAATTCATCTTGTAGGAGGTGAGGTTCACAGATTCTGTTTGCGCAACGTACCAAAGTTTTTATGGTGCTCCTTTTTTGCCCTGGATGGTGATTGGAGTTTTTGTGTAGATATCTGTCTGTGTGCGTAGGTTTTCTGTATACTGTGTGTCCCAACTGCTGGTTTTGTTTGCGGATGACTAAAACATCTAAAAATGGCAGTTTTCCTTCATTTTCTTTTTCCATAGTAAATTGGATGTTTGGGTGGATCTTATTGATATGGTCCAGGAACTTGTTTAGTTCTTCTTCTCCATTTTGGAGCCACGGAGAAGTGGGATAGTGGCTGCATGATGGAGAATAGTGCAGAATGGAGAGGAAAAGTTCATGGGCCCAATTAAAGCTGAATCTTACAGCCCAGTCCAGAGGGCTTCCAGGCAGGGTGGAGAGGCAGCAAACTCCAGAAAATCCCCAGCTGCCTGAAAGGGCAAAATGAACTTACACCATCCATTTGGGTGGCATAAGTCCTGTGCTGGAGGTGTCCCCAGCTTGAAAGCCTGATGGAAGTTGGCTCAACCCTTGGGAATACCCCTAGCCAACCCCCATTCACATTGGCATTCAGCTTTAGACTAGCACAACTCTGTGGGGCACAGCCTCTTCTGGGTTGAGTGCCATGGAGCTCTGCAGCAACTTCCCACCTCCCTGTTTGCCCTCCTTGCCAGTGTAAGTGCCACTTATGCTGGTGGGGCAAACGCATTAGCACAGCTCCTTGCTGATTCAGCCCCCCTTCTGTATTGGACTGCTCACATCCTTCCTGAAATACAGGAATATTAAAACTGATCTACCTTTTAGAGCTGAAATTGTGTAAGTAGAGTGCTGCTATCTGAAGCCATATAGATTGTGGTGGTTTTGTTATCTGAAATCTAAAGTCATATCCTTAGAACATCATTGTGAATTTTCCTCGAAGTATTTCATGGGAGAGGGGGTTGCCTCAACTGATCAGTATAGAAAAATCTGTCTATATGTGTGTATGTGGGCAAAGTATTTTCCTGTATGTCAAAACTCAGGCACTTGTCAAAGAAAGGTGCAATGCATTTCTGACCTTGTGTGATTAGTGGTATCTGAATCTAATCTTAAGGTTCTTTAATAGACTATAATTATCTACACTGTAGTTACTGGCCTTTCCTGAGACTGGTTTAAAATTGCCTCTGGAGGGAAGCACTCTTTAATTATCTGATAAGAGCTATACTTGATACTCTGATTTGTGTGGGGGACTTTTGGAAACACAAAAATAAATACATGGCAGGACAAAACCCTTGCCCTGATATCTATTCTTGGGTCAGCTCTGCAGTTATAGATAAGAAAGGGCAAGGGAAGTCTGTGGCTGTATGTGGGAGTGTTCAAGATTCCAGGCAAGTTCAGGAAAAAAAAACATTTATCGGCTCTATGGCTTTAGCTAAGGACATGTCCCTTAAATGTATACTGAAGAAGGCTGGTTAAAACTGGTGTGAGAAGAGCGGTTAGAAGAGAATAGGAGCCATTCATGTATGTATGTACAACATCGGGTTTCCATCATTAAGTTAGTCAAAACCTGATGGCTACCACTTTACTATGTAGTTTGGTTACCTTGAAGTTTATGACCAATGTTTAATGTGTAATGTTGCACTGGGCTGCACTGACCTACTCAAGGACTCTGCTAGGTTCAGAGCCGATCTTTGCAGCAGATTTTTGCTAGCTTGGCTCATTTTTATTATGATGGTCTCTCATTGCAGCATCACATACAGATATTAGTAGGGAAGTGAAGCTGGCATGCAGAGAACAGAGCTGACTAGGAGGTAAATTTGGAAAGTGTTACAATCACACAAAGTCAGACCAGAGATGATGGAACAGGCATACAAGAGATTAGGAAATTGACAAGCTTGGGAAAGATGGACAATGAAATAGCTTTATTATAGAAATTTGACCAGCCCAGGCAGTTTGGGCTGTGACCTTTCCAAGAGGCAGATTTTCTTAATTTGCAGAATCTCTGCTTCTTCGTGATGTCAAAATTGTGGTTTGAAAGAGTGGCTAAGTTCCTTATCCCTAGTAAATTTAAGACAACTGGATGATTTGACCCTGATTTGTAACTTCATGTGGGGTTTTTTAATCTCTGTGTTACTTTGTGATGGTTTTAGCTTGCTTCTATGTTGTGTTCATGTTGTTTTTATTTTTGGATACTATTGCTTATATTAGCTGCTGGAATTTTTTTTAGCTGTTTGGTTTTAGCTGTTCGTTTTATTTTGATTTGGTGGTTTGACATTTAACTTTGTTTGCTGGAGAGGGGACATATACTTTTTCTAATTGTGAAACAGAGTTGGTTCCATACATCTTTGTAGGCCCCAGAAGCTCTCTTCACTGGCCAGCCAATCAGAGGACTGGCAGGGCAGCTGGTGGATGGATTGGGACAGGTGGACCTGAAATGGCTAACTTGCCCTCTGGTCTGCCTACCCAGCATTTAAAGGGCTAGTTTTCCCTTTTCCTGGCCACCATGCCAGGCTCCATTCACTTTCAGGTGCCTCCCCACCCAATCACCTCTTACTTCTGGCCTTCTTGCATGTGCTACTTATGTTTGTTCATTCAAATTGTTCATTTGGGTCATTCATTATATTTTCTCCCTTGACACATCTTGGTAGGCAATTTTGACATTGGACTGGATCCATTTTGGGGGAAATTGAGCCTGTATGTCCATCATCCCAATTGGCAGTCCCTCCAGGAACCTTGGTAGTGAATGATTAGGGAGGCATGCCCAGCTCAAGGACTACCAGGCTCTCTTCACCCCCCCCCCCAGGTGGCAAGGGAATACACAGTGGCAACCATCTCAGGGTCTCCCCTAAGGTGGGCTGAAGGATGAGATTTTCCATTGGGTGGCAGGCTCGTTGTTTTTTTGCCTGGATCCACTATCCAATGCCAAGTCCAATCTCTTCAGCTGTAATCAATAAAGTTATAATCATAAAATGGTGTGATCGCCATTCTTTGACCCGGCTTCTAGCCACACATTCACCACTGGGGCCATAACTTTTTTTGTTATTGGAGCAGCAGTGGCGTAGGAGGTTAAGAGCTCGTGTATCTAATCTGGAGGAACTGGGTTTGATTCCCTGCTCTGCCGCCTGAGCTGTGGAGGCTTATCTGGGGAATTCAGATTAGCCTGTGCACTCCCACACATGCCAGCTGGGTGACCTTGGGCTAGTCACAGCTTCTCGGAGCTCTCTCAGCCCCACCCACCTCACAGGGTGCTTGTTGTGAGGGGGGAAGGGCAAGGAGTTTGTAAGCCCCTTTGAGTCTCCTGCAGGAGAGAAAGGGGGGATATAAATCCAAACTCTTCTCTTCTTCTTCTTATTGTGCTAATAGCCTTAATCAACAGAAATGAATACAAATATTCCATTGCAAAAACTTCTTCAATCTCATCTTTCATTTTTTTTCTAGAGAGTTAATCATTTGCTTTCTTTTCCCTCTCTATGGGCTTCAGCTGTAAACCTCGGGCCATAAAGCCTACTTGTGAATGGGAAACCAGAGTAAGACTTCACGATCTTTACATTCCCTGTTGAAACATGAAATGTTAACATTCAGCAAAATGTCAAGAGGCTTCACCTCTCTTTTCTCTAGCCTTTTAAAAAGATAGCATCAATCCTTGTCTAAAGGATCAAATGCCGTAGTGTGACAAATTCTTTGATTTGGATTAAATCAGTAGAAAATCTCACCACCGTCTCATGAGTACAGGAGGTAGCTGTTAATACTTGACCTGGTTTTATATCTCTCAAATTCATCCCAAAGCCAAGGTCAACTATCTGAAGTCTTCACATTTAATTTCAGAATGGTGATAATTTCCATAACTTCTGCCCACAGAACCTATAGGCCAGCTTAATGGAAATGAAGCCCTCAGGCCAGTATCCTGTCATCAACAGTGATTAGATTCAAGACTGGGCTATACATTGTCAGAAAAATTTCTACTCATATGGGCATCCCTGCAGTTGTGTGTTCCTTTTGATAAAACACAGTTCAATGTAACTTTTATACTGCTGTCATTATGCTGTGTATTGGATGTCCCAGGAAGGAAAGAAAAAAATGCCCAGCATATTGATGTCAGGGCAAACAAGTATGTTGAACTACATGATACGTAGAATGTATCTGCCATTTTGGGCAGCCGTCCCATGTTTCTGATTAAAGAAAATTCTACCTTCATGTGTTTCAGGAAGCTTAGACCACTCAGGGTACTATAAGAGTTCTTTTACATTCACTTCTCATATTCCAAGCTAGGGTTGCCCAGCATGGTACCCACTGATATATTTCTTGGACTCAGCCAAGTGTTTGTAGAAAGTGAATGGGACCAGATTGGGCTTTTGCCTGACAGAACTTCTGAGTAGGAATTGGCTCTGTAGATTTTCTTTTTTTAAAAAACCCTCATTGCTTTTGGCAGCAGATGCCTTCACAACATAAGGATCATCGCTGTATGAGTGAAAGTAAGCTCTGGGTATGCAAGAAGATATTTTTAAACAATGTGTTAATTTTAAAAAGCATTCTGTTAAACAGAACTTCTGCCTGAAATATTGAAGGGTTACTGCTAGAGTTATGTATAACCTCAATCTCTGACATTTTGTGGATGGCTCCTCCTCCTGTCACAGCCATTTTGAAGTTGTACTTGCCAGCCTATACCAGAATTCCGAAGGTGGCCATAGGCTCCAAAAGGTTGCAGACACCTGTTTTGAGCATTAGGATAGATTCCCTGAGTCACTATTTTCATAGGGATGTGTGGAATTCCCAGCACAAAGGCTGTTTTATTGAACATTCTTTGTTGTATAGGAAAGCAAGATGCACTCATGGCAAACCCACCCAAATAATTTTGTTTTGTGTTTCTCAATGACTGGTAATTTGTTAACATCCTTTTTTATTAAGCTGATTGTATCTCTTTCCATTTTCTTCTATTGATGAAGCTTTTGTGCTTGTTATTGAGTTCATCTTTTTAGTCTATTATTCAGGAGATAAGTGTTATTTTTTTCTGTCATTATCACCATGGTTATTTTTGATATTTCTTTTGTTGAGTAACTTTTTGCCATATTTTGTCACATTTTTAAGCTGTTTTTACAGGAAAATGTTTGTATGGGGGTGTCTTTTAGTTTTCCTCAAAGTGTGGTCAAAGAGGAAATTCACTCTGAATTTTACTGAATTTGCTGTCAAATCTACTTCTGAATCATAAGGACAAAGTGGGTTAAGTGGCTGGTTGGTAATCTTCTGTGTCATTTGTAGAATCTGGGAATTGTTTCAAATGGCATCCCATCATGAAAATTTATGGTGCCATGTTTGGACAGTCTGGCATCTGCCAACGATGTGTGGAAAACCACAGAGAACACTCTAGAAATATGATAATATACCACTAAAATAAAGACTTGATTTCCAGGCAGACTAATTGCTATTATTCCTTTATGACTTATACTAATGCATAAAACATCACAGCACAGAAGTGAAACACATGATTTTTAACCTGCAGTTGCCTGGCATTGAGGAAAGAGGTGAATGCACCTGCAAACATGTCATGTGAGTACAGCTCACACCATTTTAATTATGTATAAAGGGTTCTAGGCTTAAAATGGCTCCCACTGTTACCCTGTTACTGTTCTCCCTTCTCCTTGGCAAGAAACCTTCAGTCTGGACTCATTTAGTGACTTGTGACTTGCTACATTGTAGATCTTATGACTGCTTCATTAAAAACATCCAGCTATAGTGCTGGATTTTTTTAATGCAAGTAGTTCCATTTCACCCTGGCCTGAACAGCCCAGGCTTGCCCATTCTCATCAGCTCTCAGAAGCTAAGCAGGGTTGGTTCTAGTTACTACTTGTGTGGGAGACCACCAACTAAGTTCAGGATTGCAATATGGAGACAGGTAACGACAAACCAGTTTGGTTATCTCTTGCCTTGAAAACTCTGTGAGGTCTCCATAAGTTTGCTGCGACTTGTCAGCACTTTCCACCAGCAGTTTCATTTCAGTGAGTGTGCTGCACAAGTACAGTACATCATCAAACAGAATGTATCTCTTCCCCCTATTTTCTTCTATATACAAGATCTCCTTCTTGTTTTAAGCCAACATTTCCCTGCATAACAAACTAAGTCAGCCCTCTGATGTCTTCAACACCTGTCACTACCTTGTAGCTCAAAGAGTTTTAATTTTTTTTACAAAAAAGTGAGGAGACTATATTTTATGTGATCCTTGTGGAGTAGAAGGCTGATTTTTCTGCTTCCCCAGTGCATTCTGACTGTCACCACTTAGCATGTGGTACTCCTGCATCAATAATTGTGCTTTCTCGCTTGTGACAAATTGGGTTCACCAGCTGCTAGGGATTTTGGCAACTAGCTAACAGAATGGGGTGGCAAATCTTGCTTCTTCGTTGTTTATTAGCAGAACTGCACACATTCTGTAGCAGACTCAACATATTGCCTGTTAAAATGATGTCTTTGAAATATTTGGATGTGTTTCTAGCTGTTATCTGGTACTGATCACAACAACAGCTGATCTCCCTTGTACTTGTTTTTTTATTAAAAAAATAACAGTGCAGTATTTTTCTTTCTCATAGCCTATAAGTATGGCTGAAGATCATATTTAAAGAGGCAGGTTTATATACCAGCTGAATTATTTTATTCATCTGAATTCCACTGGTTACAGCAGAATGAGATATCACATAAATGACACAACAGGGGGTTGGTTCAGGTAGAGTGCAGCCTTCTTTTGTGCAGCCTTCTTCAGGGATTTTGCTGCTGGGCACACACATGTGAACAATTATGGTCTGTAGGGACTGACACATGGAGGCTGTTCCTACCACGGCTGCAATTTATGTGATTATGGTCACCAAAAACAAGAATGTCCACTCAAAGTGGTCTTTATGTGAAGATATTCATTTATTGTATGTTTAGACCATTTATATGCTGTAGATAACTCACAAGAACAACAAAAGATAAATTAATCATCAATAAAGTCAACAGCTATCAAAAACTCACTTATAAAAAATCAGGCTCATAAAAGCACACAAACCCCCAGAAGCATAAAATATTTAGTATTAGCTCTTATGTATGGCATTTCTTCATGGGTGCTGTTAGAATGAAAACCTGACTGCAGAAACATTGGACACTCCCAAGTTGTTCATGACCATAGTAGGGGCTTTTATTTCCCACTGCTACTTCACAGGCCAGCAGGAAGGAATGAAAGGGGTTTGCAGGCATCATTTCCAACACAAAATCAGAAGTGCTATCATCTTGTAGGAGCATCACTCTAGGATTTTACCCAAACTCTATGATTTAACCTAAAGAGTTGCTCTAACTCATCAGTGTCAATTCCATTTTTCACTGGAAGTGGTGTTGTATGGCAGATGCCAGCAGGGCTGGAGCAAGAGGAAACTGTGCCTGGGACACAAGTGTGCCCTGTACCCCTGCAATGCCCTGCCCACACTGGAACACCCGGCGACACCCCCGAACACCCCCAGAATGCCCCTGCCATGCCCCCACACTGGTGCATGCCTGGTGTGTCATGCACCCCCCGTCCCTTTGGCATTAGACTACTGTAATTCCTTGATACTGTAATCCTTATATTTTTTATTTATAATTGTTGATGTTTTCTATTCTATATTGTTACTGCTTTTTGCTGTTGCTCTTTTTGTTCACTGCCCTGAGCCCTTCGGGGAAAGGCAAAATATAAATTAAATATGAAATTTGAAAAAATGGATGCCAGTATGCATGTCTCATCCTCAAATTTATCGCGACAGTAGCACTAGAACATAGTGTGGATTGTGTGACTAAGGTCTAATTAACTTTAAAATATACTTTTTGTAGAGTAGAGTGCCAGTTATTTACAGTTCAGTCAGAACTTCATTTCAATTTGGGATAGAATTTATTTCATGGTTTTGGTGGGATTTACTGAAATCAGTGGCAGATTCTGTCACTCTAGGAAGCTAGAAGCTTTACTCGGCTTGGACGATGCACCAAAGAAATTATTAGTGCACCGTATGTCATCTGGAAAACTCTGCCTATGCTTTGATGTTCACATTATGGATTCCTTCTTTCCCTTGAGTTATGTGGGTATTGGCGCAATTTTGTGTTCAGCAGGGCATAGCCTGCGTAGCAGCTCTGCATGCTATCATACATCCAAAATATTCAGAATCACATTGGGAATGTAAACTATTGTTTTTATAATGATGCTTGCTTCTTAACACACTGATCAGCTCAAGGCCTCTACAAAAACTGCAACCAGCTTGGCACAGATTGTGTCCTCTTTGTCAGTCCCACCCTCCTTGATGACACTTCCTGGACTATCTGAGGGTTAAACCCTCCAGCGCAAACCACATTCTGAATAAATTCTTCTAGACCAGTAGGTTTCAGCGCCCTCTGTGCTGCAAGACAGTTGCAAGAAGTCATGTCCCATCAAGACTGGGGAAGGGGGAGCAGATTGATGACCTCACTAGTGTCCATGCTGGAACTGTGGGCAGAGAACAAGAGAGCCATGGTAGGAAACACAAACTAAGCACCAGAATGGGAACCATATAAGCAGAAGCGAAGAGTCTGAGCCATCTTGTCCATCACCCTGCCTCTCCTTTCAGTGTGCATGGAAAAAGATTTCAGAGGAAGAGTGTTTTTGTTCATTCTGTGCACACTAGCAACAGGTCCTTCCCAAAAAGTAAAGAAAATGGTGGCTCTTTAGGAACTCATAAACCACAAGGACAGAAGATCTTTGCTCTATAAACCAGGGGATTGTCATTTTCAGTAAGCAACCTGTTTAAAGATGGGCCCCCAGTGTGAAGGTGATGCCCTTGAAATTCAATGCCTGTTTGGGGTGCATATATTTATTATGGGAATCCTTCTCTCTGGTTTCACTTATCTCTACTTCATAGCCAATTCAGCCTCACTAGTATTAGAAGGATAATATGACCCATTTATTCCAGTGAGTCCCAGAGCCTCCAACCTGTGAACTGAAGGACGTAGTAGCTCTCAATTTCTGATTTTGAGCACCAGATATCTTTTACTCCAAAGTGTTCTAAACAAACAAGCAAACTTTAGAATATGCTACAAGCAAGAGAATGAGCAGGGTACACCATAGTACAAGTGCCTGATAAATGGGGTTGTGGCTGTTTATACTAGCCTCATCATTTAAAAATGGAGGTGCCATAAAAAAGTCCAGAGCTTTCATTATTCTCAGCACTACAAATGGCTCTGTAATCCATTAACAATGCCTTGAGGAGACTATAAACATAAATACAAAGGCTACCAGTTATGCACGCCCCTAATTTACAGCAATCATTGTAGCTGGAGCAACACAATATGAAAATGATAGGCGTACCGATGCGATATTTCTCCTGTGCACTGATTACCTGGTAAAACAGAGTTTGACATTATTCTTGTCAGAGGAATGATTGCTGTTATTGGATCCTAAATCAAGGCTCTAACGAATAATGACTAACCTTGCAGCCCTGCTGCCAGGCGCTCTGCTGTCTTGGTGCTGAGCGAGTTGGTAAATGTATTCCATTTACAAATAACAAATGTTGCTACATATTTCAGACAACACAACACGCTCAACAAGTGTGTGTGTCCGGCAGTGGAAAACAAAGTGATGCATTACCATTTAACTTTTATAACAATGACCTTTTATCTCATCAGCAGCTTCCTTTCCAAGGAAACCTAACATCTGTTCGATACTGTAAGAAGAATATGTTCCCAAACTGGACGCTTCATAGTTAAGTAGAGAATAACAGCAGAAACAGAAAGCTACTGATGTCTAAAACCCTGTAACCCTGTGACTCCACAGAGAACACAAATGTATAATTTTTTTGAGACTGTTACAAACCTTGTTAATAGATGTCAGACTTTGCTTGGCTCAGACACAGGCCTGGAAGTTCAGGAATACTATCCACAGAAGAATTGATTTCTGGGGTCTGACCTAACTCACTGTGTGGGAATCAGCTTGTCTCTAACTCTGAGGTAGAGGTGCTTTTGAATGTCTCATGCCTGCTGTTTCAATCCCCCTCCCCAATCCTTGTTTTGATTCAATTGTCCCGAGTGTAAATCAAACTTCACTCAGAAAAAGCAGAGGAAGGAGAGCAGGAGTGGAGGCAGGGTCTTATGTAAAGTGAGACTGGAGGGAGGGAGGGAGAGAGAGAGAGAGAGAGAGAGAGAGAGAGAGAGAGAGAGAGAGCTACCATTGCCAACACCGAGGTCCTAGTGTTTGTGATAAGTCTGAAGATGAATAGCAGGACCACATGTTGTGCATCAGATGGGTAACCAACATAAAAAAAATACATGGTCTTGGAATAGATGGTAAGAATTCTGTCCCCAGTATGGAGCAAGTTGGCAGGGCACAGAACAAAGAGATCCTTGTATTGTCGAAGGCTTTCACAGCCGGAATCAATAAGGTGCTGTGTGGTTTCTGGGCTGTATGGCCATGTTCTAGAACCACACAGCACCCCAAAGAGATCCTTTTCTTTCAAAGCTACCATAGGAAGGGGGGGAGGGGTTTGAGGAAGAAGCCAGATGTTGAGTATGGGAAAAGACGCAGTTGTTGGGTTCAAGAATCTATTCAAATTGAACAGCAGCAGGGGATTTTGGAGTGATTGGTTCCAAGATGTGAGCTTGGCTTATGGATGAAATAATGGACCTGCTAAGTAGGGATGGCTGGGTATGTTTGGCTAAGGTGGTAAACAAGAGGATGTATTGATAATAGGATAATATTTGGTTACACTGCATGCTAGCTTTTGAATGAGACATTGTCTTTAGTTCTACTCTTTGCAGGGTCATCCTGGAAAACTCCTGGACAGTATAATTGAATTAAGTGTGGCCGCATTCAGGCTCTGCCTTCTGCCTTCCTGTCAATGTTTCATTGCTCCATCTTTATCAAGTTTATTCTACATCAGGCAGAAGTGGGGAGAGTGGGCCTGATCAAAGGTCTTTACAATTCTCCACATCAACTTAGGCCTGGTCTAACTGATATGTTTATTAAAGAAAGTTTTCTGTTTTTATATGACACATTCATCCATTACTAAGGTCGATTCTGCACGGTATAATTATACTGAGTTTCATTTGGTATTTAAAAGTCTGGGTTTATTTTATCCTGTTTTCTCCCTTCACCTGGATGCCCATTTCAATGAAGGAACTGAGTTAAGATCAGGAGGAAATACTCTGATTTCTTTCACATGGACCCAGCTTTTTTTGTTTTTGCAATGCAGATGCAGCATGCATGCTCAAACATCCCCTGTGTCAGTGGCATATCTGCCTAGGGACAAGGGCATTGGTGAGATTCAAATAATTTAACAACTTGGGTGCTGTGTGGTTTCCGGGCTGTATGGCCGTGTTCTAGCAGCATTCTCTCCTGACGTTTCGCCTGCATCTGTGGCTGGCATCTTCAGAGGATCTTCAGATCCTCTGAGGATCTTCAGATCCTCTGAATATGCCAGCCACATCCTCTGAAGATGCCAGCCACAGATGCAGGCGAAACGTCAGGAGAGAATGCTGCTAGAACACGGCCATACAGCCCGGAAACCACACAGCACCCAAGTGATTCCGGCCGTGAAAGCCTTCGACAATTTAACAACTGGTTCTGGTTGTGAGATTCAAATAATAACAACTGGTTGTTTACAAGCACTATTTTAACAACCGGTTCTGCCAAACTGGCGCGAACCTGCTGAATCCCATCACAGGACAAGGGGTACCTTCTGTTCCCAGGCGCCACTAATCTGGTCACATGGGAGGCTGTGAAATCACCCCCCCACCCTCACGTGACCAGGAAGACAGCAAGGCATCAGGAAGATTTTAATTCTCAACATTGCAAGGAAATGGAATAAAGCTGGAAATACAGCAAGTTCAATGCACACAAGTTGCATTTTGGTAAGATGTTTCCCAGAATACAATATAGGGAAGTAATTCACCATAAAAATTGGACTGTCCCTTGTAAACAAAGAATATTGCTTCTTTGGTACAATTATCACAACCTCATGCAAATTTAAGGCATTATGCAAAAAGGCATTATTTAAGGCATTATGCAAAAATGTTATGAGTTGCATAATGGTTGTTTTCTCAAAATTTGCATTTCCATTTTTTGTTTACAATGCAGCCACCATGTTCCTAGAAAGGGCAGCTATATTCAGTGACAACTGAATAATCAACAGGGCAGCTTTTAGCATGCCTTCCAAATCAGTGTTCTAATTACTTTCCTGGAACCTTTTCCACATCAGCTAGATTGCCATAAACTCCTATACGTTGTGGAAAATTTAGTGGTGAAGAGTTCCTCTAGTGCACACTTTCACTTCATACAGGTTGTTGTCTAGTCTCTGGTCATTCAGTATAGTTCCTTATGAACCAAAAAGGAACCTTAGATTCCTCAGTGCTCACTTCCTGAGCTGAGCAATGCACATAAAGACAAACAATAGTAATGAGAATGTCTTTCAGGTGAAATTCTCCATTATTTTATCATCTCACTGAAAACTGTCAAAACACCTTAGCTCTGTTCATAAGTTACAGTTGTTGCATGCACAATCTAGGCTGATTACCCTCTGGTGCTGGGGTGCCCAGTAGGACCAGAAGTGTGTTGCTTCCTCTAGCCCTGTATGTACTTCTCGATTTCCCCAGGGAAAGTGAGAGCACTTCTGGTGTGACTTTTTGGGCCAGAGTGGAGCGAGGGAGGTGAAGAAGCTACAGTGGGTAATCAGCCAAAGTGTGCACTTGATTGTTCTCCTTACATGCTTGAACACACACTGGCCTTCTAACTTACAGCGGTGCATACTTACAGGCAGGATGTACATATATTTGCTGTATGAGTGAACATCACTTACAAACTCTGTTCTAAACTCTTCCAACTCTCTGTTTGGCAGTGTTGAGTTTTCGGTGACAGAGGGTGCTGTTTGCAAAGAAATTTCAGCCTCGAACTTCAGTCATACTATTTCAGGAGATAGACGCCTAGGGAAATTTACAGTAACAAATGATGAGTCTCTAAATTCTCTTGAGATCAGCAAGTATTATTCCCTGAAAGTAGTTCAGAGGGGTTTCCCCCCCCTCCTGTCTAATGACAACACTGTGACAACTAGGAACAGTGGAACTTCAGAAGGGCTTGAAATTTTTCTTTTGTGTCTCCAAGGGATTACAGAAATTCCCATGAGAGCATTCTTTCTCCCAACATATTGCTACAGGCATTCTTGATTATTTTTTGACAGGCATCGGCACACAGCTGAGTATTTATTACTGCACATAAAGCTATTTCTCAGAGGCCATAGTCCTAAACATGCAGTAGGAATCAGGTCCCTTGACAATTCAGACTGAACAAGTTAGGACTTGATGCCCTGGGACCCTCACCCCATGGGATTCTAATTTTTGTAACATTTGATCTCCACTGGTACACATATACAACTCAGCATGGGCCTAGAAATGGTAGATGGAATCTGTATATGGCAGCAAGTCATGCTAAAGGTGTAAAGGAGTGCAGGGCAGCTCCTCCATCAATCATGCAAATCTCATCCCAATAGGGATCCAGAGGCCATTTCCCCCAAGCACTTTGGGGTCTGCTTCCTAATAATTTGATCTTAACAAATGACCCAGATTTCCAAAACATTGAACAATGGGCCAGTTCCATCTATTTGCCCCACATCTTATTGACTGAACAGGAAGATTTCTGCTCTTCCTTAATTACATTTAGTACCCAGCCATAGTATTAATTTCCAAATCTCCCCAAGAGAACATGTTTGATATGTTTAATGGAAACAAGGAAAATGTTTCTTTACAAGACAAAGCCTTTCTTTTCAAGCTTGCCCAGCTTGGAAACACTGAATTTTCATCACACTTGCATTCCAGTACCAACATTCCTTCACTTCCTCATTCTTGTATGTCTTGGGGTGCTGTGTGGTTTCCGGGCTGTATGGCGTGGTGGTTCTGTATTAGTAAGCTGCTAAGAGATAACCTTGCTTAATGCTTAATGCTGCTAGAACTGTAATTTGGTGATACAGCCTAGCTCCACACAGCACCCAGTGATTCCGGCTGTGAAAGCCTTCGACAATACACTTGTATGTCTTGTTTCACTCTTCTTCTAGCCTATTTCCCCAGTTAGGCAGTTTACTAAAGAAAACTTTTTGATTGTATCAGTATTTCCTCATTACATTTTCTTTGCTGTAAAACTCCATCCTCCTGTGTGGCAGGGGGATTGTATCTATGTGCTTCAGATGTGTTCTTAACTCAATGTAACTGCTTAAAGCTACAAATCAATGCTGCTACAAGATATATGTAACCAGCCTGCTATGTTTTACCACTGCCACCTGGAGCATTCTTTCCTTGATCTTTACTTTATGGCTTCACATGCTTTGTAGATAATTAGGCTTCTCCTGACACCCTGGTCCTATGAGAAACAGAGGCCGTTTCCACACGGCCCCAATTGGGGTTGGGTCGGCGTACATGACGCCGACCCAACCCCCTTGGGACTGTTCGCACGAATGGTCCCAGAAACAACCGGGAAGACGGCGCCACGAAGCACTGTCGTCTGGTCAACCTACTGTCGCTGCGGCCGTCCAGCACGTCGCCGAGGCCTGGGGACAAGCCCCCCCGCCCTGCGTGACCTGCAGGGCAGGGGGGCGTGTCCCCAGGCCTCGGCGACGCGCTAACGACGCGATGCTTATCAATGGTCGACAGTTAAAAGGGGGGGGGGGAGGGAGAGCCTTTGAGCCACTTGCTGTTGTGCATGGCGAAAGCGGCTTGGAAGCCGCCATTTTCCGCCAAACCTCGCTGGGGAGGCGAAGGGTCCAAGAAAAATGGGCGAAGCCAGCACCGCTTTCGAGAGAGGCGTGAGAGGCGTTGAGCTGGGCAGCAGCTGGCATGCCCCCTAAGTGCAAACAGCTCCATGGGGACGGCGTTTTTCCCGTCCCCAGGGCGCTGTTAATGGCCCATGCAGAAAGGGCCAGAGTTTCATCTGTTATCTCGTGGGGGCAGGAAGCCAGGTGACTTTCACTATCTGCCACCAACCTTGGGATACCTCAGCTCCAGCGACTGTTTTTCATAACTTCTTTGGAAATGGGAGAGGATTTGCAGTAAGAGGATAAAGGGGATAGGCTTAAAAGGCCAGGTTTGTCAGAACTGGCTTTGCCAAGCTTTGTGCTTTGATGCCTCATCAGTAAACACTACTGATCAACACTACAGAGTCTGTTTATTGGCTTAAGGTTCAAGACCTAATACTTTACAGTATCACTTAACTTAATTTGGGTTTCTTTTCAGCTATATTAAATAAAATCCCCTTTCTGTTTAAGAAAGCTTATTCCCCCTCATTCTTTTGAGTGTTAGTCTGAATCTGGACCTTGGTATGTATAGGATTAAAGATCCAAAATATATGCGTAGTTACTCCAAAATACACATATGGGATCTTCCTGTATAGAGTGATTTGGCTACGGGATCTTCCTGTATATAGTGATTTGGGTAACAGACTGAGCTATTGGTTTTGAAATCTTTTCATTAATGCAGAGATGATTTCATTTGTCATTTCCCATTTAAAAAGAACTCTGATTGTTTCATGGGTGGGGTTGGATATATTACCAGCAGGAAAAGAACAAAAATAAAGAAATAGGATTGACCATGGGTAGTGGCCCATGCTATAAACTAGGCAAATTAATAGAATTGCCATAGACTGTTCATGCTACATGTATGGGTTCAATGTCTGGCCAGTTATTGCAGTTTTGTAGATGCAGATGTTAATCCTGAATCCAACTGCTGTTCAAGTCTATATTTTACTTCCCTTGAGGAGGGTTAAAAAAAAATATCAATGGCTAGATGCATAGGTTAGTCAGGGGTGGGGAGAGGTTAAGAATGGGGCTATGTATCCATATGAACATTTTACTGAAAGCAACATATACCTCTAATTTACACCCACAGATTCTAAACTTCATGTTTTTATTGATTCTCTGGTTTTGTTGATATCCAAGAACTGGGAACAGAAAAAAAAAAATACTATGGAAAGAAATGTAGGTTTTGTACAGGTAGACATTTATATATTTGCTATAAATCTGATCCAGTATGATTTGATAATATATATGTCTCTTTTACCTTATGCATGAGTGAAAATACAATTCAGAAAATTTTAGGTAATCAAAATCACAGAACGTTGCAGAGAGCTGAATTTCTACAATGGATACTTTACAATACAACTGGGAGATGTATGATAGCTTGGGCTTTTAATTGATAGACCTTGACTCCATTTACAAAGAATGAGAAAGAAATCAACATCCTTTTATTAGATATATGCCCTGTTCTGGAAACTGTATTTCTTACAGAATGTAACAAAAAAGCTATTCATCACCACTAGACCCCAGGTTGCAAAACATTCACTCTTTAAAAAGTATCCTCTATTAATATAACCTTAAGGATAAATTCTATAAATCCCAATGAACCAGTAATGGCATTGTGAGTGTAACAAGATGTGCAGCTCTAGGCATAAGTGGATACATGTAGAGAGAAAAGCAACAAAGCAGGGTATAAAAAGGCTACATAAAACAATATTTTAAAACTCTGTACATTTTGGGTTCATAACTTTCCCTCATGAGTGATGGAATAGCACCTTGTATGATGTGACCCTGGGGGCTAACCAGTTATTTGTGAGAGAGTGAGGAAGAATAATCACAAGCAGATAGTAAAGGATTAGATTTTGATGTCTCCTAGGACTTGGGTAGCAGGCTCATCTCCTCTGAAAATTGTCCCTTCTTGGCCTGAGAGAGTGTACCATTCTTCTTTTATCCATAGTTCCTAAACTCTACCTATTTTCTCCCAGGGTTGCTTTGTAAGTTATGAAGGTTAACCAATCCCACCCAGAGAAGCCATCAAGTTTTGTAGGGCATGATGAGGTTACAATCTCATCCTCATTATTATACATGTTATAGTATACTTATCCTGCTTTTCCTTCAGTGAGCTTAGGGTAGTGTATATAGTCATCACCTCCCTGCCCAACTGAGATCAAGTGACATAATAAGACGATAGATTCCTATAAAGTCGTAGTTTCTAGCTTTGTCTGAGCAAGTTCTTACTTAAACCAAGTTGCTTATTCAGTGCTGTGTCCCTGATCTTGCCCAATAAAGAGTCTTTGTTGAAAATAATTCTTCTTTATTGAATGACAGACATCCGTATGGAAGCACTTAGGAACTTATTGACAGATTTCAGGTGCCAAGATAATTATTCTTATCCCTTTCCCCCCTCCCACTACTAGGCAACAACCATCCAGCCCCCTGAAGCAACCCAAGCGGTTCTCAATCTGTTTATCTGTTTTCAGGCAGGTTGTCACCCCAGCCTGCAACAGGTTCCTTTGAAGCTGCAAGCAAGACAAGTTTACCTTCAAGAAGTGTAAGTAATTATTCAGGCCAGATAGAGAGAAAAGTGAGAGAGTCCATGACACAAACATTCCAGTGCAGCAGAAGATAAGCAAAGGAAGGGAGTAGATGGCACATCCTGACCAGGAATCCTAGTATGGGCAAAGTAGGATGTGACCTTAACCCAACTACCTGTTTGGCCAGTTGTTCAATTGGCTTGTTTGCCTTTAGCCACCAGCTGCAATCCATCGTAACAGGCAAGTGTGTGTAGGTTTTTCCTTTAAAAAGAAGTAGTACAAAAATAAGAAACTGAAATTTAGACCATTTTAGAGCCACAAGAAGAGGGAAGGCTGTACGGTATACCTCAATCTTGTCAGATCTCAGAAGCAGGGTCAGTACTTGCAAGGGAGACCTCTAAGGAAGACTCTGAAGAGAAAGGGGAATGGCAAACCTCTTCTGCTTCTAACTTGCCTTGAAAGCAAGGGGTTGAGGTCACCATAAGTTGGCTGTGACTTGATGCCGATTTATACACATGCACCGAATAGTGAGCATCACAGGCTGAACATTATGCACACATCCTTTTCTTTCTCTTATACAAGTGAGTGGCTGTTATTTTGTCTGATGGGAAACAAACTTGCTAAGGCATCTACTTCTGAGAAAGGGTGGTTCTACTCTGAATGACATATGGGATCCCAAGTGAGCACACAGCAGGTCTCTGCAAACAGAGCAGGGAGACATGTAAATATTCCAGCAGGATAGTTGCAACTTGATGGCACTTTACACATACAGAGAGCCATGAAGAGAGCCATGAAGTATTACTGGCTGGTAGGAACAGTTTCAAGAGATGGAAATCACTGCTTTCACAGTGCTTGTGTAGGCATTCCCTGTATAGACTGGGATATTTAAAAATGGTCAGTTTCTACATTTGTAATACTGTCAAACAGAAACTAACAGAAACGTGCGCATCTCTAAAATCAACAAAGTAAGCCATTAAACCTCTGTTTTTGTGTTCTTTATAGAAGCCACTTATAATATTTTTGTTGGAAAAAGACTAGAGTAGATGAGATGTCAGAGGAAAAAAATGGGATTGACTAACTAGTGTCTATTGTATCTTGTATACAATATATAAGCAACACAAATAACAAGCCAGTCTGAATTATGCTTTTAACTTTAGATTTACACCTATTCAGTAGGGTTTTTTTTTTTACAGTCACCTTTCAGATAGTCAGCTAAGGTTGTCCTTTGGGAGGTTTGAATGACATTAGAAATTCCTCTGAACAAATAGTGTTCCATTAGCGAGAAATTAATTGTATCTGAAGGTCAGTTCAAAGTAGCTTAGGAGAGTATAGGTTGGTAGGTTAGCATATTACTCATCTATAGTACATTAGTGAACTGCAGATGGAATTTCATCATGCTAAATTTACAAACCATTTATATTTTTTCATGCTCATACCCCCACTTTAACATTAAACCTGAATGTACAGAGAAAATGATGGGGATGCAAGTGCCCTGCTCTAGATCAGTGGTGGTGAACCTATGGCACGGGGGCCAGAGGTGGCACTCAGAGTCCTCTCTGTGGGCTTGCGCAAACAGAGTTGCCCCTCCCCCCATATCTAGGCTGGCCTGGGCCACTGGGCTTGATTATTAGCATTAAACCTAAGCAGAGGCGTACCTCCCATTGGGCAAAGTGGGCAGCTGCCCTGGGCGCCACCTTGTGGTGGGCGACAAAATTGCAGGTTTGTGAGGGATTTTGTATTTTCAGTGTTTTTTCCGTTTTTGGCCTGCAGGGGGCGCAGATTTTAGGCTAGCAGCCTGCCAAGGAATTTCCTTGCAGGGATTTTTTGGGAGATCTCGGTCCTGATGATGTCACCCAAGGTTTGGTGAGGAGGTTTGGTTTAGGGAGTCTCAAAGTTATGGACTCCCAAAGGGAGATGCCCCATCCCCCCATTGTTTCCAATGGGGAGGAGCGTTGTGTGTGATAGGAGAGGGGGCTACTGACCTTTGAGGAGGTCCATAACTTTGGACCCCTGAACCAAACTTCACCAAAATCACAAGGTGGTATCATCAGTCAGGGTCTCAAAATGAAGACACTCTGGAAATTTTGGTGCTGCTATCTTAATAATTGCACCCTGACAACAGGCACCTGCCTAAATTTCCCCAGATTCTCTTTTTTTTTAAATTCACTCCCTTCCCACCCAATGCTTGTTTTCTTTCTTTCTTTTATTCTCTCAGTGCCTAATAAAGGAGTTGTTGTTGTTTATTTGTTTATTTGGGTTAAATCTACCCCGCTTCGGCATAGGATTTCTAAGAGGGAGAATCTGGGGATCCCCTAGTTTAAACACCATTTAAAATGATGCTGTTTGGGGGTGGATTCCAGCACTCACTTGTTTAAACCAGGGAGCCCAGATTCTCCCTTTTTAAATCCACCTTAAAGGGAGAGTCTACAGGCCCCCCCCAGTTTAGTAAATAACATTGAAAGTGATGCTGTTTCCCCCAATTGGGGGGACTGGATACAACACCATAAAATGTTTTCATAGCAGTAATAAAACATTTTGAAAGCATTTTGAAAATGTTTTCCAAATATTATTTCTGCTGTGTGGCATGGCCCATTGCTATGTTCAGATTTGTGAGTTGGGGGATGTTCTATAATGTGATGGTGACTTTAAAACGACCTGGTGGAAAAAAATTATTGTTTGGTCATGGTGGGGGCCACCCGTGGGGGGGGCATCAAACTCAGGTTTTGCCCAGGGCTCAAGTTTGCCTAGGTACGCCCCTGAACCTAAGACCTAGTTTTGGGGAAGCAGTGTAGGTAACCCTGTTAAGCGCTGTTAAACCCTGCTGATTTTCGTGCAAAGAACTAAAGCGTGATCTTTTACCTGGGAATAAGCTCGGTTGCTGGCAATGGGGCTTGCTTCTGAGTAAACCCTCCTAGGGCCATGATTCACCCGTTGGAAGAGTTTACGGTTGCTTCAAAGCAAAGCCACTGACTACCACCAAGTTTACTCCCGAGTAATGGACGCCTCGGAGCCAACCATTTTTTCTAAGCTCAAACCTCAGTATTCAGGTTAAATTGTCATGTTGGCACTTTGCAATAAATAAGTGGGTTTTGGGTTGCAATTTGGGCACTCGGTCTCGAAAAGGTTCGCCATCACTGCTCTAGATGAATGCATGTTTCCTTAATCTCCTCTTTCATGCCTGAGGGTGGGGAAATTGAATTCATTAATACTTTCTTCCTGCTTACATTTATTTATTTATTATTTGGTTTTATATTCCATCCTCCCCAGAGGGCTCAGGACGGCAACAACAGTAAAACTATTACAATAAAAACATAAAACAAGCTTAATAAATATAATATAAAACAGTATAAAAGATGGTGACTTACACCTAACATGTCCCCTCCCCTCCCCAGGAAGCCAGAAAATAGATGTTGAACAAATATTAACCTATGTTAAACCAGGTGGCCTATGAAAATGCCCGTTGGAATAGCTCCATATTGCAGGCCTTGCAGAAGCTACTCAGGTCCCACAGGACCCTGACTTCAGATGGAAGCATATTCCACCAGGTAGGGGCCAGGACTAAAAAGGTCCTGGCCCTCATCGAGCTGGATGGTTTTGGGGCCTGGGACTACCAGAAGGTTCCCCTCCGAGGAGCAGAGGGGCCTACTTGGGCAATACAATTATATCAATTGTAACTGGAAATTATGGAGTCTGGCCTGGGAAAGTCAGAGGGGGCAAATGATATGATACCGCCATTGGTCAGAAAGTCTGCAACCAGGGTATATAGACAACAACAGCCTCCCACTTTGACTCCCCAAACCTAGAAATCTCATTTACCTTTCAACAATGACATTTACTATAGGACAGTTTCAAATATTGAATACCGCGGCCCACACACAAACATTTCTGATGTTCATTGGTACATTCCAACAAATATCAAATATGTTGGATGAAGGATCCCTTTTCACTCTTACATGTTACAGTACATGTTAGGGTACTTTGGTGTTAACACATGTTGCAGAGCTCCCCAGAAAGTTTCCCAGCAAACTCCTAGGTGACTTTCCAAAGACTGGTAAGCATCTTCGTTTTTAGGAATGCCGTTGGAGATTGCTAATTTTAGTGGTATAATTGTTTTATATTGATTTGAACTGTAATTATTTATTAGATAATTGAAGCTGGGCAGATTTTGCTATTGAAAATTGCTTTGCCGGCTTTCTTAGCTACAGGGTGGAGTTTAAATTTATTAGTAATCATAATGATTTGCCCAGAGAAGCCATGAAATGAACTGTGAAGAAGTGAACTGCTTTCCAGACCTCATAATGCCTATTATTAAGGCAGCAAATGTATATAAGAGAAGAGGCTACATTTAAGAAATTCCACTCAATATGCAAATTCTTTATACACAAAAGTAATTGACACTCTTTTCTGTTTTCTTTGTGCTATAGACTAATTTTTTCCCTTTTAAAACTGATTCAGTTCTCCTATAATTGCATCTTATAAGCATGTGGACCTAGCATATGATCAGGAAGCAGCAGCAGCCGTACTGTAGCATTGTTCGCAAAAGCTAGTGCTAATCTGCCAAAATGTTTGGATTAATTTGAGCAAATTCTGATGCAGCCATTTGCACAATATGACTGCTTTCTACTAGACCAGGGGTAGGGAACCTGCGGCTCTCCAGATGTTCAGGAACTACAATTCCCATCAGCCCCTACCAGCATGGCCAATTGGCCGTAGGCTTTTAGAATTACAGATTCATTAGACAGAATTCATGTTTTCCGATAGGGTCCATATTCTATCAAGCTTCCTACCAGCATGGCCAATTGGCCATGCTGACAGAGGCTGATGGGAATTGTAGTTCCTGAATATCTGGAGAGCCGCAGGTTCCCTACCCCTGTACTAGACTGTTTTCTCATGGTTGCTGCCCCACCACCACTCATAGTTTAAAGGGGGAAAAGTGAGTTTTGAATTGAGATTTATTATTTAGATATCTCTGCATGCCTTTGATGTCTGCCCATGGACCTAGCTAATCTTGTACAAGGGATGAACCACAAGTAATTTTCTGCTAAACCAGTCAGTTCAGTGCCCCAGTTGTGACCCTGGGGGACACATACATCTTCTCTGGTAAATAAGAAGGATTTGCTTATGACAGCCATGTTCTGCAACTTATTTGTTGCTTATTTACCAAGGCACAACATTGTCCTGTAACACAAGCAGCTGCTAAGCAGGTGCAATTCTCAAGATAAACTTTATCATGGAACATCAAGCCAGTCCAATCAGGAGGCTGCCTTGCATGTAAGTCATGGAATTTGAATAAGATAAATTCACTTGCTGAAGTTCTCAACATACTGAATGATAACTGCCACACCATAAATTCTGCTATATCACAAGTTCAGCATGATCCCAAAGCCAAAGAGGTTGCTGTTGTTCTAAAAGTCCATTTCCACTGGTGGTTTGAAGTTAAGCAGAATTTGGTTGTTTAAAGTCAAATGTATCTTTTTTCCCCATATGCAGTTGTTATTCTACATTGCATTAATGAAATAAGCTTGTGAATAATTAAATAGCTTCCTTATGTCAATCAGACTAGGCTTATTTAGATATAACTGTCCCTTATGGCATTTAAAAATACATGTGAGGAAAAGTTAATGTTCATTCAAGAAGTGTGAAAATGGGACATATGGAACACTTAACACCTTCTGGTTGAGACAATTATGGAAACATCACTGAAAGTATTGGATGGATGTTATTTTTAGAGCAGCAAGGACTGATTTGGCCAGAGCATTAAAGAAAGTGATGCCATTACGTGCTTGTGATAAACTGTTAACTATGAACAAAGAAGCTGATGAATAATCTAGTGGTCCTGTGGCTATTATTGGGTGCTTGAAAGCTGGTAGGGATATACTGAATAAGTGCATTGGATCCCTGGGTAAAGACCTCTGGAAATCCTCTTGCAGAATCATCATCTTGATTCTTCAGTGTAGAATTTACTGGTACAGTTTTTAGTGGAGTGCCTGGGGCTGGAATTATGAATTGTTTTATGTATGTATTTTTTTCCATGAAGTCCCAGCTGAATTATGGCAACACCATGAGGTTTTCAAGGCAAGAGACTAAAAGAGGTAGTTTGCCACTGCCTGCCTCTGCATCACGACCCTGGTATTCCTAGCAGTCTCCCATCGGAATACTAGCCAAGGCCCACCTTGCATACCTTCTGTGATCTGATGAGATCAGGCTTGGCTGGGAGTATCTAGATCTACTGTCTATACTCCATTAAAAGCCCTATCAAAAAGAATAGCCTTGCAGCACCTCCTTAACTCTTCTAAAGATGCCATTTTCTTTACAGCTTCAGAAACCCAATTCCATAGGGTGGGAGCTACGATGAAAAAGGCGTAGGTTGGATTTGATGCCACGTGGACTGCCCTAACAACTAACCGGTAGCAACTAGAAGTTCCACGTGGAAATACATGGGGATAGATAATCTGTTATTTATTTATTTTTGATTAGATTTTTTTTAGTCACATCTAACCCAAATGGCCTCATTGTGACTTAAGTGGGTCTAGGTCATAAAGGGCTTTAAAGGTCATAACCTTCAGTCGGATTTGAAAACAAACTGGAAGCCAAGCTGTTCTAAAATAAGAAAAATATGTTCCCATTGGTTAGCCCATTTGATTTGAAAGACATGCCTTCTGCCAAAAATGCCACATGCATGTTTTGTCCAGAACAAGTGTTCTCATTGTTCAGAACAAGTTGCCTCATTCTGACTTCACTTCACCTCATTCAGACTTCACTTCATTTTTCAGAACAAGTTGCCTCATTTGTTCAGAACAAGTTGCCTCATTCTGAGTTCAAAACAGTCATGTATATTCTGGTCAAATGGTTCCGATTCGACTAAGAACCACTGAATAGGTATGAAATCATTTTGGACATGGTGCTGTCTAGCAGGAAGAAAAGAGAGGATTTTTTTTCTCCTGGTAACACAGGAAGAAATAGCCGCTTCTTAACCCATTGCCTCAACCTTGTAGGGTATATTTTTTTTCTTAATATGCAACCATTTCATTTATCTGTGTAATTTTTTTCCCCAGGTTGCTATACAGATGTGTGCAATAAGGATTGTAATGTATTTTCCATTCCAGAAAAAAAGGATGATGATAATTATGTGTGAAGTTAAATATTAGCATTCACTATCCATGATCTGGTAGAGAGGAACACTCAATCAATGGAGAAGCTTCAAGATAAGGGCAGCATCCCTTGAACCTTTAAAGAGAAAAGCTAAGAGGAATGTGCTATTGTGAATTCTTTGATTGCTTTTGATTTAATGGGATTTAGGGCAGACTTAAATTAAACTTTATGAAAAAAAATGGCATTGTTGTCATTTCCCTATGATTTCCATGCTGAGAAGCAGTTCTCACATTAGAGCAGGACTTTGTGTGATGCTCCTTAAATATTTGTAGGAATCCATATTGTTGTTGTTGTTGTTGTTGTTGTAGATTTCACAGCTGCCAGATCTTTAGCTGGTTGTTGGCCATTATTATTATTATTATTATTATTATTATTATTATTATTATTATTATTATTATTATTATTATTATTATTATTATTGTTGTTGTTGTTGTTGTTGTTGTTGTGGTTGTTGTGGTTGTTGTTGTTGTTGTTGTTGCTGTGTTGTTGTTGTTGTTGTTATAATATAGTGTACCAATAAAAACATTAAAATACATTATAGCAGCAGTCCATATATCAATCCAAATACAAGTACTGATGGCACTCGGACCAAAGACCAGGAGGGTCAGCATTGCCCAAAAATAGATGGAATCAGTAACCAGGCAATGCTGGAGATGGCAAGCTATTGCGGGGGCTTCAGAGGGGGGCAGGCAAACTGCGGCTGGCATTTCCAAAGGCCCAGTGGGATAACTCGGTCTTGCAGGCCCTGCAGAATTCACCAAGGTCCCAGGGGTCCCGGACAGCAGATGGTAGAGCATTCCACCAGGACGAGGCCAGGGCTGTAAAAGCCCTGGCCTGGGTAGAGGCCAGCCACATCGATGAGGGGCGGGGGACTACCAGCAGATTGGCCTCCGCTGAATGCAAAGGCCTATTTGGGACATGTGGGGTAAGATGGCGCCTGCAGCGGGAGCTTAGCAGCAGGGTTTTAGGTTTTTTTAGACCTTACGGGACGTGTTTTACTTGCTTTTGTCTTCAGTTTGGACTGGAGGACTGTTTGTTGGCACGAGGGGTTTTATCCACTTTTTCTGTAGCCCCTATATGTGGTTACATACAGTGAGCTATGGGATTTTAGCTGATCCTTCTGTTAGTGTAGCTACAGTGTTACAGTAATAAATTGTGAGGATGCAGACTACTGCTGAGAAGAAGATCATGGATTACTAGCTTCTATATGTGTGTACCCCCAATTCAGATTAAAGCCACATGGGAAGAAAGAGCAGGGATTTAACCTCATACTAGTTTTATTTTGGCACTGCTGTATAGATTCCCAGGCGACACTGAACAATTTTATATTTCCAAGCTGCTTAAAGATACCAATCGTGACATAATGTGGTCACTTCTGTATAGCAGCATTTAAAGGATGCCGCAGGATGATTTGTACAATAAAGTAGGCCCAATGATTTGGTTTGATGGCTATAGCTTTCTGTTTACCAATTTTATTGTTCATTATGTCTACCCCTCAAAGTTTTCAATTCCCCTTTAGCATTTAGACAACTATTCTGTTTATATTCCTATACCATTTGTGTCCCCAGCTTCCTTTTACCAGCAGGTTTTGCTATTATTTCCTTTTAGACACGTATCTACTGTTTTAATATGTTTTGTCCTTTACTTTCTTTTTCTAGTGCTGGGCTGTGACCATAATAAAGATTGACTTGACTTGACTAACCTCAACTCTGTTTTCCTGTTTAAAAATGGGCTCCCCATAGTGTTGTCAGCATTTTAGATGGGAAAAAATGTAATTTCCTTTTAAACCCACTTTCTCCAATACAGGGAACCTGGTTTTGATTATTGAAACTGAGTAGAGGTTAAAGAGTTCACTTTCTCTCCTCTCTCCCCACACCAACTTAATCAGAATTTGGGTTGCACATACACACACCATTTGCCTTTTACACCCAGATGACAATTCATGATCTTCCTTGCATCTGTTTATGCCTGGATCAATGTGCCTCTGCAATTTCAAGGGCTGCTGCCAGATAGCTGTGACTTTTATCACTATTAATACAGTACTACTGAATCACTTACTCCGTGAATGTATCTCCAGGGACTGTCAAGAAGTGCTCTGACATAAGTATGTAAGAGTGTCAATTGTACTCTGGGAAATCAGTGGTTCCAAATCTTGTCATTGTGGTGGTATTGCATGTTATTTAGCAATAACATTACTGTTTTATAGATTTCTGCCTAATTTTGGCTACTTTTATGTAAATCAGGTTTTTTTAAAAAATCTCTTTTTTAAAAATAGTGATATTTTATTTATTTGTGTGCTGCTGGAAACCTGCTTGTGGGAATTGCTATGGTGTCACTGCAGTAGTGGAACATTTGGTACATTGCACTGATGTAGTGTTTCCTGTCTTCAGAACATTCTTGCTGTTGTGGAAATTCTTATTGACAATCTATTTGGTTGCATTTATATGTGGTCATGACATAGTATAGACTCAACAGATATTCATATTTCATGAAATCTCTAGGAATGTTTACATTTTTTCTTGGTTCTTGGTGAACCTCCACAACATGGGAATATCTAATGGAGACCCCAAATATGACATCTAATAGCCACTGTTGAGTGGGTGAAGTGTGCCAAAACAGGGAAAAATGGGGTTGTGGGAAGGAGGCTGGGAAGAAATGAGCTCTAGCCCCTGTCATAGTCCGATGTCATTATGTGCATGATGGTGCACAAATTTCAGATAAGGATGAACTTGGTGAATACTACACATAGTAGACTGTGCTACAATTTGGGGGCAGTTCTTGTGGGAGAAAGTATTGTGGGGGCAATGAAGCCCTTGATGTGATAAGACACTTCTAGACGTTTGTGCTTGATTTTTATCGTACCCACATAGATCTTTCCATTTAAAACTGTGAGGTAGGCTGGGATAGGCAGAAATATTTTTTTTTTAGAATCGAAGAAACTCACAACAAATTCAAACAGCTTGATTCCACTTCATTTGAAAGCAAACATATTTTTAAAGAAGTAGAACTCATTTGCGTTCTCATTTGTTCTTCTAAATTTTCACAGCATCCAGCATATTTATTTACGTTCAGACTCAAATTATTCAGAAGAGACATGCAGCTGTATGGTATGTTCCATGTTGCAATTATAAAGATATATTTGTTCCATTTTCCCCAAGAATAGATTCTTCTGCATTGATTTGTTCTTCTTTTTGAACACCTACACAAAAGCCAGTGGTTAAAACATCTCCTCCAAACAGAGTTTTCTTCGAAATTACTTTAATTACTTATCTTTGCAAAGGCAATGTAATTGTTCAAAACTGCAATTACAATTTTGTAACCATTTTCCTAAACAGATCTCCACACTAAAACAAAAAAGCACTTCCCTGTTTAATTAACATGCTGTTCTTAAACAGCTTCTTGAGAGACTGAGCTCAGTAATGATTGTAAGAAATATGCAGAATGGGCTTGGATCTGGAAATTGGTTTTCTGGAAAAACAGGCTTTCAAATGGCATTGGCAGCACACTCAGTCTAGAAATGTTGAGAACTGGTTTGTACCTCACTTGATTTCTTGTAACTTAATTGCTTAGCAGGTGGGCTGGTTTCACACTTGTGTGTTCCTCCTTTGCTTAAAGTAGTATCAGTTGATAGCATAGTAGAGTGTCTGACTGGGATTTGGGAGAATTGCGTTTGAATTCCCACTTTGCCATGAAAACTTGATGATTGACCTTGTGGGATGATTGTTGTGAGGATGGAACTGAGGGAGAACATGGTAAATAGTTTTAGGTCACCATCGGGTGGGGGGGGCGGTAAAAGGGATATACATGTTTTTAAAATAAAGCAATACTTGCATTTATGAACATGTTATCACAGACACACCACAAATAATTAACATTATTTAGAAACATTTTTCCCCATAACAACCACTCACATGCTCAGGTGCTAGTCATAACACTCACAGAAGTCACGTGAGATAGGTGCGTATGTGAACTACTGTAATGCCAACTGTATGCTTCAAATTTGCTTGCTTTTAGCTGTGTTGATCTATTACTTGTTAATCTCACTCTATGAGTTCCTCTAGGTATCTTGGAAAGTGCCATCAAGTCACAGCTGATTTACGGAGACAGCATAGGATTTGCAGGGCAAGAGATGTTTGGAAATGGTTTGCCACTGCCTGCTTGCTTGGGGGCTGACAGAGTTCTAAGGGAGCTGGGATTGGCCCAAATCACCCTGACCCAATGTCACCCATCTGGATTCATGTGAAGGAGTGGGGAATTGAAACTGGCTCTCCAGATTAGAGTCCTTCACTCTTCCTTAATTTTATTTTCAGAAGAACCCCATGGACAAAATTAGGTTCAGAGGGTGCAGCTGGCCTGAGATCACTATGGAGCTTTGGGCAGTGAGGAGATTCTAACTAATCCCTCCTAGGTCTAATACTTCAGATTTGCTCTTGTTGTGAACTATATATGTAAGTGCAGAGGTTAGGTAAATCTTCATTTTTCCCCTCAATCATCAGGATGGAATCCCAGAATAACCTCAGAGCCCAACCCAGAGTAATTTGTTTAGATTAATACAATACTTTTGCATTTCTTTGCTTTTGGATTGTTGGATTGTTGAATACATTTTGTTGATTTTCCAAAAAGTATGTGGGAAAATGTTTTAAAAGGTGGCAATAACTCTGCAAGATAACTAGTTTACCTTTTTTTGCCAATTATCATAGCCTTTTGGCCCAGATGGTCCCACCTTCCCTGAAAATTAAATTTTAATTAATTCTCACCGAAAGAAAAATTTGCCTCATGTGGATGATGTCACAGTCCTGTTATCTAACCCTTAATTACTAATCACTGCCTAATTGAATGTACTAGTGGAGAAAAAACACAACAGGGTGTCAGGATTATAAAATTCATTAAGGCAAATCAATTTGCAGCTTTTTAAAAATCACATTAAAGGCTGGTGACTCATTGAATTATCTAAGGTGCTCCTCAGTTTAAGAAGGTAAATATCTCAGCTGTACCAAAGACATATGCACTGTAACAGAGTAAAATTAGTGGGCAAATAGCAACAGTCTTGACTATTTTGACCAATCTTCATTGGGTAGCTGCTATAGTCCCTTTATTATTTTAGTTACTCTTTTCTGTACCTTTTCAAGTTCTGCAGTCTCTTTTCTCATGTACAGTAACCATAACTGAACACAATATTCGAGGTGTGGTCTCTTCATAGATTTGTATAAAGTCAGAATGTATGATAACTGTAGTTTTATTTTCCATTCCTGTTCTGAATGTGACCTGCATGGAATTTACATTTTCACAGCAGCTGCAGATTGGTTGACATTTTCAGCAAACTATCCACCCTGAGGGCCCTTTCTTTGTTTGTTGCTGCCAGTTATGATCCCATCAGTGTATATGTGAACTTGGGATTATTTGCATCCCTTTCCACTTGCTCATATTGAATCTAATTTACCATTGCCTCAGTTTTAAGAGATCCTTTTCCAGCTCTTTCCAATCCATTGTTGTCTTAACCACCACTAATAATTTGGTGTCTTAAGCAAAGTTTGCTACCTCACTACTCATCCATCATTATGGCCAAGTTGAAAATCCAGTACAGGGATAGATTTGACCCTCTTGACTGTTCAATTCTTTTCTAACAATATTTCTCATTTTAGAGAAGGCTTATCTTTTTAAGTCCATTATGACCAAGATGGAATTTCCCGGCAATTTTCCAGAAACAAGTCAATTAGATTTGATGCCATTGTGATCACTGTTTCCAGTCGGTTCAACTGCCTTCACATCTCACGTTAGGTCCTGGGCACATTAGGTCCTGGACTGAGGATCAAGTTCACTTCTCCTCTGGTCAGTTCCATGGCTAGCTGTTCTAGAGCACAGTCCATTTAGGGCATCTAGAAATGCTGCTTCCTTGGTGTGACTGGAACACACATTTAGCCAGTTAATATGAGAGTAGTTAAAGTCACCCATTATTACAACTCCCTCTCCTTTGGATGCCTCCCTGATTTCATTTTCTGTTTCAACATCATCATGAGCAATTTGGTCAGTGCCGATAGCACATCCCCAGTATCAAATCACTTATGGGGCCTGCTGTTGTTCCCCCACAGTGATTTTTCAGATGAGTCAATCCTTTTAAAACATTTCTAATTTGTTAGACATTATTCCTCCTTGATGTACATAGCAACACCTCCTCCAGTATGTCCTTCCCTGTCATTCATATAGAATCTGTATCTAGGGATGACTGTATCTCACTGGTTCTCTGCCATCCACCAGGTTTCTGTTATACTCACTATGTCCCCGTTCATTTATGTACTTTTAAATGTAGATTTGTGTGATGTTATTAAAAAATAGGCACTATAGTGCATCACTGAAGTGAAGGCTGACAGCCATCTTCAAACTAACGGGGTAACATCAGGTGAAAAACAGATAGCAAATTAACATAAGAGTGTTTGCCTCCCACTCTGAGTCATTACCATATTTAAAAAAGACAAAATGTGCTCCAAGAATCAACTTTCAAACTTGAGAGAAGTTTGGAAAAAAGGACACTGCCACTGTGAATCACATCAGTTTAATTTTTATGCCTTCTGATACAAATGAGTATTGGGAATTTGTTTAAATATAGTCAAAATATGTGGAATTATTTGAATTTGATCAAAGAAACTAAAAAGCAACAGATGTTGAATCAAGTGAAGGGTTACACATCTACAGGTTTCAGGAGAAATTTACAGTAGAAATTTGAAAGAGGAAAATGTAAATAGGTTTTGCAAAGAATAATTATAAATGGGAAATTTTTATAATTGTGTTTAGATTGAATAGATAAGTGGATTGTAAGTCTCTTTTGACTGGGACCAGCCTTTTTGGCTCATGGTACTCTGTATAGCATCTGCAGTTGCCCTCAGAAAGAGTTACCTTTTTTCCTTTTAAAAGATGCCTTATTTGCAGAATTTTTAAAATTTATTTCATTTATTTCTCAAAATGTACATTCTACATTTCTGCCCTCACAATGGCCACTAAGAAGGCTTACAAATCAAAACATTCACAATAAAATCACATTTTAAAACTAATCTAGGTGTAATCAGGGCATATACCACAATGGTGAGATTTCTGTTAAGGAGAGATGATAGCTGACTGACCAGTCAAAGCTGATGGAAGGCATTCCTGGCTTTAGCTGCTATTTGCTTTTGAGCAGTTGACCTAGGTTCAAGAGAACTACAAATATGTTCCTTCAAGGGGAGTACAACCCCTCACCAGTAGCACTTCCATTTTGTTGGAATTAAGGTTCAGTTAGCCCACATCTACTCCAAAACTGTCCCCATGAGCCAACTCAGGGTTTCTACAGCATCCCCTAAATTAGCTGGAAACACAAGGTGAGATGAATATCTTTCAAAAAATGGTGACAACCCAGCCCAAATTTCCAGATGACTTCATCCAGTGGTTTCTTGAATATTTTAAAGAGCATAGAAGACAAGATGGAACCTTGTGGGATTCTACAGGATAAAACATAAGAGGCTGAATAAGAGTACCCCACCTTGTGAAACTTACCCTCCAAGTATGTCTGGAACAAATGCAGAATGATTTCTCCTAATCCAAGGGTGGAAAGACAGTCCAGAAGGATACCATGAAGGACATCATCAAAAGGCACTGAGAAGTCCAGAAGAAACAATAGTTACACTACCTATGTGCACCTTCCAACAAAGTGACCCACCAGAGCCATCATGTCTGTTTCATTCCCATAACCAGACTTGAAACCAGACTGGAAGGATGTAAATGATTTGTCTCATCCAGGAAAGCTTGAAGGTGAACAGCTACACACCTGGTCAACTAACTTGCTCAAGAACAGGACACTTGAGACTGGCCAATTGTTATTGAGATCTCCTGTGGCCAGGGCAGTCTTCTTTAGTAATAGAAATACCAAAGCCTGTTCAAGACTGGGGTGACTACCTCCTCTGTCAAGGAGGCATTAAGTACCTCTTTAACCCAGTCAGCCACCCCGGCCCCTAGCAGGTTTATGTAGTCAGGAAGGACAAGGGTCATGCAAGCAGGTGGTAGGCCTCAAACCTCCAAAGATCCTGTTCATATCCTCAGAGTGATTCAACTGAAAATTACCCTGCACTGCTAATATAGAATCCAAACTGGAACAGATGCAAAAGATTTTATCTGCACAATGTTGAGCAAAACAGCCACAACAACAAGCAGTTCACCTACTTGTGCAGACTAGTTGCTAATAGCCCCCTGATCCGCTAGAACAGTTCCAATGGCCTAGTCTGAGCAGATGCAGTGTACATGTCACGATGTCTTTGCCAGTGTACATGTCATGATGTGCACAGTTCTGGTTTGATTCTGTCATGTCTCCTGCTTGGGATGTGGGATCCTTTCACCTTTCTGCCCTTCTCCCACCTATCTATGGTTGCTGTAGTTTCCTGGCAAAGCTTAATCAGTTTGTTAGACACCTGATACCCATTGCTTTTTTCAGTCCTGAGGAATGTGGGTTATTTTGACCTAAGTGAAGGTCTCTGGGCCACAGGACAAGAAGGATGCCAACCCCATTTGGGAACTGTTTTTTGGGGTTGGACATGGGGACATGATTTGGGGTATTATGAAGGGTTCTTGGATACTTAAACTTTAGTTCTGGCAATAGAAGTCTAGATACTTTTTCCTGATGCTGATTCAGAATAAAGAAATCATCTGAATACAGAGTCTCATTATTGAACAGTCCATTGTTGAATAGTATGCTTTAGAAGGAGCTTTCTCCCTTGCCTTATCAGATTCATCCTGACCTTTCCTCCACTGTCTATAACTTCTTCCTTTGTCCTTTCATTGCCTTCTGCCTCTAAAGAAAGCAGGGGGCTATCTGGGTTCTAAAACTTGAGAGAGGGGGTCTGGGAGCAATTGTATTGATTGTATTTTCTAATTCCAAAGGTCAACCAAAATTCAGCAGGCAAAGTTTTTTATTGAATGGAGCTAAACATGATCACTAACTGTCTGTTGTGGATCCAACTGCCATTAAAAGCCAGATGCAGACACTGGTTCAACATCTGGCAACCGTGAAAGAGCCATTTTTACTTGTGCGAATAACATAAACAAGTAATAATTCTGTAATTCCGCCCTGAACCTTTGGGGAGGGCGTTATACAAATATAATAAATAAATAAATAAATAAATAAATAAATAAATAAATAAATAAATAAATAATTGAAAATTCTGAATGGTAAGTGAAACCCTGAAATACAGGTCGATTCCGCACTTGCGTTATCGACCTAAGTTCGAGCTGCGTTCGACCTAAGTGCTCCGCATAACCACTGGGATTGACGTGGTTTTGTACCAGCTTCACCCCGTGTAACGGTCAAATTTCCGACTCCAGTTGGGAACTACTACTTTTTCAGGGAACCACGCTCGAATGCAGCTCGATTCCAGTAAAGTGCGGAATCTCTGGTGCCAGGAGTCCCCAATTCAGCCAATCACAGCTGAGTGTTTCGGGCGTTCTGTTATTGTAAACCGCTCTGAGCCCTCCGGGGGAGGGCGGTATATAAGTGGAACAATAAATAAATAAATAAATACATACATACATACATACATACATACATACATACATACATACATACATACATACATACATAAATAAGGGAGTTGCTTCCAATCAGAATAGACCATTTTTACCCTTATGAACCTAAGGTCTGACTCAGTACAGTATGGGTATGGACAAAGTTAGAAAATATGCTACAATGGCAAAATTTTGTAAACAGATGGTCAAAACAGATGGTCAAAACAAGAGTTTGATGAGAAATTAGAAGTATATTTTTTATTTGAGGCTGAATTGATTATGTGAGAATAATAATAATAGTAAATTATTAATTTGTTAATGATTAAGATATAAGTAACTGATTATTATATGCTTATTGTTGTTTTAGAATTAAAGGTCAGAAGGTAATGAATTTTAAAACTACATAATGTTCTCTCTAAATGATATTAATATTATAATTTTAAGATCCAATGTGTTAGAATATATATATAGCTTATGAGTAGCTGTTTTTTCTTTTTTCTTCACTTTTTCTATATTTTCTTTTTTTGTTTGTGAATTATATTTGAGAAAATTAATAAAATTATAAAAATATGGAATGGTTATGAAATGGTAGAAGAAATACATTTGTATACTTTTGACCCCCATAATTTTGACCAGTTGTAGTTTTTTAAAAACTATCATATCATTCAATTATTTCTAATCTCATATAATCATTATGTATAATTTAAGAGAGACATTGACATTAAGTATTGTGATTTTTCATGGCAGCTTAGAGCCATTCAAGGTGTCCTCTAGCAACCTGTATTTATTTTTGGATGTCAGCAAACAGCAGCTCTCAACGTTATTGATCAGCCAAATTAAAATATTAGCCCTTGCTTATGTTGAAATTGGATATACCAGCAGTGACTTGGCTGCTCTTGACAAAGTCATCTCGCCGTTTGGTTTGCTAGCAATAGGATCACCTCAAGCAACTGCTTATTGTTTGCCAGGCAGTAAGCTGGCTACCACATCTAGATATAATAATTTGTAGATATGGTCTTAAAGCGAATCATACTGTTAGGTTTCATGAAGGTTTACCACATCCAATAATGAATGCCACCTTGAAGATTTTTTTCTTTATATTGCTCAGAGAATAGAAGTTAAAAACCAGTAACTGCACACAGATGGCCCCGTATCAGAGCACAGCCGGAAAAAAATGTTTTATCTTTATTAATAGCAAAAAAAGTTTTCATTCATTTATTATGCAGCTTATTTATGATACTAAATGCAGTGTAATTGATGCAGTTGCTATGTTCTGAAAATAATGTCATGATTAATTCATCTATAAACAAGGTTGGCATATTTTCATCGATCTCATGCCGCAAAATTGAAGCTGCTAAATACATGTACATAATTTAGCCTCTTAAAAGGTCCTTTAATTGAAAAAATAGATATCCCACTGGTCTTGTTTTGATAAGTGCTGGGATATAAAGGAGCAAGATTTTAAACACTGGATTTTATGTTCTGCAATGACAAATAAGACAAAAAGTTTAGAACAGACACATTTTGCCGCTTCAAAATGTTAACCATAAAGCACAGAGCCTGGTTTCAAATAGCAAAATCAAGTGAAGTATGAAGGGTTAAAACATGTTCTCCTTTCCTTGAATAGCCCTGAGGCAAATTGAGGTTGTACAGGTTTGTAATTTGCTTTTTACAGATGGAACAATATGATCATCATCTCATCTGTACAGTCTCACCCTGTACTTTATAAGGTTACTGTGAATATGAAATGCTCGGGAGGAGATCAATCTCTGTTCAGGACAGCAAAATACTGAACTAGCTCTTTCCAGGAAGGGTTGGACTGACTTTCTAATTCTGGACCTAGTCAGGAAGCAATCATTCTTATGGAAGGGATGTTGATTATTGGGTTGTCAGGTTGCATTGGCATTTGGCACTGTACCTTACAATTCCTTGATGCAACATAAAGCAAAAGAGTTACTGCTTCTCCTGCTCACCCCACCTCTTCCAAGTACAACACTCTGGAAAGATTGCTTGTTATAACACATGGGGCAGGGGGAATGACTTCAGCTATGGGAGAATATAGGGACTTTTTCATGGCCCATGGCATCAGAGAATATACTGGTTCAGCAGGGATTTCTGGGTTGCAGGATAGTAACTTAATTTGTTAACAAGAGGATCATTTAATGTGGCTGACTCCAACAACTTATTACTGAGAAAAGACTCCATAAGAAAACCTTAACTAAATATTCCAATTGACTCAATATTTGCAATTTTAATAGACTTTATCATCCGGCTATTAAGGTTATATATTGGTCAGACTGACAGGAAACAAGATAAAAATCACATAGGCCGTTTCCGCACAGCGGCGGAAACGGCTGGGTCGGCGCATTCCGCGCCGACCCGAAGACACTGGGACCGTCCGCACAGACGGTCCTGGGAAGAGGAGGGACGCCAGCGCCGTGGAGCGCCAGCGCCCCGGCCGAGCCTGAAGCGAACCCTGGGTGTCCAGGACGCTGCCGGGCAGGCCTGGGGACACGCCCCTGGTTCTGGCCCCGCGCTTCCTGCCTCGAAATGCGGGCGAAAGTCCATTGGGGCATGTCCCCAGGCCTCGGCAACGCGCCGGAGGCCCAGGGACAAGGTAAGTGCCGGGTGGGGAGGGCGGGCAAGAAGCCGCTCGCCGCTAACCGCGATGGCAGCAGCTTCTTTCCTGAAAAGAACGCCCCAGCCGCTTCTGGGAATACGCCGGCTTCAGGCCGGGCGGCGCTGGGCGCCGAGTGGGCAGCGCAAGCGCCACAGCTGTGCCCCCCTTGCGGCGGTAATCGGCGCAGCCTGGAGACGGCATTTTTACCATCTCCAGGCCGTCATTTTCTGCCCGTGCGGAAACGGCCATAGAGTGGAAGCAAAACAAACTCCTGGAAATTTGATAAATTGAATTTGAAGCACTTTCCTTATTCAATTTGATTTGAAATTCTGTGCTTAGTAATACAAAAAGCTGTTGTGTATTTTCTATCAAAGTGAAGACTGATTATTAATCAGGCTGCTAGGAGCTTTATGTGGCATTTTCTACTACTTACTGCTATAATTTTCCTGTTCTTGCTTACTGAAGTGAGCCAAGCAATCTGATAAGGGAAACATTACAAGCTGATGTATATAATTCAATTCCACAAGGACAGTATGAGAGGGGGAAAAAACCCTCCTCCATATCAAGCTAAATTAATCTATCTTTTAATATCTATCTTAATGCCCTCTCTCTCGTTTTCACAGTTGACTCACAGAAACAAATACAATCGTTATTCCAAATGGAAAAGATGTTTCTAATATTTCTGTTTTCCCAAGACAAGCAATCACACATCCATGCCACTTTGGAGAAACACATGTTCATGTGAAGGAGACCACAAAGCAATAAATTAATAGTCCAAGTCAAAGAGGGATGGGGGTGGTAGAGTGGTGACCGGCAAATGCACCGCAGTACCAAATCCAAAGAGTCAGGCACCAGGGGAGAAGGAGAAAATCTCTTCTCTTCTGGGAAACCCATACCATGAATCACTTATGCCACACTTTTTGGTGGCATAAGTCTTCACTGCAAAAAGGGGGCATTCCTGGATTAAATCCAGGGGCGTAACGAGGCAGCCCTGGGCAAACTGTAGCCCTGGGCAAAACCTGAGTTGGATGCCCCCCCCCATGGACGGCCACTCCACCACGACCAATTTTTTGCACCAGGACATTGGTGCCTGCAGGGGGTGCATTTTTAGACATATCAGCACCACAATTTCAGCACATCATCAGGAGATCAACTCTTATGCTACTCCAATAAAACAGGGGAGGTTTACTTCAAGGAGTCCAAAGTTATGGACTCCTCAGCAGTCTGTCCCCCATTCTTTGCTGGTGAGATGGGGGCTACCCTTTGAGGGTCCATAACTTCAACTCTGAACTAAACTGCAATTCAAACCTTTTAGTAAGTGTACTATAACGACAGTTTCCAGATGATACCCTAAAATTTTAAAAGTGCCGATAATATCCAAAACAACCTCCGGCAAGGAACATCCCAGAAAATGCCCCAATAATCTTTGGTTCAAGCATTGAGTTTTCTGCATTGCTGTCACGGGGTTGCAGGTTATGGGGAGACATTTCTGAAGGCACAGTCTCAAAACTTTCAGAGCCTCGAAACAGGAGACTGTCTCACGATATTCTCTGTTGCTTAGTTGCCCTGAGCCGTGCTTGACCCTCAAACCAGCCCTGCATCTCCTGGTTATTAGGCTCCCATTGGGGTTACAATTGCATAGGGGCACTCTCAAGTCCATAACTATCACCAACCTCACCAATCCCAAGGACAGTCTCCTTCTGATGATTTGCCAAGGTTAAACCACCACTGGAATAGCTCCCCTGAACAATTCCCTCCGAATGACCTCTATGCTAGCACAAGCTGCAATGGTGTAGAAGTGATGGCTTGGGTGCAAACTTCCAGATTTGGGCACTGCAAAGCCACTCAGTACTTTGCTGCTGAAGTAAGTACATCTGAACCAGCATCCATGCCACTTTATGTGGAACTGGTGACAACAGCACTAGCACAGGGGTCACACACACAAACAATAATGCACACACTTTCTTTGGTTTTTTTGCTAAGACATCAGTTATTTTCAGCACCACTCCTTACATCTTCAACAGACAAAAATGATGAATGCTTAATTCTGAATAGATAATAATTTATATACATTTATAACTCCTTATTCCAAATTAGAGTCATTAAGGTATATTATTTAGCGAATGTTTAAATCACACCATCACCATTGATGGGAACTTTTTTCCAGACCTAATTCATCGTTTCCCCACATGCTCTGTAATATTCAGAGAGGAATAGGGAGCCAACAGACAGGGCAGTAGAGGCCAAGCCTTTCTCCTGGTGTTGCCTGCTAGCATTGGTTTCCTTTATTCACCATGATGGGTAGTCACTGATGGATTTCTAGCTGTCTAATCCATGTTTAAAACCATCCATGCTTGTGGCCACTCTGCTACGCCTTTACCGGCGCAGTAACTTTGACAATTTCATTTATAGGCTGCCAGCCGTATTTCGGCTCTCGTCCTTTCTCTCTTCTAACCTTGGCTTGCCTCTTGAAGTGAATCTATCAAGGGGTGTGTCCAAACTGTACAACTCCTTCTAATTCACATCGTATCATTTTCCATGGCGTATAACTATCAGTAGCTGTACATTCCAAGCTGGGTTAAACATTCTCAGTCTCTTCTGTGGTCTCTTGAATAGCAAAGGTGTTATAATTCTTGTAATCATGTTGGTTACTCTCTTCTGCACTTTTTTCTACTATGGAATATCCTTTTTGAGATACAATGTTGGTCACAATATCTCAGAAGGGATATTGCAAAATCAGAACCACAGACTAAGGTGACCAAAATGGCCATATTGTAGATCTATTGTCTGTGTTAATTTTGATAATTTTCCTAATAATCTCTGTAGGGACCACAACCGGAATTTAGTTTTTATATGATAAAATAAGAATATATTTTAAGTATAGTACTAGAAAGACTGACTGAACCACATATACTTCTGATGTAACCTTTACCCTAGCTATACAGGTTAACAAAGCTGTCTTAGAAGATACAAAGCAGAATGTTCTTCCTTTTGAATAAACACAGTATTGTTTTCAAACTTTCGGATATAACCAATTCAAGAAGGCCATTAAGATAGCAATCTCTGCTTGCAAAGAAATAGGTACTCTAACTGTGAAAGGTGTGTATCTTGTCTTCCTCTTAAAGCAATTGAAATGCAATGAAGATATCTTTGTGTTTAACAAAACAAAACTATTGTAACTCTGATTAGTGAAGCAAGAGGAGGCAACCTCCTCAACTTTTCAAGGCTGACAGGCTGTCACTGGAGACAGGGTGATGGATGCATCCCTGTTTGGGGCTATTTCTGACAAGGAGTTTGTGATACTGGGAGAATGATGTTGCAAAGTGTGATGTTTATGGTTTTGTGATCAGTGATTTAAAAAGCCAGATGGAAACAAACTCAAGGTGTGGGCCATCCAAAAAGTCAACTTAAAACTCATTAATAAATACTTAAAACAAACACAATTTAACTTTTGCCAACCCACCCTTCAAAAGTGGTCATAGACTGTATGTTCTGGGATGGACCAAAGATTGATATCATCAATGCAGTACTAGTGATGTGATTTTTACAACTTGTAAGCCAGTATAAGTGGATGAATTTTGCTTCTGTAAATTGCTTCCAATCTCCAGAATCTAGCAAAGATTATTTTATTCTGTCTACAGCTAAAACCTTTCCCCTTATTGATACCTTAACTCTCACCTCCAAAGCCTTATAGGTGACTTCGGGGTTTTAGTTGTAGCTGAAATGGGCTGCAACATCTCAAGTTTGTAGTTAACCCTTTTCACCATTGCTGTACAAAAGAGGGGTTTTTTTGTTTTTTGTTTAGTTTTAGTTCCAAAGAGGTAGTATTAATCCAGTCTCTTATCTTAGTAAATTTGAGTAACATGAAATAAGGCAAAACTATTATATAATTACGAATTATTTAGCAATTAAAAAATAAAGAAAAATTTTAATTTACTCTTCTTATGTGTTACAGTCTCCGATTCCTTGACTATACTCTCAAATTGATATTCTTTAGCTTGCTTGGGTTCCTTGCAAATTGATACCGGTGGATGTTAAGCATTATATATTGGATGCTGGAGAAGATCAGCCTCTCATTTTTAAAAGGTCATTCTTTTCCTCCTTGAAAGTAGCTCATCCAAAATGTGGGTTGACTAAGCAGAATACCCTAGATTTTTTACTTCCATCTTTTCTTGGTGATCTTTGTTGCTGAAGGTCATGGTCTGTTGCCTCTTTGTAGCCAGAACCTGACTTTTTAAAAATCATGTCCTCAGACTTTCAAGTTTAGGAGCGTATAGCCCAAAACATTGTCAGATTTAGGCCATGATCTAGCCAAAGTTAACATTTATCTTAAATACTATCAATATACATGGAAAAGATAGCAAATGCTTAAAGTTGTTCATAATGAAATGTGAACTACTGAGCACTTGGAAGTGAAATTCCCACTATGCATAGAAATATATAGCCCAACTCAGATGAGGGGAAAGCTCCCCAAAGGCTTGGGACAATGTGGCTTCTGGAGGCACAGAAAGGAGGGAAACTTCCTACTGCCTGAATAACCTCATAGGCTAAACAGACTTAGCAGCCTCAGAAGGGAATTTTCCTAGACTAGAAGGCTGGTGGAAGCCGACTAAAGTTGGATCCCCCTCCAGGAAGCTGTCCAGGATCTCTAAGGATCAATCTCATCACATTGCACACATTATTTTTGTAGCTCAGGATTGACCCCAATAAGTTCTGCGTGCAAACAGGGGCTCTGCCACTGTGTCACAGCCCTAATCTGTATTTCAGGGCGGTATGATGGCTGGGTACAAACATAACTCTCAACCTCTGCCAGTATTTTAGTTTAGGGGGAGGGAGCAGAAGTTTCTTATGCTGCTTTGATCAACCCACCTCAGCAAAACATTGGAAAATATGGTTTGACACCCAACAATGTAGGATAGAAATTTAAATCCCCAGCATCCAGCATCTAGAAGCAGTGTAATATATTGGTTAAGAGTGGAGGACTCTTATCTGGTTAAATGGAATTGTTTCCCTGGTCCTCCACATGAAGCCTGCTAGGTGTCCTTGGGCTAGTCACAATTCTCTCAGAACTCTCTCAGCCCCACCTACCTCACAATGTGTCTGTTGTGGGGAGGGGAAGGGAAAGTGGTTGTAAGCTGCTTTGAGGCTCCTTACAGTTGAGAAAAGCAGGGTATAAATCCAAACTCTTTTCTTCTCTTTTTTTCCAATCATTCCTTGAACACCCAAAACTACAAAACTCTGTTTAATCTCAGTGTTAGGAATTGCAATTACCCAGTTTGATCTTAGTATTCTAAAATGTAACAGCTCTATTTCATGCACAATTCATCAGACTGATGGAGATACTATAATTAAAGGAAATACTTAATGCATTAGAGGAGGATTTTTTTGTTCATATTTTATCTGTGTGCTGTATTTTGACATTCCATAATTTGAAATTCGCAAAGCTTTCGTTCTCGTCTCTGACAATTTCATTGCTCAAGAAATCAGAGTGCTATGTAGTGTGAGAAGGTGACATCAAGTGAATTAAACTGGTCTCTCTTTTATAGCTGTTAAAATCTAGTCTAGTTTGTCTGATACCCTCTTTCTTTGTCGGGCATCTAATTATAAATGCTTATCACACTGCTGGTCTTCTGTCGTCATTGATTGCGCATTGGATTAACAGCAAAAAAGGACTAATTTCTAGTATACTCTACTAAAACCTTCCCTTGGAGTTGCTAGTTTGCAGCACACGGTAAAAGGTATAGCACTAGGTCAATACTGACCATCAGAACACTCATTGGGCAGACTATGTTTACAGGATTGTTTACCACTGCATTGCCCAATGATCTACACTTTACTCCAGCAAGCTGGGTACTGATTTTACCAATCTTGACAAGGATGAAAGGCTGAATCAGTTATGAGCCAGCTATTTGAATCCAACTTCTTTTGGGATCAAACTCAGGTCATGAGTAGAGCTTTGACTGAGGTACTGTAGCTCACCACTTTGCCCTGGGACTCAATCCATTAGGTATTTATTTGCAAATGCACAGATAAAGCAGGAGATGGGATATGCTTGGCTGCACTCCAACATTCTTTATCTGTCTGTCTGGCCTCTCCAGTGGAGGGAAGGGGGCCGTTCGCATGGGAGCATGCAAGCGGCCCCCGCAGAGGCTAGCACAGAAGAGGTGGCTCCGCACAGAGTCGCCTCTTCTGCATCCCCCCCTCACCTTGTCCTCCAGCGTCAGTCTGGAGGGCTGCAGGGATCCGCCCATGCTGCCCTGTGACCTCCAGGGGTCGGAGGGCAGCGTGGGCAGGTCTCAGCAGCCCTCCAGACTGACGCTGGAGGACGAGGTGAGTTGGGGGGGGGACGGGAAAGCAGCGATGGGAAGGCAGCGCTTTCAAAAAACCTCCCTCAGGAAGGGAGGTGGAAAGCGGCGCCTTCACGCCGCTTGGGGCCTGTGCGAACAGCTGCCCAGGGACAGCATTTTTGCCGTCCCTGGGCCGCTGTAAATGGCCCGTGCAGAAAGGGCCCAAGTCTGTCTAATCTAATCTATTCGGGCTTATAGACCACCCTCCCCGAGGGGCTCAGGGTGGTGAACAACCATAATATAAAATACAGCTTTAAAAAACAGCATAAAAAACGAAATATCACTCAATAAAACCATGAACGATATAGCATTAGATGGCGTCATAATCCTCCCCCCTCCCCACCCTTGTGCCCACGTGAGGCCAGATGGAATGGTAGCAATGTTCTTAACCAGGCTGACCAAATGCCTGGTCCATCCTACTGGCCCTGTGGAAACTCTGCAGGTCCTCTGCAGTACATCTAAACCAAATAACTGATTCAATTTTTAAAAAATCATTTTTATTCTTTTTACCTATGCCATTAATGGTTATAAAATAAAAAAACCTCCAAAATTTCACTGAATAAAACATAGTAACCATAATTTAAATGATAATTATGGCTTTGAATTATATTAGAATGATACAAAAAAAATGTAATAAACATGTCCACTATCAGGGACTGAGGAATAGTCACTTTCACTCTTCTTACTCAAAAGAGCTTGAAAACAAGTAAAAGGCTAAAACAAGAAGACTGGTAATCGGAATGCATGCATTATGATGCATGAGATTGCTATAAAGCCAGCATAAATGTGGGCATAACTCAACTGTATTGCCTTCCCCTTTCTTCCCAGGCTCAATTTAAAGTGCTGCTTTTGACCTTTAAAGCATATACCACTTGGGTCCAGAGTATCTGATGGATAGCCTCAGCCTGCATCAGCCTGCCAGGGCTCTAAGGTCCATTCATGGTGTCTTCCTGCAGAAATCATTCTTAGTAAAGTTAACTTGTTTGTGACCCATAGAAAAGGTCCTTTCAATCGCCTTACACAAAATTACACAAAATTGTGGAACTTTCCCACTGTAGCTGAGGTCTGTACTAGCCCTGCAGGCCTTCCAGAACAAATTAAATGTTTCTTGACCAGAATTAGATTGATGCTGGAACAAACCTATTGGGGTTCATTCACCTGTGCTTTTAACTGTTATTCGGTTTAGCTTGTGTGTAGTATAATTTATTATGAACTGCCCTGAGGGTCTTTGAGTAAAAAATTCAGGATCAAAATCATCTCATTCATTGAAGGAGAGGTGGTATCCCCCAGCTCATGTTTGTTTGGGTGGTTAAATTGACATATGAAGCCTGCCGGGTGGTCTTGGGCTAGTCACAGTTCTCTCAGAACTCTTCCAGCACCACCTACCTTGCAAGGTGCCTGTTGTGTGGAAAGGAAGGGAAAGGAGTTTGTAAGCCTCTTAGAGATTCCTTACAATTGAGAAAAGGGAGGTATAAATCCTAACTCCTCTTCTTCATCTTTTTGGTGTTGTGCACAAGAGCATTTTGATGCATCCTTTCAATGACCAGCAGCTGTTGGATTACATTGACTGCCTGCATATTTTTGTTTTACTTCTTCATTGTAACCTTTAGAAGAATTGCTAGAAAGTTAGTATCCGTAAATCCCTGCATATGGAAGTAGTACAACCCATAATTATTGACTTGCTCGATTTCTTGGCGTAGACTGGAAAAATCCAAGAGGCGAATGATAGTGTAATATACAGCCATACAGAGATCCAGTCTTAGAGGCAACTTTTCCCCTTCCTCACAAAGGGAACAGCATCTCAGGTGTCAGGACCATCCTGAGCTACAATCTCTTCCACTGTGAACCTTATCCCCTTTGTGCTACATTCAGCAACTGAGACTGAAATGGGATGGTAATTTGCATGCAGATGGTAAAGATGTGTTGGAACCTCTTCCATTGGTCTCCTGGATTGTAAGCTACAAGAAGAACCTATATTCCACTCATCTGCTGTGCACTCATTTTCTCCAAGGTGCCAAGGCTCAGTAACAAGGGGAAGAGATGGGTGGAAAAGAGCAGACATTATTGTACAGAGCAAATCCAAGCTGATTGCGCCAATAGTTGCTGCATCTTTAGAGTTCACACCATTTACATTTTTTTAGCTTGGGGGAGAGGCAGCTGTTTAGCAAATACATCATTAATTTTAGCCATTTTGGAAATGCACAGGATTTATGGTGATGGTTGTTTACAGGTGAACTGCACCTCAAGTGTCCTCTGGTGATGTCACAAAAAATATTAGTGTTGCCATGGAATTTCTTCCAGAGGAAATCTGAAACATATTTGAAGAGCCATGCTTAAGCAAAGCATCCAAGAAATGTGTACTGAGATCTCAGTTTTGATGAATGATGGCAAAATTTCTCAGAAGGCCTCGGGTTGCCAACACATGTCAGTCAGTCAGTTTTATTACGGCCATTAGGCCAGCAAAAAAGAATAGAGAAGAACAAGAAAAAGGAAGAACAATAAACAAAAGAAAAAACCGAATTTGTACAGAAATCCACAATACAGAAATCCACACAAAGAACATCATCAGCTTGTAGCATTATTTTCACGGGTCAAACACCCTCTCATGTGGTCTGGCTCTTTGGTCCCAAAACATGACTTCTTCTCTTACTATATGCCACTCATACAAAAATTTGAAGCTACCTAAGCTGAGATATTATAAGAGAAACTCGGTCTTCCAGCAAAATTCTCACAAGAACTGAATCGGAATTAACTCTAGTTAAATTTCTGTACTCGATAAACAATGGATGAATTAAAGCCTCCCTTTCCCCTTTATGGAGTTCACAATGCAATAAAATATATAATACAGAGTCCACTTCCCCTGAGTTGCAAACACATAGTCTCCTATGTCATGAATTTTTTTGAAATCTGCCCATTAGATTGGCTGATGGAAAAGCATCAAAACGGGCCCTGGAAAAGGCCCAGCGGCATTTCGTAGATGTTATATTGGACAGGTAAGGGGCAGCCGAGATACCTGTCCAAGATTTTAATGGTTTATATAACACCGGTAACAAGGGGAAATCTGTTTGCATTTCAATGGCCAACACATGTCATTTTGGGCAAACTTTCAGGTATCTATAGGTTGAACAGAAGAACTGTGAAATTTCAAAGGAAACTACAGAAGTTTTAATTACTCATATTTCTCAGGAGGCTTGAGAACACCCCAACAAAACATCAATAAATTTCTAATCATTCTATCTTCAGCTTTAATTTTTGTTTTGTGATTCACCTTATTTCTTCATGTTGGTATATAAAATCAAATACTTGTTTATTTTCAGACTCTTTGGAAATTTAATTCCAATTGTCCACCACCCAGCCAGATTCTCTGTCTAACATTATCTCTGAGCCAGTTTACATTAAGCCTGTTCCTGAATGATTTATCATTTTATTTAACAGAAATCACGGAGCTATTCAGGTCTGCAAACATAAGCCTTTAATATTTGCAGCTGGTCAATTTAGACTATGTAAACTTTATTATTTCTCTTTTAAATCTTAGTAATACCCCAAAGTCCAAAAACAACACAGATTGTAGGCATTTATTATTTTTTCCTTAGACTTTGTGCTCAGAGTTTTCATTGAATAAAGGACATACTTGATATTGATTGATGACACCACATACAAGCATGTCTTGTTTATGTTCACATGTTTTATTGAGTTTTCACTGTAAAGGAATGAGGGATATAAATAAAAAAGACTTTTCTAGTACAGTTTGGACACTTATCTACACAGAGAACATTAGAAAGGACAGCAAGGCAATTTTGAAGGATGGTTTTGATACAATGAAAAGCAGAAGAAGAAGAGTTTGGATTTATATATCACTTTTCTCTCTTGTAAGAAGTCTCAGGCTTACAAACTCGTTCCCTTCCTCTCCCTACAACAGACACCTTGTAAGATAGGAGGGGTAGGTAGGGAGACTTGTAATTAGCCCAAGGTCACCCAGCAGGCTTCATGTGTAGGAGTGGGAAAACAGAGCCAGTTCACTCATGTGGAGGAATGGAGATCAAACCCAATTCTCCAAATTAGAGTCTACCATTCTTAACCATTGCACCCGCACTTGTAACCATTATCCCACAAATATTGGAGAAAGTCTCAACAATATTTTACAGCTTTTTTTCCCTACTAAGTGTGACAAATTCGATAAGTAAATCCCCATGCATAGATGCACACGAGGTTAGTTAAGACATGATGTTCCATGTCTTGGTTGGTGAACAAAAGGGGCTACGGTAGATCTAAGGCTGAGCAAATATTCCACGTTTAGTTTCTTTTTCTACTTGCTAATATTTTTGTCAACAATTTGAGTTCTCTAATTGATGCTTTTTATCACCTTGTGTAGATTTCGTATGGTTTCATGTGGCATTTGTATGCCCTATATATAACCCTAGTTTGTATGTATACTATAAAGTGAAACACTAATTTGCTGATGCATAAATAACACTTAAAATACATAGTTCTGTGGAGAAAATGCAGTATGAGGAAGTAGGCCATAGTGTACAATGTGCTTAAAGGAGAAGTGGGAGCAAAATGGGAATGTTCAACTTGAAATAGCAGGAATGAGAAATGTGAAACCGTCTCCAGCTGTATCACACATTCAGTCCCATCACTTGAGGGCTGCTGTATTACAGTAATTACATGGAGTAAGTCGCTGTCACATAGAGAAAAGTTATGTCTTCTAAGATTACCTCCAATGCAGTGCTTTTCAAAGGAGCCACTTGAAACATCAAGAGTACAAGAATCAAGTGTTGCACATGTGTGTGTGAACCAAGGCTTCAGTGTCTAGTAGCTGAGTCATGGAACCCTCATTTATAGATAGATATTTATTATTACGGCCTTTTGGCCAGCCAATAGTTTAAAATCAGAGTACATGTGAATACATAGCACTCCACTTATACAAAAATATAATATAAATTAAAATCCATTATAAAATCTATTAATAAATAACATTAGCTTCAGGCATTATTACAGTCCTCATCACACAGTGCGGCTCTTTGTTTTAATAAGGAACTACGCTTGTTGTGTACCAGTATGCAAAATTTAGCTACCTTCTGTGAGATGGCAGAAACACGATCTTCTAATAATATTCTTACAGAATTCGTATCCGAGTTATCTATGAATGGATATACATGACGAAGTTAACAATGGTTGATCAACAGCCTTCATCCCTGCGTAACCGCGTGGTGCAAGATATGTGACATTGAGTCTACTTCTGAGCCGCGACACACAGGTTCTCCTGTGGTGCCTTGAATGTTTTTTGGGAATCGCCCCATCAGATTAGCTGATGGAAGGCATCGGCGAAGCTCCTAGAAAGCTCCATCGGGCTTCTTGTTGATGTTATGGATAGATGTATGTGCGTGTTTCGAAATACCTATCCATGATTTTAGTGGTTTACAGGACAGGTAGCCGGGGAAATCTGTTTGCAACTCAATGTCAGTAATGACGCCAGGACCATACCCATTGCTCTGCTACTCTTAATCTCCAAAGTTGCATTGATCAAGACCACACTGTCTGAGTTTTGATGTAATCTCTTTTCTAGCCATCCAGGGTAGGGTAAGCTGCCGCCATCAATGAAGGCATTAACTCCTCGGGGACAGGAAAGTACTTTAAGCCAGTATTTGATGGTTAATTTCCAAAAGATGGTCTCGACTTTGGCTATCCCTGCTTCTTTGCCTTAATACCATTGGCTGTACATTTCGTGTATTAAAACAAGTATCTTAGAAAATCGATAGGGACTCAAAGGCAATAAAATCTGGAATCATTGCTAACGAGCACTATAGGTCAATTGGGCTGCCTTCGGGCCCCAAACAGTCTAACTTCAATTTTGGGATGAACTGCCTCTGTGAGCCAAAAAAAAAAAACTCAAGATTGCTCAAGGTGAAACCTCTTTGAGTCGATTGAATAACTGATTGGCACATGTGGGCTGTGGCTTCCCATTGTATTGGTACACCAATTCTAGATATTTGAAACATTTTGTTTGCTCTATCTGTTGCCCTTTCAGCTGCCATTTAGATCTCTTTGAGTTTAGTAAGCTGAAGTGCACTATCTTAGTCTTGGTATAATTGATGTTTTTAACAGTTCTTCTGTGCACTTTTGGTCAAAAAAAATCTCAGTGCTCTTCAGTCCCACCCTTTGTAAGAGATAATACCACTGCATCACTTCGCATACAAGAATGGCTATTCTTTTATTGTGGGTAAAGTGGAAGGTATGCGGGTATTCGCCCCTTGAAATGCAGTTATAAGTGTATTAACATTCAGATGTTAAATAAATGAGGAGCTATGACAATTCTGCCTCCTCACCCCTTTCTTGGTAGGAATGGGTGCTGTTAGTTCGCCATCATGCTAAACCTTATTCCGTACAAAGTTGTATTTTCGCGGTAACTTGATAATTAGATGAGGAGACGCCTATCAATAGTTTTCACTAGTTTTGATCCATAGTCGGGCCACGTGATATTACCGTACAAATGTTGTGCCTCTAAGGTCACCGAAGGCTGCAAATAGAGATCCTTTTAATATTTACATATTTCTATCAAATAGTTAAGTATTAGCACTGGTCCATTGTCGACCGCCTTTATGAAGCCTGCCTCCCTGTTCATCTGCCAATATATTTTCCCTATCCATCCATTCTAAAAGTTTTGTACTCAGATATTTAGTATAAAGTTTGCTCGTGACATTAAGAAGGCTAATTATTCATCAGCCGGGTTCTTGTGGACAAACCTTTTTAAAATGGGAACGATAATTATGCGGCCCAGCAACCAGATGGAATGCGACTCGTGCGTACAATATGGAAAAGTTTCACAACAATGTGCCCACCATTCTGCATTGGATTTCAGTAATTCTGGTGGCATGAAGTCATTTCCTGGGGCTTTAAACCCTCATTTATATATGCCTGTACTTTACTGAGTTTCTCTGCTGTTGACTATGGTAGCTTTGAGGAATATGTGATCTAAATCCATTGAACAAACCCCTGTTGGAAGAATTGTACCTGTTATCTGTGACGGTAGATCTGTGACGGCTCATTCACACAAACTCATGGTGTTTTGTCAGTAATGACCATGCATGTGTGAACCTGCCTTGTATACACGTGCCTTCTGTAATTCCCTTCTTAGAGTGTCAGGGATGGCACCTAGTTGATTGAGATGTGTAGGGATGAGCCCCGCGAACCCAGCAGAGCCTCAGAAAGAGCGCAGGAATGCCTGTGCCATTGGCATCTTCATGCCCTTCTGGGCGCATTCACGCATTTTCACCACCATCCTCCCAGACCCCCGTGAGTCACAGGTCATGAACTACCTGGACTCCGACGGGTCACCTCAGGTGTCCCAGACAAAGGGACAAAGGGGCGCTTTGCCCCTGCAGGCATGGGATTGATTAGACTCCAGACGCGAACGCTTCCTCCCATAGCACGTAGGGCAACCCCACATGATGTCAGTCAATGTATCATATGATATTCTCCCCGCTCTCCTGCTCTCCCATATACGCACCCATTGAAACCCCAATAAACGGTGCCAGGGACTACGCGACGGCAGAGTTGCCAGATCCATCGGATCTACTCTTTCCTCGCTGCCTGACTCTTTCCACCGGATGATACATTCTCTCAAGATCTCGCCTCTTTCCTCTTTGGCGTAACCCCCGCAGAGGCCTTCAATTTCACAGAGATGCATTTCTAACTCCATGCCATGGTTACATAATATATAGACAGTGATTGTATCTGGGTGATTGAGATGCATTCCTGCCTGCTAAACGTTACCACTGTGGTAATGGAACATTCTTTCCTTGATCTTACTTTTATGGTTTCACATGCTTGGTAGATAACTAGGCTTATCCCTGACACTCTCTACTCCCATGGGAAATGAGATGTTTCCGCTGTTCTGTGGGGGTAGGAGGCCAGGTGGTTTTATCACTATCTGCCATGACCTTGGGGTGCTTAGGCTCCAATGTAACTCTTTCTCACATTCTTTGGGAAAATGGGAGGGGGGATTGTTTCTGGATAAAGAGGGTCGCAAAAGCCAGGTCTGGTAAAACTGGCTTCTTGCAAGCTGAGTGTTTCCTTTCCTTTCCAATAAATGCTATTGATCAACAGTCCAGAGTCTGTTTATTGATCAAGATCTAACATGGGGTCATCTATGGCAGTAGTTCTGCATGAACTTTTGTGCTTTGAAACTGAAATACTGGATCAGCTTTGCTAGAAAATGACTCTAATGCTGTTCTGACCTTCCCAAACCAGTGCTGGAACTGGGTTTGGGAAAGCCAAGTCTTTGCCAAAAAAACTCAGCAAATCATTCTGCTGCTTCTTCTGGGGATAGCTTTGTTCAGTCCCAAGGAACTCACTGCAGCTGTACTGTCAGGTGTAGAACAGGAACTGCAATCTGTTCAGCAGCATTTAGTTAGACTCTCATCTTTTAAGTCTGTTTTTTATTGTTTGCCTTAGCTGGGTTATTGGTCAATAGGGAGGAGTAGCTTTGAGTTCCATTACAGCCTGTCATAAACTAAGATGTAATGTTGTGCACTAATAAAAACTAATGATAGCAGTAGAACTATGTATGATGAGGCAATGTTGCTATTACATCTTCTGCAACAATATAATTAAACTGTCTCCATACTCATGTGCTTCCTGATTGTTTGGTTAATAATGGTTTACCTTCGGCATTATTCTTCTATATTGCTCTAATATTATTTGTTGTTAAGTTCTTCAGTGGCAGACCCTCATTGTCATGTGTACTATAATCAGGCAGAGTCAAATTTGATACACTTGTATGCATATCAATCATAAAAATCTATCCATTTGATTAGATTTTATGAGATCCAAGAATTCTTTTCTACAAGAAAAGGACAAGTGTGTATTGAGGTGGTGATGCTGGATACTCGTGCTGAATTACTGAAAAGGCACGGGACTGACATGAATACATCTTAGATATGAAAAAGGAGAGCAGCCAAGACTGTGTAAGGCACAAGGCTTTAAGGAAACCTGCGTGGAGAGTTTTCCTTAGGATCTGTCAAGAGGGTACACTTTAGATTATGCATGGCCAGCCATAAGTTTATGTGCGTGGCTGCTGTACATTTGGTGTCTCACCTAAGACACCACACTCCATGGAATGGAGTACTAGACCTCCTTAGCTTGGTGGAAAGAAGTCCTCATTGGGAATTTTGGGACATGGCATCCCAGCACAAACTATTGAACATACCAAAGTTAAAGCCAAATGAATGATTCTGATAAGTGGATCGTGCCTTATTTCCACCCACTTAGATTTTTTCCCTTTACCCCTAAACTTTTTATCTGTCAATCTTCCATCAAACTTCAATGGCCTTTAAGGAGCACACTCTTTTCCCTGTTTCTCCTGTGAGTATGTCAACAGTAACATTTTTTTAGAGCCATGTCTCTAGGGTTTGCCCTTCTGTGACCCAAGATTCAGGTTCAGTGGAAATGTTCATGCATATTTTGATTACAGAAACAAGTTAAGAAGGAGGAGGAGAAAAAGAAAAGGAAGGAAGGAAACTTTTCAACATGAGCCTCTTTTTTGTGCCAAAATACTAACAACCTTTTAAAACACAAGGTTCATCTTGAATTTAAAAAAAAATGTTTTGACCAAAAAGTAGTACAAGAGTTTATTCTACATTTGTTGATCATGGAAATGCTGGCAGTCCAAAATCATTGGTATAATTACAAGCTTGGACCAATTAGAGGGCTACATTTTCTTTTATGTCTAATGATTATCTTATGAAAATCTGACCAATGCACAGTGACTTCACTGATGTGTGTGTACGTGTGTGGAGTTATATACTTAGAGATATATTTACATTAAGATGACATTTTTCTTTCTCTTTCTCTGGATCAATCGTAATGGTTAGATGAATGAGATCAGCATGTTTGCCATTACAGAATTGTGGAGAATATTCAAATATGTACTTAGTCTCAGCCTTGATGATACTTGAAGGTTCTTATAAAGAGACTCTTTGCAGATAAAATTTGATGCAATTAATCAGCCTATAATCTGCCATGTCAGCAGCTGCATAATTATGCAATGCGGGCTGACTGGAAGTAGATCTACCAAGAGAGTACAGCTAATGGAAAGATGGTTTAATCAAGCAGAGAGTTTAAGGACTGTAAACTGCCACTAACTTGCAGCTGACTTATGGCAACACAATTGCAAGAGACTAACAGATGTGGTTTGACTGCTCTCCTCTACACAGCGGTCCTGGTATTCCTTGGTGGTCTCCCATCCGAGAACTAGCCAGCACCAACGCTGTTTAACTTCTGAGTGCTGGTGAGCTTCAGGCTAGCCTGGGCCATTCAAGTCAGGACAGTGTAGTTATGAGGTTCTTTTTCCTAAAATAATTTTTTTGGGTATAGTCATTGATTACTCTTGTTCTCATTTTTCTCTTTTAAAATGAAGGCTCTTTTAAAGAGAAGTCAATGCACCCTTTTTAATTTTGTTGTTTCATGTTACATACCACTGGGGTGGTGATAGTGCTCTAGGAAGGTTTGGGAAGAAGGCTTGACCCCTTTCCACACAACCAAAATAAAACATTTTGAGGCAGGAAATAAAATGTTTCCTCTATGGAGTTCTCCCTTTCCCCTCCAGAATGTTTTATTTTCAGCCTGAAAACATTTTAAATGAATCCTCTTCTTTTACACTTATTTTGTGGAAATATTTTTACTTTCTGTGCTGATCTCTTTATTGACTGCCTCTGAGCATCTGAAGGGTGAAATTCTGAAATATTGCAGTCCCTCTATTCCTTTCTGTCTTTTCTTCAAATTTCCCTTTGATCCAAATGGAATTGATTCAAAACTGATCCAGATTCCTCAACAGGAAAAGAAATAGATTGTTGAAATTAAGGGAGAAATTTGGGCTGTGAAAGCTGCGCTGGGGCTGTGCAAGTGGAGGGGGGCACCTAGCCAAGAAACACTCACCCGCCCTATTGCAGCCTTCACAGCCCTTCTACACTGAGGAAGGGCTACAGAAACCCTGCTGGGGCAGTGGATTCCAGATGGTGGATTTGTGTGAATGAGCCATCACAGATCTACCATCACAGATAACAGGTAAAATTCTGTGGAAGCCACACTGGAATGGCAGGATTTCCTGAGGATTTCCATGCCCAGACTTTGCTGCCCCAGTGCAGACTCTGCAGCCCTTCCTCACCGAAGAAGGGCTGCAGAGGCCATGATGAGGCAGTCAATACCAGGTGGATTTCCACACCTGGATTCTGCTGCCCCAGTATGGCCTCCACAAGGACTATGGAGACCATGCTGGGACAGCGTGGGTGGGGGATGCCAGAGTCAGAGGACCCTGATAACTGGGGGAATCCTGAACCTGAGAATTCCCCTGCCCTGCCACCCCAGCAGGGCCTCTGCAGCCATTCCTCTGTGAGGAAGGACTGTGGAAACCATGATGGGGTAGTGTGGCGGAGTCGGGAAGGACCTAGAGGAAGACTGCTGGGGACATAGGAGGAGGCAGCAGGCAGCAAAATGCTTCTCCAGCCCTTCACTCCAGAGTGGGGGAAGTGAAGGCAGCCAAATGTGACCCTTACATGACCCATGGGAGTAGTCCAGAAGCTCCTGCCTCCTCCAGCTCCTCTCACAGTGCTTACGGGGCCACACATTCAGATATGGACAGTTACCCAAGAGTCACTTGTCATCAGGCCAGAGAGAAAGGTTTTCTTGAATCACAGTCCCAGCTGACTTGAAGCAGAGAAAAGAAGTCGAATCTTCTGCTACCAGGAAACATTCTGCACTTGATCATGACATATGATGAATACCGTACATATAGATAATTTAATAGATATATAAAGGAGAAAGTTAATACTAACTTGAAGTAGGTATTTCTATTTCATAGGTAGGGATGAAAGATACAGGCCTCTAATGAGCTCATCCTCCTCCCCCCCCCCCGCCCCAAGACATTGTGTTCTGCTGGAAGTAACTTCCTGATGGTCCCTGGCCCCAAGAATGTCCAACTGGCCTCAACCCGGGCCAGGACTTTTTCAGCTCTGGCTAAAGACTGGTGGCACTCCCTGTCAGCTGAGACCAGGGCCCTGCAGGATCTAACTCATTTCTGCAGGGTCTGCAAGAGAGACATGTTCCACTGGGCTTTGGGTTGAGGCAGCGACAAGGTTTCCAACTTTGATGGCCTCCCGAACCCACCCTCCAACCCCTATTGGATCTACATCTAAAATTAGTTTGATTATAGATGGGATATCCGGTTGGAACTTCTAAATTGTTTTAACAAATGGACTAAACTAATCTAGAGAAGGATTTTAATGTTTTATTGCTATTATTTTAACCTTGTTGATTGTTTCAATATGATGTATTCAGGTTTTGTTAGCCGCTCTGGGCCTGGCTGTTAAATGAGGAAACATGGAAAACTAAATCCAATAAAAATAGAAATAAAGTCATAGCATCTTCTGCAAGAATAGCAGAATTGATTCTGTTGGTTATGCTGAGGCACAGCATCAATTCTAATGCTCTCATAGCAGTTCTGTAAGACATGCTGGCATCTTTCTTCCTTTCTCTGGATGAAATGGATGAGGTGGTGGCTTCTTGTTCTATACAAGTAACTATTCATATCATTTCTTGCTAGTCTCTTATCTGCAAAGGGGTTTCCAAGGTGACTCCGCAACAATTTAAAATACTATCCAAAATCAGATAGATCTGTTTCAAGCCAGCAAGAGTCAACCAATTAAGCAGTCTGTCAAAACAGCTAAATAAAATTATTAGCTCCAGAAGCATAGAGGTCTAAAAAATGTCAGCCAACCAATAAGAAAGTCCTCCAAGACAGAAAAAGAACATTTCTGAAAGCCTTCAAAGTATGGGCTGAATAAGTCTCCTAGAAGAAATTTTGCGGGAAGGATGCTACAATATTTTTCCTCTTTGCCATTTATTGAACCTTTAAAAGTTGGACACTTATCAGATATCTGGTGACTGGGATCTGAGAGAAGGTATTCCCTAACATGGAAAGTTCCCAAACATTGTTTCCAGCAGCAAAGGAAGAATATGTTATCTGTCACAAGAACATAAGAACAAGCCTGCTGGATCAGACCAGAGTCCATCCAGTCCATCACTCTGCTCCTCGCAGTGGCCCATCAGGTGCCTTTGGGAGCTCACATGCAGGATGTGAAAGCAATGGCCTGCTGCTGCTGCTGCTGCTGCTGCTCCCGAGCATCTGGTTTGCTAAGGCATTTGCAATCTGAGATCAAGGAAGATCAAGATTGGTAGCCATAGATCAACTTCTCCTCCATAAATCCGTTCAAGCCCTTTTTAAAGCTATCCAGGTTAGTGGCCATCACCACCATCCTGTGGCAGCATATTCCAAACACCAATCACACATTGCATGAAAAAAGTTCCCTTTTTATTTGTCCTAATTCTTCCCCCCAGTGTTTTCAATGTATGTCCCCTGTTCTAGTATTGTGAGAAAGAGAGAAAAATGTCTCTCTGTCAACATTTTTCTACCCCATGTCATCTTTATCTGTGTGCTGAAATAGCTCTATTTGCTCCTGTAAAGATACTTTGTGTGAGGGGATGGATGGGGGTGGTTGGTATATTTAGTTGGCCAGTTGGCCAGATGGACTCCATGAACCTAGAGCTGCCACATACTGCAAGTATTCTTTTCCTTCCATCCTCTATGTTTTCATCACACACAAACACCGTTCTTTATTCAAGAACTGCTTACTTCCCTGCCTCCAATAGGCATACATTTCTAACTCGCTCCTTATTCACAAAACAATTTCACACTTGCTTTATAATGCCCTGGTCAATCTCAATACAAACTTGGGTAAGAGTAGTCACTTAGTGTAATGGTTCTGGCAATAAAATCATATCCCAGTTAAATGTTATTGTACTTCGAATCTGCCCATCTGACCAAGTCGCAGCAATTTACATGGAAGGATTGTAAAGGCTTGTCAAGGTAACCTTTATTGTTCTTGATGCTAAAATTACTGCAGTGCTCCAATTGCTTGGAAGATTTGTTTTTGGGTTGCTTTTGAAACTTTGATAGCACAAATACAAGCAGTCAATCCATACCGTTTTAGTGTTTAAATAACAAAACCTGCAAAATAGTTCAAGTGCATGGAGGAAAAAATGTCTAAGTTGCAGGTTTTGGAATGAATGTTTGATATGGGCTTTTTGCAACACAGAGATGGACTTCCAGTTCATTTTCCTGGGCCCTGAGCAGCAAACATCTGGGGAAATCAACCTGCCTTTTTAGATTTTGGGTGGTTTTGTTGGTTCAGTCATTCTCCCATTCTTTTGAAATGTACCCCTCAAATAGCTTTAAGCATGAGTGGTTCTCTTGTGCTTTCTTGGGATCACAGCTGCTGCATGCTCACAGTTACATAGATAGTAACATATTTACTTTACTGGAAGTAGTATAGATGGGGAAATGTGCTCGTCTGATGCTAAAATGGCAGCAGAGCAAGTGCCAGGTGAAATTATTGTAAAGACAAAGCACCACTGCAAAGGAAGTCCTGTCTGCCTGCCACGCTTCTCACATCTGTAGGCAAGGGGTATAGACTGCAGGGTTGTGAATGAGGGTCTTAATTGGTGAGCTGGACACGACTAGAGGAGACAGTCCTTCAGGTTCCTCAAGAATAAGGTATTTAAAACTTTGTGGATAAGCGCCAGCATTTTGAATTGTACACTGAACCTTTTGGGCAGCCAGTGGAAGAAAAGAGGCATCTTTTAAATGGTTCTGCTGCATTTGTTGTCAAACCAGCCCTGGTAGGAACTACCGTAATACATTTCAATTCTAATAAGGAAGATGCTAAACCCCACAAAGGATACCTTTTTGCTGTTTTCTGGGAGGCTAATTCACCCATATGATAGAAGTGCTAATACAGGCAGGAAATGGAAAAGCCAAAGGAATCAAGTACCTGCCTGGAGCCATATATGTGTGTTTATGTATATATGTGCATGTATGTATTTATGTATATGTGTACACACACACACACACACATGTATATATGTATATGTCAGTCAATCAATCATTTATTTACAGTCAATGACCACTACAACAGAACAAATATACATCAATTCCACAGTTACCATTAGCATAAACTGTATGTGTACGAAAAATACACTAAAAACACAGATCAAAGATGAACATAATCCGTGCTATATACAAAGGGAGTATTCTCATGTAAATGAATATTATTATTATTTATTTGCAGTGAATGACCAGTACTTAAAATCCCATCTCACCATAATATCAACAACGATAGATAAAATACATTGATTGGAACATAAATTGGAGATTTAAAATTTACAGGTTTTTAAAAGTGCCTAAGCAGTCTTACTAAAAGTAGCTATGGAGACTTACTAAAAAAAACCTCTGACTTCCAGCAAGATAATCTAGAGACTGAAACTGTATCAAACATCCCATCCCTTACCATTCGGCCACCAGATATCTCTTTTTCTGTTTAAGATTAATGAACAAAAGTGAGCCATTTCCTCTGTAATGTTCTGATCCCTGTATATGTATGTATGCATGTGTATATGTATATGTACAAATGCATATATGTATATATGTGTGTATGTATTTATCGTAGATGCATGTGTGTGTGTGTGTGTGTGTGTGTGTGTGTGTGGTAATGATGCAGTTTTCTAATGACCCAGCTTGCATAATTCATATCCACAGTCCTCCCCCACAACAAAGTAACTAATTTTTATATCTCCTTGTTCAATATGGTTTGCACTTTGAGTTAATTTCAAGCTCTCCTTACTCCGAGATGAGTTAGACAAGGAAAAGCAATGATAGAGCAGGCAAGGCTAAATTACTGGCATAAAATATAGAATATGAAAACTTGCTCATGCAGACCTGTTTGCTACTAATTCATTCTGGCAAACTGCAAACATGAAAATATGTCGTTTCATTTTTGCTGCTGAGAGTGCAGACAGACCTTCAAAAAGTAAAAATAAGTTATGTTTTTTCATTTCCTCTGCTCCACCCCAGTGAGGCTGACTGTAAACCATTGCTAAACAAAAGGACACCTTCCAATGAAAACACTTTGACCTGACTTTGAAGCATCCAATAAAAAATGTTTTGCCATCTGCATAATAAAATAAGGTTAATTGTTGAAATTACATGCAAAATGCAGCCAGCCAATATTTATGTGTTCCTGTGCACAAGAGGTTGGCATAAGAAACACTGGAGGAAAGGATGCTGGGAAGTGTCATGAGTACTGATGGTGCTATAAAATACAGTGATAATCAGGTCTTCACAACCAGTAACCACGGATACTGAGAACTCCAACACAAACAAGATTGCCAGGTGAACTTGCAAGTCAAGCTTTTGATCAAAACTCATCTGGAGAACTATGCCAAGGAATTTTGCACCTGCATAGTAATCCTTTGAGCTGCAAGATTCCTTGGTAGCAAGTAATGGGTATGTAATCAAAAGTGGCATTACAGGATTAATGTTTCTCTCTTTCTCACAATACTAGAACCAGGGGCCATTCGTTGAAAATGCTGTGGGGAAGAATTAGGACTAATAAAAGGAAACACTTCTTCACGCAATGTGTGATTGGTGTTTGGAATATGCTGCCACAGGGAGTGGTGATGCCCACTAACCTGGATAGCTTTAAAAAGGGCTTGGACAGATTTATGGAGGAGAAGTTGATCTATGGCAGGGGTTGGCAACCTTTACCACCCAGAGAGCCATTTGGACCTGTTTTCCATGGCCCCGAAGATCTACCGATCCACCTCCAGTTTGGCCCCTCCACTCGCCTTTCCTTCCAGCGCTGCTCTGGACACGCCCACGCTACCCTCTGACATCCACGTGGATCCACAGTATAAGGCTGAAAGAGCCGCATGTGGCTCCGGAGCCGCGGGTTGCAGACCCCTGATCTATGGCTACCAATCTTGATCCTCCTTGATCTCAGATTGCAAATGCCTTAGCAGACCAGGTGCTCAGGAGCAGCAGCAGCAGAAGGCTATTGCTTTCACATCCTGCATGTGAGCTCCCAAAGGCACCTGGTGGGCCACTGCGAGTAGCAGAGTGCTGGACTAGATGGACTCTGGTCTGATCCAGCAGGCTAGTTCTTATGTTCTTAACCAGCACTAGTTTTCACAACCTTCACTCCTCCATTGCTTCTGGGGTTGCTAGACAAGGTCCTATATTGCAAATGGACTTGGAGCTAGGTTTTCCAATCCACAGCGTCAACCAGGGGTGTGCAACAACAACAAAAAAATCAGTATTTTTGGATCTGGATTTATTGAAGCTGACCCCCGCCCCTCCCCCATATGCTTAGTTTTCTGGGTTCCAAATACTGATATGGGATTGGGATTTGGGCGTTGGGAGGAGGGTGTTCCAATGCTTTCATTTAATTATTAAGCTTGTATAACCAAAGGTCTTAAGCATAAAATGAATACTTTACAACAAATCAAAACAGACAAACCAATGTAACATGACTAAATAATAGTACAATATAGTACATGTACATCATAAAGTTTGTGACATTACAAATAATATGTAACAATGGGTCAATTCAGTTTCTCATGAATCAGTAATGATTTAGGGAGATCACTGTTGTTGGATGTTTAGCAAAAGCTCGAATTGTTTTGTTACAGGACAGAACCATGGTGGGTTGGGGAGCCTCGTCTCTACCTATCCTGCCAATCCTTGGGGTGCCTAGCAGTGCAGTGCGAAGTGCCATTTTCTGCATTGACACTAAAATTGCAGTGAATCTCCTGGTGCCTGATATTTTAATAATTCCCATGTTTCAAGTTGATTAGACCAAGAGGGTGAATTTTTGTGGGTCTCAAAACAAGGTGCTCCCAGCCATCCTCATTGTTTCCTAATGTAAAATTTGAGAATATCCCTGATGACTATTGCGCACTATTGCTGACCCAACCAATGCAAAATCCGAGAACATGTAAAACGCAAGAATCTCAACCTATATAAAACACAAGACTCTTGATATATAATACAATGATCTACAATGACTGTGAACCCAACCAACTCCTGCAAAAAATGAACTACAAAAATACTTGAAACTGGGAGAATCTTACTTAAAGCAGCTTGGAAATATTGCCAGTTCCCAATATTCCCTGTTAAAGCTGAACATTTCTGGGATTTGTAGGACACATTTTTATCCCCAAAAATATATATCCCAGATATATTTGGGAGACCTGATTTATTTATAGATAGATACATAGATAGATATAGATATCCATATCTATGTATATCTATATGTATATATCTGTATATCTAATTTATCAATATGTTTCTATCTGTCTATATCTAGATATAGATATATAAAAGTACCAATAAGGTGCATGTGTGTGTGTGTGTTTGTTTGTTTGTGGTGTGTGCATGTGTGGATGCAGGTGGGTAATGAGAGGGGATGCTGGGAAGCCTTATAATACATCTGGTGACTTCGCATCCCTAGTTAGGACTGAGATGTAGAGGCTTCCTTAAGGTCACCTGGTGGATCTCTGCGGAGATAGCATCTGAAACATATACTTCCCAGGTCACCATGTGGTCTCTTAGCTGCTACTCTCAACTAGTGTTGAATCTTAAAGGTCATTTTGGATCTGAGAAATACACAATGGAAATATAACAAGTGCTTGTTTACAAACATACTTTTTTTAAAAAAAAGAAAAAAAGACAAAGATCTCCAAAGAACACTTTCTTCTAAGCAAAGCTGGAACCTGACATGAAAGGGACACTTGGCTTCTAGACATGAAAGGCAGCATACTCCAAAGAAAGTGCCCAAAGAGCTGTTTGTCTGTTGCAGTACCTTTCTTGTGACAGTTGCTTGACACTGTTCAGGATGAAAAATAGGTTCCAGTTCACAGCATACTTTGTGGTAGCTGGAGTTAAAACAACATGTGTGGATTTAGGTGTCTGTCTTATGTTCAAATTTTTCAAGTCCAGAGTTCATTCTCCATCTGTCTCTGTTTTTGCCTGCCTGCCTGCCTCTCTCACATACACACACAATAGGAGTTTGGTAAATAAAGGCTGCAGATATAAAAAAAAGTCTGGGAGTAATTCCCAATGAATAAAATGGGGCTTACTTCTGAATAGGCTTGCTCTCTAAATTGTGATTTTTAAAGCTGAAATAAATAATGTTATAGTATGATATATGATATATAATATAATATGACACAGCAGTCCCAGTTGCTATTTAGGATGCCATATATTATAAATACGAGTTTAAAGAAAATGTGTGGTATCTGCTACAAATAAAATCATATGTAATGTGCCTGTATTGTTACCTGAAGTGGTGGGAAGTCTCTCCTTTTTAGCGTGAGGAAATTAGTTGGAGCAGACTCTTGGCTTGCAAAAGGCTGGGCAACAGGGGGTCCTGAATGCCTATTTATACGAGAGTCAGCTTTTATATAAAAACACGCAAGAGAGTGGATCAAAGTTTAACAATTTTTATTAAGAGATAAAAATGGGGGTACACAAGCACACAATGAAAAACAGCAGAACACACACAGTCCTAGAATATAGCTCTAGCATAGATGAAGAATATAGGGAGGAGCAAAAAAAAAATATAGTCACCTGATCCTGGAGCGGAATGGTCTGATGAACAAAACTGAGCAACCCATGCTCAGCTCTGTGGGACAGTATCACAGACAGAGTATACTGAGCAATGTCTATTGGGAAAGTGGGCTTCTTATAGGGAAAAATGAACTCTCAGGGTTATGCAGAGCGATTCTAAATCTCCCTAGACTAAAGGGATTTCCTGCCGTTCCTGGAAAGGACAACAGGCAGACATCAACCTGAATGGTGGGTCATCAGTCTAATGGGTTTAGACATCAGCCTGATGTGCCCAGGGAAGTTAGCTGAAAAGATTACAGCTGAGAAATAATGATAATGTACAGTAAGGTGGTGGTTAAAAGTGTTACTCAGAGGAAGAAACATTAGATAGTACAATACAGGGCAGATAAGGACATTAATACATCCTTTGTCTTCTCCGGTGCATATGGTCTAGGGCTGGAGATGGAAACTCTCTCCACTCAAGATCTTTTGTGTAGACTTAATCCTGTCAGGAAGGGTGTAAGAGGACATTATGCAAGTTGCTTTGGAGGGAGACAAGTCCAGAAAAAATCTTCTTTCTTTGTAGGTACATTGAGCCAATGCCCAAAATAGGCTCCCCCATTTTGAGGCATTGTGCTGAAGTTTTCACTGAAGTTTGTAGAGGTGATTTTTTAAATTAAAACAGGGCCCGTTGGTCCACCACAGGTCAGTCTAGCAACAGTATTGTGCTTTAGTTATAACTTACAGGTAAAGAATATTTATTTCTATGCCCAATAGCTTGTCATCATAGACAGCATCCCATTCTCTTGCTAATGATCAGTGGTGTATCTGCCTAGGGACGGGGGATACACTCTGTCCCTGGGTGCCACTAATCTGGTCATGTAGGGGTGCAAAATGCCCCCCATGTGTCCAGGAAGATGAAAATGCAGCAAGAAGTCCTGCAGTCCCATCGTCTTTGGGCACCCTCAGTTCTGCCCATGTCATTATCAACATGGGCAGGGCCAAGGAAGCCCGAGGATACTGCTGTCCCCAAGCCTCACCCCTTCTCCCAACTGACAGCCGGCAGTCCCTTATGCCCTTCCCTCTGGGGAGAGCAGACTGCAAGACTCTGTCCTTGACTCCTTTGCTTTTATAAGCACAGGGGTGGGACCCTGCCCTCAAGCCGCGCCCCATGCTTATAAAAGCAAAGGAGACGAGGATGGAGCCTTGCAGTTGCATCTGCTCTCCCCAGTGGGGTGGGCAGAAGGGACTGCTGGCTGGGAGCTGGGAGCCAGGAGGTGGGGTTTGGGGGGCCCTCATCCCTGCCCCCAGGTGTAGCAGAGGGCACCCGGAGAACACCTGTCTCTGGGTGCCATTTCCCCCCATACGCCTTTGCTAATGATGATATTACAATAGTCTTGACACAAATAATTTCTTTTGAACTTGATCTGAACTAGTTGGATAAGTTCCAATAGGATTTTGGGAGATAACTTTTTTAAAAGTCCTCAGTTTCCAGGTATTATCATGGGTAATTACATTTGAACACTTTGCTAACGCTTCCTCTTATTACAACCCCAAAATGAAACATGCTACATCACTTTGATGAACATTGTCCAGGAGGCAGCAGTTGAAAAAACAGGAGTTTTACATGAATGCTCAATTCTTGGGGTGCTTGTATTGTATTGTATTGTATTGATTCATGTGATTCAACACAATACATATACTAAAGATACTGCGAAAGAAAGAATGTGTGTAGGCGGGTAAGAAAATGTGGAACAGTGTGAGATATGTCTTGCTAAAGGCTTTCACGGCTGGAATCACCTGGCTGTTGTGTGTTTTTCAGGCTGTGTGTTTGTGGTCTGGTAGTTTATCTCCTAATGTTTCACCTGCGCATATGGCTGGTATCTTCAGAGGCATGTTATGGTGAAATGTTTCGCTCCTTGGCACAGTGTGAAGTGTTTTGTGTAGTTGGATATTTGTTTTGTTCACCTCTGAGGTAGAAGAGGGATTAGGTGTATTTGCATGTATTTGTGTGAAGTTCATTTGCAGTTGCAATTTTGCATTTGTATGCCTGCATCTGGGTGGTTTGAATGTATATATCTCATCTGAGAAATTGGAGTGAAGTGAGGCAGTGGGGAGAGATGGGGAAAAACTTTGCAGCATCTGGTAAATTGTTGAATGATGTTTAAAAAGTCCCCTGTTTTTTGGTTTTGGAGTTTTAATACTGGTAGCCAGGGTTTTTTTTTCAGACTCTCTTCTTTGTTGTGGATTTTTGGGGAAAGGTATGTCTACAAATATGGCTGATGCAAGCAAGCATACATATTTGTAAACACACTACCTATCCCAAGTCATGTACTATGAGTATTTAGAAGATCTTTCTTGCTAAATATAAGAAAGGAGGTCCCAAGAACCTGTTTCACAGTGCCTGAACACTGTATAAAGCACTATGGATTCCAAACATAAAATTTGGGGTCTGTAGTAAAGAGAGGAGTTGAGTCAGACTGAGTGAAAAAGCTTGCTGGATTTAACCCTTAGTTTTCCATATTGGTGCTTTTGCATTTATTTTGTATCCTTGATTGAGGGCTCTATTTCCTTTCATAGATTGATCCAAGCCAGTCAGGGATCATGTAGTGAATGTGATGTTGCTATGGTGCTGTGTACTTAGTTATATATAGTTATATGCAGGAACATCACTGAGTGCTAGTGAAGCTCATTTACAGGGTAGGAGGGCAAGCCTTGCAGGATTAATCACTGGTCAATCTTAACTAATCCAGGACATGATGTTATTACAGTGTTTGCTGGATGAGTGAGCTTCCATCCCTTTTGCATAGATCTCTGAAAAATAGTCTTTCAATTTTGACTGAAATGTTTGCAAATAATTATGTCACCTTGTGGTTTAGACTTAATTGATTTAACAACATGCTATGAAGTTAAGTGTCATACTTCCTTAGTATAGATTACTGATTAGTATATATAAACATTTTAATTGCTTTATTCTGAAGGCTATCTATGCCTCAATGGGAGGTTTGCATGAAATGATATGAAAATCCCAATATTCTTTGCTTCCCCATTCCCAGTCCTGATCCCCAGAAGCAAAGTTCACCAAGCCTGGAGAGCAAATCTTCTGGCATGCCCCCCACCTCCAGTAGCAGATTTCCTTCCCCACTTTGGAGGGCGCTGATAGAATAATAAATTCATTCAGACAATCTAGGCCAACCCCTGCTCAATGCAGGTTCAGCCTAAAGTATTCCTGACAAGTGTTCATTCAGCCACTGCTCGACCAGTGTGGGGGAGCTTACCACCTCTCTAGGCAGCCAGTTCCACTGCTGAACTTCTTTTACTGTGTGTAATCCCTGACCAAAGTCTTCCACAGTGCTAGGCAACAAAGCCCACTCTAAGTGGAAAATGCTCTTATGGGATTTTTGCCACATTGTGTGAACCATGATGTCACTTCCAGGAAAACCCAGAAGTGACATCAGGGAGCTCTAAGAATTGCCATAACTCTATGGTAAAAACCTCTTTGATTTTTCCATGAAAGAGAAATCATGGCACATTTGACTTGATTTTTTTTAAAAAAATATTTTCCAGTCATTTGAGGCAGGCTTTGGTGAGTTGGTTCATATGCATCTACAAAAATCTGGACACGTCTCAGCCAATTACATTACAGTCACTCCTTACCATCCATTTACTGCTGCCTCCAATTTTTACAAAGAATGTAGTAAAAAGGGGGGGGGGGATCTGAGTTTTTTCAGTTGTAACTTATTACCTAGGTGCTTTCAGTGTCTGCTCAGGAATCTAGCTAATCTTGCAAGTTCCTGTGATCAATTTTCAAATAGATGTTGCAGATGGCCCTATCCAATGCCTGAATTTAAACTATGCATCTGACCACTCAGGTGTGTGGGAACAGGCCAGAATGTGTATAAATTTGTATTTAATCAAGAATTATGGGAAATCCAAATGAACCAAAGATTTGCAAAAATCAAAATGGAGCTTCTGTATAGTGACCAGCAAGCCTGCAGTTTTGAAATAGGTCAAAGGAATGTTACCAGCTATGCAGGCAACTACAGATAACATCTTTGACATCTTGGCACTGAGGGCCTACGTGACAGAAGACAGATACAATTTTATTACCTTGTTTTTGGGTTAGAAATGAATGTGATTAGTTAAATCAACAAAGTGTTTTTCTATATAGCTAAATGAACACATAAATGATAAGTGATTCACATGTATTTGTATTTTACTATAATCCTATAATTGTTAGAATCATTGTATAACTCTTGTAAACCATGTTTTAACATTTCAAACTGGGGAATTGTTAGAAACATTTCATGCTGGGAAAAGAAAAGTTTTATGAGCCTAAGGAATGCTGCATTGCCTTAGGGATAGCTCTCTCTGAGAGAAACCTAGCAAAACGGGTTTTTCTTGAAGATAGTGAGCTAGCTTTTATGGCAGTTCTTTGTATATGCACAGAGAGAAAGCACGCACAAACAGCATGTAGCGTTTGACGTAGAATAAGAGGTTGTCTTATTGTGACCAAAGACAGATCTGACCAATGGAGTTTGAACACATATGAATCATAATACGTGGAACAAAAGGGGAGGACTGTGTGACGTCTTTGCATCTACAAAAACTCAGGTTTTCCTATACTGGGCGTGCCTCCTTCGAGAGCCACCCAGGAGAGGGCAATCTCCTGTAACATTCTAAACATTGTATTGGGGCGTGCCTCTCCTTAGGGAGAGGTCACCTTCTTCAACTTATCTGTATTCTGTAACGTTCTAAAATCTGTGTCTATCACTCGAGGGCACCAAGGGCGTGTCTCTTCCTTGGGAGAGTTCACATTCTGTAACTGATCTAAATTCTGCTAAGTAAAACTGTCTGTTTGTTTTCTAATGTCAGATGTCTTTTGCTTTATTTCAAATTTTAAGTTTTTCTTAAAACTAACTCAGCTGTGTAGGACCAGAGAGCGGCCCTGGCCCCACAGGTGTAAATAGGAAATAACTTGCAAGGAATGTTTGCTTTACATAAATTGGTCTATTTAATTACCATAGCTCCAGAGGATACTTTGAGGGTGTGGGATTGGGTGGTGGTACTTGCTTTTCCCCTCCTTGCATGGACCCCTATGGAATGACCCAGCTCCCAGGTTTTTGGTTGTACATTGTTGCTTCAGCTTCAGGGTTGGAGGGGATTAGGAAACCAAAGATCCACTCCACCCATGGCACACTCCACCCATGGCACCAAAATCTATCCCAGCATAGGGGTTACACTGGTATGGTGCCAGTGGAGCTTGCTGCCAGTTTACCTCCAGATACTAACTGAGAGGATATAATGGAGAAGAGAAAAATTATGTACATCACTTTCTGTCCCCTTTGAGGGAGAAAGATAGGGGTTATAAATGAAGCAAATAAATAAATAAACATTCCAATATATTATGTACCAGTGTATTTTCAAATATGGAAAAGTAGTTTATGAGATCCCTTATCTTTTTTGTTTTAAAAGGTTGCATTTAATATGCTAAAATGTTATACTGGAAAAATAAAAAAACCATAGTTCATTAAGTTTTGATTACCGTACTTCTCCACAATGTATGAACAATTTTAGTAGATATGAAAGGCACTGAAGGCCAAATGCTGTCTTCGATATGGTTGACTTGCTTTTTTCAGGCTCTCTAGTAATCCCACTTATCTTCCCTAATTATTAGCATGATGTAGATATGTTTCAGGGAGTATAAACAGCACATATATCGATCCATTTTCCAGTGAATATGAAATGTTTGTGCAGTTGGGTTTTTTAAATGTTAAATGTTGTTGCACCATGAAAATGCTACAGATGTGAAACTGTGTGCATCATTGAAAGGATCTTGTGTTTTTGCTGTAGTTGTACAGCTTAGGACCCAATGAAATGTTTATATACATTAAGTCACTTCTGCTCTGCATAAGCCAGTGTTTGCCATAATGGAAATTATAAATTTCTGAGAAGGTGCAGACTTACAAATATGAAGGGCACATGTACCAAGAGAGCTGCTTCCCAGCAGCTCAAGAGTGTGTAGTATATTTATAACTTAACAGTACAATTGAATGTAGAGGCTACTATAGTCTAAGTCCATTTTTCCCAGCAGGCTTAGAGTGGAGTAACTCTGAATGGATTGTACTTTCTGAGACACTGAAAGGCAGTGTAAAGGGTCTTGCAATTTAAAAAAGGAAAGCTTTGTCTCTTTAGTACAACACAAGGCCATCCTTAAGATTTTCATGCCCTGTAATAATGCATTGCAGCCTCAAAAGAACACTTGTACCTAGTTCTAGTTATTAAAACTTTGCCCCCTTTTGATCAATCAACTTAAGCGCTGGAAATCTTTCTCATGTTACCTGTATGGTGTGAGAACCTCTATATTTATGAAAATAGTAGTTATTTATTTATTACACTAGTATCTTATCTTTTTCCCATCAGGGAGCTCAAGGCAGCTCAAGTTCAGGATGTTTTCCATCACAACATAGCGTAGAACCATTCCCTGCTTAGATTAAGCATATTTCTATATTATGTACTTCCTAGCCACATGAGGGATGAACATTGGAAGCCCAAACACCCTGTGGGAGTTTCTAGCAATTTCCTGTACAAGAGAAGACAGAATCACCCTCCAAATTGGGGGTAGCCATAGCACAGGCTCTTCCCACATTATTTGGACCTTTTCTTGTTATTCAGGCATTGTAGGAAGCATTTTTTTGTAAACATAAAGCAAGACAGTGGGTTACTTTATCAGTTAAACCTCTTAAAGTTTGCATCCCTGATAATATACAACAGCGCCCTGAACTGGATGATTCAGGTTAGCCTGATCTTGTCAGAAGCTGAGAAGGTTGGTCTTGGCTAGTATTTCAATGGGAAACCACCAAGAAATACCCGAGGAATGCAAAAGAAAAGGCATTATATACCACTGCTGTTAGTCTCTTGCTTTGAAAATCTTACTGGGTTGCCATAAGTTGGCTGCAACTTGAGGGCCTCTTTGACTCACACACACATACACACACACACGCACACACACACACACACACACACACTATACAATGGTAAAGGATATCTCAAGGCAGGCAATGGCAAGCTATTTCTGAACATCTCTTACCTTGAAAACCCCATGAGGTCACCATAAGTGGGCTGTAACTTGACAGCAAACCAAAACAGATTTTATAGTGCTGCATAGGGTTGGAGATTCGAGTAAACCGAATCTCAGATTCGGTCCGAATCTGGCCAATTCGGACAAATTCGGGTCACATGGAACCCGAATGTTTGAAGTCCAAATCTGGGCCGATCCGAATGCCTGGAATTCGGATCGGCACCCTGCATATTCGGGCTTTGGCCCCACTAAATAAAAAGCACTGCAGGCTTTCCCTTCTCCCTCCCACTCCCTCCCAGTCCAAAAAAAAGACTCAACAACGCCCCAGGCTTCTCCGTCCCCCTCCCTCCCAGTCCAGCAAAAAAAAGATTTAAAAAGACTCACCCCCGCTGCAGCTGCCACGAACACACACACACACACACACACACACACACACACACACACACACACACACACACACACACGAGGCTTCCCCGTCCTCCTTCCTCCCAGTTCAGCAAAAAAAAGTTTTAAAAAGACTCACCCCTGCTGCTGCTGCCATGAATATAACACACACACACACACACACACACACACAACCGAGGCTTCCCCGTCCTCCTTCCTCCCAGTTCAGTAAAAAAAAGTTTTAAAAAGACTCACCCGCACTGCCCACGAGTATAACACACACACACACACACACACACGAGGCTTCCCGTCCTCCTTCACTCCCAGTTCAGCAGATTTAAAAAGACTCGCACACTGCACGAGGGATAACACACACACACACACACACACACACACACACACGAGGCTTCCCCGTCCTCCTTCCTCCCAGTCCAGCAAAAAAAAAGATTTAAAAAGACTCACCCCTGCTGCTGCTGCCACGAATATAACACAAGCACACACACACACACACACACACAACCAGGGCCCCGTCCTCGCCTCCAGTTCAATTAAAAAAAGTTTTAAAGACTCACCCCTGTAACGCTTGCGAAGATATAACACAGAAGCGCACACACACAAACGAGGGGCTTCCCCCGTCCTCCTTCCTCCCAGTCCAGCAAAAAAACAGAAAAAGAAAAAGAAAGACTCACACACTCGCTGCTGCACGGGGCTTGGGAAATGTAAAACCAAAACTTTTCCAAAGCCCGATGCCACTCAACTTGAGAGAAAAGAAGTGAGATTTGCCAGTTTTTTTAAACATTTACAAAGCCTCATGAAGCAACTGGAGTTAGCAGAGTTGCACCAATCCATCCCTCTCCAGCCTACTCACAAGGATTTGTAAAAAAGTTTTTTTTTTTAAAAAAAAAAAACCCTGCAAATCCACCTATCTCTCAGCTGGTGCACTGGGAGACTTTGGAAGAGTTTTGTTTACATTCGACCCTCAACCATCAACTGAGAAAAAAAAAGAGGGAGAGATTTGCATTGGGTTTTTAAAAAACTTTTACAAGCCTTAAAGCTCAAGCCACATGTCTGACCAAAACAATCCACTCAGCACATGCTCCCTGGCGCACCAGTGGCAAGCAAAAACCTAACTAAAACAGGGATGTTCAAGGATCCACAGGATTTTTTTTTTTGCACTAAGTTACCACAAAACCACCAACACATCACAGCTCCAGCCCTTAGCCACATGTCATTGACCAAAACAATCACTCAGCACATGCTCCTGGCGCACCAGTGGTGCAAAACCTACCTAAATAACAGGGATGTTCAAGGATCCACAGGATTTTTGCACTAAATTACCACAAAACCACCAACACATCACAGCTCCAGCCCTTAGCCCACATGTCTGACCAAAGAAATAATCACTCACCACATGCTCCCTGGCGCACCAATGGTGCAAAACCACCTGCACTAAAACCACAGAGATGTTCAAGGATCCTCAGGATTTAAGCCACTAAAGTGCACCCCAAAACCACTGCACCACTTCATAGCAAAAGACCTTGAAGACATATGTATGCACAAAACAATCATGGATCCCACATGCTCCGTGGAACTGCAGTGGCACAAAACATGGTTAAAAGCATGGATCCGCATGGATCCACATGATTTTTTCGGTAACTTCTTAACCCTAAAGAAACACAATTGATTACATCCTGGCGCAAGGAGCCTTAGACACATGTTTGGACTGCAACAAGGATCACTCCTCCCATGCTCCATGGCACGCGGTGGCCCAAAAATCTGCTTGAAATTTCTGAGGGGTACCTGCAGGGGGGTGCATTTTTTTAGACATGCTCGGCACCAAAATTTCCAGGATATCATCCAGGGAAGACTGTCCTGATGATATCTCTAAGACCCAAGTTTAGTGCAGTTTGGATAAGGGGGGCCAAAGTGATGGACCCTCAAAAACTGCACCGAAACTTGGGAGACTATCATCAGGACAGTCTCTACATTCGATACCTGAAATATGGAGCGCTACTGAAACTTTAAAAATGCTGGTTTTGTGTGTTTCACCACTCACTCACTCCAGCAGGCTTCGTATGCTGCAGGAGCGGTGGAAGCATGCAAGGCGGAATTTTATAAGCACCAAAATTTCAGGGGTATCATCAGGGAGACTATTCTTATGACACCACCCAAGGATTTGGTGCAGTTTGGTTCATGGGGGCCAAAGTTATGGACTCCCAAAGGGGTGGCCCATCCCCATTGTTGTTTCCAGTGGGGAGCTAATGGAAGATAGGGGCTACCTCTTTGAGAGTTCATAACTTTGGCCCCCATCAGCTCTAAACAATTGAGAGTGTCATCAAGGACGATCTTCTGATGATACCCTTAAATGCTGATGCTGATATGTCTACAAATGTGCCCCTGCAGGCACCCTTAGAAATTTCCCAAAATTCTTTGTTCTGCAGTGACTTAAGCTGCATTGTTGTTTTCAATGTGGAATTTCTGTTGGAGGGCTGTGGGGTGCCACATGTCTGAATGTACAGTCACAAAACTTTCAGGAAATTTATCTTCAGAAGAGTCTCTGGATGACACTATCCAGGTTTGGGGAACTTTGCTTCAGGGGGTTTAAGTCTATGGGAACCAAAAAGGGTAGGGCTCATCTCCCACTGCCCCCTGAAGCAAAGTTCCCCAAACCTGGATGGTGTCATCCAGAGATCCTTCTGAAGATACCATGGAAGTTTATTGGCTTGTGCATTCAGACATGTGCACCCCACAGCCCTCAACAAGAAATTCCACATTGACAGCAATGTCCCAGCTTAGTCACTGCAGAACCAAGAATCTGACCTGGAGGTGCCTGCAGGGGAGTGCATTTTTAGACATATCGGCACCAAAATTTCAGGAACATCATCTGGGGACCTGTCCTGATGACATCCCCCCAAGTTTGAAGTGCAGTTTGGTTCATTGTTAAGGCCAGAAGTTATGGACTTTCAAAGAGGTAGCTACCATCTCCTTAGCTGCCATTGGAAACAATGGGGGGGGATAGGGGCACCCTTTTGGGGGGTTAATAACTTTGCACCCCTGATCCAAACTTCTCCAAACTTGGGAGAGAATCATAAGGACTGTCTCCAGATGATACCCTGAAAGTTTGGTGCCGCTTTAAAAATGCGCCCCCTGTAGGCCAAAACGTGTAAAAACACCCAAAAATTACAAAAAAATTAAAACGGACCCAAATTTTTCGGATTTACCCGAATTTTCGGGCATATCCGAATCGGCTATGAGTCGGATTCGGGCATACAGATCATTTTATGCCCCAAAACAACCCAAATCTGAATTTTACCGAATTTTTTGGGTATCGACCAACCCATTAGTGCATACTTACAAATCCACTTGATAATCTCACCCACAGTCCCTTCTCTCTAGGCTTTCAATTTCTCCTTAGTGTGAGTAAAATTGGGCATTTGCCTTGTCTCTCAGGTTACCTCCCACTCTCCTTGTTTCTCCCCTCATGAGGTTTTTTTTTTTTACTATTTTCTTTGGCAAGCTTCTTCCAAGGACAAGAGCACATAAAAGCTCTGTTCTGTTCTATTCTATTCTATTTTTCTCTTTCAAGTTAGCAGAGGGTTATATTGGTAGTACCCACAATACATTTAAAGGAGAAAAATGATTGAAACCAGAGTCCATAAAGCAGAAAGCTGTCTGGAATCTAATTCATTTTATGCATGGTAGAAATCTCTGTCCGTTGCAAGTGATCCTAAATAGGGCAGTTCAGGATGTAATACTGGACCACGGTGGCTTAAGGAAATTGTTCCAGCCATTTAATTATTTCACAGGGTTTACTGTAAGTCAGTCTCCAGTGTCAATTACACCTGTTCAAATCCCTTGATACTGCTCTGATGGAATAGTTGGACCAATATAAACTACATTTTTAAGAAGTTTGCACTAGAATCTGATCCCTCCTTCCTTTTCCTCAGTTAATAGCATTGAAAACTTTATGAGGTTTTCTCTGATCAATGAAGCAAGTCCTGTATGTTGTTTTCTTCATCATTTATGAGTACCCTTCCTGTCTTATATCTAGTCTGATCACATACTTTTTTTCTTTTAACAGACAGTAAAAAGTTAGCAAAGTGAACAAGTAAAGCTTTCACCAATTTCAACAAAGTATTTGTCCATACTCCTGTGTCTATGGCTGAACTGAAATTAGTTTTTTTTGCAGTGAAAAATAATCGTGAAGTTTGAAGTGTCTTTGTCAAGTGATTTTTTAAAAAAATATGTCAGATGCCCTATACATGTATATTAGTGACTGAGAAACTCAGGCCCTTTCCGTACCGCAACGGTGCAGGGGTGCGTTGGCATAAACAATGCCGATGCACCCCCCCCCGGGACCGTTCGCATGGACGGTCCCAGGAGGGCAGCTGACAGTGGCACAGACTTCACACAGGGTGCACCGTCACCGAATGCCTACCTTGTCTCCTGGCTTCCAGCTCATCACAGAAGCCAGGGAACATGCCCCTGCAGCCTGGAGTGACAGCTCTGGAGTCGCAGGCCAGGGGGGCGTGTCCCCTGGCCCCTGCGACGAGCCAGAAGCCAGGAGACAAGGTAGGGGAAAAGGGAGGGGAAATGGTGCCTTCCAGCCGCTGCCGTTCACACGGCAGCGGTTGGAAGCCACTATTTCCGAAATACCTCACTCAGGGAGCGAGGTTCGCAGACAGCGGCTTTGCACTGCTCGGGGGTTGCGAGGCCACCACTGCTGTGATGCAGCAGTGGGGGCCGTGTGAACCCCTCCCCAGAGACGCTGTTTTTAGTGTCCCTGGGATGCTGTATTCCGCCGTTGCGGAAACAGCCTCAGCTTTACACAGAGAAGTCCCCAGTCCAATTTTTAGCTCTGTCAAAAGACCTTTAAACTGTATATGCTGGTGTCAGTGGTGTAGCTGCCATGGGAACATCTGGGGACAAATGCCACAGGCACCCCCGTCGGAGTCATGTGGGGGGTGGACGTGCGTGTGCCACCCGGGCCAAGGCCTGCTTGGGAGGTGTACACACGTCATGCCAAGGCCCAGCCACACCCCTCCTCCTTTCTGGAAGTGGCTGGGTCTTTGCTCATGGTGCCCCCACCCCTCACTTATCTGAGTTCAGCTGGCTGCACTGCACCCCCCCCCAGGAAGCCTCTGCAGGAACTGGGGCTCACGAGGTCTCCTGGGAAGTATAGTTCCCAACAGGCTGCTTTTTCAGCTGGCTGCTTTTTGCAGCTAGCTGAACTCAGGTAAGTGGAGGGGTGTGTGAGGGCATGTGGGGAGGGCATGGGGTGCCACGGGGCACTGCTGGGTGCTGCAGCCTGGGTGCTATTTTGCCCCGGGCACCATTTCCCCCCAGTCCAGGCGCAGCGCTGGGGCTCGCGTCCGGACAGCAACTGGTTGGTGTTATCTACAAATGCAAGAGAATGAGCTTCTGTTATCCTACAGTGGCTAAATAGGCTGTATCATTTTATAATGCAGGTAGGGAGAGTCACAGTTTTAATGTCCCTCTTTTCAAAACTTCCTTAAAAATAAGCCGATCAGGAAGAGAGCTTCTATCCTCTGTATTTGCATGCTGTTCTAGCTTTCCATTCACAGTGTAAGGGAACTTTTTAAAAATTATAGTTCATTTATAGTTTGAAAGGATAGAGTCCATGCCATCACCTCAGGACTCTCTCTCTCTCTTTCTCCCGCCCGCCCTCCCTCCCCCCCTCTCTCTCTGTGCATGCACACAAGTACACTTTTGAGTCACAGCTGAGTTATGGTGACCTCTGGTGGGATTTTCAAGGGAAAAGGCATTTGAAGGTCGTTTGCCTTTTGACTGCCTCTGTGTCATGATCCTCGTGTTTCTTGGAAGGTGCCCATCAAATACTCACCAGGGCCAACATTACTTAGCTTCTGAGGACTGATGAAATCAGGCTAGCCTGGGTCAGGACACCACCTGATTACCACCTGATTATATAGCAGGTGGAGACCAGGTCTTAGACAAGTGAGATTGTGCCTGCCCTAAAATGGCAGCAGAACAGGGAAATGTAAAACATTTCTAACAAATTAATTTTATCTACTCAAAGGTGAAAGGAGAATGCTCAAGGCAGGGTTGCAGCTGCTTAGTCATATGTCCTTTTGTCTTTGTCTTTGCACTGAGATGACCTAGTGCAAAAAAAGTTGTTTGGTCGTGGTGGAGAAGAGCAGCCACCCATATGGTGGACGGAGGTGGGGGTGGGGTGGGCGCAGCAGGTAACTCAGATTTTGCCCCATGCCCCATTTCCCCTAGATATGCCTCTGGGATGAACTCTAGCTTCACCTTCTAGGTAACCACAGGATTAATTTATGCATTTAGTTGAATGTTATCAAATCCTGCATATCCAGTGATGTGTGAGCCAGCCCTAGGTGATCTTCAGAACCAACATGAGATGAAATTTAATAACATATTGGTCAATTTCTAATTAATGAAGATGCTTTCTTCAATCAAAAGAGTTTGTTTTTTCAAAGGTGGTCTGAAATACCTTGACTGATCTACCTGCAGATTTCTCTGTGTTGAACTGTATCATTCTTTTAAATGTAGCTCTACGTTTCTCCAATGCAACTGATGCTGAACCTTTGAATAGCTCTCTGCAGTGAGTTCTAATTATTCTGTGCTAATTAAGCAACTGAGTCCTGCTGTGAAAAATTCTCCCTTTGGAAACAAGTGAACAAAGGTGGAGGCATAAATTTTATAACATATGCATAAAATACTTTGTTGTAATTTTTTTACTTCCTGTACTAATTTCCTGTCCTAACATTCAATTGAAAAAATTAATGTAACTCTTAATGCTCCACATAATATTCTATTCATATCTTGTCCTCCCCCAACATGTGTGAGATTTCTGAGGAGCTGCCCTTAAAGACGCATCAAGAAATGTATAATGGTGAGATGGGGACATGGCTGAGTGGCGTAGCATCTGCCTAACATGCAGAATGTCCCAGTTCAGTCACCAGCTCTCTCAGCTGAAATAATCAGGCAATAGCTGATATGAAAGACCTTAGTCTAAAGCCCTGAAGAAATCCTACCAGATGGAGTTGGCATTGGTCTGACTAAGTATGACTAAGTAAGGCAACTTCATGTATCCAAATGCTCCTGGTGGATATTAGAACACAACAGCGAAATTGGCTGATCTAACAATATTTGTAGGGATTGCTTGTTTGCTTACAGGCTGTTTTCAAAAATCTGATGCTCGGGTGTGTGTGTGTGTGAGTACGAAAAAACTGTTTAGCTGGTTGCATAGTGCCAAAATCTAATTCCATCCCCAATCTGTTCCAGTCCACCTAGTTAAAAGTGAAGCCTTTTTCATTTCAAAAGACGTTTTTAACAGTCCTGTAGTTTGGGTGTGTTCCAATTCCTTTTCCCCAGAATTACTGCAACAAAAGAATTGTTGAGAAAGGCTTCAGTCCACTGTGTTCTTTTTGGCACTTGTTGATCATGGATGGTACCTCAAATGCTACAAATGCTCAAATGCTACAACTAGTTTACCTTTGCAGATGTTCTCCCATTTTTTCTTAGCCATTCCCCTAAGGAACAACATTACTCTAACATAAAGATCTAAGGAGATGTGTGTTTTAAACCGCCACATCTTCCTAGAACTTTGCTGTGGACAAATGCTCTGTCAGATCCTAGTGCCTACCTTCCCCCTTTCTGATTCTCCTTTAGCTTTAGAAAATTGTATTTAAGCACCTCTTTTGTCAAAACCATTATTGCCTGCAGTTTCAAACACAGAACTTTGAAATAAGATCATTTATATTGCCCAGGACGGCTTTTAGCAAGACTTGCCTGTTTGTAAAGTTGTGCCCGCTAGCAGGCGCAACTTTACAAACAGGCAAATCTTGCTAAAAGCCATCCAGGGCAATATAAATGATCTTATTTCAAAAGATCTTATTTCAAAGTTCTGTGTTCGATACTGCAGGCAATAATTGTTTTGATGAAAGAGGCGCTTAAGTACGATGCTCTAAGGCTAAAAGAGAATCGGTACTATTTTCCCCAGCAGAAACAGGATTTTTTCACTTCCTCTAGGGAACACAGATCGCCCATTGTTCTTTATGTTGAACAGAGTATAGCATCTTTCTCAGAATGAAACCCCTTATTACTCAAATTTTTCATAATTAAAAAAAAAGATGTATGAGGTTAGATAATATGCATACAGCATTTTCTTTATCTTGGCTATTCTGACTCACTCATTGTCTGTACAGGAAAGGCATATATCGTTATCCGCTTCTATTTTGTGTTCTTGTGAATTCCACAGCACACACAGCTCTTGATGACATCTGGGTCTCATAATCAGCCTGGTGCTTTCACTGAGAGTCCATTTCTGTTCATCATCACTGAACCTATATTAAAGCCAGCATTCAGGCAGTCCGGCTTTAGAGTTTAAAAAGAACCGTAATGAATAGGGAGACACTTGTATCCATTCTATCCAATAATTATAAGGGCTCATATTATAGGCCCCAATCTGGTATGTGACCTAAACGATACAGTCCCAAGCTAAAATTTCCTCATAGGGAATTTTTTAAACAATTTTGTCCCCTGGTCTTTGGCAAGTCTGCTGAACAGTGTTTCCAACACCACTGGAAAACAGTCACATTCCTGGGATACCCACAACAATATTCTGGCATGATAATCTTTACTTTGCTAATAAATGTCAATATTAGGGGTTGATTCATGTGAGAGATTTCCATAAATGGAAGGTAGAGTGATCTTTGCTATTTTCCCCTTTCCCAACTTGGACTTCTGGATCCCCCTTCCTTCTATTTCTTGGGGAGCCCCCTGTACCCCAGCAACAGCAGTTCAAGGAGCATTGTGGTCTGCCACAGAAGGAGGAAGTCTAAGTCCACTAATGGAAATCCCTTCTGTCAATGGAAATGCTTCATGAGACTTCCAAACCCAAGGATGATATTTGTAACAGGGGTATTCCAGAAGGCACATGGAGGTTATCTTTAATATTGAGCCTAGTGAGAGCAGAGAGAGAGAAAGAGAGATGCTGAATATCTGCATTTTTGCAGCTTTTGACTATTTGAAGATTTACTAAAATGTCTAGCAATAGAACATACACTTGGCCATATATTTTATACTGGCAAACCTGGATAAAAATACATTCAGGCTAGTTGCACACAGTTTACTGGACTGCTTAATAGGATGAAAAGTTTTAAGTCCTTTCTCTCTATAATAAAGACGCCTGTGAATCACCACAAGGCACGGTTGCTGCGTGGGGTGGGGAAAGCGAGACCAGCTGATGCCGCCCTGGTAAGGGCAGAAGGGGAAGAAGAGCCACGCTAGAAAAGGGCTAGCGGCACCGAAAGAAAGGAGGGGCGAGCCGAGACTTTAAAACAGCTCGTCCTCCTTTGTCCGGGCCATGTGCTCGCTGGCTGACAATTTGCCCACCCCCCTCTCCCAATTTTCTATGTTAATGCATGCTTATTTTGTCATAGCCTAGATCAGGGGTAGGGAACCTGCGGCTCGAGAGCCGCATGCGGCTCTTCTGCCCTTGCACTGTGGCTCCACGAGCCGAGCCGCCAGCCCCATCCTTGCCCGCCCTGCAGGCAGCAGGGCAGGCACACCAACTGCCCATGGTCGGCTGGGCCACGCCACGGGCTTCCCCTCTCGCCTGCCCTGTTGGAGTGGGGTGGGTGTTTTCCCGGCGGCCGGCGAGGCCGAGCCACCGGCTTCATCCTTGCCCACCCTGCAGGCAGCAGGGCGGGCGCATCCATGCGCTTCTCAGAATGAGCGGAGTAAAAGGTAAAAATATATATATAGTGTTATCTTTATTTTAAATGTCAAAAATTATTTGCGGCTCCAAGTGTTTTCTTTTCCCGTGGAAAACGGGTCCAAATGGCTCTTTGAGTGTTAAAGGTTCCCTACCCCTGGCCTAGATACTTGGCAGTTTGGCACATGGGTATGGCTCTGGAAGGGCAAGGGAGCTAGGGAGCTACGCCTTTCCCTCGGGAACTGGGTCGAAGGGGAACATCTCTGGCCAGGAGCATCTGCCCGGCAGAGCCCCACAATAGAACAAAGCTTGGGACGGGGTACCCGCCCTGCTGAGCTGTAGCATGTACCCGTATGACCAGATCCAGACCCATGCTTAGCCTCATGCTTCTGCTCAATAAAATGGCTATGGCCAATTTATTACCCCAGCAATTGAGTAATGTGTATTATTGGTAAAGGGCCTCGCACAAAAGAGATCCACCCCTGGACAGCAACTATCATTTACTAGGAAGGTCACATCTGGTAAAATATACTTGCTCTGTCCCCTCAGCACTTGGTTTGCAAATTGCTAATCCAAACTTTGTAAGGTGAAGAACTTAATGATCCCAATAGCCTTTTCTTTCTTTGTTCTGCAACATATTAGTGGTTTCTTTGGCATGTGTTAAAACCTTTCTGACAGCACGCACCGTGCTTCTGTGTTAAAGCATTCTGACAAGTTTTCATTTCTTAGCAGAGTATCTTTTTTTGAATTGAATGTGTTGGTGTGAATTAGATGTGTGGCACCCAAAGGTATTTGTTGCCATTTAAGCAACAATATGCTTATGGTTTTGGCAAGCTGGTCATAGAATGCACTTGAGTACCTTTTTGCATAGCAATTATATGTGTGAAAGCCTTGAGTTACCAGATGTCACTGTGTGTTCAGGCAGAGGTGAATAAAAACTTATTTAGGTCATACATAATTACAGTAGCAAATAAAAAATAAACTGTGTTTTCCATAAATACTTAACTTAGCAAGTATTGAAGTGAATTCAGGAGAACAACATCATCTTTGTGTGTGGCGCCCAATGGCATGCTGCACCAACTTGCATGGCACAACAGGTTCTTTTTGCTACCCCATAAGCATGGATGTATATGAGCTGGAATAGAACTGTATCATGTCCTTACTAGCTAAAATCACTAAACTGAGGCTATCCTACTTTGATCACATAATAATAAGAGTTGTTGGAAAAGGTCGAAGGCATCAGGAAAAGAGGATTGACTCAGCATGATGTAGTGGTTAAGAGTGGCAGACTCTAATCTGGTGAACCAGGTTTGTTTTCCCAGTTCTCCACATAAAACACATAAACCTTGGGCTAGTTACAGAACTTTTTCAATCCCACTTTGTTCACAAGGTATCTGTTGTTTGGGAAAAGAAAGGAAAGGAGTTTGTAAGCCACCATGAGTTTCCTTACAGGAGAGAAAGGTGAGGTGTAAATCCAAACTCTTCCTCTTATTCTTCTACAAAGGAAGCCAAGCCTCTCAATCTGCAGAAACTGTGCAATGTTGTTAATGATAGGATGTTTTGGAGGACGCTGATTCATAGGGTTGCTATGAGTCCGACGTCACTTGACACTTAAGACACACAGAAGTGCATTCAGGAGAACAACATCATCTTTGTCAAGGACCTATGTGCTGAGTGAGCAGTGACATGCTGCACCATTTTGTATGGTGCAACAGCTCCCTTATGTCACCCCAAAAGACAGGGGTGCATATGAAGTGGAGGAAAACAAGGGCCTCTCAGAGACTATTTTAAAGACATGGAACAGTGATGTCACTGACTGGTGTGTCTTTTGGTCTCATCTCTGGTGGGTAATGGCAACCCTGTGCCAATGGTTGGTGTTTTGCTGCACAGCTTCAGATCACCACTCAATGCATTTGAACTGGGAAGCGGCATTGGGAGATGACCAGCTGTATTTGGGGTGCTACCTTTGGGAACAGAAACTGCTGGCACCTTCACCCCATGCTGCCTCAAAAGGAGCTGCCTCTGTGGTCACCAGATGTACTTGAAAGAGACTCTGCATGAAGTATGTGTGGGAATGTATCTTGTCAGCTTTTCAGTAAACTCTCCCCCCCCTCCACATTTGTTTGCAGGCTCATAAATGTCTTCCCAGGTAGTTATTGCATGGGAGTGTTTACTTCTAATCTTTGCAGTAATGAAATGCAACAAGAGATATCCTGGCACTTCTCTCAGTTCAGTTATCTTAGCACTCGGTGAAAGACTGATCAGCTACCTGTTTCATAGGACCTTAATCAGAAGTATGTGTATACTCATAAGGATCCTATTGGATTGGGGTGTAACTAGGATCTTTCAGGAGATAGGACCAGTTGTACTGTTTAGAGCTTGTTGTTGAAACATGGCCCAGAGTGAAGTCAGCTTGCCTCTGTTCAACTGTAAAATGGTACACATTGAGATAGGGGTTTTTTTTTGTTAAAAATGATTTGACACATTCATGGTCTAGCAATAAAGATTAGCTGCAAGAACTGAATTAAATCTCCTAATTCAGAGGCAATGAGAGATGCTAGTGCTAGATAAATGGGGTTGGCAGTTTCCAGTGATGCCCTGCCAAGCTGAGGCATCTGACTGGCTAGTCCTAATGGAGAAAAGCCCACTAGAATAGGAGGGCTTAGATGTGTTTTAGCAAAGTAGCCCTCATGTGTTTTAGACCACAATTTGGGGTGGGGAGACAAAGTTAGTAATTCATAACAACAAAGTGATGGCAAGTCCTGATTCTAATTGTCTTTCTCTGAGCCACTCCCAGCCGGCAACCGGCCGGCAGCCAGCAGTCCCTTCTGTCCTCCCCTTCCGGGCAGGCCAGAAGAGACTGCAGTCCCCAGCCTCAGAGGGGGGGAGTCGGGCACCCTAGACCCTTGGTAGCGAACCTTTGGCACTCCAGATGTTATGGACTACAATTGGCCAATTGGCCAGGCTGGCAGGGGCTGATGGGAATTGTAGCCCATAACATCTGGAGTGCCAAAGGTTTGCCACCACTGCCCTAGACCCTGTTCTTTACCTTATAGGACAGAAAGTTCTTCTAAAGAGTTCATGAAGCATTACTGTGGTGTCCCATTCAGAAACCTGCATTGTAAAAGGGTGCTTAGTTTGAGACTTAATTGGCTGAAGCCACCTCAACAGACCTTTTGTCATTGCCCCCCCCATTTTGTTGTGGCACCCACGTCCTTTTCTCAACATTTAAAAGTTCTCACCCTTGAAAAATGTTAGAGATTCCTGCAGCAGTCAATGCAGAGTTACATTATAGTATTTGTGATCCTGAATGCCACGACAATGGCACAACAAATATAAATAGAAAATACACATTCCCAACCACTGTCTTCAGTAGGACATACCAATAAATTGACCAATAAACTAATCAAGCAATCAAGCAAGCAAGCAAGCAAGCAAGCAAGCAAGCAAGCAAGCAAGCAAGCAAGCAAGCAAGCAAGCAAGCAAGCAAGCAAGCAAGCAAGCAAGCAAGCAAGCAAGCAAGCAAGCAAGCAAGCAAGCTTTATTGCGGTCATAGATTAATATAAACCAGCATAAGGTAAGTGAGATACAATTAAAATGATAAAATATATTCAAACTGTAAATATATATCAAAAATAATCTATTGGCAGAAGAAAACTGGGAACACAAAAAGGTATGGGAACATAAATGGAATAGGATAAAATGTTATATATCAAAAAGAAACATGGCATAAGGGAGCAGTGAAATTAGTAAATAAAATATTATTAGCCCAATCCAAAGGGGGTGGGGGTGGACTTGCCTCTGGAGCTGTTGCAGCCATGAGCCAGCCCAGGTCTCACCCTGTAGGTGCAAGGGGCAAATGAGCCAGTGGAAGGCCAGATACCTAGGCGCCTAAGAGCATGAAGCATCCACCATTTCCCAGTTTAGACAGCACAGGATGCTGCACCAGTATGGCTGGTGTGGAGCCAACCTTAGTCACCTTCCACCCCAGCTTAGCCTCCTGGGATGCTGTGCCTGGGGCATGGACTTTGAACCCATTGAAAAAGATTAATATCCCCCCTTTCTCACTTGTAAGGAGCTTAAAAGGGGCTGACAATCTCCTTTACCTTCCCCCACAACAAACACTGAGAGAGCTCAGAAGAACTGTGACTAACCCAAGGTCATCCAGCTGGCATGAGTTCCCCAGATAAGCCTCCACAGCTCTAGCAGCAGAGCGGGAATTAAACCCGGTTCCTCCAGATTAGAGTACACCTACTCTTAACCACTGTGCCACTGCTGCTCCTTTGGAGGTTTTTTTCAGCGGCAGGGAGGGTTTTGTTGTGTTTTGTCTCACTGCACCACCAAAAAGCCCTCTGGAAACAGCCCCAGGGCTCTGGATTCGACTGTAAAACTTTGAACCCTGTTTTATAGCACAGACTATCATGCAACATATTTCAAGTGCTGCTGCACAAAACCTGGCAACATTGTATGTTATATCAAGATTGGTATCTTTAAGCACCAAGGAAACATAAAATTGACCTGTGTGACCTAAAAATATATGCAGCAGTGGTGAAATGAAATTATTTTTATAGTACTGAAATTGAAGAAATACATGTTCTATTATTTCTATGTGCCCTGATCCACAGGGAAATTCTCTCAATGAGGAGTTTTCCCGTATCAGCCTTCAAGGGCAGAACTATGAAGGGAGGGCATGGTACTATACCAAAGTAAAAGCCCTTTGATGTTTCAATACTTCAAGTTTAGTTATATATCTCATAGGAGAGATAGAGTTCCTATTGGATTTATTAGCAATAAAGATTAGAGGCCTGGCTAGATCTGATTGGCTCTCCATATCCACCACATTCTATTTAATGGCTTCTTTGGCCCGTTCAGAGCCCATGCCGAGCCTGTTTCTAGACTCCAAGCAGCACTGGAGACACTTTTTTGGAACTTGAAGGACCCAGCTTGACATGTGATATCCAGAAGAATTGAGTTCATGTCCAGTCCATGACCCTGAGTCTTCTGTGACACCTAGTAGTTCCTCAGCTGCCATGTAGACATGGAAAATATCTCCGTTATGGCCAACGGACTTGACAACCACTACTCTAAATAATTGCATTCCTAGAAATTAACACAAACTAATGGAAATAAAAATCAAATCTTCCTTCAGTGAAGACAGAAGGAGAGATCCAAATGTCTAGCAGTTCAAAGAGTTTCACCCAGGTGCATAAACTTAACAATCAGATTGTCAAATCCTATTGAACCTATTAGGAGCCTTGTGGTCTTGAGCAAAAATAACATTTGTTCGAAGCCTCAATTATTTCTTCCCATAATATTTAATCCTCTTTAAATAACAGCATGTCAAACAAGCCTGCTCATCAGCTAGCAGGTGTTCCCTTGAGGCTTCTTTAGCTCTAAGCATCATGCCTTGCTGTGCAAAGGATTTTTTAGCCCAAATATTGACATTTGGGTTTTCAAGGTTACTGATGGCATGCTCATTCTCATTAATCATTCTAACCATTTCAACAAAGCTCATTAAGAAGGTAAATACATTTATCAGCCCAGCCATCTTGCTGATTATATACTTTTGTTTTATTTGGGACAGATGTACAGTGGAATAAATCCTTCTCTTGCTATGTAATTAAAAATGGCAGCATCTATCACAGACTTTCCATTTGTGTAATCAGGAATTTAGACTATTTTGAATTTCTTGTCCCTGCTGTTTTGATCTTTAAATCCCTCCCCCATCTTTGTTTATTTACTTAACCTGGTTGCTTGCAGGGGCATAGGGAGGATGAATAAATGTTGTGCTAGCACTGTGACATCACTTCTGGTGCGAACACAGAAGAGACATCATAGTGACACATGCTTGTCACTCCTGGGTTAATACTAGAAATGAATGACATTACAACAATGATGTTATTGGCATCTCTGCCACCTGCTCCCAATCTCTGGCTGCAAAACTGGCAATTCATAAATCTGTCTTTCTCCCAGATAAATAGGAGCTAAGATGAATAAAAACAATTTTTAAAGTACAAAGAACAACAAAATTAAAAACAACCATTGAAAAGGCTTTGAAATTCAAGGCACCCACCACCAATTCAAGACATTCACAAGTATGGAAAAACCTCCCCAGGGAGTTGCATCTGGCCCCCTCACTTTCGATCTTTAGAAAGCAGTTGAAGACTAGAATGTTGTGGGTTTTCCAGGTTGTATGGCCGTGTAGTAGTATTTTCTCCTGATGTTTTGCCTGAATCCGTGGCTGGCATCTCTCTTCTAATTGACTCTGAAAGGCAATTCTGTAACATTGGAGCAGCCCCCAGGGAAAAATAAACCCATGAATAGGTTGCAGTGAAATATCCCCTAGTTGGAGTTGGATTGACTGAAAGACACTGCTGTGCTCAGCAAACCTGATATATAAGCTCATACCAGCAGAAGTGATCCTTCAGGTATGCGAGCCTCAACTTGTGAAAGACTTTAAAGGTAAATAGCAGAATCTTGAATTGGACTTTGAGACCAATAGGCAACTAATGCATGGTTCTCAAAACAGGAGCTTGGGTCTTATATGAACTGAACTCATGATTCTTTATTTTGTCACCGTTTTGTTTCTTCATACCATTTTTTCCCTTGTGAAGTGTATTCATTTTCTAGTTTGAATTGGGTAGGTGTGTTGGTCTGCAGTAAAAGAGCAAAATTTGCATTCAGTAGCGACTTAAGTATAGGATTAAAATGCGGTATTTTCACTCTGTTGTTGAAATGGGCCATGGCCCAGTCTTTTCCAACCAGGCTTCCTCTAAATAGCATAGCAACTTATATAAAAAGAAGAGAAACTCAGAAAGTACTATTGACACTCCAAGAACAAAGCAGCAGATAAAGTAGGAAACCAGTTAAATCCCAGCATCTGCTAGCTGGGTACTGGATTGTTGAAAGGTCAGCCCATATCATTACAGAACAAAGGCAAGTCTTTTCCTCTCAAGCTTAGCTCCTCTAAGGTTCTGGGCTTTGGAGGCTTGACAGCAAGCAGTTACTGCTATATCAACTGAGGAGGAAATAAGAGCTGTAACCACAGGCTATCTTTAAAGAATACAACAGAAAGATGAAATCACTGTGAGAGTCAATTCCCCACATTGCTGGCTAAACTCCCTTCAAAGTTTGGGAACAATCTAGAAACAGTTTTGTCTTGTGAAGAGCCTTTGTGTTGGTGAGTGAGAGCTTGAGGTGTACATGTCTTGAAAGAGTGAGCAAACTTCCTTCATCCATAAATTTCATTTCACTGTAGTCTGGAAACAGCATTAATGATTCAGGCAACTAATCTTAAGTTACAGTTATCATATTTCCCCTGGCCACTAGTTGGGGATGAGGGGGTAGGGTTGCCAGATCTAGGATGGGATTGTCCTGGAGATTTGGAGATGGAGCCTGGAGAGGACCTGGACCTCAGTGGGATACAATTCTATAAAGTCTACCCTCCAAAGCATCCATTTTCTCCAGGAGAATTAACCTCTGTAGTCTGCAGATGAGCTGGAAATCTGGTGGTTCCCCAGGTCCCACCTGGAGGTTGGCATCCTATCTTAAGTGGATGTAATACAATGCTATTTGCATTTGATTTTGAATATAGTGTGCTATGTATTCTACAATGCCTCTCTCTCTCTGAGTCTGCTCAAGAACCCCTTCACATGTTACAAAGTCCAGATGTTCTGAGAGTTCCTAGATTTGAATAAGTACATGAATACGCTAGGACAAGGAGCTTCGGCCTTCTCCCTCCATGCTGCTTTCCTGACCTGAAATATCTCCTGGGAGCCTGTGTTTTCCCTACTAGGAAAACTTACATTTACTCATGGTTACATACAATTTTTCCCAGCCAATTTTTCCCAATCAAATAGCAACTGACCAAGGTATGCGGAAGCTCCTTTTCGTTACACACAATGGTTTTGATCTATATTGGGCCCTTGCATGCCTCGGACTCCAGTTCTCATCATGGACCTCCAGACGTACATGTTACTCAAACTCTTTTGACCCCATCTGAAGTAGGTTGGTGAATTAGACACTGGGGGCAGCATGAAGCCATGCTGGCAGATTTGCCCTCTGTGGGACATGTGACCCAGCATGGTCCTCCATGATGGTGGAATGTGGGGGAGGAGCCAGTGCTAGTCCTGGTGGTGGTGAGGCTTTTTTGTGTTTAAGCCACCCATGCCACCAGGAAGCCTCCTTGGGAACAGTGGGTTGGTGAGGCCATGGCACTGGAGCCAGGTGCATGGCCCATTAGATATGGCTGTAAGTGTCCATGGTCTTTCCAACATATAAATTGGTGCTCAGTGACTAGGAATTTAAATCTGGCTGCCTCCCCATTTAAACCCACACCAATGTGCTGTTGCCATATATAATAGATGATAAACTGCTTGACCAAACTAGTGTTATATTCAGGTATTTGCTTGACTTCTGTTTCATTTGGTAACAAATAATAATGAAAAAACAATATGACCGCTAGCATCCATATAAGAATAATTTCCAAGTTCTACTTTTTCCTCAGTGAGAAAACACAGCACCTTCAGTTTAAAATAAATAAGCCTTGTATGTGTCAGTTTAAAATAAATAAATCTTGTGTGTGGCAATTTGATTTTCATTTCTTGAGCACATTTCAAAAAGTTGAGAATGCTTTTTCTAAAGGATAAATCTGATTTACAATGTGTATTCATGGCTAGAAAATAAGATGTACATGAACTAAAGTATTAATAAAAATGCAGAAATACATTTAAAGTGGAAAACAAAAAAAGTATAAATAAAAGATAATTCCAATTTTAACCACCAGACCAGCTGTTTAAATAATAAATAAGTATTTTTCTTTGAGTACCATAAGTGAGTTAATTCTCTGTGAAGGAAATCAATTCTTGAGAAATGTAATGAGGTATATGAAACTGCAGAATGAGAAAATTCTATCCACTAAACTAAATCTACCCATTTGAGGGTTTTTTTTAAAAAAAAAGATTATGTTGCGCCACAAGACATTTCAATAGATAGTAAGAAGTATTAGACGCTATCTCAAGTGTGAATTTATCCACTTACCTTACAAGAAATGTGAATCTTTGTCATTGATACTCCCTTCCTATCCAGGTCTATTTGGATGCCTACTCAGACCTATTCATCTTCAACATTTATTACAGTAAAGAGATCAGTCAACATCAATTTAACAGAACTTACAAATATTAAATTAATTAATATAGAGAGATTAAAATTCATAATCTTATCATGCTGCCATTAAATTTACCATCATCATAGTTTATTTACGGTCATTGACCAGCAAGATCCAAAAGAATTAAAATCATAAAATTGACAGATATTACAAATATACAGATTAAAACAGTTAAGAAAATGCAGATAATAGGCCTCAGGAACATCAGCTCAAGATAATGAGTGGAATGTCAGTCTAATAATAATTAATAATAAGGATTATCTTGCAGAGCCAGTAGTACTCTGTTGGGCCTTCCTGATTTTACTTGATATCCAGGCAAACTTGGCAACAGAATACGTTAGATTTTTATTGGTATCTGTTAACAGTATTTTAACCTTTTCTTTCTTAGCCAAAGGAGAGTTTGTCTGGTCAAAGGACAGAAGCATCCAACGTATCTCATCATAGTATGAGCATTCAAATAATATATGTTCCGAGTTTTCAACACCTCCTTTTTGACAACTGCAAATTCTACCCTCAGTTGGTACTTTGTTATAAATCCTGTTGATATAGTTAGACAAAAGGGTGATTAAATCTATCACTGTATCATGGCAGCTGATTTTATAACTGAATGATAGGCTAGGTGAGTTATTCTCAAATTGCAGATGGGGAAATATGTCTGAGAGAAAGTGGTCAAGCAATGACCATTTGGTGATCATATCATACAGGTGAGACTTGAACAGGCAACATCCCCAGTCACATTTCATTCACATCGCTTCGAGGCTGTACCAGCTCCTGCATAAGCATTTATGTATTTGTTTTTAATTTGCACATAAAGGAATGTGAGAAATAGATGTCTGAAGCCATGTGTCAATAAATACATATTTCTCATAGAGATGTAACAGGCTGTGGCTTCCTCTGGCATATATGTTAAGAATGTGGGATTTCTCATTCTGGCTGCTTAACTAAAAAAAGTCCCATTTTGTTTTTTCTTCTTCCTTGATCTTAAGAATAATTATTTTTACATCATTTTCAATTCCCTTGTGCTGAAAACTGTTCCCATTAAAATGAATGTGTTTTTGGTATGGTTGCATCACTAGTGTATAAGTGGTGCTAAAACCTCCCCAAACAAATTGAACACCAGCAAGACCAGGTGGAATAGAAAGGCTTATAACAATAAGTTCCACAGAGGATTTCATGTTCTTCCATGTATAACAATACCCCCCACATTCAATCATCTGCACTGATTTTTTATTATCATCTAGGTGTGGAGGCAGATGTTGATTTGAACAACCTATTAAGGACCATATGTATACTTGAGGACTCCATCCTCTATGTAAATCTGAGGAAGGGAGAGAGATAACACCTAGCTGTTTTTGCTTCTCTTATATTCTATCCAAGAAATGAGAGGCAAAGAAAGCTTTTTCAAAAAAAATCTTACTTCTCTTTCCACAAGAACTAGGCCTACCGTTCAGCTTAAAATTCCATACGCTATACTACAATTTTATCCAGAAACAATTCTATATTCTCAGTTGACAGATGGATCCCATCATCTTCTATGCTTAAATGATTGGATCCATCTGTCAACTGGAGGAGGATAATTTCTCTCTCTTTTAACATAAATTTGCAATATATTTTCAGTGACTTTAGGATTAGGCAGAGCAGCTATGTAAAGACAACAAAGAAGGCATAGTCTGGTGTAGGACTAATTAAGTCATAACTGGGAAAAGCAACAGCTTAGGTATGGTGTTAGTGTACATCAATTTGTTCTCCTCATGTACAGCCTATGTGGCTCATCTAGCATCCCTGAAGGTAGAGTCTTAGGATGCTGTCCAATGTATAATGATACCTAGGAGCTGGGGAGAGAAAAAAGCACAGCATGAGGGGGGGAAAGGACATTGTATGTAAGTAAATATGGTCATAATTAATGTGTTGAGTTGGACTAGTGACTCCTTGGTTTAAATTGCAATTCTGGGCTCAAACAGATGAGTTGATGATCAATAAAATGCAAAATTTGATTTCATGTTGCCTCGGTTTGCCATAGGATCATGCAGTGTACCATACGTACTATTAAAGATTTGCCAACATTCTATCACGCTCCAGCATGACACAGAATGACCTTATGCATATTAATTGGTGGGCTCTAATGGCAAGGCCACACTCAATTGCCAGTGACTGGAATCATTATACTCACTAGAGCAGGTGAGCAGCCCAATCCAAGGGTGGCAAATCTCCCTCTGGAGGGAGTGCAGACTTACACTGACTGAAATGCCCTCCCTGGGGCACTTACCCTGGTGGAGGGGCGAATCTGCTTATGTCGGGCTGCTGTGGCTCTCTGTGAAGGCAGCACTTGGCCTTGCATTGGTACTCCCATGCTGCCTCCAGTGGCATTGGCATAGTGTGAGCATTTCATGGGGTGGGGACAACCATTGTCAGTCTCCAAAGCCTAGTCAACCCCATGCATCAGAGGTACGTCACCATTTTCATGGCATATCTCTATTCTCCCTTTGGGAGAATTAAGAGTGAGTTTTGTTTTTTCAGGCTTCCTGCATTGTTGGGAAAGCCCTTTGGAGTGGATGGAGCGACTATGGAATGGTGCCTTCCCTGCCCGCTTGACAGCTTTGGATTGTGCTGTTAATCTTTCTTTCTAATGGTGTCATTCCCACTTCCTCCCATTTTAGTCAATAGTTAACATTCATTTCTGTGATGAAAGGGAAAATGCTGCATATTGAGATCCAGTTGTTGTACAAGCAATGCTTCCCTTCCACATTTGACACTAACTGACCCAGAGCTCATTGCCACAGAGATCTCATGGGGGCAATACATGATTTTCTTGCCACTTTTCATAATAACCGGCATTTTGCTTAACAACATTTCTTTACCTAAATGCCTAGTGATGTAAGTGACTGCAGGATGTCATTACAGCCAGGAGAATGGCGCACAAAAAAAATACTGTGTAATTGGTCTACATTTAGCATCTCTTCTCTATAAAGACTGCATGCTGTGCATTTACAAAAATCTGTAGAAAATATGGCTTAGCACTTCAGTGTAATACACCTGTCTAAAGGGTATTACATTTGTGCTTCCTTGCTTTCAGGTGCTCCTATAGCCTATAAAATTTTTGAGGCCACGATGCATTATTAAATATGATTGGATCAATAGCACTACTGCTACAGAGATGTCTGCACATGATACATCATTCCAATAAAGCATCAGGACATGAGTTTCTTTTAGACCTTCAGGTGGCTTAAATGGCAGCATTATATTTAGAAAATAACCTCTTTTATGTATTCCAACACATGAATCTGAAATGGGTCTCTGCACTGTATAATGAAGAACATTAAAATACAATCACTTAGATCTGTTGAAAACCCAGATTTAAACAAACTTTGACTGAACTTAAGTTTACATTGTGAACTGAAAGATTGCATCTGTGATGGAAAGGAGGAATATCCTCCATAGATGCTGCCCTGGAGTGAAGAGACATGGTATGCAATAAAGCCGATAAAGTAGATTTCAGAAGACAGCTGCTATTATAAGTTCTTCTGTGCAGAATGAACCTAGGAAAATGTTGCGATGTAACATTATAATTGTATTCCATGGTGCAAAACAGATTGAGAATATATTCACTGGATGCTGCTGAACAAAAGATGAAAGCTTTGATGTAGAAGGAAACTTCAAAGCTGAGATGGCCAACCAACTAATTTGCAATACCCTATCTGGGGCTGGAGGATATTTCTCTATCCAAACAGTGAAATTTTTAAGCAGAGTTACTCTCTTCTAAATCCATTGACTCGCATAGACCAGAAAGTTTTAACTGTTCAGAATTTGCAAGTTGCCTTCCTTCAACTTGAGAGGCTCATCCTGCATCAGAAGAACCACTAAAGCTATAGGGGTGTAGGATTCACACTGACACTTTGCTTACTGGAGTGGTAGGATAGAGGCCACCAATTTACTGGTTTGACAAAAAAACCCATAGGTAATCTGTTGTGAGGACTGATAATAGGTAATCTGATAATAGGTGATCTGATTACCATAGGTAATATGTTGTTCTCACTTTTGTGAGGACTGATTCAGGGTTGAAACTAAGGCAGTTTCTGCATGGCGGCAGAAACGAACCTCCACTGGCATAAATTATGCTAGCGGAGGCTCGGGGACTGTTCACGGTAGTGTGAGAGCAGCCCCAACTTTCTCCCCAGCTGAAGAGGCAGCTCCGCATGGAGCCTCCAGGGGTTGAAGGGCAGCGTGGGTTTGTCCCTCCAGCTCTCCAGAGTGACACTGGAAAAAGAGGGGAGGGGAGGGGAGGTTTAAAAGCGGTGCCTTCATGCCGCTTGGGGGGAGACAGGACAGCGCTGCTGCAATACAGCAGCACCTCCTGTACGAACAGCACCCCAGGGACCGGTTTTTCTGGTCCCTGGGGCACTGTTTTTTAGCCATGTGGAAACGGCCTAACAGTCATTTTCTGCCAGGGAAGAGGGGTATGCGAATATTGTTATGGTGCTCCTGAGGTTCCCCTGGTTTTTCAGGGATAGCATATCAGAGAGATTAGTGGGCTGCAGCAGAAAGGGGAAGGCAGGAAATTATCATTCTATTGGCAGGAATACCTTCCTTCAACAGAAAATGACCTTTGAATCCAACCCAGGACAATTAACTGATTTATTAACTTGTTGCATGCAAATTTGTTTTAGTGCCATATTATACCAAAACCACGGTTCCTTTTTGAACTGTCAAAGTAAGTTTTTTTGAATGAAAAAACAATGTTAAATTTGTTAAGAACTACAGACCAATTTCACTTTTGAATAATGATTAGAAGTTGTTTGCAGCAGTTTTGGCAAGAAGTCAAACCAGATGTGTTTCCCCACTCCTACACTCCTGCTGGGTGATCTTGGCCTAGTCACAGTTCTTCAGAACTATCTCAGTGCCACCTACCTCAAAAGGTGTCTGTTGTGGGGAGAAAAAGGGAAAGGAGCTTGTAAACCACCTTGAGTCTCCTTACAGGAGAAAGGTGGGGTATAAGACTATGCGCACACTGAAACAGGCATTGCAGATTCACCTTGTTATGTAAAGTTCTGGTCCATTGCCTCTTTTGCAGTTGTTTTTGGAGAAAGGTGTCTTGCCAGCTTCCATCAAATCCTTCTCATTTCACATGAAGCTACAGGTACTTGTGCTCACAGCCCTTAAGTCTTCCAAATGTTGTTTCCTTTCCCAGTTTTGAAAGCACTGCCAATGGCACAGTGGATTAGAGGTATTACCTTGGATCCATTTGTTGAAGAAGTGTTGAATTTCACACAGCTGGCAGAAATGTCGATCGTTTTGGTGTCATAAAACTTAAATTTAGCTGATACTTGGCATTAAAAATAATGTAATAGCTTTTCTTTTTCTGTAAAAAGGCTTATTCTTTTGCTACCCTTCTTCTGAAGGTCATTTCCCCTGCAAGAAAAATAACTTGTTCAGGATTTTCTGATTAGAGATTTAAATGGTAGTGGACATTCCAACAGGATTCCATAACTAACACTGGAATGTTCAAGGATTTGTGTTTCTCTATTGTGGAGCAAAGTTCAGTTAAAACAATGATTCTTTAAAGACCTGAAATGTTAAAGAACACAAAGTTGCCCCAGTTTTTTTATTTATTTAAAATCTTTATTCCACCTTCTCACTTGATGGCTACCAATCTTGATCCTCCTTGATCTCAGATTGCAAATGCCTTAGCAGACCAGGTGCTCAGGAGCAGCAGCAGCAGAAGGCCATTGCTTTCACATCCTGCATGTGAGCTCCCAAAGGTACCTGGTGGGCCACTGCGAGTAGCAGAGTGCTGGACTAGATGGACTCTGGTTTGATCCAGCAGGCTAGTTCTTATGTTCTTATGTTCTTATGATCAGGGTCCACCAGGCGGTCAACTTAAGAATCATTAAAACATTTACACTTTAAAAATACTGTTAAAATTATAAAATACTTCAATTGAAGCACATAAACAACACTAGAAGGAAGGACAATAACCATTATTGGGGGTATGTCAAAGTCTTCACTCTGGGAAGGGAGTTTTGGTGCCACACCTGAGAAGCCTTTTCTTGCATCACCATCTGACTAGCTTTTGATGGCAACTGGGTGGTAGGTTCACATGGGACAAAGTGGTCTTTAAAGTATGTTGGTTCCAGGACATATAGGGCTTCAAAGTTCAATGCCAGCACCTTGAAATAAGCCCAGAAGTAAATTGGAAACCAGTATACATGGAACAAGACTGGAGTGATATGATCCATGTGGCTCAGCTTTGTTAACACTTTGGCCACATCATTTTGTACTGTCTTTAGATTCCAGGCAGTCTTCAAGGGCAGTTCCACATAGAGTGCAGTGCAGTAATGTAATCTAGATGTTACCAGGCATGCCCCAGTGTGGCAAAATCTTTTTCTGCTCTGGAGGGCCACAACTGACTCACCAGTTAAAGTTGGTAAAATGCACCCCTGGTCAAGGCAGGAAACTTTAACAGAATTCATACTCAAAAGTTACTTAATAAGTGTCACATTTATGTATCTCTTACCTCCCCTGCACCCCTAGGCAGGAATGTTCCATAATTCTTTTATAATTTGCTTCTTCTGACCACCTAGTTGGTCAAGTTTACTACATGTAATCTTCTGGGGTTTTTCATTCAATTGTCCCATCCTGTATCTCATTAAGGTAAATACATAACTGAATCAGCTTGAGGAACTGTGACCCCCCCTTTTATCTCTTGTGTTTGATCTCAAAGATTATCATGCCAAAAGAAGAAGAGTTTGGATTTGTACTCCCCTTTCTTTCCTGTAAGGAGACTTAATTCATTTTGCTTCCTCTCCCCACAACAGACACCTTGGCCCTTTCCACACGGGCCTTCAGGCGCTTCCCCACCGGCAGGAATTCTACCGGTGGAGGGGGTGGGGGCCGTTTGCATGAGAGCGTGTGAGCGGCCCCTGCAGAGGCCGGCGCATGGAGCTACCTCTTCCCCGTCCCTCTCCCACTCACCTCGTCGCCATCGTCACCCTGCTGGCCTCCTAAGACCCGCCCACGCTGCCCCCGACCTCCAGGGGTTGGAGGACAGCGAGGGAGGGTCTTAGGAGGCCAGCAGGGTGACGACGGCGATGAGGTGAGTGGGAGAGGGACGGGGAAAACAGCGCATTCCCGGCAGTGCCGTTCGCACCGCGCCGCTGGGAATGCGCTGTTGTTCCAAAAACCTCCCTCCAGGAGAGAGGTTTTTGGAGGCGGCCTGACGCCGCCCTGGGGGAGGGGGAGGGGAGCCAGGTCGGCGCTGCTGCATTTTGGCAGCGCCGCCTGAGCGAACAGCTCCCTGGGGATGGCGTTTTTGCCATCCCCAGGGCGCTGTTTATGGCCTGTGCGGAAAGGGCCCTTGTGAGGTAGGATGGTTGAGAGAATTTTGAATGACTGACTAGCCCAAGGTCACCCAGCAGAAGTGTAGGGGTGGGGAAACAAATCTGGTTCACCAGATAAGACTCCACAGCTCATGTGGAGGAGCAGGGAATCAAACCTGCTTCTCCAGATTTGAGTCCACCTACTCTTAAGTACTACACCACGCTGGTTCTCAAAATGGCTTTAGAGGCTTTTCAAAACATTATAATTTTATTAAACCCAAAGGAATAGGATAAGAGCAGGATAAATTTAGTGAGAAGGAAAGAAGCAGCCTTATATACAAATATTAAGATGTTCTTAAAAGTACAGCTCAGATGTCATTTGCTATTTGATAAGATTCCAGTTTGTTACTGGTTTCTAAATTCTTTGAAATAAGCTAGATTTTCTGCTTGTTGTACAGCTTTGACTCAGACTTGCATTCATAGGTTCATGTGTAAACTCTGGTGCCTAAAATCTAGAAAGAATGGAATATTCATCCAACTCCCCTTTTCCTTCAGACTTTCCCAAACCATATGATCACTTCAGAGCTTTTGAAGTGAATCTATCTCACAACTAAGGATGTGAATTCTTCTCCTTTGCTAAATTTAAATTCCCCTCCTGGCTTGAGATTAGTCTCTCTCTGACATCATCTCTCTCCCTTTCCTCTATACATACAGTTCAGGAGATGAACTAGATCTGTTTTTAGAATCTGGACCAGGAATTCTTTCCTTAGAGGTTTATTTCCCTCTTTGGCTAGAGTAGGACCCTTTTTCTTTAAAAAACCCTCTTTCCTTGCCAACACCACAAGTCTGTACACAGACACCAAACACATCTGAACCCTAGTTGCAAGATTTCCCCCAATAGTCCTGTCAGTGGCTCTGACTGAGTGCTAAACTCCACCCACTCCCAGCATGCCACACTCACACACAGGCTCTGTGAGGAATTAACCCTTAGCATCTGTCTTATTTATTTATTTATTGGATTTCATAGACTGCCGCATCCCCAAAGGGCTCTAGGCGTTTGACAGCAACATTCTTTGTTCAACATATCTGATGCTTTGGCTTTTGTTGAGGAGAGTTTTAAGATCTAATATTTCTTGTGTCTCTTTATTCTCTATGTCCTGTTTGTTGGCCTTTCAAGTCACCTGGTTGGCTGCCATGTGAAACAGAATGCTGGATTAGATAGATCACCAGTGTAATCCAGAAGGGCACCTCTTATATTCCACTTACTAGTAAGTGTGACTGCCCCTTCTGCACAAGAACAATCACAGTGTTACACTATGTGCTCATGGATTTGACTTCCTTGAAATCTTACCAAGAAAAGAATAGGAAAATCTACACTACAGTGGCCTCCATTTCATTATGTGTAATATGTAAACCAACCCACAGTTGATGTGATTGAGCATGCTTGCCTGTTTGGAGGGAAACTACAAGGATTAGGGGATTTGAGCTTTAAAGTGATAATGAGAAAGAAGATTTAAATATTAAAAACTGCATCTACTTAATCTGAAAGCAGTTGTAAAATGAATGGCATTTTAATTTGGGATAGGCCAGTATGATAAATCTGGCAATATGATAATTGTGAAGGAACTTATTTCATGCTTCAGGAGATTTGCAAGGAATTAAGGTCTAAAATCCCCTCTCCCTCAAGTAATAGTGCTGAATCAGATGAATGGAGAGAGTTAGGTCTTCTTGAGTACTCTTTTTAAAGCCAATGTTAATCAACATTACCTTTGGAACTAATCATGTGTTCTGAAAATTACAATACACTGAATCCAGAGAAAGTTAATCACACTAAAGTTCCATTGAAATCAATGAGACGAGTTTGGTACGACCAATTTAATTTCATTGATTTCAATGGGAATTAAGTGCAACTAAGGGGCAAATGAGATGCAACGCTGGCAGATTTGTAACTGGATCTGCAGGGCAGATAAATAGTAATCCTAGTTCAGATTAGGACTATAGCAGGAGCAGGGGTGTTCAACTTCTTCCCCACTTGTCATTTCTCCAGTTCTGAAAACTCTTCCCCCATGCATATATACAGGCATTACTATTTCCTCCAGCAGCAAAGGGCAGTTCTGTGGAGCCAGTTGGGAAGGAGTTCATGTTTTTTTCTTACACTACATTCACTATCTGAATCAGAGCTGGATATTTACAAAATAAATTAATTAGTGAAATATCATAGTGACAGTCTAGTCCTGGATCTTTCAATTTCTCATCTCGTTTCACATAGGAGTTCCGACCTTTCAGAAGAAAATGTTATGACCCCTTTTCAAAAGGTGAGATGTCAACTTTGGGCTAAGAGGAAAGCAAATCTGTGTTTTGGCTAAAGGGGTGGCTGGAAGGGAAGGCTACCAAAAGCCTCTCTATGGGACTTTCCCCAGTCACCGTTTGTTGCATGGTAACCTAGTCAAATGACCTAGGGTTTTCAAGTGCTCCCCACCACGCCAGCGGCGACAGTGCAGGTGCCCCGAATTTGCCCCGCTCATCAGCGCACATCAATTTTGCTGCTGTTTTGAACAGCAACTTTTGGGAAACTGCGTGCTGGGCATGGGGTTGTGGGGAACTTTGGCAGCTAGCGCAATACTGAATTTCGCGCTGCTCACAGTGACGTGTATGCTTCTGACCGATCAGGCAACAGCAGGGCGTGTCTACATGGCGATGAATCCACATCAATTTCAGGAAGGGGGAAAAAATCCTCAAAAGCGGCACAACATCCAGTCACAACAGAGACATGCCCCCCCCCCCCCGCGCCACCAAATGCACGGTCTTGGGGAATGCTTCATTTCCGAGCCGCGCAGTATTTAGGTAAGCGTTACGATGCAAATAGTGCTGTGGGGAGCATTTTTCCGCACTGGAAAGCAGCAGAGTGTAAAGGGCACAGATTATATGAGCTACCATTTCTGAAGTAGGGAAAGGCCCTTTGTGTCCTAGTCAGAAGCTCCCCCCCACCCCTGCCCTCAGTCCTTTTCAGTCAGCAGTGTAGGATTACCTGGACATTTTTAGACCAAGGGGAATTTTGGAGGTCTTCCTGTAATTGGCTGGGAGATGATTTCTTGCTTCAGACTGCACATGTAGATACAATAAATAAACCTAGTCTGGGGGGAGAATAGTTAAATCCTAACTTGGCATCTGCAGGATTTATGTGGGCTTGATGATTCAAGTTGCTTGTGTCGGCAAACATTTGAAAGAGTAACCAAACATGAGCCAGGAGCCTGGGAAGAGAGTTTTTTTGACTTGAGTCATCACTGCCTGAACTCACAAGATGACTGGCATCAGGGTAATGTTGTCAGTTGGCATCTCTCTGTGCATGATGGTGTACAGGCAGTAATTTAGCAGCTTATCCTAAAGTGCCGAGCTGCTAAGTTACGGCTTGGAGCCAGACTGAGGATCTCCAAATCTGGTGAACCTTTTCAGCAGCCTCTTGAAGTGCAATTCTAAGCAGAGTTTCACTCTTCTGAGCCCATTGACTACCATGGTCTTGGAAGGATATAACTTTTCTTAGGATTGCTCTGTTAGGGATGGGGGAAATGAGGTAATTGTTGCAGTTCAATGCTTAAGTGATATTTGTTGTCTGTCATCATTCTTTTGTAGTACTGGGGGCAAATAACTTTCCCTGTATTGGGGTTTAAAATAGATCAATCTTTCCTCTGCTGAAAATCAGAGTACAAAACTGCTCAATTAAATGCACATTCATGTGCCATCTGTTTGCTAAAGAAAATCAATGTGGTAGCTGAGACAAAGTGTTGGACTCAGACTTAGGTGGTCTTTGTTTGTATCCCTACCTAGCCAAGTATAGGGAACTATGAATATGCTTTCTTTTAATTTTTTGTGTGTGGATGGAAGAACTGTTTTCCTGGGGGTTTTTGGACACATTTTATGTTTGTTTCTTTTATGCCATTTTACTGTTATATAATTTTTTTCACATATATAATTATATATTTTTTCACAATTTTTTTCACATATGTGTCATTGATGAATCATGTATCTTAAATGAGCAGGTGATAGTTATAATTGAAACTGTTTTCTTAAAGAATAAAAATAAGAAATCTATTTCAAGCAATGAACATACATATGAAAAGCACATATGCACTAACCTAGAGGAAAAGGGAGGATGTTTGGATAGCATTTTAGGGAAAAATTTCCTGGAAAGACATTCACGAGAACAGCGCTGAAGAGGAAAACTCTGCTGATGCTATCAGCCAAGATTGGTGAAGTATCCAAAGTTATGGACTCCGAAAGGGGGTGTTCCCTTGTTTCCAAAGGGAGCTAACAAGAGATGGGCTACCCCTTTAAGGATCCATAACTTTGGACACCTGAACCAAACTTTACCACTTGGGTGGTATCATCAGAACAGTCTCTGGATGAGACCCTGAAGTTTTTGTGCTGTTAGCTTTAAAAATGCACCCCTGATAGGTACCCCAAGAAATTGCCCAAGATTCTCTTCTCTGCAGTGCCTTGGCACCATTGTACCCAATGGGAAATTTCTGTGCAGGCTGCACATGTTTGAAAGTAGAGGCATCAAACTTTCAAGATGACTCCAGGAAACCCTCCTTGTGATAGCATCCAGACTTGGTGAACTTTTGAACTTTTGATTTTATGCAAAGCTGCTGTTTGGATTAAAAAATGGAATTTGGCATTTAATGTGTCTTGAATTTATTGTCTAAAGTCTCCGTTGAATAAGAAACACAGATAAAAAATGTGTCTTGAATTTATTGTCTAAAGTCTCCGTTGAATAAGAAACACAGATAAAAAATGTGTAAACACTTCACACATGGTTTGTCAAGATAGGAACAAGTCTGGAGAATCCAGGGGTTCACATTCTCCCTTCCCCCTCCCCCTCCCTTGCATATAGCTTGGAAAATGAACACTGCCACAACAAACCTTGATTTATTATTTAATCTCAGTCACAAACCATTGTTTGTTTGCTATTCTCCAGACCGGAATCCTGGTTAGGAATCCTAGTTTGGAAGGCAGAGAACAAAGCATAGTTTTTATTTGGACCTAACAATAAACTGATTTGCTTTTTGCATAGCTGTATGGAATAAAAAGATGGAAGTGAAGAAGGGAGAATGTGCAACATAAGCCTAAGAATTCCTCTGGCTTGTTCCATGCTTCATTGTTATATGAGAATCTATTCATACTTCCTTTGTGTGTTTTTTAATGTGTGTAGGTGAATTCCCTTCCAACTCTTTTATTCTCCTTCCCGTTCTCCACTTTAGCAGATGAGTCACTCAAGTGCCCATGAAGCATAAGGTTATTTAAAGTTATTCCTGACTGCTTTGTCAATAGAGTTTGGAAATTTAGTCTTTGAAAGTCATTTAATGTAATTACTAAGATACATAACTTTTAGAAATGAAACGTTAACTCTACATTTATGATATTTAATGACTTTGGTGTATGGACAGCATGCATGTAAATGGGAAATTTTATAAGCAATATTGAGAATTACAATACTTCACGTCCTTTCTTACATGACTTTGGGGAATCAGCAGCAAATCAATTTGAAAGTATGAGTTATAGATTATAAAAATCCAGAGTGCTTGTCCAATAAATAATGGTGTTAAGAATCTACTCTCCAGTTAATATTTATAATTGAAGAATATGCAGCGTTTTCAAAAAAAAGTTTGCCTTGCAATGATGTCTAGCTGAGTTTTAGCTTTAGCTATTTATTTATAAAATGTGTGTTTAAAGTGGAGCACACATTTTAAAAACTCAAATGTACAGAAAAGAAGTGCTTCATGCCCCCCACTTGTTGCAGCTTGGTCTGGACTAAACGATGAGTGGGGAGTGGGGAGCATTACCCCACCATGTGGAGTGGTGGGGCAGGTGGAAATGGAAGTGGAAGCTAAAATTGTACTTAGATTTTTATGTGGAATGAAAAAAAAAGATATGTGAACATATGACAGTGTCATACACTTTGTCAGCCCATTGATCTGTAAAGTTCTGTTTTAGGGTGAGGCAGAAAGTCTGTCCAAGGCTTGCTTCCTAAGATCCTATATCTAGAGACACTAAGGACTGAACTTGCTACCTTTTGAAAATAAGACATATGATCTATCACCTAACTAAAAGGCCTTTGGATATTTCTTTGAATATTTCTTTGGATATTTCTTCCATAAAAGAAGAGTTTGTTTATTTGTAGAGAGTTTTTTTGGAGGGGGGGGTTGACATGGGGTTATTTTGTATTTTAAATCTGAAATTGTAAACCATCTTAACCCATGGGAAAAGATGGGATATAAATATTGATATAAATAGACAGAACTAATAAACCTTCAAATTTGCTTTTAAATGTTGGTTAGGGCAAAACCTATTCACCTCCAAAAGCTGATGAAACAGAGATCACTCATACTATTTGCACAGTAACAGAAATCATTATCTGTTACTCTGTAATCTGTAATCTGTAATCGCTAGTGATTTTGGATGGACAGAGATGAGCATTGTCCTTTTCTCTCAGTGAGAGTGAAAAGTTTATTTACTTCAAATGTAAATGTGTGTCCTACATATTTTCACTCTTGAATGACATTACCTTTCCCTTCACCTTTCCAGTGTTAATGCAATTTAATTATACACAGACCTTGAATGTCATTTTCTAATCCTTTGTGGTTCATTTGAAAGACTTGTAAAATAAAAGTAATTGGTGTGTTCATTAAAATGTCAGAAATATTTTGAGTTCAATTAGATAGTGCAGCAGTTTCATTCTAAGTGTGCTTCTCATACAATAACTATGTCAGGAGGATAGAATTAGCAGCCATTTAAATGTACAATTGTGTTCCATTTCCCCAATTTTTCAAGCATAACTTAATCAAACAGCTTGAGAAAAGCAAGGTGAGAGACGATAAAAATTCCATTTTTATCAAGTCAGATTGGAAGTGATAGGCTACTGAACTGAAAAATAAATAAAAAGGTAACATGGAAATTCATTTTTTGTTTAGGTTTGCTAGGTTAAAACAGCAACAGGCAACTGGAGATATAAATGTTGATCAGTTATTATGAAACACAATGATATGTCAAATAAGGCTGAACACCATGATTTCTTTGGCTCCAGCACAACATTTCCATAAACAGAAGGATTTCTGCCTGCATAGCATGATTTTCCTGCTTCTCCTTCCTAATGCAGCTCAAAATACGCCCCCCCCCCAATACTGTTTTTGGGTCTCCTGTCCCCAAAGAGCAGCATTTTGGAAAGGCATTTCAGGTGGCAGAAGAAGGGAGGGCCAAGAAAGTCATGCTCCATAGGTGAAAATACTTCTGCCCATGGAAATGATGTGTTGGAACCAAACCATTGTTTTCTCCATCATTGCTGGATATGTCTCAGGTCCAGTGTCACACCTTTCTCTGTCCCCAATGACTTAAATTAGAGATTCGGAGATGGGTACAACTCATCCAATTAGTTTTCTAAATAAAACAAAGACTGTACATTATTTATGAATAATACATTTAAACCCAACCCCCTTCAACCAGTAACACATTTTTTCTATAGATCTCTGTGGCACTAAAAAAATAACCCCTCGCCTATGGCTGATCCCAAGTATCAACCCAGCCCTTGTTGAGTGTAACCAGTCCTTTTTTAAAATATGCTTCAAAGTGCACCTTTTTTCTCTATGCTGCCTGCAAGACATCTCCTGCCTGGCTATATGGAATGCAGAGCTGAGAGGGCATCTTATGTTTGCTGCCTGACCGTTTCGCTTTCTGATCAGCTTTTGTCCAACATTTTGTGTGTAGTTGAAGGGATTATCCCAGCCACCATTTGCTGAAGTGTTTGCTCTGTAGGCTCTGATCCTGGGTGCCTTTTTTTGGGCGTCTTAATTGATAGTTCCATGGGAATGTCAACTCAATGCTTGGCAGCTGTGAAAAAGGCAAACTCTATGCTGGGGATCATTGGGAAAGGAATTGATAATAAAACGGCAAAGATTGTCATGCCCTTATATAAAACAGTGGTGCGACCGCACTTGGAGTACTGTGTCCAGTTCTGGTCACCACATCTCAAAAAGGATATTGAGGTGATAGAAAAAGTGCAGAGAAGGGCAACGAGGATGATTGAGGGACTGGAGCACCTTCCCTATGAGGAAAGGCTGCAGCATTTGGGACTCTTTAGTTTGGAGAGGAGACAACTGAGGGGGGATATGATTGAAGTCTATAAAATTATGCATGGGGTAGAAAATGTTGACAAGGAGAAATTTTTTTCTCTTTCTCACAATACTAGAAACCAGGGGGCATTCATTGAAAATGCTTGGGGAAGAATTAGGACTAATAAAAGGAAACACTTCTTCACGCAACGTGTGATTGGTGTTTGGAATATGCTGCCACAGGAGGTGGTGATGGCCCACTAACCACTGGATATAGCTTCTAAAAAGGGGCTTGGACGCAGGATTTATGGAGGAGAAGTCCAGATTTATGGCTACCAATCTTGATCCTCCTTGATCCTCCTTTAGGATTGCAAATGCTCTTAGCAGACCAGGGTTAACCTCGGGAGCTAACAGCCTATGAGAAGGCCATTGGCGCTTCCACATCCTTCTACATGTGGAGTCTCCCCAAAGGCACCTGGTAGGCCACTGCGAGTAGCAGAGAGCTGGACTAGATGGACTCTGGTCTGATCCAGCTGGCTTGTTCTTATGTTCTTATGTTCAGCCCCAAAAGTACATAGCTGTACTCAGCTGGTCCTGCTGATTCTGGCAATATATAGTTTCCCTATTTTTTTAATTTTCGAAAAGCTATCTTCACAGATATGCAGACACAAATACAAGAATCTTAGCCACTCAGAGAACCCATCTACCTCCCATTGGAAAGCAGGGGTTGATCTGCCCTCCATGGAGTCACAGTTTTTTTCTTACTGCACAGGAAAACTGTCAATCTGCAGAGGGCCGGTCAATATGTGTCAGACCCATCTTTTGAGCGGCTAAGATTCTCTTATATGTGTCTGCAAAGTTAAAAAGGTAGCTCCTTGACTTTTTTTTAAAAAAGGAGAACCATATATTGCCAGAATTGACAGGATTAGCTGAATACAAATATGTGTTTTTTGGACAAAAAAGATGCCCAGAATTGGAGCCTGCACAGCAAACATCCTGGGGCTACTTTCAGCAAATGGTGGCAGGGAGAATCCCTTCAACTGCACACAAAATGTTGGGCGCAAGCTCAGGGTGAAACTGACCAGAGAGCAAAACGGTCGGAGGGAAACAGCCTCTTTTTTCCTCTGACACCTTTACTGTCTAAAAAGCACCCAGAAGCCACCTCATTTTCCGATGTCCCCTGAAAATCTTATTTCAGGTGATTCGAGTGAAAAGAGGCAGTTGCCTCATTTTAAAACGTCCCATGGATTTTTTGTGTGTATGTGCTGTGTGGAATGGACCATAGTCTGCTTGTTCACCTTTTTTCTAGCTGAAGTAAAAACTGTTCTAAAGCTATGAAGAGATTTTCATTTGCTTTGCCTTCTTGATTTTTTAGCTGCTCCTTTTAAAAGTTAATGATTAAGGACTTAAACAAACTAGTAATGTTGTGGTTACAGAGGAACAAGACAAAATCAGGCTATCAAATTTACCAAAGTGTGATGGGTCATAACCTGATTCTGGGCTTATAATAGCCCCCCCCCCCCAATTTAAAGTCGGAGCATTAATGCATTTAATACTGGGCAGATTACAGGGTTCAACAGTCCTAGTCATGATAATAGAAAACAACTGCTTGCAAGAATTAGTTTTGAAGCAGCTGTTTTTTTAAATTAATTTTTATACATCATTTTTGTATATCCTTCACAATAACAGAAACATGTAATTCATCTCCTCCTTGCCCCTCTCCCAAGCTACATTTTTCTCCTCTCTTGTCAGGGGTGTGGGTGTGTGTGTGTGGGTGTGTGGGTGTGTGTGTGTGTGTGTGTGAGTAATTATTGGATGAACTGTCAAACTAATGAATCAAATTAGACCATCATTGACCCCAGGGTCCCATAACGTTAGCGGGTTTGAATTTTGGAAATATCCTTTTTTTTTGCTGATACTTTACCTCATACATTTACAAGAGGAGAAGAAAATAAGAAAATGACTTCAGAAACTGACCTGTTAGAGTTACCATGGTGATACACTCTTATTCTTGTGGTAAGTAATGCTTGTTCAACTTGTAACAGCTAAAACCACATACCACGAGCAGTTCAGCCATCATACTGTAAAATTCTGTGTTCCTGCTATACATTTCTGATGTCCACCAGAGTATTAAGGAAACCCAGAGTGATGGCCAAATATTATACATTAACGTATTCTGAATATTGCAGAATTAAGGTAACTTTTGAAAGATGGCAACATATACATATTAGTCTTATTTCCCAAAATTGAACTACACAATTAGGGATGCTGATGACTGTCAAACAACTACATTCAAAGGTAGCAATCAGATCATAGTTGATTTATATGATTTATCAGTCATCTAATTGTCTATTTAAGCAATTGCTAAGCAGAGCAGTTAACTCAGTAAGGTGGGGGGAGTGGTAGAACTCAACTGGGCTGTGTGTGAATGCAGATGTGCAAAAAGCCAGCGGCAATGTACCATATGGTTTGCAAGGAATATGGTGAAACAACCTGTTGAACACTGATGAATACACTGATGAATTATCACACTGCTCCACAAAAAATCAGGTATCTGTTGGGAACCAGTAAACAGTACATGAGCCAGACTGCTGGATGTTCGAGCTTCACTATCCACAATACAAAGTGTTATAAACACAAAGAAGGAGGTGGATTGTACAAGGAGCAACTACAAGTTGCAATCATCATCAATTTGACAATTTTTAAAGTGTATTTATAGCCCGCCTTTCTCAAAGGGACTCAAGGGACACTGCACAATAGGACTAGGAATTGCGGAAATTTTAAACAGAGCTATTATTTTAACAAAGCATAAGCATTATGCATGACATGTTAAATAATGCAGAATCTAGTATTACATCAGTAGAAATACAGTGAATTCTCCTGGGCTAATCTGTTATAAATTATCATTATAAGCATGCTCACTGCTTACCACACTCTTTTAGCCAGCTCTCCACCAATGCCTAGTACCATGTTTTGAGTTTTTCTAAATCTACATTCTTGTTTTCTCCCTCTCTAAGCTATAGGAAGGAGCTGAGCAGGCTCTAGCAATTTACACAGCCTTTTTCTTCATCCTGCATCTGGAAGGTTCAACTTCCATATAGATTCCTATATAGGTGTTAGAATGTATATAATTATAAATTGCTGAAATTATTTGAGCCATCCAATAAGCAATATCTACTTTTTTTATAAATGAAGGCTGCGGTCCTTAGAATCCTTGTTAACTCTGAACAGACATGTACAAGATCAGTCTTTAAGCTTGGAACATGAACACAAGCAAATTCACTGTCTAATTTATAAATTAAGAAAAGCTCCCAACTAGTGATGATATTGCATACATTATGCAAAGTATCTTCTGAGTTCATGGAATGGGCAATGTCTGGGAAGTTTTGTCTCAGATGTCTCGAGGGTTAGGTAATTAGATACTGCTCAAAATGTTCCTTGCATTGCATCGAACAGATAACTCTGGAATGAAACTTGCTTTTATTTTTTCTCTATTATGAGTGACACATTATAATCCAGATTATGTAGGTTAATCTGAATGGGAGTTGGGGTGTAACTGAACTACACATTTACCCAAAATCAACCCAGAAACAATTTTCAATGCCAGGCATGTGCTACATATTAGCAAAAAGGAGCAGGCCTTTGAGAGTGAGCAGAATGTATTTTCCTCCACACCAAGTCTCAAATGAGACTGATGGCAGTATATCCATGTGTTTCAACCTAGAAGCACTGCTAAATAACCTAGAAAGAAGGAAGATGAGGATCTAATTTAAGAGCAAAGGTACTGGTTCTTATCTTTAGGGTTCTAAACTAGGGTTCTAAACTTGGGCCACAGTACTTGGAGGACCTCATCAGTTAAGATTCTCTTCAGAAGCCCCGCTGTCTCTGCCCTTATTTGTAGAAATGAGGTGGGCTACAGGAGTGGATTGGCCCTTAAGCCCCCCACTGGAGTCAACCCAGACCCAAGTGAGGGCCATTACAAGCCTGTGTGGGGAGGGTGTGAACTGCCAATATTCCAAGACAATGGCTGATCCCTGCATGGGGTAAGGAAGCCTCATGTGGGCAAAGAAGTGCCTGGCCAAATTCTATACATGCTGGCAGGGCAGGTTCTTTCTCCTTTGCTTCCTCCCTTCTTTGGGATGGCAGTTTAAGAGTGAAACCACAAGGCACTTTCCCAGGGCTGCTATTTCCTTCCACTGCATTCCTGGGTACATGCTAACCAGACACAGGGCCCCTTCAACTCTGGAGTCTCACTGGTGGAATGCCCTTCTTGAATTTTACCTGGTGCCTGCCCTATTCTTTCATGTGTCAAGTCAAAACAGTTCTTTGTAACCAGAAATTTTGCTGAGGAGTTTGATCTTCTAAATGCTTTTTAAAATTTGTCTCTATCCTGAGATCTGTTTTATGAGATTCAGTTTAAGCTGCCAAATGTTTTATTTTCTTTTTCCGTGGTGTCTGGGTTTTGAACACTTTTTAATGCTGTTCTATATTTTTTATCATGCTCTATTTTGTAAGGTGTGCAAACTCTCTAGAGAGGTAGCACACAGAATTTCTAAATAAGAAAATAAAGAGGTATATATGAGAGTAAGGACATAAGAAAAGCCTGCTGGATCAGAGCAGTAGTCTACCTGTCCCAGTACTGGTTTCACACAGTGTCCAACAGTTGCCCCTCAGGCAAGGACATAGGTAAGGTGGGTGTTCCCAGGTTCAACCTCCACATTACATGTGTGAAGCTCCGCTCCCGTTTGTGTGCATTTTTGTATTTTTTAGTGTGTTTTCAGTTTTTGGTCTGTAGGGGGTGCAGCTTTTAGGATAGCAGCATCAAACTTTCAGCGTTTTTTGGGAGATTCTCCTGATGATATCACCTAGGTTTGGCGAAGTTTGGTTCAGGACTCCCAAAAGTTATGGACTCCCAAAAGGGGTGCCCCCATCCCCCATTGTTTCCAATGGGAGCTAATAGGAGATGAGGGCTACACCTTTGAAGGTCAATAATTTGGACCCCCTGAACCAAACTTCACCAAACCTGGATGGTATCATCAGGAAAGTCTACTAAAGATACCCTGAAATTTTGGTGCAGCTAGCTTAACAATTGCACCCCCAACAGCAGGCACCCCCCAAATTTCCCCAGATTCTCCTTTTAAATCCCTTTGGCATGGTTTTAAAGGGAGAATCTGAGGTCCCCAGTTTAAACATTGAAAGTGATGCTGTTTCAGAGTGGGTGATAATCCACCCCAAAACAGCATCACTTTCAATGTTGTTTTAACTGGGGACCCCAGATTCTCCCTTTAGGGTGGATTTAAAAGGAGAATCTGGGCTCTCTAGTTTAACCACTATTGAAAGTGATGCTGTTTGGGGGTGGATTCCAACATCACAATGGCCGTCCATTGAGGGGGGGCGCCAAACTCAGATTTTGCACAAGGCTTCATTTTCCCTAATTACTCCTCTGCCCGGAGGGGTGGACAGAAGGGACTGCCAGCTGCCGGCTGGAAGCCCAGCTGGTGGGGGGGCAGGGCAGGGGATTCTGCCATCCCTGGCCTCGGAGAGCTGCTTTTATAAGTACTGAGGATGGGGCAGGGCTTGGAGAGACATGGCCACACCCTCAGAGGTGGGTGGGGGCGTGGCCCCGCCCCCAACTCCCCATAAAAATCTATTCCTACATCACTGCCCTCAGGTTTAAACAAATTGCTCAACCCCTGCTACTGGATATTCAGAGGTTTGCTGCCTCATTTACCATGACTAGTAACTATTGATGAACCTCTCTTCCATGAATGTTTCTAAACTCCTTTTAAAACTATCTATGCTTTTGACCATCACTACCTCATGGAGTAAAGAAGTATTCCTTTTGTCTGCCCTGAACCTATTCCCCAACCTCTTCATTGAGTGCCTCTAAGTTCTAGTATTATGTGAAAGGGCAAAAAAGCTTTTCCATATTCACATTCTCCATTCTATGCAGAATTTTATAAACTATCATAGCTTCCTTTTACCATCTTTTTTTCAGACTGAAAAATCACAGACTTTTCAGACTTTCCTCAAAGTACTCAAAGATTTAATCAGCTTGGTTGCTCTCCTTTGTTCTTTTCCCAGCTCTGTAATATTACTTTTGAAAAACAGTGACCAGAACTACATACGGTATTCATAAGTGAGCTGTGCAGAGTGTCCTCACTTCACCTGCCTGTCTCTTCAAGTACTTTTCTTTTAGCCAGGACTCCAAAACTACATTAGACTAGCTGAGGGAAAAGCCACTACAGAGAAGGACTGAAGGAAAATAAACCATGGAGGAGAAGGTTTTATTCTCCTCATTCCAAAGACTTTTCCTCCTTAAATCGAGCCATCTTGTGTCACATCAAGATTTAAACACATGAATCTGCTTGGTAATGTTGACTTCATAAGAATAGCCACTCTTACTGATCAGAGATTGGGTACCTTAAAAAGAGAAAGCAATGCTAGTTTCAGACCAGATTTTTTTTGTTTTTATGTGAGTTGGTTTCAGAAGGGAACAGAAAATATCTGTGGACACAATCAATCTATCTAGCACTATTGTTCATTCTGACTGGCAGGTGGTCTTCAGTGTTAGCATGGCCTTCAGCCCCTACCTTATGAATTATTGGATTTTCATATTATTCCTTACACTGTGTGCTACAAAATGCCAGTTTCCATGTTTGTATTGGTGGATAGCAGAGTGTCCAAGCTGAAAGCAAGCCTAAGGCAAAACAATCTGTTTGCAGAGATTAAATCTATGAGTTACTCCAGGCAATACTACTATTATCCCACCCTGCCAGCGTACTCTGTTAACATAATGGAATCTGTAGAACTCCTGAACACCACATCTTGCTAAGCTGTTTTTTGAAGTCCCTGATGCTGTTCTCTTGAGAAAACATTTCTCCAAACAATTGCCTCTTCCCTGCATTTCCCCCACCTCTCAGATATGATCTCCCTAACAACAAGATCCCTTCCTGATTCACTCAAGCCTCAGCCAAATTTGAATACTTAAGGCAGAGACTTTAGGAAGCACCTCTGCATAAACCATTCAAGGTATCACTGATATAATTTAGGACCAATTGGCCCCATTGTCCTGGGAAGTAGAGACAATAGACAGATCTGCTCATTAGCTCAACCCCGCAAGTCCAGCAAGGAAACCCCAAGCAGTTGCAAAGAAACGAAACCTAAGTTTGAATTTCCCACCTTACCTGCACAAAGGGGTATAAAAGTTCTGCTCACCAGAGCCTCAGTGCTCATTTCTAACCGGAACCTCCCTTGGTCAAGTTGGTGTGAGACACAGTATATCGTCCTTCGCTTGGGTCCCTTTGCTGGCAAAGAGATCCTTGCTTCTTCTGGAACTTCTCTGCAGATTTTAGGTAACATATAAGTCCCCTGCTTCCCCAACTCCCATTCTATCATCCAACCTATCTTTTCCTCCCTGTTTATATACTTAGGAACTGTGTGTATGTGCCTTAACGTCTCACTGTGTGATTGTTTGCAACCAAAACTTATATAAAAATATTTGAACTGCAATTTGGTCTTTTGTGAATTCTCTGTGGATACGTTTCAAGCCATTTCTGGTATAGTTATCTAAAAAGATCCACTCCCAACCCATCTCTTGCATTGCCAAGTTGAGTAATTCCCCATTGCTCTATAAAAATAAGTTCGTACACTGTTAAGTTGGGTAGCATCAGGGTCTAAGTGACAGAAAATACACATTGAGAAGCATTGAGTTGACCTGTCCTCTGCAGATTGACAATTTTTCTGTGCCATAACAAAAAAACTAGTCAGTCCATAAAGGGCAGGTCAACCCAGTGCTTCTTAATGAGAGGTAGAGTGGTCTTCAAGTGACTAAGATTCTCATATTTGTGCCTGCATAGCTATGGAGATAGCTCAATAGAAAAAAAAAAATTAAAGGAAAACTATAAATTGCCAAAATCGACAGGACCGGCTAAGTACAACTATGTTCTTTTGGGGCTGAAAAGGCACTCAGGATTGCAGCCTACAGAGCAAATATCCAGGGGCAATCTTCAGCGAATAGCAGCAGGGAGAATTTCTTCAGCTACACACAAAATGTTGGGCACAAACTGAAGGGGAAATGGACCTGAAAGCAAAATGGTCAGGTGGAAAAATCCTCTTTTCCCCTGTGATGCCTTTGCTGTCTGAAAAACCTCTTTTTAACACATCCTCCAGACATCTTATTTTGGATGTGCAGAGTGAAAAGAGGCAGTCGGCTCTTTTTAAGATGTCCCACAGATGCCTTTTTTGTGCTGTGTGGAACAGACCTCTGTTCACAAGGCTGCCTTTTAGTTTTCCTTTCTAGCCCCTCTCACTTAGACATTTCTCAAATTCTGATACATTTGCTTTTAAGTGCTATGTGTGGTCTAGACGGCCACCTTAAATTTCTCCTGGGTGAGCAGCTACTGTTTCTCATTGTGACCCTTTACCTGATGCAATCAAAATCCAAAATGACTCAACACCACACTTCGATTGAATGCAATCATTCCTGTCAGTGCCTGGGCTTGAACTCTGCTTTGCAATCTAAAGGGTCACCTCGCTAATTCAGACAGTCCTTGTGCTGGGTTGGACAAATATAAATTAATATGATCTAACTTTAAGTGTAAGGTTCAAAGCTGGAAACAAAATTCCTTTGGGAGACCGCCAGTTGGGGGTTCGGTCCTGTTGGAAAACTTTACTGTGAATTTAAAACAGCTTTCAAACAGCCCATGCCTTGATTAAAAGTCATACATTACTGAAACTGTTGAGATGTCACAGTTGTATTTAAATCTAAGAATTTTGTAGGATTAACTCTATTTTGTGTGTGTGTGTTTACATCTATGTGGTCCTGAGTTCTCAGCAATGCTTTTTAAAAGCACATGGTGGCTTTTGATATAGCCCCAAAGTTTTTAAAAAGTAGCAATTTTATGTTTGTCATTACATGGTAGACAAGTTTCTTGTCTAGAAATTCCTATTTACACATTCAGATTCTTGTGACCTTGGGGTCATGAAGTGACAAGCCCATGTGGAGTGCAGTGTAACAACAGAGCTAAATTGGAGTCACACCAATCCTATATAATGGCCTATGGTATATAATGACCGATCCTATGGTATATAATGGCCTGGTAAGCTGTATTGTTCTGGCAAGAGATAAGGAAAATGTTGCCACTTCCCCCGATATCTGGTCAGGTGGAAAAGTGTGAAAACATTCTCCTCACTGGTTGACAGAACAGTACAGGTGACCCCCTAACAAAGTGGTTTCATGTTATGCTGTGATAAATTATCACTTGATTAATGGTTGGAGGTATTCATCCTTTAAGAGCCAGTGTGGTGTAGTGGTTAAGAGCAGGTGAACTCTAATCTGGGGAACCGGGTTTGATTCCTCGCTCTTCCACTTGAGCTGTGGGGGCTTATCTGGTGAACTAGATTACCTTGTTCACTCCAACACAGCTGGGTGACCTTGGATGACTCACAGTTCTTTGGAGCTCTCTCAGCCCCACCTACCTCACAGGGTGTTTGTTGTGAGGGGGGGAAGGGAAAGGAGATTGTAAGCCCCTATGAGACTCCTTACAGGAGAGAAAGGGGGGATATAAATCCAAACTACTCCTCCTCCTCTTCTTCTTCTTCTCCTTCTTCTTCTTCAGGTGCTGAGTAATTAGGAGAACTTTATCCTAGATTTCTGTTAATGTGTGCTAAAATTATTCTTAGCACTTGATAGGACATTACAAGACCATACAGATAACCAACTCCTCCCATCCGTATTGTCCTGCTAAATGATAACAGTAGTGGGTCAAGGAGGTCTGCCATTTGGAGCATCACCATCACCCTCCTATCCAGGATCCAGAGCAGATACCTCTGCACTATTTCAAATATTTTTATAAACAGGGTAGCTAAGTGGGCAGACAGATGGGAAGCCAGGCAACTGGTCAAGACAAGTGACTGGCTGGTGAGAGGAGGTTGGTGGTGAGGGGGGGGGGCAATATACCTACAAAATTATGCTTCAGGAGATGTGTGATGAAAGAACCAGCAAATGGGTCATCTTTTTCCATATAGAGAATAAATTTACCATGTATTTACATTATAATTGTGGCAAATGATCATAAACAGCTTTCTGAATTCATCATTCCCTGCAGTTTGGCATATTTAATGTGTGGCTGCTTTTGTTTCATTGACTCAGTTAACTGTATCAGCTGGTTAGCACTTTGTAGGTCTTTTCATTTTCGACTTGCTTTGGAGGAAAGAGCTGTAAAAATTTCCCTTCTCACAAAACTCACAAAATCAAAGCAGACTTTGCATTCACATTCAAAATGAGCTAACCTCAGCAATTTGAGGTTCTCATTATTTCTTTTAGATTTCTTTTTGCAGGACAGAATGTGTTCTGCTTAGAAAGGGGTTTTTCCCTCCAGGAATATGATCCTTGCTAAAATTAAGGTGGGCTGATTTATTTACTGCAGCCAGAGCTGAGTAGGTATGCTGCCAGGAAACACCCCTTTTTTGTGTTCAGAATAAATGATGTAACTTGAGTACATTTCCATGTGATTGCTCACTTTTGCAGAATTTGTCCTGTTCCATTTAAGGAATTAAGGATCCCCATTACATGGTTTGATAGGCAAGGTATTTCAAGGTGTGTGTATTGAAGCAAAATCCATAGCATGGCTCAAAAGCATGTTCTTGAATTTAGGCAACATTAATTTCCAAAAGGGGATTTTATAAGAACTTTAGCTGTTCATATTCTGTTAAAGAGAGAGAGAGAGAGAGAGAGAGAGAGAGAGGTTCTTCTGAGAATTAATTGTAAATTATAGCAGCAGGGTTAGGATATGGCCAAGTTCTAAATAGTGGGAGGAAATCAGTGGAGGAAGGGGCTGTGGCTCTGTATAGCATTTGCTAGGCATGCAGAAAATCCCAGATTCAATCCCTAACATCTCCAATGAGAGGACCAGGTAAATATTTCTGCCTAAGACCCTGGAGAGCTGTTACCAGTCTGAGTAGAAAGTATATATATAATTAGGTATATAATATATAAGGGATGTCATTTTGTGCATTTGCCCCTCTTCAAAAAAATGTAGATCCAGCCCTGGAGGAAATGGAGAGTTTCATCAGACTCTGGTGCATGTTTCTGTATTACAGGCAATGTATTTCTCTTCCTTTCCTAATGGACTCATTGATATGGTCTGGCAGCTACATAAAATGAATGCAATGTACTGAGCCATGCCTTTGCAAGATGCAAAAGCTGAGAAGCTTCTCTTTTGAGCTCTTAGGATTCAGTTTAGTGTGCACCAAAGATGTACGCGCTTAAAAAAATCTCTGTGTTGCCCTCTTCATGGAAAACAGTGACTGTGTATACTGAGAGTGTCATGGATTGTGTGTGTAACCATTGGTGGGTTCCCATTACATGTAGCTGTAATGTCTGAAAAGGTCTATTAATGCAGTTATAATAGTCTGTCGCTCTGATCATTTCCAAGGCTGTCATTTTTTATATATCTTTAGAATGTCAACCTGGCTGCATTAACCACTTTGACTGTTAATTACTGGAGAGTTACTAGAGCCCATTTTAATTGACAACTATACTTGAGTGTTATTGCTTGCGTGTTAAAGCTACTGTCTTCCTCAAACAAATAGAAAAGTTGGCTATCCATAATAGTGTTGTTAATTACCTAAAACTACTTCAGCTGAAGGGGCCAAGGGGCCTTTCCCCACCAAGGGGCCTTTCCCCACTTCTCCTGCTGCAGCTGCCGCTGTGCACTGTTCTGAGCGCGCGGCATCCCTGGCGCGTGTCCGGGCGTCCCCACGACCCCGCGCTCTGCGTGGGGTCATCCAAAGGTGCCATTTTCGCCAGCACCAGGGATGCCGCGCGCTTGCGGAGAGTAGCGCGGGGCTTAAGGTAAGTGGGGAAAGGGCCAAGGTTAATTTGCCAGCAGAAGCATATCCCAGATTTGACAGATATCCTGGCTATGTCAAGGGAAATGTGTGCTTTCACAAGCTGGCCGTATCCAACAAGATCCACTATTGGGGTAGATCTTGTAGAGTGGAACGTTCCTGTTTTCCTCTCCCATTACAGTCCACTGACCCCCCCCCCTAAATTTTGTTCTGGGGGCATCAATGGACCTTCATAAACAGAACAGAGGCAAAGTGGGGGTTGTACGGTAGGAAGGGGAATCAGTGGAAATTGTCCCCTTCTTTCAATGACATGTTTTTTCCATCAACAGAAAGTAGGACCTAAATCTCGACATACATAACCCCATTATGGAAGAAAAACAGACCTCCTTAAGATATGCATATTGCCATGGGGTTTGTATTCCATGTGGCTATAATTTTACTCAGTGTTTTAGGAGATAAACAAATTATTGTGGTACAATTCAGTCCAAATCCTCAATTCAGAGACTTGATACTTCATAATATACACAGTATCTGCCTAGTGGACATTGTAGATCCACAAGCTTCAATTAGTTAAATACAATCTTGAGTAGAGACATTAGATTTACATGTTGTAGGCATCTCCATAGCAACTGCATATTTGAATTAAAATGAAAGAGAAATGAGCACATCTCTAGGCTATAAAAAGATGTGATGTGAAATATGAACTACCACCATGTGTGGGGAGAAAGTTATCAGTGTTTCTCCAGATAGCCTGAATCCAGCATTTCCTATCAGTTTCTACCAGCACGGGCCAATCTGGCCATGCTGACAGAGGCCGATGGAATCAGAAGTTCCTGAACACTAAGAGCCAGAGGTTCCACCCCGTTATAGACTTTCTGTAAAGATGTATGAAATCCCATATAGATTTGCCATCTCCCCCCATCTTTCTTTGCTTTCCAGTCCTTTCAAAAGAGCCCTGCAGCTATACTTCCATCCGTTGTGATCTAGATCTTACAAGTTAAGCAAGGTCAGCATTGCTTCAGTACTAAGTTCAGAGGAAAGATCTCTGGTGGACTGAGCAACTAGTCCTATTACGGAAGCACTTTTAGCTGTAGTCCTGAGTGTGGGATACACTAAGAGCCAGTAACCAGGAAAGATCTGTGAATTTTATGCCAGGGAAAAGAAGTAGCTTGACATCATGTTCCTTGTTTACTTATCTTTTCAGTGCATTTTTTAAAAAAATTATGTTTCTTCTAAAGAGCTTAGGGTTGCATAAAATGTTCTGTGGTGCCTCTATTTTATTCTCATCCTCATCTCTTGTGAATTAAGTTAGGCTGAGAATGTAGGTTTGCCCAAGGTCATCCAGCAAACTTCATGGCATATCTACAGAAAATGACACCCAGGGCAAGCACTGAACTTGATCCCCTCCCCCACCCCATATCAATTTATAGGTGGAACTGCATTTCTCTGGCATATCTAACCAGTCCAATGGATATACATGCTTATGCATCTGATTATGATGATGATGAAGAAGAAGAGTTTGGATTTATACCCCACCTTTTTCTTGTAAGGAAACTCAAAGGCCGAATTCCCACTGAAAATTTGATCTAGATACAACCAAGTTTCTTAAGAATCTGGGTTCCAACATCCTCACTGCAGCATGTTTCTAGTGAAGACATCTAGGCCTGCCCCTTGGGGGGGGTGTGCCTGCTGTTAGAGTGCAATTGTTAAGCTAGCAGCCCCAACATTTTAGAGTGTCTTTAGGAGACCCTCCTGATGATATCACTCAGGTTTGGTGAACTTTGGTTCATGGGGGCCAAAGTTATGGATCCTCAAATGTGTAGCCCCCATCTCCTATTAGCTCCCATTGGAAACAATGGGGGATAGGGGCACCCCCTTTGGGAGTCCATAGATTTGGACCCCCTGGACACAACTTCACAAAACCTGTGTGGTATCAGTAGGAGAATCTGCTGTTGATACCACCCATGTTTGGTGAAGTTTGGTTCATGGGGGCCAAAGTTATGGACCCTCAAATGTGTAGCCCCATCTCCTATTAGCTCCCCTTGGAGTGTTGTTGTTTTTTTCCAAAAAGAGGCATATACAAGCAGGTCCAGGAAAATCCCTTGATAAGGGGGAGGGGGAGTGACAGACCTAGGATTGATCTGTGTTCTGCAGTTTGGCAGTGGGGAGATCGCAAGGAAACCTGGATATTTTGGGTGACTATCCCACAATTAATTGCCAGTGGGAAATCGCCCAAGGTGGCTTACAAGCTCCTTTCCCTTCCTCTCCCCACAGCAGACACCTTGTGAGGTAGGTGGGGCTGAGAGAGTTTTGAAGAACTGTGACTAGCCCTAGGCCACCCAACAGGAATGTAGGAGTGTGGAAACACATCTGGTTCATCAGATAAGCCTCTGCCACTCAGTTGGAGGAGTGGGGAATCAAACTCAGTTCTCCAGATTAGAATCCACCTGTTCTTTACCATTACACTATGCTGGTTCTCTGATGAGGCAGTCCCAACTCAGGAAATCTTACTGTTTTGCAAACTTCCATGGCAGAATTGAAAGCAAATGGGAAAAAAGGAGCAAATAATTAAAAGGAAACAAGAGCCCCAAGGGTGGTGGGCCACGGGAGTCATCACCCCACCCCAGCTTGGCAGGAGTTGCTCCTTGGGCTGGTGGATGTCTCTGTCTTACCAGCCCACATGCTTTCACCATGTTGTCATGCTGGTCTGACACCCAGGGGGAGGGAGGCAGAGCCCAGCACCCCTAGTCATGCCTTGACTTGCATCACCCTGGTTATGTACCTGGAATCTGGGTCTCCCAGACCCTAGTTCAACAAATTAACCACTACAACTTGCCTATTCTTAGGATTCTGATCCAGTTTGTGGCTCTGTTTACATGCGTCTCTTAATATTTTAGTGCAGCCCCAGGCATTGACCTATCCAGGTTGAAACTGGCAGCAAACATAAGCATGCACATTGCTGTGAGCAAAATTTGGAAACAGAAAATGAATTAATGAAGGACTCCTATTACATATGATTTGCTGCTCCAAAGTTCTGGGGGACAAATTTGAATGATGATGGTGGTGGTGGTGGTGGTGATGGTGATGATGATGATCATGATGATGATGATGATGAAGAAGAAGCAGAAGCAGAAGCAGCAGCAGCAACATGTGATGGAGTGCACAGGCTAATCTAATTGACCAGATAAACCTCCACAGTTCAAGTGGCAGAGCAGGGAATAAAACCTGGTTCTTCAGATTAGAATGAGGCTCTTGAAAGTATTCCTGACAGTGTCATCCACATAGTATTATCCACTCCTTGATCTTAGCCATTGATGGAGGTACTGAGTAACCTTGGAACTGAGATTCATTTTGACAACTGATCATAGAAACCACTTTTTCATGCTGACGTATTTGTCACTGTAGTTTTTTTCCAAATGCCTCTTAAGAGAGTTTCTCTTTTTTCCCTATTTTTGAAGCATTGTGAATTTGGGCTGGTTTTTTTCTCATTAATCAAATCAATTATTTTGTCAGCAAATGTAACTGTAATTCATTCTCCACATATCCTGTGAGTAGCTCCCTATTTTCTCTTAGGAGACTTCCTTAGGAGAGAAGTCCTTTTTGTTTTTGCTTTTTGGTTCTTTTTTTTTAAATTGATACCTGAAATTTATTCTCCTTCACATCTCTGACTTTATATGCATATCTATGTGCTGTTAAGCCACAAGTGCCTTATGGAGACACCAGCATAGAGTTTTTAAGTGTGAAGCAGAGGTGGTTTTTCTTTGTATTTCTCTGCATGGTCTTTCTTCGTGATCATCTGTCCAAATACCAACTTTACATAGCTTCTGAGACATGACAATTAATCAACAACCAGGCATAGTTAAAAGGAAAGAAAATTTTACAAAGTTGGGTTCATAAGAGAATGGAGTGGCATGGCTTGCAGTAAAAATTTTTGCTACATCCACTGTTCTCTGGGGCTGGCAATCTAGTAAAACAGAATGAACTTTCCCACTGTCATTTAATGAAGGGATGTCCTTCAGGTGTGTATCAAGTCAGGAATTCCTCAAAAGGGCATATAGTTCACAATGTAACAGAATGTGACTGGTAGTTTCAGTTTGCCTCTAAGAACATGGGCATAATCTTTCATGGGATGGTGCAGATATAAAGTGGCCATTGAAAATTGATGTTGCGAGGATGTTAAACAACACTTGCATAAACTTCCTTCATAATTGGGGTGGAGTAAGTAAGTAAAAATATGCTGGGAGGCACCCATATGTAGGGGTAACCCCATAGCCTAAGGGCGATCAGGTTATAAAAGTCGAGAATAATAAGATCTGTTTCTCAATGTCTTGCAGTCTCTGCTTAAGAGCTAAAAAAGCATGATATACATCAAAATTTTGGAGAGAATCCAAGGAAATACCAATAGTGGATCTTTTCTTTGATTTGCCTGTCCCATCATGAGCGAAAGGTATTGGAAAGCATTTGCCAGCTCAAATTACTGAGCTTGGCTTTGAAATGGAGACACAACCAGTATTTGAAAGTGGATTGCCATATCTTTGTCTCCAAAAGACTAGAGCCCGTTTCCAGACACAACAAATGGTAGGCAACACAATTGAGCATGCGTCAAAGAAACTGTTCCACTTGTTCAATTGGGTTTCCTTTAATTTTCCAGGTGTAACACTTCTGAGATTTTGAAAAGACCATCGTTTCTGTCTTCATTAAGTTGATTTTCGAAGAACTACCTTTTTTAAAAAAAAGGAAGGGAAACAAGATGAGTTTTGACTTGTTCCTTAGGGAATAGGTTTTAAGGAAAATAGAGTTCTAAAACGGCACAGCATGAATTATGGAGCAGTCAGGGACCCCCACAGGGACGGGGGGGGGGGGGTGCAGGTCAAGTGACCCTGGGAGCATCAATGAGCTGTCAATCTAGTAAAACAGAATGAACTTTCCCACTGTCAGTTAATGAAGGGGCGGCCTTAAGGTGTGTATCAAGCCAGGAATTCCTCAAAAATCGCCCACACACCCCTTCTCCCCTGTGCCGACCAGGGGTCATTTGACCCCCTGTCCCCGTGGGCAGTACGTGGTGCCCATCTGAGCCGCCTCCTTCCCTCCCCAGTGATGACCCAAGAGAATTTGTGGAGGAAACAAAATTTGTGCATCTATTAAGGTGTAAAGAATAAGTTGTTCCTCCTCATACAGACATCAATGTGTGATAACCTACAAAGTCAAGAATGGGAACAAGTGGCATGGGCAACTGCCAAGGTTCCACAGGACTAAGTCAGCCTCCAGCTGGTTCCTGGGGGCTCCCTCTGGAATTACAGCTCATCTCCAGACTACAGATATCTGTTCTCCTGGAGAAAATGGCTTGCTATGGGGGGTGAACTCTATGATATTGTGCTCCACTGAAGTCCCTGTCCTCCCCAAGCTCTATCCCCAAATCTCCAGGAGTTTCCCAGCCTGGATCTAGCAACCCTTTCCTTGATGGCCAAGGGGACCTGGCAACCCTGCTGATGTGGCCTTAAATGTAGGAAGTAATTTAAAAAGTGAAGAACATGAAATCTCTGGTGTGGTATACTGAAAATAAGGTGTTAAATGGCAATGATATGTTGCTCAGATTCAGCCTTGATGTAGTGAGTTGTGCATTGTAATGGATATATCTGGAACATATCTTATGCTAGCCTATGACCATAATAAAGATTGATTGGCTGTTATCTGGACTATCAAACAAATATCCATTCATTGGATTCTGTTTTGCTACTAGTTGAATTTTATCTTCATGGCAGCTGTGCTTAATTGGGGGACTTATTTTCCTTTCTTTGTACATAACTCAGTTCTCAAACCAACACCTTTTTGCAAATATCATTTCTCATTCAGTTTCCTAAGTTCAAGAACAGGAAGGAAGATTTTTTTTCTTGCTGAATTAGACTAGCTGAGAAGCCCATATCTATTTTGTTGTTGTTGAAGAAGTGAAGGTATTTGCTCATCTTTTCTCATTCATTGGTTTAGTGTTATTGGTGCCTTCCTAAAATAGCTGTTTCATCAAAGAATCAAGGGTATTCCAAATAAGCAGAGGACAAAGAAGTGAGCCACTTCCCATATCAGCTGTAGCAGAAGGATTCAGCTCACTGGAACTCTATTTATTATATGCTTGAGAGGATCCTGAAATACTGCATGGCTGGACAAGCACAAGACAGACAAAGCAGATGTTGTGGAATTTACTAAAACTCCTTGGGCATGAAGGGCAGGTTGGAGTCCCCTTCTCTGCACATTTTGATGGCCAAACAGATAGCTTCTTGCTGCAATCTTCCAAGCCACCAGTTGTTACTCACCTAACAAATATCATTGTGACTGATGCTGATAGTGAACCCTGACCCTTCATTCTTGCATAGATTTCACAACTAAGGAGCAACTCTTTCAGTATTGGCCAATACACACATTAAAGTCACTCCATCTTGGAATGAGACAGCCCAGAGAAATAACATCAATTAAGAGAAGGGATGTTGTTATTACAGAGGGTATATACAAACTCTTTCCTGCAACTTCTGGATCTGGGCTTGGCAGACGATGATCCAGCATGCATGTCTCCTCCAGTTCTGGCCAAAGAGAAACTTGGGAACAGGGTGGGAGACTGACTAGTAAGGAAGGCTCTTAATAGCAATTAGCCCAATCAGCTCAAGTGATACTCTCTTCTGCTACAAAAACGTGCTCAGTGGTCTGAACAGCAATATTTTTCTGCTGCAGGCCACGGGATATTTTTGCAGTGCAATTTCATGCAGCATTACTCCCATTTATGCCCATTGTGTTTATTGGATTTAGAATGTAGTATCTCTGGATACAGTTGTAGTGTCACCAGCTTTGGTCATTGCTCCTCTTTCCCTTTTAGAGACCGCATGGCGTAGTGGTTAAGAGCAGGTGGAGAACCGGGTTTGATTCCCCACTCCTATATAAGAGCAGCAGTGTCTTATCTGGTGGACCAGGTTTGTTTTCCCACTCCTGAACATGAAGCCTGCTGGGTGACCTTGGGCTAGGCACAGTTCTCTCAAAACTCATTCCCACAAACCACACAAGGTGTCTGTTGTGGGGAGAGGAAGGGACAGGGTTTATAACCTGCTTTGAACCTCCTTATAGTTGAGAAAAGCAGGGTATAAATCCAAACTACTACTACTACTACTACTACTACTACTACTACTACTACTACTACTACTACTACTACTACTACTACTACTACTAATTTCTTCTCTTCTTTCTTCTTCTTTCTTTCTTCTTTCTTTCTTCTTTCTCTTCTTCTTCTTCTCTTTCTTCTTCTTTCTTCTTCTCCTTCTCCTTCTCCTTCTCCTTCTTCCTCCTCCTCCTCTCCTCTCCTCTTCTTCTTCTTCTTCTTCTTCTTCTTCTTCTTCTTCTTCTTCTTCTTCTTCTTCTTCTTCTTCTTCTTCTTCTTCTTCTCCTTCTCCTTCTTCTCCTCCTTCTCCTTCTCCTTCTCCTTCTCCTTCTCCTTCTCCTCCTTCTCCTCCTCCTCCTCCTCCTCCTCCTCCTCCTCCTCCTTCTCCTCCTCCTTCTCCTCCTCCTTCTCCTCCTCCCCCCTCCTCCTCCTCCTCCGGTTAACCCTGAGTTTAAATCTTCCTTGAGCCATGATGGCTTTGGGCTATTGGCAGAGGCGTAGCTAGGGAAAATGGAGCCCAGTGAAAATCTGATATTTGCTCTCCCCCCCCACATGTTTGTTTGTGTTCAGATCCTCTGAAGATGCCAGCCACAGATGCAGGTGAAACATCAGGAGAGAATGCTGCTAGAACACAGCCATACAGCCTGGAAACCGCACAGCACTCCAGTGATTCCAGCCATGAAAGCCTTCGACAATACTTTGTGTTTGTATTTTTTAGTGTTTTTTAAGTTTTCGACCTGCAGGGGGCGCAGTTTTTAGGCTAGCAGCACCAAACTTTCATGGTATATTTAGGAGACTCTCCTGATGATACCATCTAGGTTTTGTGAACTTTGGTTCAGGGGGTCCAAAGTTATGGACTCTCAAAGGTGTAGCCCCCATCTCCTATTAGCTCCCATTGGAAACAATGGGGGATGAGGCACCCCTTTGGGAGTCCATAACTTTGGACTACCTGAATCAAACCTCACCCAGCTTGGGTGGTATCATCAGGAGAGTCCCCCAAAAATTCTCTGAAATTTTGGTGCTGCTAGCTTAAAAACTGCACCCCCTGCAGGCTAAAAACTGAAAAACACTAAAAAATACAAAAAACAAACCTGAACATTTTGCTGCCCCCTGGTGCATGCCCAGTGCAACGCGCGCGCCCCCGCCCCCTTGTAGCTCTGCCTCTGGCTACTGGATGGCCTAGGGCAGGGGTAGGGAACCTGCGGCTCTCCAGATGTTCAGGAACTACAATTCCCATCAGCCTCTGTCAGCATGGCCAATTGGCCAATTGGCCATGCTGACAGAGGCTGATGGGAATTGTAGTTCCTGAACATCTGGAGAGCCGCAGGTTCCCTACCCCTGGCCTAGGGCTACTCAGACTTTCTCTTCTCAAGAAGGATTTTGAGGATAGAGTCAGTGAGGAAGAACCATGTACTGTGTTCTGAGCTTCTTGGAGGAAGGACAGAATAAAAATGCCTCATAAAGTTAAACATATAAAAGTGTACTGAAAAATTAAGAATATAACTGTGGACCTTTTCAATAGCCCTCCAAACATGCTGCCCGAAGTGGCCTTTTCACTCTGCCAACTGGTTGCATCTGCTTTGGTACATACATTGCACACACTTCCATGTTAGATCTCCATGAGTGTATGGTCTTCAAGCAATTTCTAAGCAGTCAATCTCAGCCTGACAGAATGAAGTCAATAGAAAAGGCAGGCATGTTACTGCACAAAATAATCACAGGTGCAGTGCCAAGAGTTATTATTCTGTAATTTTACTGCCAGTGTTTACCACTGGATTTGATGTGTGGAAGCCCAAGCTTTTATGAGCCTGAAGGTTGGCGATATTTCATGCGCACCATAACAGTAAAGCCTTTTAGAAATGGTGCTCCTTTTGTTTTCATTAAAGCCACACTCCACACACACAGCCACACATCCCCTCCCCCCTGCAGTACAGAAATTGCTGCATCTCAAACCCATTAATTGTCGATGCAAAATGATTGGGGGAATGGAATGAGATGGCTCTGATCATTTTGTTCACACATAACCTATGTACAAGGGAAACTGTTCATTTATTCTCTGTGTTTTCCCATTACACATCAGGTGCAGCACCTGGAACCAAACTGAAGAAGCCATTTATCATGGTGCATAATTGCTTTTGCAGCGTATCTGACTCAAACAGTTCATTAGTCTGGTGTTCGAAAACAAGACCCCTCCCCCCCACATCTCCCTGCCCAGTTCTGATTTTAATCTGCCTAAATATTATAGATTGACTCTCTTGATGATGAAAGATAACATGCAAATGGCATTGGAGTGTTATTTGGGTTGTAAATAAGATGATGCCCTACTTAAACAACTGATGGTATAAATTTTTACGAGGCCATATAGCGAGAAAATTAACCTGTGTGCACTCTTAAAAATACACACACCATCAGGGCTGCCAGGTTTCCTCTGCATCTGTAGGGACAGTTCTTTCCCTCATCACTTTGTACAATCTGCCTCCTTTCCCAGTCTTTTTCTTATACTGGATGCATCATTATACTCTTTAAGGGCCAGAGTAGCTTCAAAATCCAATGTAGAAAAAGGAACATTCCAAAAATGACTTTGCATGTAAAACAAAAGACAGTCTCCTTGTTACACAGATTCTTCAGGAAACCGGAAAAAAAAGCTAAAAAGGAGCAGCAGTGGCGTAGTGGTTAAGAGCGGGTGTAGTCTAATCTGGAGGAACCGGGTTTGATTCTCCACTCTGACAATTGAACTGTGGAGGCTTATCTGGGGAATTCAAATTAACCTGTGCACTCCAACACATGCCAGCTGGGTGACCTTGAGCGAGTCACAGCTCTTCTGAGCTTTTTTGATGATCTGGGGGAGTCTCAAACTCCCCGTTCAGACAATAATTTGCTTGATGGGTTCAAGGATTTTATTGAAGACATGAGAGTAACATTGAAGACATGAGAGTAACAGCGAAAGACAGTTCTGTCGAGAAGGCACCAAAACTGTTGATAATATGTTGTAGCAATTCCCCACTTCCCATGTGAACCTAGACAGTAGAAAGAGTCCAGTCTGAGAGCTTGTCTAAGCCGCAGCACTCCAAGGCCAGAGAAACTGATAAGCAGGGCAGGAAATCAGCGGCCAGCCTCCCCAAAAGTTAAATATGAACAGCCAGTATGATGTAGCAACAGAAGCATAATATCCAAATCACAAGCTGTCATGGTCCCGTTGTACACTGCATTTGCCAGGCCTCACCTGGAGTATTGTGTACAGTTCTGGAGGCTTCACTTCAAAAAGGATGTTAACTGAATGGAGTGGGTGCAGAGGAGAGTGATGAGGATGATCAGGGGCCTGAACACCAAGTCCTATGAGGAAAGACTGAGGCACTTGGGAATATTTAGTCTGGAGAAGATTGAGGGGGGACATGATTGCTGTCTAAATATCTGAAGGGCTGTACTTTGGGGAGGGCAGGAAGCTGTTCCTGTTGGCAGCAGAAAATAGGATTCACAATAATGCATGTAAATTGGATATTGGGAAACTTTATTAGGAAATTTGGATATTAGGAAACTTTATTTTAAAGAGTTGTGCAACAGTGGAATCAGCTATCTAGGGTGGTGGTCAGCTTCCCCTTGCTGTCAGTCTTTAAGCAGTAACTGGACAAACGCTTGTCTAAGATGCATTAAGCAGGGGGTTGCCCCTTTCAATTCTATGATTCTGTAAGGGTTCCTTGTTGCAGTTTCATAAACCCATGGGAGATCCACAGTCCTGAATGCATTTCCATAACATGTCTGAGGATTCATGTGCCACTCATTAATTCCCATCTGCTTTTTACCAACTCCTGCCAAATGGTTTTCAATTGCTTAGGGATTCATTGAATATTTACAGTTTTGAAGGCAGTGATGCCAATAACAATAACCAGAAAAAAGTGTAGTTGTGGATAAAATCTTCAGAACTCATCAGCCCTGTTGAAGAGGCACATTTCTTCTTCAGCATAGTGTACCCTCCCTCATTCACCTCATACCACACACATGTACTCCATGGATCTACGTATCTTAGTACTAGGGATGTCTACTTTGTTACAGAGCATGTCTTCACGATCTCTATGTGCTATCCACATGCAAGTATGAATACATGAACTATCTCTTGCTGAGTCAGTCCATTGGTCTATCAAGGTCAGTATTGTCTACTCAGACTGGCAGTGGCTCTCCAGAGTCTTGGTTTTTTTCATATCACATCCTACCTATTCCTTTTAACTGAAAATTATTGAACTTGAATCTTCTGGATGCAAAGCAAATGCTCCGCTGCTGAGACACAGCCCCTCCCCTAAAGGAAAAAATGATTTTATTGAGACCCAGTGGACTGCTCTGTATGGCAGATGAGTTGCCAGCTTGGTGAATCATAAGTTCTGAAGCCCTGGTAGGCCTGTAAAATCTACAGTAGACAATGTATCGGAATGGAGATATTGGTCAAATACTAAGAAAAGAAGAAAACAGTGCTGCTTCAAAAAAAGAAGCATGGCAAGGAAAGAGAATGGCTTCCAGCAATACCACAGGTCTTTTCTACTCAAATTACTTTCATAACTTGTCTCAATTTGAATATTTGGCATGCTTTGCCAATGGCTCACTGGTAGCCCTTGTACGGCTGTGCATATCAGACACTCAAGCATGTCTGACACTTCTGTGGCAGATGGCGCAACTGTCCTGGCATATCTTTGCAGGATAAATGTGATAGAACAGACATCTGCAATAGTGTAAAGATACTTGGCTGTGCAGCTCTTGGCACTCATGGATACTTGAAAAAAAAAGAGATTCTCTCTAGTTATTATTTTTTTTAAAAAAAAGACTTGAATGGGGTTTTGTTTAATACAGTTTCTTCTGTTTGTGAATGCCCTCTGATGGACAATATAACCAGAAGCCTTGTTTCAATTGCAATGAAATTGGGAAAGGACACTTATTCAGACCTTCCCGACTGGATAAAAACACTTTTTGTTCAGGAGCTCCTTTAGTTTGGATTAATGTAGACGAGCCTGTTGTCTTTTCATGGTTTTGTATAACTTTCCAGCTTTAGACATAGAGGTGCTGAATTGTTCTCTCCAGTTTTTGGGTTCATGAGTTTTATATGTAATGTTGATGGAGTATTTGTGCACTACTTTGAGAACCATTTTGGTGTAATAGCAGCTAACAACTAAACTAAACCAGATCAAATAAACTGACCTGTGAGATTCAACTTCTCTTGAAAACAGTAAAACATTTACCAGCAATTCACTGGAATTGGCTCTTTATGCAGAACAAAGAAATAGGAGCCATTATGCACTGTCAGGCAGCAGTTTGTGATCCAGTTGTGGCTTAGTGGTTAAGAGTGGTTAAGAGTGGTGGATTCTAATCTGAAGAACTGGGTTTGATTCCCCACTCCTCCACTTGAGCAGCAGAGTCTTATCTGGTGAACTGGATTTGTTTCCCCACTCCCATATTCCAGCTGGGTGACCTTGGGCTAGCCACAGTTCTCTCTTTCAGCCTCACCTACATCACAAGGTGTCTGTTGTGGAGAAGGAAAGGGAAGGAGTTTGTAAGCTGCTTTGAGACTCCTCACAACTGAGAAAAGTAGGGTATACATCCAAACTCCTCCTCCAATTGTATCGATGCTATAAAAATTTCCGATCTCCCATGATCTGGAATCAGATCTCCCAATGCAAAATCGACCTCTGCCAAACTCCTCCTCTTCTTTGTTGTCATCTTCATCTTCATCTTCATCTTCATCTTCTTCTTTTGTTGCCCATCAGCCATGAATGACTGAGACTTGATAATTGTCCAGTGTTTGTGACCTGCCTGAGACTACAACTACAGTGAAGCAGATCCCAGTGTGTGCTTGATGGGCTGCACTTGGTTGGCTTTGTCACAAGCAGAGAATCACCATAACTAGGTGTGCTGATGAGCTCTGTCATGCAACAAAGTTTCCCTGAAGGTAATCAATTTGAGGACAATTGATTTGGAAGAAAGGAATGTATCTGTAAGCTTTTAAAATGGTTTTGTATGAGACTTTTATTTCTGGTTGATCTTCATTTGTAAAGTCTAATGTATCTTAATAATATTCAGTTATAATGTTCAAAGATAATGCCAATTAAGTGACAATGATAATATCACCCTAACCCAAAATTGTTGTGCAGTGTTGCATGGATAAGCAGATAGTTTGAGGGAGAAAGACCACTGAAACACAAGGTAAAGTTACATCTGCTTCCTATCCAGAATACTAGTTAAGCTGCCACCCCTACCACCTCTGTCCTTGGATGTGACTTCTCCCCCCCTTTCCTTTTCTTTTTGTCATAGGAAATCTGCCATTTGTGTTGAGATTTTTTTAAATCTAGCCCAAGAAATATTTATATAAAAAAAACTAGAAACAAAATCCAAAAACACAATTTTGGATTGGTTGGCTAATTTGCGCTAGGATATAGTGAAGTAGGAATAATGTTGGTGGAAAATACTGTCAAGTTGGAGTTGACTTATGGAGACCTCATAGAGGTCTTATGACAAGAGACAGAGATATTTTAACTTTGCCTGTCTCCATAGCAATTCTGGACTTCCTTGGTGACCTCCCATTCAGGGCTGACCTGGTTTAGCATCTGAGATCTGATAATATCAGGATTGCCTGGCTTATCCAGTTCAGCATGAAGAAAAAATACATATATTTATCTAGTACCTCTTTTATCCTGCCCTTCCTCTGAGAAGTCTGGGGCATTATCCATGGTTCTCTCCCATTTTGTCCTCACAACACAACCCTGTGAAGTAGTTTAGTCTAAGAGAGACTGATAGGCCAATGGTTACTCATTGAGTATCATGGCAGGAATGGGGATTAACATCCAAGTCTCCCAGGACACAATACCATATACAGACCACACCATTCTGTAAAAGGAAACAATAAAGAAAAAGACATTGGTTCAATATCTTTTAAAATACACCTGTTAATCCTATCTTGGCACCCTTCCTAGAAGATGCAGAATTGCAGGGTGTGTGTCATTACAACAAATTCCATATTGTCTACTGGTATTCTATCTCTGTGCTGTAATATTTCACTAGTATTGTTTTCTTTATTTCATGACCCTGAAATTCAATTTATTTCCTGTTTTAGAAAACTTTTTTCCCCTCTCTTCTGCAGCTTCCTGATTTAGATACTAGATGGCAGTATAGCTGTGATAAATCCACAAGCAGTGGCGAACTGGCCTTGTAAAATATCTAGCCTTGTCTGCCAGAGGTCTGCAATAATGACAGGAAAAATACCAGAAGCTGAACTTTGGAAAGGTACAAAATTTACTAGCATTTGATTGCATGTGAGGAAAATTATAGGAGCCTCACACCTAATAGCATGTAAGTTTCACATCTCCAGCGTCCATAGGGCACACCCTTCCAGATGTTTATAGTCAGAACAATGCGTTATGCTTAGCAGTGCCTGAATAATCAAAGCAATTAATAGTATTCATATAATTATAAAAATGCACTTGGTTGCTATCCCTATGTGTTTTCCCCCATCAAGCGCCTATCAATTAGTCCAAGGCCAGGATGTGGATGTTAAATACCACAGCAATCTGGTAATTACTAAGTACTGTCTTCACAAAAATGGTACTGTTGTTTGTTTTGCCTTTCTCCTTGCTAATGTTGAAAAGGAATCTGTTGCACATTTGCCATGAAACACATTCTAAAAGAGCACAGCAGCCAACAGAACAATGAAACATCATGACTTCTGAGATAAAAGATGGAGATGTTTCTGACTTTACACCCCTCCACATTGTCATCCAGATGGACTGGTTCCAATTCCCTTTGTGGAGTGTCATTGATGCATTTGCTTTCTGCCATACCACTGGAGAGCATTTTTTGGAATTTACACAGAAATAGATGTGGGCCTCCATGATCCGTTGCTATCCTGGAAGTCTCACGTGACAAAATATTGTGAAAGCTGATGTGCAAGAAGCACATTTTCCTAGAAGTCTTTCTTTAGTGTTTTTTAAATTGAAAGCTTTAATGTGTGAATCAATGGTGGTGTCTGTAATTGCATTTTTGACGAACAGCAAAATGATATTTTACCTTGGCTGCATAGCTGGGGGAGAGAGGCAGATGTTACCTCTTCAGTGAAACTGGCAAAGTGTATGTCAGTTTCAGACTCTTCTCATTGTTAACCAAATTCCATTATTCCCTGCATCTTCAGCAGTCCTGTACACAGATGCATTGTTGGTCTCAGTATTTCTGTAAAGAAAGGAGCCATTTCCACCCCCATTTCCACTCCTTTCCACATGGAAAGGAGCCATTTCCATGTAGCATGAAAGGGGGGTGGTGGTGGTGGAAATGGCCAGAACTGCTGCATCAGAATCCAGGGACTTGATCCATGTTCAAGCTTGGAACTAGTGCAAAAATTGTCCCATCCCCTTTCTTTTAGTGAAAATTTACTGTGGGATACAAGCCCCAGCTTGAATTAATTTTGCAGATGTTCTGAGGACAGCTGAGCATTCTGGGTCATTGGTGGCTATTCTCTTGTTCCTCAGGTCCACTCAGTTGCATGAAGTCTAAGCTTCATTCAGCTGTGGCGGAACAATTTCAGGAGGACACAGCCACCAGTGTGATCAAAATGACAAATATTATGAGCATGTGTGCCCTACTGTAAAAAGCATTCTTGGAAGACAAATTGGGGATGGAACAGAGAGAGTAATGTACAATGATAAATACTGGATGTTTGAGAGAACTGCAGTGTATGATTGGGAAAAGTTTTCATATCAATTGAAATAACTTTGCATGCTTGCTCTCTTTTTAAAAGCATTTCAAACCTCAGTCCCTCATTGATCTTTATATTTTACTGACCTGGTATTTCTCATAGGCCATCTCTGTTCCTCCCCCTGCCCCTCAGTTCCAACAACTTGTCAGATTTCTGTCTTCTTTTCCTTGATCTTCCACCCCCTTTCTTCTTACTGATCCCTCCCCTTTCTTTTGTATTTGATTTTTATTCACTTGAAGGCCTGTGATCAGGGCTGCAGCTTTTAATGATTCATACAGTCCTTAGCTAATCAACTACCAGTGGCCTGCTGCACCTGGTCTCCACTCTCACGACTTTTTTAAGGTACCCCAGAGTTCTTTTTAACTTCCGAAAATAGGTTTGAATTTTTTTCAAAATTTGCTGCCAAATGCTACATAAAACATAGAAATATAGAGCTAAAGGAGTTCCCAAGGATCATCTAGTCCAACTCTCTGCACAACACAAGAAATTCACAGCTGCCCTACCCACTCCCCTGATGATCCCTGCTCTGTGCTGAGATCCACTTGCATTAACCTTGTTGACTGGATTATTTGTACATGAGACTGTGGGAGTCTCTCCCTTTGAGAGTGGGGAATTCACAAGAACAGACTCTTGGCTTAAGAAAAGGTTGGGCAAGCTTGGGGTCTTTGTTACCGATATATACAGAAGTCAGCTTTTGTGAGAAAATCCATAAGAGAGCAAATAAAGTTTAATAAGTTCAGCATAATAAGTTACACAAGTATACAATGATCAAAACAGCAGAACCCACATACCTTCCTAGGATATAAGCAGTGTTGAGTGGATAGGTTGGGAGTAGGTGAAGGGAACTGGGGTGTTAGGGTTATAGTTACCTAATCTTGGAACAGAATGGTCCAATGAACAGAGCTGAACAGTCTGCATTCAGCTATGGTAGAAGAACTAGATGTTGTGGAACAATATCAACAGAGAGGTTTTCAGAGATATTGAACAATGACCACTGCGAGAGGGGGATTCTTACAAGGGAAAAGGGACCATCAAAGTTATGCAGAGTTGCCCTTAGTCTCCAAGGACAAATAGGAATCTTGCCTTTCCTGGGAAAGACAAAAGACAGACATCAACCTTAATGGTTTGAGTCATTACTCTAATGGTTGAGGCATTAGTTTGAGGGCCAAGCTTAGGAATGTCTGAAGCTGGCAGGAAACTGATGAAACTGCAGTTTCTATAATAATGACAATGTAAATGAGGTGGTCATTAGAGAGATTAGTTTGAGAAAGAAGTTCTTGGGTTGATACAACCCTTGGCAGGAACGCTTGTGGCAAACACATTAACAAACCCTTTGTCTCTGCTGGGGTGTATAGTCCAGGGCTGGAGATGGGAATACTCTCCAAGGCAAGGTCATTGTGCTCTCTTAATCCCTTCAGGAAAAGTTTGAGATAGGTGCTTTGATTGACAGATATGGGCAAGGGCCTGTCCAGACATGTTTTTCTGTATACTTGTGGGTTCACTACCCAATGGAGAGAACTGGCTGCTCATTTTAGGCACAGCACTAGTAGGCATCCCAAGGTTTGGGAAGGATGGGTAGAGACACTGTTGTCTTAAAAGTAGGGTTCCCCCAATTCCCCATGGATTGGTGAACAGGAGGGAACATGAATATTGGTGCAAATTTGCCAGACTCTGTGCATATCCTCTAAGGACCTGACTACATAATATGCTGGGGATTTTGTGTATGAAATTTATCAGGTGTGTGGAGTATCAGTTTGGGTTCAAGGCGGGCAGACTCTAAGACTTCTTTCCTCATAGCTTCAATCAGAATCTAGACCCCATGGGACTAATGAGTTTAAAAACATGCAGAGAGTTTGTCTCGTAATTAGGTCATAAGTCATTTTGTTCCCAACTCTGGGCACTTTGTGCACTGGATGTAAATAGGGGAGGGAAAGAATCATCATAAACTATTAACAGTGCCTTTTTGATGTAATCATGCACAGAAATGGGTTGTGTGCCCTGGTTATTCTTAGGCTCATTCCGCACATGCAGAATAATGCACTTTCAAACTGCTTTCAGTGCTCTTTGAAGCTGTGCAGAATGGCAAAATCCACTTGCAAACAGCTGTGAAAGTGGTTTGAAAACACATTATTTTGCGTGTGTGGAAGGGGCCTTAGCAAAGTAACAACAATATGCAGCAGTGCCCTTTCCCTATCACCTTTACAACATACATCATTGATCATGGCCAACACCGCCCACTATGTTTTGCCACTTTTTTTGGCTGCTGGCATTTCCCAAACCACCCTGGAAACGAAGGGATGTGTATTACTCTAGTATTTCTTTCTGCACTCAATCTCACAATCTGCATCCCAAACTTGTCCCAAACCTCAAAGCCATCTCACATGAGAAGTTGCGAAGTGAACAGGCATGGTTACTGGCATCTCTGCTAAGGGATTACACATATTTTGTTTGTTTTGAGCAACAGGATATTAAAAAGGTTTCTGGTGCTCCACTCATCTTTTTGCATCAATGAGGACTTTTGGAATTTTGGGAAAGTGTAGAGCATAGGTGTCAAACTCGCGGCCCTCCAGATGTTATGGACTACAGTTCCCATCATCTCCTGCCAGCATGATGCTGGCAGGGGATGATGGGACCTGTAGTCCATAACATCTGGAGGGCCACAAGTTTGACACCTGTGGTGTAGAGGGTTCCACCACAAAATGGCTGCTACTGGAGTGGAGCCAATTAGAAAATTCTGGGAGGTTCCACAGATGGTTTGGAGGTCTCAAGTCAAACATTTCCTTGTGCCAGAGGTAGCATCTTCCGATTAGGTGATCCCTGCAGATGCCCTCCTGGGTTTTACTGAAGTATCTCCTACTCCAAGGAAGCAGGGGAAAGCTGGATCCAGTCATCAGTTTGGTTTCAAATGGGAGGTTGTTCCTTGTTCACCTACAAGAAAAGACTACCAATCCTGAAAACATAAAACATCTGTGGTTGGCTTAGAGAGGATAACAGCTGTTACATGCTTACCAAGGGCGAGATCATCTAGTTAGTCAGCTGTTAAGGGGTGGCCCAAAGCATACTTTTTTTTCTTTTTCATGCAAGACTTTTTGAATTTTACCCTTAAGAGCCCCAAGAAATAAGTGGACACCAGGAAACATGTTGGTGGGCCAGATCATTGGGGGATCACCACTCTCTATGTCCATGACTGTTCTGGCTTATTTGGAGAAAAATCAGGTATTATATTCCTATTCTGAACTCTGAATTAATTATAATTGACAAATTCCTTTTATCCAAGTGTGACTATGAAGTCTACATTTCTGTTATCATAGAACTACATTATTATTCTCTCGCAATCTTTCCCAAACATCAAAACAGTCTGTCTGTCTGTCTGTCTGTCTGTCTGTCTGTCCCTTCCCTTCTCTTCAGTATTTCAGGGTATATAAATGAACCTTTATTTGTGATAATCTGGAGATAATTTTTTTAAATGACTGGCATGTGGCATTATGGATGCTCACTTAATAAATTCTTAATCTGATTAAGAAAGTATCAAAGAGTTCTAGAATACTCTACATGACTAATTAATACACTGCTGGGAAATTAATTAAAAAGTGGTGAGCTCCAATGAGGGATAACACTCATCTTTCACACATTAGTTGTTATATAAATTAATAGGGGAAAGTGTATGCTGGGGGGAAAATGAAATATAGAAGCAACTAATTTCCATGTGACTTTTTGAAGAAAAACAAAGAGGGGAAAAGAGCAAAGGTGGAACATTTCCATCTGTTCATCACTGTGTCATTATTATATTGTGGAATTAAAGATCTTAAAGTGTCTCTTCACAAACTTTTCCTCAATGGGAGATATTTTGGAATAATTCCCACGTAGGATCTCTGTGCATGCCAGCAGTATACGTAAGGGCACACACACTTTCTCTCCCTAGATCAGTGGTAGCGAACCTTTGGCACTCCAGATGTTACAATTCCCATCAGCCCCTGCCAGCATGGCCAATTGACCATGCTGGAAGGGGCTGATGGGAATTGTAGTCCATAACATCTGGAGTGCCAAAGGTTCACCACCACGGCCCTAGATAGTTGTGGCTCATTCCATCAATAATGTCAGCATTTAGCAGGTCAATTTATATGTGCCATTACACTACCACTTCAGAGAAAACTAAATTCTATTTTGTCCCCAACTGAGAAGAAAAGGAACATCTATCTTTTAATTCAGTAAGGAAATGTGGATGCAACTGCTTCTCACAAGGATCCCTCATCCAATTATTTTTTTACCCTGAGTGGCTGAAGTAGACTTATAGTCTGCTTTCTACTTTCATGGCCACCTTGAAACATGTTAAAGCAGTAAATTAATGCTGGATCTTCCAAAAGAAATCAAATATGTTGCTTGCTGCAAACTGTACAGGGATAAGACCATATCCAGTAATAATTTCCACAGAAACCTGGCAGTGCCAATGGACTGCATTCCAAAAACTTTGCATAAGGCTTATATTTAACCCTGGAAAGGAAAATTAGTCACTGGGGTGGTATATGACATAAACAATAATCGCTGTTAGTGCATAAGGCTAGATAAGTGGCAATAGATTAATGTAGTGCCGTAGCATCATAGCAATTAATGACCATTTAAAAACCCTCACAATGCCCTCCTATGGCATGGCAGGAAAAATGCTGGGAAAACAGTGCCAAATAAGTTTAAATAAGATGGGTGGGACTTTTGCAGAGCAGGAAAATACACACTGGTCCTTCAGGGGAGGGCGGGATATAAATTGAATAAACTAAGCTAAACAGATGGTGTGCCAGTGCACTTGGGCTGCATCCCCTCTTGAAGAAAAAAGATCATACTGGAGCAGAAAGAATATATTGAGGGTAGGGAAAATCTGGAAAGAGGACAATTATGAATAGCAAATGAATGGCATAGACTTTATTAGCATAACAAAAAACACAACTAACATAAATAATATGAAAACAGACGATAAAACTCAGGTAAATATAAATAAATTATAAACTCTGAATTATTTCCATGACAAAATTTGCTACCTCTTCACAAAAAGCAGAATCGGAATTATTCAACAAGACAAATCATCTGAACAAATCTGGTAACTTGGGTTGAAAAAGAGAAGATAAATTAACATCCTTGGATCTAGTTTTGGCAAATCTAGTACAGTGTAATAACTGGTGAGCCAGTGTTTCAACTTGATTGAAAGAGGACAATTAAAGTGCAACATTGTATGAATGCTCCAGAGTGCAAACTGAGACAGAGAAAGAAAGAAAAAATCGTTGGGCACCAGCAAGGGCAACCATATGAATGTACCCTAATTAAAATAGTTTTCTTCCTAATATTAATTTAATTTATTTTTACATACTTTAAGTAATTATATCAAATTATACAGTAGCATGAGAAACCAGTATGAAGCATAAAACAAACCATAATTACAGGAAGGGAGAAATCTCCTCCCATGTGATAAAGATTCTTAAACAGTGTAAAATAAAAAAAGAATCTAAAAAAGAACAAAATAGAGCAACCACCACCCACTGTTTTTCTATCGTTCATTAATGAAATTTTTACCTTTTAAACATTTCTATTATTATGCATTCATAGTTACCATAAAACCATACATTTAACAGGAAAAGAGAAAAAGAGAAACAAGTACAAAAAACATCTTTGTGTGACTTCCTCTTAGTCATTCTCTGTAACTTGTTAAATATAATTGTCTCGGAAGACAGCTTTACTATTGCTTATCCTTAATTTAAGTTCATTCATCACTTCTATAAAGCTAGTCATAAAGATGTGCAAAAGGATGTCAGAATTGGAAGTTGATTAAATTATACAAAACTTTAATTTGTAAAGTTATATCTGGCCTTGATTATGGCCGTTTTCTCAAGCTCATGACGTGGTATAGAAGAAATGACGGCCTGGAGACGGTAAAAACACCGTCTCCAGGCCGCCATTCACACGAGGGGCGCAGCTGCAGCGCAGCCGCACCGCCCTCGCGCTGCCCGCCTGGCCTGGAGCCAGCAAGCTTCTCCCAGAGCCTTCCTAGCCTTTTGGGGAAACGCTGCAGTGAAGCCGCTGGCCGAGCCAACTGGTGAGCCAGCTGTTTCACTTGATTGAAAGAGGACCTCTACTTGTCCAACATTGTTCGGCGTCAGCCGAGTGCCTGGGAGTTCCACCGCACTTTACCTTGTCCCTTGTCGCCGGGCGTCGTTGTCTGGACACGCCTCTGCCCCGCCCATACCGCTCGAAAGCAGGCCAGCAGGGCCAGGGAGGCGTGGTCCCCAGGCCTCCGGGCTGGACGCGTCTATGGAAACGCCTTATGGAAACGGGCTCGAAGCTTTTCCAGAGGGCCCACTTCATTTTTTTGCACTCTTGAACCTTTGAAGATGTTGTGCTGTAACTAAGATGCTGCTTAATTCTGTCTGCTTGGCTAAATTCCTGTACTTTATGTACCCAGTCTTCTGTGGTAGGTAATATTGGAGATCTCCAGTTGGTTGCTAGTAGGAGTCTTGCCGTCGATATTAGGTAAAGGAGAAGATGAAGATTATGTTTAAGATCTGAATAAGCAGGACTTAACAGGTAAATTTCTAATAATCTCTTAAATTTCAACTTTAATACCTTTTGTATTTGTATGTGTTTTTTAATCCAATTTTTTTACAGCTTTGCAGGAACACTAACTATGTATAAAAGAACCCACCTTTTCCCTGCATTTTCAACATATTGGTGAGTATCCTTTATACATTCTAGCAACTTTTTTGCAGATTATGGTACCATCTGGAGAATAATTTCAAATTATTCTCTCTTAAAATGGTACAAGGCATGAACGCATACATATCTGACCAGTTTTTTATCCAAGTATCCAGTTGGATGTTCCTGCCTAGAGTGTCTGCCCATTTAATCATTATTGGACTAATTCTTGTTGTATTTTAACTTCTAATAATAGTTTGTAAATTCTACTGATTTGTTTTTTCCCCGCTTTCAGTTTTGTCCAACTCATTATCTTTTAAATCAAATCCCCATAGCTCCTTATCATAGCTGTTTTAAAATGGTTATAAAGTTGTGCATAGGTAAACCAATGGCAGGGTTTATCATTAAATATTAATGATTCTCTAGATTTAAAGATTTATCTAGATTTATCCATCCTTTTCTTTCATAATATGCTCCTTGTATCTAGGCCATGATTTACCTATGCTATTATCTTTAACTTGCAAGATTTTGAATCTTGATACCCAACCAGGCAATTTGTCATAGAAAATTATTTGATATTTGGACCAGATTTTTAGTAATATTTTTCTAACAAAATGGGGTTTTTTTTATAACCATGGTTCTTATTTTGCCTTTTTTTTTGTCTGGCCATAATTGACCATGCCAGCCCATTGGCATTCTGTAACCTTCAATATTAAGGAGGTGTTCATTTTCTAGAATCATCCACTCACTAATCCATATTAATGCATTGGCATCATGGTATAGTTTGAGATCAGGTACTGCCAGTCCGCCTCTTTTTTTGTCATCAATCATATAGATATATTTGATATGTGGTTTTTCCCCACTCTTTATAAATTTGATGAGGTCTTTATTCCCATTAATAAGCGGTTTATCTGTTTCAATAAGTGGGGTATTTTGAAATAAATACTGTAATTTTGGTAATATGCTCATTTTGATCAGTGCGATTCTGCCCAGTAATGATGAATTAATTTTGCTCCATTTATTTAAGTCATCCTTGATCTTATTCCATAAGATGCCATAATTGTTTTGGAAAATATGATAGTTATTGCCAGACAGTACAATGCCCAAATATTTTTTTCTATTGTATATTTTTATTAGGGTTTCCAATTCTATATTGTCTTTTCCTGATAAGTTTTTTGTTAATAGTTTTGTCTTTTTGTCATTTATTTTAAATCCTGCCAATTTGCTGAATTCTTTAATCTTCTCAACTAATTGAGATATGTTATCTAAAGGATCTTGTATGAAAAATACCATGTCATCAGCGTATGCTTTTGTTTTGTATTTTTTCTCTTTATAATTAATGACTTTTATTTTATTTTCTTCCCTTATATTGTTGAGCAAAATCTCGGTCAACAAGATAAATAATAGAGGGGACAAGGGATAACTCTTTCTGGTTCCTCTCTGTATGCTAATAGGTTGGGTGAAGTTATCATTAATTTTTATTTTTGCTCTTTGGTGGGAATAAATAGCTGTGATTGCTTTTTCAAAAGGACCAGATATTCCAATTGTTGGTAATGCTTCTTTTACAAATAACCAACTAACCTGATCAAATGCTTTGTGGGCATCTATGTATAATAGAGTGGCTGGTATATCTGACTTGTGATCCAAGTATTCAATAATATCTATGATCACCCTAACATTATGTTTAGTTTGTCTATTGGGAAGGAAACCAGTCTGATCTTTATTAAAAAATTGGTCAAGATTTTTTGAGTCTATTTGCTAAAATTGAGGCAAACATTTTAGTCGACATTGAGAAGGAAAATAGGTCTGTACAAACTGGGTTCGAGGGCTGGCTCAATGGTTTTCGGAATTAAGGTGATACTGGCTTCCGCTCATGTGTTGGGTGTTGGTTTACCTTCTAAAATGTTATTAGTCACCACCAAAAGATATGGATTTAATTGCAATTGAAAGAGTTTATAGTTATTGGTAGTGAAGCCATCTGGCCTGGGAGCTTTATTAGGTTTTTAATTATTTATTGCTTTTGTTATTTCCTGTGAGGTGATTTTTGGTTAATTGCTGATGCCTGTTCGGGTGAAATGTTTCCAAGTTTATGTTGATTCGGGTATTTTTGAATCTCTTCATTTGAATTCACTTGAATTTGAATCTCTTCACTTGAAGACAGAGCATTGTGGGATCCCCACGGCCAAGGGAATAGGCAGCAGTTCCCTGGCACCACCTTCTGAAACCTTCCTTCCAGATATGACTCATTGAAATCACTCCAAAATAGTGCCTATATTTCTCTGTGTTAGAATCATGTGTAAGGCAACTGCTGTTCATGGGAGAGTCATTTTACACATTGCACTACAGAATTCCTTAAGAACAATGAACTGAATATCAGTAATGTTCTTCCATTTGTGCAACATATTGGACAAGCTGTAGCCTCAGAATATTTCTTGTAACACTGCCCAAACTCCAAGGAAAAAGGAATTAGGCAGAAATTAGTTCCCTGATCAATCACTGCTGGTTTCTTTCTCAGTCTCCAACAAATGTTTATTCTATTTCAGAGTGACGGGGTGGGGATGCTGCAAAGCATTTAATTCTTAATATGTTGCAGTAACTGACCACTGTTAACTGTATTTTGCACAATCTTTGCTGTGAAGTTAATGATATGGTTTTGGACCACCTAGTGTGCATATATTAAAGGTGTATAAAGCATCATGTGTGATCTAATAGCTAATCTTTCAAGATTCTGTTCCATCAGTATAATTTTAGAATGAGCCCTTATAAATAACTGCACATGGTTATAACATGCATATATGCACATTTAATGAGTTGGCTCCCGGTAGCTTTCCTACTCAATCTCATGTGGTTTTTGTCCACATGGAACAACATTTTATATGTTGTGCACCGCCCAGAGCCCTTCGGGGATGGGGCGGTATATAAGTCCAATAAAATAATAATAATAATAACTGTAACTATATTTCAGACAATCTATGTGTATGATTATTGTGACATATAAAATGTAACTAAACCAAATGTTCTTAAACGACTTTTCTTTACTGCAATATTATTTGGAAATATACCTTTGAAATTTGCAGTGTATCTTGCTTACCAGCTGGGGAAGTCATGTATCTCTTGAGCCACTGAGGCTGGCAGAAAATGTCTATAGATGGCTCAGTGCTGTCTTTTGCTTTTTTTCCTGCATTTCTTGGATGCTGCATTCAGAGGAGACATAACAATGGTAATTTCATTTATTGCTTCCAGGCAAGGACCTAAAACTACTACACCTTTGGTAGCGATATTGTTGTTTGTTTTATGTGCCATTTTCGCTTCTGACTTATGGCAGCCCTATGATCTCCAGAACATTCTATTGTTAACAACCTTGCAAACTGGAGGTGGTAGCTTCCTTTATTGAGTCAATCCATATTATTGTCATACTCAAATATCGGTAACAACCAAAATAGTTTAGATTTTATAAATGTATGCACAAAGCTGCACTAATATCAACATACAAGAGAGAGAGAGAGAGAGAGAGAGAGAGAGAGAGAGAGAGAGAGAGAGAGACTTGAAACTCAGGGGATTCCTTTCTTCCTTGCCACCACCTTCCAGGCCCCTCCCACTTTCCCAACTTCCTACCACCACTGCCATTTCGGCAGTGTTTTTCGGGTGTTGCAAGGTCACCCTCCAAATGCAGGTGATTTATTATGAAACACTGTTTTAAGATCATACCCCCCCCCCTTCAATTGCAATGTCTGTACAAACACACAGGGATTTATTTTTTTTTAAAAAAAACCATTCTTGACCAATTCTTCACTTTAAGAGCCATACCATAATCTCAGGGTGATACATACCTCTTCTACAGGAACTGAGATGATTTAGTCAGTCTTGTTGTTTGTTATTTAAAATTATTACCATGGCTTGGACTGACTCCATAGCAAAGAAGATGTTTTGTAGACAAAAAAAAGTTCAGCAGAGAGCTCAAGATGTATTTCAGCTTTAAAAATGAAAGCAATCCAACCAGGGTTGTGTTGCATGCAATGGAAGACATTTGATCAAGGTACATTTACTTGATGATTGCAATTGTGTTGAAGTGCTCTGCATGCCTAGACATTCTAATACAGTTATGGTAATATTCTGACACATGTAAAAATGTCTTGCATGCACATTATTTTTGGAGGTCCCCATGTGACAAACTTGGGCACAGTTAGGGACCAGGGTTCCAAACAAATTCCAGGTGGTTCTTAGAGCTCTACCAGAATTACAACTGAATTCCATACCACAGAGATCAGTTCCCTTGGAGAAAATGGTTCCTTTGGAGGGTGGACTCTATGGCATTATACCCTGCTGAGCCATGTCCCCTTTGCAAACCCCATTCTTCCCAGGCTCCCAAAACTCTAGAGATGTCTCAATCTGGAGATGACAATGGTGGGGACAAGTAAAAGAATGTTGGCAGCCCTATATGAATACTGATGATCAGAAGATAGAGGATTCTTTTTAAATGGACCATATTGCTGTAAGCAAAATATGAGAAAATGGTACAAAATCAGTTTAATGCAGAGAGGTGTTCTCCAAAGGAGAAGAATATAACTTGGGAGAATTATTTCTCTGTTCCTGCACACAAAGGGAAGAATTATTTTCCTGCAGTGTTTCCTGGTGACTTCCATTACAGTCTCTCTTAGGCCTCTTCTGCACACGCAAAATAATGTGTTTTCAAACCACTTTTACAACTGTTTGCGAATGGATTTTGCCATTCTGCACAACTTCAAAGAGCACTGAAAGCAGTTTGAAAGTGCATTATTCTGCATGTGCGGAATAAGCCTTAGAGAAGGTAGCTTACCCTACTTCCAGAAATAAAAAGATCTCAGTTGCTGATTTCATTAAGAGGCTTTCCTCCTCAACCCAGATATCTGTGATTAACTTTTTTTCAAAGGAAAAGACCAGTACAAAACAGATGTAAATGGGAGAAAGAGAATCTATATGCCTTAGTGGAGTTTTGAGCTGAGAAAAACAACAACATGCTGATAATGTATTAGAACTATTTTTTCCGGCTTCTGCTATTTCAGTGATTTGATTATTAAGCCTTGCAAAGGGCTCTCTTGAAAAGCAGATGAAAGTGTTCCTGGGTTCATGTGTGGTTAATTAATAATCAGATATGCTTTCATTCATGTGGCATAACAGAGTTTGACAGGGAAAAGAAGAACTTCAGATGAAAATACGGATTTAATGAGGGGTGGGGTTTTCTCTGGTTAGTACAGCAGGATGACTAGACAGTAAACTAAAATAGATAAAATGTAGTGCCTGAGAAAGGAGAAAATGTGAAGGTAAAGACTGATTACATAGAACATAAAATCATTTTTGAGAACGACTACCTTTGCCTTTTTCTTCAGAATCTAGGTATGTGTAACATCCTTCACCAAAAACAAAACAAGATCTCCAGACTTCTTCAAATTCTTTAGGCTTTCCTTCTGATCCACGAGGACGTTGTTTCTAAGTACATGAACCTCCACCATTTGCTTTCTGAGACACTAAGGTCACTCACCCACTTGCATTCTTAATTAAACTGGGTAACGTCATTGCTAATCTCAAGAATGAAAAGCCTGGTTTGACCATTAGAGACATTTGTTCCTACACGCTTGCAATTCTGAAATAACGCGCAAAGATGGAGTTCCGCTGCAATGAGGGGAAATGGAGGCCCGGGATTGGTCATTTAACGCAGGCGCCGCGAGTTACGAAAGTGGGCGGCCAGCCGAGGGCGGTCTCCAGTGTGATTGGCTGGGAAGAGGTTGTTTATGATAGGTTCGCGACGAAATGGAGTAACGTCATCAAAGAGTACAATTGCGCCTCTCTATTAAGATCGCCGGCACATGCCACGCCAAGTAGTAAATCGCTGGCTGCCTGTGAGCATTGCCACACCGCCATCAGCAGTGTTTGAAGCGGAAAGCAGAAGCCAGTTCACACGCCTCTTGCACTTCCCTCATCTCGCCGGGTTTACTTTTTCCATTTGTTCGGCACGGCTTTGAACAAGTTGAGACGCGGAAGACGGACTTCACTGGATGCTTCCATTAATGGCTACCGCCATCACTACGCCAAGATCTTTAGACGGGACACCCCACTTAACAAGATGGCGCTTCTGTTCCCTGATTGGCCGGAGCTGTCACAGCGTAATCAGCCGCTACAAGAACAGCCGAGGGTTTCACAACCCCGCTGGCACCCGCTGGGTTTTTTAAAAGTTGCTCTTTAGCGTGGAGCTAATTTGCCGCGAGCCAGGAGGCGAGAGAGGTAAACTCGGCAGTCAGCAGTGACCGGAGATGTGGGAGCCCAGGACCCCAAGTGGCTTCTTTTAAAGAGGTGACCCCGCGGCTTATGGTGAGTGGATAGTGACCCTAAGTATCCTTTTATTACTTAATGTGGTAGAAATCGTAACACCTTGCTAGAACAAGAGCACTGGGATCTTCTGGGATTTCCATTAGAATGACCCATTTGTTTTCCATTCTGCAGTGGAACATCCTGGTAGATTTGATCCCTTTTGGACAAAGGACAATCTGGTTTAGACCAGACAACTTATTTGTCATGGGAGTTCAGAACTATTACCAGATGCTTGGTGGGGGTGGGACTATGTTTTTATATGTCTCTGATTGGTAACCTTTTACATTGAGATGAGACTTTGCATGGGATTTGCTAAAGTAGCTTGTCACTCTTAGAAAAGAAGGCTGGCTTGGGTTCAATTTAATTTCCTATAAATAGCTGGACACAGAGGTGGGATCCAACCAGTTCTCACCACTTCTCTAGAAGTGGTTACTAATTTTTTCTGAGTGCCGAGAAGGGGTTACTAAAGCAACCTCCCTGCCCAATAGGGACTGGAGGTGCGTGTGTGCGGTGGTGCCACTATTTGAATCCCACCACCATCGGAACCTGTTATTAAAAATTTTTGGATCCCACCACTGGCTGGACATCTGGGATTTTCCATAAGAAGAAGAAGAGTTGGATTTATATCCCCCCTTTCTCTCCTGTAAGGAGACTCAAAGGGGCTTACAAACTCCTTTCCCTTCCCCTCTCACAACAAACACCCTGTGAGGTGGGTGGGGCTGAGAGAACTCATATTTCAGAGCTACCCCAGCCCAGAGTGTTAGCTTCAGCTGGTATGTGTTACAGGTGCACAGGCTAACCATGAATTCACCGAGATAAGCCTCACACGAGCTCAAGCAGCAGAGTTGTGGGAATCAAATCTGATTCCCTATCAGGATTTAGAGTACACCTATCTGGCTATTACACCATTAATAGTACTTTTTCAGCCAGAAAACTGGTTCCCATGGCAACTAACAGCATCTTAAAATATTTAAAAATCATAGTAAGGAAATAGCAATCAATATAAAAAAGCATTAAAAATGCTACTATCAATACAGAATTATTGTGACATATAAAATGTAGCTAAACCAAATGTTCTTAAACTACTTTTCTTTACTGCAATATTATTTGGAAATATACCTTTGAAATTTGCAGTGCATCTTGCTTACCAGCTGGGGAACTTTGGACCCCATGAACCAAACTTCACCAAACCTGGGTGGTATCGTCAGCAGAGTCTCCTGAAAATAGCCTGAAATTTTGGTACTTCTATCTTAAAAATTGCTCCCCTGACAAGCAGCCTCCAGAATTTCTAGATTTTCCCTTTCGTCCACGCCCTTCTGAATTGAATGTAAAGGGAGAATCTGACTCCCCTGGATTAGAAATTTATTGGAAAGTATTGACGATGGCATTTCATGGCTGGATTCAGCGCTGGATTTGTTGGTAGGGTTTTACAGGCTGTATGGCCATGATCTGGTTGATCTTGTTCCTAACATTTTGCCTGCATCTGTGGCTGTCATCTTCAGAGGTGTTATCACAGAGAGAAGTCTGTTATAACAGAAGTCTGGACATAGTGTATAACAGACTTCTCTGTATGATACACCTCTGAAGATGCCAGCCACAGATGCAGGTGAAACGTTAGGAACAAGATCTACCAGACCACAGTCACGCAGCCCGGAAAACCCATAACAACCAACATTGAAAGAGTGATGCTTAAGGTTTTTTGGGGGAAACTACCACACAAAGTAGCATCATTTTCAATGTTGTTTAAACTAGGGAGCCCAGATTCTCCCTTTAAGGTGGATTTAAAAGGAGAATCTGGGTTCTCTGGTCTAAACAACATTAAAAGTGATGCTGCTTGGAGGGGGGGAGGAATCCACCCTGAAACAGCATCACTTTCAATGTTGTTTAAACTAGGGAGCCTTACAGTAAATCTGGGCTCCCTAGTTTAAACAACATTGAAAGTGATGCTGTTTTGGGGTCGATCCTCCCCCCTCCCCGAAATAGCATCATGTTTCAATGTTGTTTAAACTGGAGAGCTTAGATTCTCCCTTAAAAGTGGATTTAAAAGGAGAATCATCATTGAAAGTGATGATGTTTCGGGGTCGATTCTCCCTTTATGGGAGATTGAAAAGGAGACAGCATAACTTTTAATGTTGTTTAAACCAGGGAGCCCTGTGTTTGCAGATTTGTGAGTTGGGGCATGTTCTATAATGTGATGGTGACTTTGAGATGACCTGGTGCAAAAAAAAGTCATTATTTTGTTGTGGGGGAGGGGTGAAAGCCCAAAAGGTGGGGGTGAGTGGAAAACTCAGATTTTGCACCAGGCTTCATTTTCCCTAGCTACACCTCTGGATACCAGATTACAGTCCGCCACTCATGTGGAGGAGTGTGGAATCAAACCCAGTTTTCCAGATTAGACTCTACCACTCTTAACCACTACCCCACTCCATCTGCTACTGTAAAGGTAGTATTGAAGGCTGGTTGAAAAATTGCAGCCCTATTCCTGGCTACCAGACATGCTGTTTGTTTTCTTACTTTCTTTGCAATCATCCCAGAAACTTCTGAGTCTTCCTGTAGCATTTGCTGGTTGCAACGGCCATGTAGGGAACTCTGCATTTAGCTTTATTGTGCCTGACCTCTGAACTGCCTTTTAACGACATGCTGTTTGTGCAGCTGTTTGCAAAACAGCCTTTTCCTATTAGCGTTCCAAAGTTTTGTCTCACTAACATCCAGCGTGTTAATTTTAACTACCCTCCTGAGCAGAAACATTAATATGATGTAAAATAAATGGGTTAGAATTTATTTTACTGTAGTGTCCAATTACCTTTTTATTGCTTTGATTTTCTGCCTGCTTTGTGCAGGGGGGGAAAAGAAATATGTGGAAGACACTTATGGGGGCAAAATGGTTTTATGCGACAACAACCTTTCCCTCTGCCCAGATACCCTCTTCCAATTAAACACATTCAGTGGTGTTTAAATAGAATGCTGATTTGCATGGACCCTGGCACTTTCCTAAGAAATGTTTTGTGTGTATGTTCATCTTTTGGTAATATTATTTTGTGCTTTCCATTTCTCTGAAAGGCAGTAAGTGGTAGAAAGCTTTTTATAATTTTCTTGGGAAGAGACCTATGATGTTTTAATGATATCTGCATATTTGAAAATTACTAGAGGACAGGTGGGCAGAGTGTACTAGATTTTAAAGTAACATCCCCAGCAGGATGCTTCTTACCAGATATCAGGAAAAACAAACACTCATGTTTATTTCTCAATTACTGGCTATACTTAGATTCTCTCTCTTTCATGCATACATATACAACAGCTGTTGATCACACAAACCAAATGCCTCCAGTACCCTGGCCATCAAGGACAAGTATCTTCAGACAGGAAATTATATCTCTACCCTGTTGATCAGGCACAAAACTTTGGTTACCTCTTTGATTTGTTCCCTTCCTTTGCTCTTTGTAGTCTGTCCATTGCCAAGTATGTCCCCTCCATTTTCTTGGTGAAACTGGAGGTCATCTTTGTAATTGACATCTGTAATTTTCTCCCTTTCACTGGCCCACTTCAGTCCAGATCTCTGCTTAAGATGCCCCCCCCCCTCTTGATCTGTATGGAAACCTGAGGGAATATCTTCTTGGCCAACTTGGCCAACTTGGTCAGTGGTGTGGTTATAAGAATTGAAGAAGAGGAGTTTGGATTTATACCCCACCTTTCTCTTCTGTAAGGTGACTCAAGCTGACTTACAAATTCCTTTCCCCAAAACAGATCCCTTGTGAGGTTGAGAGAGTTCTGAAGAACTGTGACAAGTCAAAGGTCACCCAGCAGGTATCATGTGTAGGAATGGGGGAAAAATTCTGTCCACCAGATAAATGTCCACCACTCATGTAGAGGAGTGGAGAATCAAACCTGGTTCTTCACATTAGAATCCACTGCTCTTAACTCCCTTAACTGCCTTTCAGAGAATAGGCTTGCCCAATGGAATAGGGGTAACCATAACCTTTTGACCTTTTGACTAATTGGATTCAAACAGAGCAGTCCCTACAGTTCTGGCAACCTCACTGGGGCTTGAGTCACTCCTGCCCATCAGCAGCTATTCTAAGCAGCAATTCCCTGGGAAGTTAAAGATACCATCCACTCCTGATAATAATAAACTAGAGAGTGAGTAACCTCATCACTTGACCCAACACAATACATTCATTATTGCACTGTAATAGGAAATTCTCCTGGTGATGAATAAGAGGCATTTTTATGTGGGTTTGTTTTTGAGAGGAAAATGAAAAATTCTATTTTGAGGCATATATTTTCTTTGAATTGCAATAAAGCTATTTGGACTCATAAGAGTCTCTGTTGAATGTGGAGCTCACGCAGCCCCTTTTCCATTAGCCTGAGCTATTATGTTGAGTTCTTGCAGATCTACATTTGCTCAGCTTGAACAAGAGCAATGAGAGCATCTTAAAGAATTATTGTTAAATAAGCTGAAGGCAGCAAGTAGCTGTTTTGCACAGGCGATACCTTTGCATCTGTTCTCTAACAGTTACCTCCCTTTTAGCAAAATTTGTAATTTTTCCTAACCAATTCTTTGTAAACAATCTAATTCATACCTGCAGCTTACACAAACATATACTAGATTCCTTCAATATAAAACCAAATCCCCCTTTCTCCATTATTCCTATATCATTCCCTTGTTAGGTTGGCAACTTTTAAACCGGCCACTCTAGTCATGCCTTTCATAGCACCTTGATGTACAGATACCAAAGGCATAAATAAATGTTAGACTGGCTTCTTTCCAGTCAGTAGGCATCCTGGGCCTGGGCAATCCATTTCATTACTTCTGTATACCCTACTGTTCTCACCAATAGCCACCCAAAGCAGCTGACAACATTATTTTTCCGCTCATCCATTTTTAATTCAAGGCCTTCCTTTCTATTCTCATTATGGATTAATATAGATTACTGTGACTTAAGTGTCTATGTGCCATGTAATCTTGTGCACCCTGTTCAGTCATTCAAAGCATGTGCAACTATATGCACATAGAGTAGAATGGAACTGCAACTACCGGGTCCAAAGTAGATGATGCCTGTCTAAGCCGACAGAAATATTTAGGGAGCACTATGTGCATACAAGATTCAGAAACCTTTAATAGGCATTAGAAAAAAAACCCACAACAGTTAAAACTGAGCCCTTCGGGGATAGAGCGGTTGAGAAATTGAAAATAATAATAATAATAATAATAATAATAATAATAATAATAATAATAATAATAATAATAATAATAATAATAATAATAATAATAATAATAATTCCAAAAACACTAGGGCAGTGCTTGAAACATCTTCAAATTGACAAAATTAACATCTGTCAAATTCAGAAGGCAGCCCAGCTGGGATCCGCACGAATACTACGCCGATACATTACAACTTCCTAGGCCTCTGGGTGAGGCTCGAATTGTAATGAAGGTCAACAACCAGCTAAAGATCTGACAGCTGTGAAATCTACAACAACAACAACAACAACAACAACAACAACAACAACAACAACAACAACAACAACAACAACAACAATTTGGGTGCTGTGTGGTTTCCGGGCTGTATGGCCGTGTTCTAGCAGCATTCTCTCCTGACGTTTCGCCTGCATCTGTGACTGGCATCTTCAGAGGATCTGATGTTGGGAAAGCTAGTGGAGTATGTATACCTGTTGGAGTGTCCAGGGTGGGTGAAGAAACATTGTCTGTGAGTAACAAAGAAGACAGCCAGGTCAATAGGTGAGGGCATCTGAATAGAAGTATGAGTAACAATGAAGTCTATAGCATGGGAGTAAAAATGAAGATAGCAAGGTCAATAGGTGGGAGCATCTGAATAGAAGTATCCTGGCCTTTGTTTCCTTTGTCTATAGTCATCCTATGCTTGTGTGGAGCTGATTGGTCTTGACTCTAGTATTTTTCAACACTGGCAGCCAAGTTCTGTTCATTTTCATGGTTTCTTCCTTTCTGTTGAAATTGTTCATGTGCTTGTGGATTTCAATGGCTTCTCTGTGTAGTCTGATATAGTGGTTGTCAGAGTGGTCCAGAATTTCTGTGTTTTCAAATAATATTCTATGTCCAGGTTGGTTTATCATGTGTTCTGCTATTGCTGATTTTTCTGGCTGAAATAGTCTACAGTGCCTTTCCTGTTCTTTGATACGTGTCTGAGCGCTGCGTTTGGTGGTTCCTATGTAGACTTGTCCACAGCTGCATGGTATGCGGTAGACTCCTGCAGTAGCTAGAGGATCCCTCTTATCCTTTGCTGAATGTAGCATCAGTTGAATTTTCTTAGTGGGTCTGTAGATTGTTTGTAGGTTATGCTTCTTCATCAGTTTTCCTATGTGGTCAGTGGTTCCCTTGATGTATAGTAAGAACACTTTCCCTCTAGATGGCTCTTTATTTTTGTTCATGTGGCTTGTTCTTGGTCTTGCAGCCCTTCTGATTTCTGTATTAGAGTAACCATTAGCCTGTAGAGCCCTGTTTAGGTGATTCAATTCATCTTGAAGGAGGTGGTGTTCACAAATTCTGTTTGTGCAATCTACCAAAGTTTTTATGGTGCTCCTTTTTTGCCCTGGATGATGATTGGCGTTTTTGTGTAGATATCTATCTGTGTGCGTAGGTTTTCTGTATACTGTGTGGCCCAATTGCTGGTTTGGTTTGTGGATGACTAAAACATATAAAAATGGCAGTTTTCCTTCATTTTCTTTTTCCATAGTAAATTGGATGTTCGGGTGGATCTTGTTGATATGGTCCAGGAACTTGTTTAGTTCTTCTTCTTCGTGGCTCCAAATGGTGAATGTGTCATCCACATAACGGAACCATATGGTGGGCTTTTTTGGTGCTGTTTCCAGGGCTTGTTCCTCAAACTGTTCCATATAAAAATTCGCTATTACAGGGCTAAGAGGGCTACCCATGACTACCCCATCTTTCTGTTCATAGTATTCATTATCCCACTGGATTGCTGATTTTTTCAATGAAGTGAGCCGAGTCCTTAATGTAATGTGTAGTAAGTCCAATATGGATTTGTAGTTGTGTGGCCAGAAACTTTGCCAAATCATATGTAGGGGATCCAATTGCACTCACAATAGGTCTGAGTGGAGTGGAGTCCTGTTATCTGAAGTATTTTCAACTTGTTAACTGTTGCCAGTTAGTTTTATCAGTAATATTTATTGTTATTCTCTGCTTGCATTGGCTGTAAGGAAAGCTATGCTACTGAATGTTTTAAACTGTTATAATTATATCTTGCATATTCAGTTTCAGCTGAGTTGTTTATTGAGCAGGAGCAGCCCTCAATAAACTTTAAAATATATTTTTCTAAAAAGTTTTGTGTTTCTGCATTCATTCATGCACTTTTACAAAATCCTAACCCACGTTTCTTTTTCAAGAGATGGCAGTAAGCCTTCTCTTTCTTTACAGGAAGAGTCGCTCAAGATGAGCAATATTAGAAAAACCACCTTGGAGTAAAGCTGAGGGAAAGGAGTTACATCTTGCTCTGGTCATAACCCATCTAAGTTTATAATTTACCAGTTGATCCAGGTAAGTAGCAGGGTAGAATTTCTGGGGAGTAATTCCAAAAAATAATGTAGAACAAGAGCTCTGTGCTTTACTTTAAAAAAACTGGTATTCCTTTTCAAATAGTCTAGCTTTTAGCTGGGGAAATAACTCAGGAGCAGTAAGCATTAGTAAAGACTCCCAGGTAAATCCCAGAGAAAGGACTTTGGCTTCAATTTGAAGCCACCAATTTGAGCGCAGAAGCTCCTGCATTGCTAGCTGAGATAAACTACATGAGTCTGCATGAAAATAAAAATGGACCCAAAATTTGAAGGTTGCAACCCATGGCCTTGACTCCAGCAGGTGTTGCCACGATTCTAAACATAAAACTGCATATGGGATGCAACGGGGGATACCAAAGATCTTGTTATGTGCATGCAAGTGTAGGCTTTGTACATGAATCTGGAACTATTGCAAAGAGCAGTGATCACACACACCAAGTCTACACCTGTACATTTGTGGAACTTCCCCCTGGCAGTTGCCTGTTTACATAGATATTTGGGGCAAGGCCCAGGTATATTACCCCACTCCCCTTTGTGCACATGGAGTTTGTGTACTTTGAATGGTGGAACAGTGCTTTAGCATGATGGACATCTGCATTGTATAGCCACTTGCATGGAGTTTTAGAACAGTTATATTACAACTCTGTTCATGGGCACAGGTGATAGCTTAACTTAACAGCACACTATCAAACTTTCTGTTGCACTGTGGCTCAAAAAAGTAGGGGAACGGGAAACATGTACAGTGCAGTTATATGCAAAGATGAATATTCAAGTCTAAAAGCACTCATTTCAGTAAACTTATATGGGAGCAATTCTATTAGAATTACACATTGCTCATTATGAGAAGGTGCTTATTGACTTGGCTTCTACCAATGAGAGATGGCTTTGAGATTCAGGACAGGGATTGAATGCACAGTATGGTAAAGGACTTAGAGAGAGAAATACTAGAGTCAGACATGCCCATTGTCATCAAGTTCGAGTTGGGCAGTTGTTGGGAATTACAAGTGTATGTCACAACCAGTCATGAAAGTATTAACTATCCGTTTGTATGTAAACAAGACGTTGAGGCCATATTCTAATGAGCTGACCTATCGATTAGTCATTGACTATATGTCTAAGAGCAGCCTGATCTGTTTGCTGGGAGCCATGCTCACAATGGGGAAAAAATGACACAATACAGTGGGTGGGGATGGTCATGATTGGGGAGGCATTCTGTAAACCTGGTAGTGAAACAGAACTAGTGTGCACTAGTAGAATTGGTTGATACCAGAAAAATTCAGGCTGATTCGGATTTTTCTCGGACTAATAGATTTGGATCAACTGAATTCCGAATCTTGCAGATTCGTATGTGTCCGAATTTCTGGGAATATCTGAGAAATTTGGATGCGTTTTTATTTTTTAGGTGTTTTGGCACGTTTTGGCCTGCAGGGGGCGCATTTTCAGACTATGTCTTAGCACAGTGCATTTTTGGGGTGAATTCAGATTATCAAGTGGTTGTGTGCGTTCTATGGTCATTTGCTAATTGGTAAATAATCATCTGTCATGACTTGAATGGCTCAGGCTAGCCCACTCTTGTCAGATCTCAGAAGCTAAGCAGATCTCAGAAGTTAAGCAGGGCCAATCCTGGTTACGACTTGAATGGAAGAGACAGGCAATGGCAAATCACCTCTGGATGTCTCTTCTTTTGAAACCCCTATGGAGTCGCCATACACTGGCAATAGCCTGACAGCACTTTTTACCACCATTCACCTGATGCCCCTGCTGTCTTGGGGTTTAATGGAAAAGGCGGGATAGATACAAACATGTCTTCAGGGAAGGGGGATAAAAGGATATGCTGAGACTACCAGTGGCAAATGCATTAGATGAGTGTGTGGCCAAGAAGGCCAGGAGACAAAGGAGTTCCCAATAAATGTTTGAGTACATGCAGCAGAGCAAGTGATATTGGAATTGTTTATTTATATTTCATTAATACTCCACCTTTCTCCCCAGTGGGACCCAAAACAGTTTATATCACTCTGCTCCATTTGATCATAACACTAATCCTGTGAGGTAGGCTACGCTGAAAATGTATGACTGGCCCCAACTTGCTTGCCTGGCAGAGTGGAGATTCAAACCTGGATCTCTTAGATCTCAGTCTGACACTCTAACCACTACACCAAGCTAGCTATCTTGAAACTGGAAATGGGGATTACACAGTTGAATGTTTTCCTGAGAGTGAGAGAGCTGAGAGCTCCTTGCATATAAAATTAAGAAGGCCAGGAAGCAATGATACAGTCATCTTCATTAGCCTCATCGTCATCTTCTTCTTAATGCAGAGGGTAGAAGAAGAAGAAGAGGAAGAGGAGTAGGAGTAGGAGTAGGAGTAGTAGTTTGGATTTATATCCCCCCTTTCTCTCCTATAGGAGAGTCAAAGGGGCTTACAATCTCCTTGCCCTTCCCCCCTCACAACAAACACCCTGTGAGGTGGGTGGGGCTGAGAGAGCTCTGAAAAGCTGTGACTAGCCCAAGGTCACCCAGCTAGTGTGTGTGGGAGTGCACAGGCTAATCTGAATTCCCCAGATAAGCCTCCACAACTCAAGCTGCAGAGCTGGGAATCAAACCCGATTCCTCCAGATCAGAGTGCACCTGCTCTTAGCCACTACGCCACTTCTGCTTCTAGAGGAATGTTTGATTGCACAGTCGTCCACCTGCACTCCAATGCTGATTCAGTCCAGGAACAGTTTTACCATCTCATCTGTTGCTTCTATGAACTAGGCCAAAGTTTGGGGACTGTTGATTTATTATTTGCTAGGGGAAACCTTCAGGACTAAATGATGTGCAACACAAACATTTCATTTCCCATTAGGGATCTTTTTGAAAAAAAATGGGGCAGCCTAAGGATAATCTTGCCAAGACTACTCAGCTTGTCCAGAAGGAAGGAAGATGAATGGACTTTAATAGTGGTGGTTCTAATGCACATTTGTCAATATGAAAGGGTGTATGTGGTTATCCATTGTAAATCATGTTCTTGATGAAAAAAGGTTATTTTCTTTATGATAGCACATTTAAAACTGTCGAGCACTTCTACAAGCATAGCATACTTTCTCTAGAGTTGTCTGGAAAGAATGCTATCTGTTTTACAGATTCGCCTTTGTAAAATCCATGCCACATGCTACTAGCATAATATGGCTGCTACTTCTCCTCTGCTAAGTCTATGGAGTGGCACTGCAATCTCTGCTAGGTATGATTCACCTGAACGCATACACTGAAAGGAAGAAAGCAGTTATTTGTCCCCTATAGGACATCCCTCAGCAGAACAAATAGCAGTTCCATGGGGTCATTTCAGGGCAGGAATACAGCACCTGGGAGGGGGGATATGCTTAATTTCTGCTCTGTTGTGCCATTAAGCCATATGGATGATTTTTCCAGTAGTTTAGTGTGTTTCTTGTTGCTTTTTCTGCCTCCCTGTGCCACCAGAAAGCCCTCTGGAGGTGGTGGAGTGCCATTGCAGTGGAACCATCCCCAGCCACCTGGGGATCCAAATTGGGCTGTCCTTCTTTCCTCCCTTACTGGGCCATCCTGGTCAATAAAATAGCCTTATTATTTCTTGGTTCTGGTGGGTTTTCCAGGCTGTGTGGCTGTGGCCTGGTGGATCTATACACAGTATGTAACAGATTTCCCTCTGTGATACACCTCTGAAGGTGCCAGTCACAAATGCAGGCAAAATGTTAGGAACAAGATCCACCAGACCATGGCCACACAGCGCAGAAAACCCACCAGAACCATTTGAATCCAGCTGTGAAAGCCTTCGACAATACATTATTATTTCTTGCTTTCGTGGCTCCTGGCCAGCAGCAACCTGAAACCAATAAGAGTGCAAAAGAGTACATTGTAGTTTTTTATTTCTGCAGTTTTTTATTTCTGTTCTAGCAACAAGTAATGCAGAAAAATGCTGGCTATCATGACATCAGCATATACTGAGTTCTAGAGTTCTGCAAGATGTTACAAAGAAGCTTTTGCAGGATCCATAAACTGAGTGTTCTAGTGGTCCTCAGTCTTGAAAACTGGGATCTCAGCTCTAGAATCCATTTTCAATTATTAAATGCAAGACTGGAACAGTAATAAAGGATTATGTATGATCTAAAATTAAATGCACACCCACCCTGTAACCCCACTCCTAAAGGGGCTTTTCATACATCACATTTTGCATCTAAAATGTGTGAATGGGAAAGGTCTGTTTGTTTCAGACCTTTATGGTGACAACTTTTGTGATAAATTAATTTCTGAAATTAGAAATTACAAAACAAAGAAGGCTCCACTCACTCTAGAAGGGAAGTGGGTTGATTAAAAACTCCCACATTCTTCTAAACAAACTGGTTCTGCAGCAAACATGTAGGAATCAACTTACATAATGCCATTATGGCAATTAAAAGAACTGAGACATTAATTCCAAAGAAAAACTTGCGTCGGTGCGAAATGTGGTGCAGAGAATAATTAAATTGTACATGCAAAAGGTTAATGCTGCCATTTACCTTGTCTTAAAATTTTAATTTAGATAATTGTGTGGAATTTTGTGATATAGCAAAGCCATTTATCTAGCCTAATCTCCTTGTGTTCCTATTATACAACTTTATAATAACGTACTGGGTACAGAAATGCATCTAATATTTCAAAGTGACACACACACAAAATACATTAGAATGTTGAAGCTGTTACAAGTAAATGAAAGTCCTCAATGATCTGGACTTCATAGAATTTCTGGCCTGACCTTAGCAGCAGTTGACTGAGATTGTGGTTTAAGAACAAGCAGGAATGATGCAAATTCTGCCACAAACATGTTTGACAGTTGAACTTGCCATGTTCAAAAGGGTTGATCAGACCTGAACCAATTGCTCAGTCTGCTCAGTTCAGTAGCAAAAGACTGAAGAACAGGTTTGCATCAGGTTTTTGCAGAACTATCTCATCGAAGAGATAGAAAAAGTGCAGAGAAGGGCAACGAGGATGATTGAAGGATTAAGGAGTACCACCCTTCCTTATGAGGGGAGATGCTGCAGCTGTTTTACGGGACTCTTTAGTTTGGAGAGAGGGGAGACGTCTGAGGGGATATGATTGAAGTCTATAAATTATGCATGGGGTAGAAAATGTTGACAGAGAGACATTTTTCTCTCTTTCTCACAATACTAGAACCAAGGGGGGCATCTCATACTGGAAAATGCTGGGAAGGAAGAATTAGGACTAATAAAAGGAAACACTTCTTCACGCAACGTGTGATTGGTGTTTGGAATATGCTGCCACGGGAGGTGGTGATGGCCACTAACCTGGATAGCTTTAAAAAGGGCTTGGACAGATTTATGGAGGAGAAGTTGATCTATGGCTACCAATCTTGATCCTCCTTGATCTGAGATTGCAAATGCCTTAGCAGACCAGGTGCTCAGGAGCAGCAGCAGCAGCAGAAGGCCATTGCTTTCACATCCTGCATGTGAGCTCCCAAAGGCACTTGGTGGGCCACTGCGAGTAGCAGAATGCTGGACTAGATGGACTCTGGTCTGATCCAGCTGGCTAGTTCTTATGTTCTTATGTTCTTAACTGTGGGTTATATCATATATATATTCTTAAAAAACCTATAACTTCAAATCATGCAAGGTTTATCTTTCTCACAAGGGAAAGAACGCCTCTTGTTCCCCTGAAAATACAACTCCCTTCCTGAATCTCTTTGCATTACCCTAAAGCCCCTTTTAAAGCCTTGGGTGAGCCCTTCTCTTCCCTCCCCACCCTAGACTAAAACAATTGCACATGTCTGAAATTTAGAAGGAATTATGCCAAAGGCCAAGACCAGAGCATGGGGGTTAAGTAGGAGCTGTCTTTGCCTGTGTGCCTGCTCTGGTCTTGCCCACCCTTCTCCAGTGGTGGTGGCTCAGGCTGGTGGATAGGAGTGCAGGAGGACAAGGCAGCATGGGGGAGCAGGGGTGGAGTAAGGGGGAACTGTGCTTGGGGCATTCGCGTGCCTTGCACCCCTGCCATGGTGCCACCCGCTCCTGCCCTGCCCCAGAACACCCTGGAATGCCCCAGAATGCCCCCGCCATGCCCCCATTGTGGCTCCACCCAGGGCGTCATACCCCCTGCTCCATTATACCACTGTGGGGGAGGGGGTGGCCAAATGTGTCCCATGTGACAGAGGCAAGAGGTGCCTGGGGAATCAACCCCCTCTGTTCCCCCACTAAATACACCATTGGTTCTATGCAGCAGTGCTGTACAAACCCAGTAGTATCCATGCAGCTGTCTTCTGCTCCTGTGGTAATCTGGATCACAACAGTGTATTGTACAGCTGTTCAGAATGATGCACTTACTTATGTTAAGTCTGCAGTTGCCAGATAACTGAAAGCTTATTTTTCTCTTTGCCTTCAAAGACATGAGTTTGTGGCAGCAAGCAGCAGAGATGCACGAGCACAGAATTCTGACAGACCCTTTGTTACAATGGACATTCTTTGTGTATTTGCTTTGGGAGCCATTTGCTTATGTTATGTCTGATTGTGTGCCATTGGCTTGCATTTTAACAAGAGCCTCTGTTGCTGTTCATACTCAGACTGAGCTGAACAGTTCTTTGCCATTCTTTTGGTGGGAGAAAGTAGCCAAAATGCATAATAAGGACAATAGATTTGGGGCCAGAGGGAAGCCAGTGGGAATTGGATTGTGGGCTACCAGCTGCTTATTCCTGCTCACTGACCAGAAAAGCTTGGCTGTCAACTGGGAAGGAAAATGCTGTTGATCCACCCAGGTCCACTTTGCAAAGATTCAATTAATCTGATTCTCTTAAGCTTATGGGCACCAACATCTATGGTACCCTGAGAAGAAACTCTGCACCTTTTCAGAGTCTGAGAAGGCAGGGAACCCTCATTTCTGCTTTCCTAGTTTTTCCGGAAACTAATTTCCTGATGTCCTTCACTTCCAAGAACTGGATAAATGGCAAAGAGGAAAAAAGGGAATAGAGATTCACTGTACCGTTTTATTTCTACAAAATTTTATCTTGCGTTTCTGCCCACACAAGAGCCACGAAGGTGGCTAATAATTTTAAACACACCTGATAACATTGCATTTCAAATCCATTAAAATCAACATCCCAAACACAGAGAATTCACACACACACACACACACACACACACACACACACACACACACACACACACACACACACACACACACACACACACACACACACACACACACACACACACACACACACACACACACACACACACACGTATAAAATACAGTTCAAATACATACACAGACATAAAAACACCAATTAAAATACTGGTCATGAAGGAGGGATCACTGAATTTTTATAATGCTGCTCTTGCTCCTAAGATGCTGGGGAAGTCTGCGAGAAGGATGGATTCCTCATAATATTCAGGTTCTGAGCCAGTTTTTGTGTACAAAATCCTTTATTTTCCCCAATGGTTATTTTTGTTGGTGTGTAAGAGGCACACACATTGACCGGGACAGACCAGACTCACCTGGTCAACCCCAGTTAGAACTTAAATGGGAGACCACCAGGGAATTCCAGAGCTGCTGTGCAGAGGCTGGTTCCAACCAGGAACACCTCTTAGTTCTGAAAATTCCATGGGGTTGCCAGAAGTCATGGCAAAAGTAAGATAAAGTAAACAAGGCATGCATCTCAGACCTATCCATGCAACGAAGAAGCAACCCTCCAAGGTAAATGGGATTCCCTCCCAAGAAAGTATGGAGCAATCAAAATTTGAAATGAAGTGTTCTGTGTTCAAGGAAAATGGTCCTCAGGGTGGCATGCATAGATGAAAATGAGTTTTCAAAATTAACAATAAACAGATACATCATTAGGGCAGGACTTCAGGGCCATAATCTGGAGACCCAGCTACTCTATCTTAGTAAGGGCCTTCCTAATAGAAGTTGAGCTACAGATAGGTGAGTGCCACCCTGTTCCCCTCCATCTTTATTTGTCTACTTCTTTCTCCCCAATGCTTTCTGGGAATTGTAGTTCCCAGAGCAGATGTCCATGAAGGGGACAGGAGGTTCCCAAACCATTACTTATTTTGTCTAAAATTACTTCTGCATGACTGTTCAGAAGACTGAAAAGTTTCCATCCAGGCATGCTTCTTTTTTAACAAAGAATTTGCCCTCTGCTGGTTTCCTTTTAGCCCAAAAGGAATAGCACAGTGTTTTCAGCTGAGAATGATCAACAGCATGACATTCGCCCCCTCCCCTCTTTTTTAACACCCCCCCCAAACCTCCTTTGTAAATATCAAATGCTTTGGAAAACAGGCTGAGACATTCATTCCATATTACCATTCCCTGCAATTGATGTCACTCAGCAGGCGGCATTAAGTTTTCCTCCTATTTTTCATCAACTCGTAAGAAATCTGCATAACAATTCTTCCTTTCAGCATAATAATCTTATAGAAGATTTTAATTGGTTCTGAAGATACCTTTCTTACATCTGCAACCTTTCATTTATTCAGGCTGACACGATCTGCACATTTACTTTCAAAGCTGGATGCAAATAAAGGCAAAATGGAATCTTCAGCATTTCATTTCAGTTTGGAAACTCACACTTTAATACAAAGCCATGAGGAATAAGAGATAACTATAGATACAAGGGGTTACCAGGGGCTGGAGATCTCTCTCTATTACAACTGATCATCAGGTTACTGATATCAGTTAACCTGGAAAAAATGGCCACTTTGGAAGGTGAACTCTGCATTCTACCCACTGAAGACTCTTCCCTTCCCAAATTATGCCCTCCCCAGATTCTGCCTCCAAAATCCCCAGGTATTTCCCAATCTGAAGATGGCAACGCTAGATGACTATAAAAGATGAAAAGGACCTGAAGTGGTGTGCAGTCCTTGGAAAAATGGGGGGGGGGCAGAAGATAAAATCTGACTGAGCAGACAGCTCACCTTCCCTGCATTGGGGTGATGGGTCACATGATGGGGGGAACCGTCACGTGATGAGGGAGCCAGACAGGCTATTTAAACCAATGCCTGGCTCAGCTCAGCCTCCTCACGAGGCTGCGATCAAGCGGACTCACCCTCCCTCCTAAGTTTTGGGCAGTTGTTTTTATTGAATGTTGTTTATTGTGATACATTTGTCACAGTCTGGGCGGTTTTCAGAGCATAGGGGCACATCCTTTGCAGGTAGGCAGGCTTGCCTGCCAGACCTTCCCATGGCGGGGGCCTCAATAAGAGGTCTAGGGGTAGTGGAGGGCTTGAGGGCGCAGGCCTGGAAGTCCTGTCTCGAGCTCTCTACCCCCGGCAGCAGGGGGTGTCACAAATGGGTAGGTGCCCAAGTGGCATCTGGAAACCTCCGGATCCCCTATGGGGGATACTGCCATGTTCAGCAGTTCGCTGCCCAAAGGGCCAGGGGTCAACAGTGGACTGACCAGGACCAGGTTCAGCGGTTCACTGCCTGGTGGCCAAGATGTGCCCCGTTATGCTTGCCCATCTTCCAAAAAGTTATGTGTTATTGTTAATAAACCGGGCTGCAGCCATTCTCATTCCAACTAGCAAAGTGTTGATGTGGTTAATTGGGGTAGTGAAATCCGCACATCTGCATTCAAACATGAAGAGAACACATTACAGTCCCTGTTGAGGTCTGGCTGCTGGCTGAGCAAGAGCAGCATGAACCCCCACCCCATGAGAGTCAGGCACGATGGAATAAGCACAGTTCCAAAATGGAAGGCAAAAGTAATAGTCAAGACACAGTCTCAGGCCAAAGCTCACCAACAAACAGTATGGCAAAGTCCAAAAGTGAAATCCAGAGGTGGTTTGGAGTCAAACAGTCAAAGAGACAAGGAGAGTGATAGGGGTTCAGGAGCAGGATGCAGGTTCAGGGCAGTGAGACAAGGTGACACATCTCCTTCTATAGAGAGGCAGCTGTTTGCTGTCTCTCATTTATTGGCCAGGGGAGTATATTGTGTCCTCTTGCCTAGTTCTTTGGATCCAATTCTGTGGACCAATGATCTAGCCACCTTTTGGCACTTGGCCAGGTTGTAGCCCAGGCAGTGGTGGTGTATTTCCATGGGGGATGTGGGGGCTTGGCAACATTTTGGGTACTGGCAACATTCTCTGAGAGAGGGCAGGGTTGCAGGGGAGCTGGTAAGATGGTTCTGGCTCAGAGGTGTCATTGCCAGGTGATGGTTCCTGGTTGAGTTGGTGTGCTTGTGCAGCCAGCTGGTCTTCCATTTTTGGATCTGAATGGCCTGACACTTCCCTACTGACAGCTGTCACTTCTTCATCCAGGCTGTCATCTGGATCTGCCTCACTGTCATCTGGCTCTGCCTCACTTTCAAAGCTGAGGAATATTTCCCTGCTGTCAGTGGAGAAGTCAAGGTCAGGTGCGAGAAGCTAGCATCACTTCCAAAGTCATTAAACAGGTCTCCTCTGTCCAGCAAGTGGTTGAGGGCGAAGCGTGAGAGGCTGGCATTCCTCTAGAAGACATGAAAGGTGTCCTCATTGTCAGACAAGGTGCTGGAGGTGGGGTGCAGGGGCTGGCCACGACAGCCCCACTGAGCAGCTAAGAGTCCTAAAGTAAGCATTCCATGCATAATGGCCCTATGTCACTTTTATCCCCCCTTCGTCCCAGGAGCTCAGGGAACTGCACCTAGTTCTAATTTTCTCTTGTTATCCTCACATAACCCTGTGAGTTTGGTGAAGTTTGAGAATGTGTGACTGCATGTGACTGTTCCAAGATCACACAGACAGACAGGATGTTTGACATTGTGGGGATTTGAAACTGGGTTTTCTAGATCCTAATTAAATACTTTAACCACTTAAGTCCTCTGCTTCGCCATAGGGCTTTGAGTAGTGACAGACATGATGTGACACATGTGTAGCCTAGTGCCAACCGAGGAGTAAGATGGCTGTATTCAGTTGAGTATTGATCTGGGTGGATTTTTTTGACTGTATCTAGCAAAAATGGTTCTTTTCAAAATTACTGAAAAATAATGTAGGGCTGATAAACAATGCATTCCTAAGCAGAGGCACTTCTATGCCCATTAATTTCACTGGCCTTAGAAGGGTATAACTCCACCTAGGATTGCACTTAGATCTTGTTTCTTCTGAGGAACTGTTCCTTCAACCAATAGCCTAGATGAGTTCTGTGAGAACAGATAATTGTGATAAAGATTGAAATGGATTAGCAGTGAGTTAGCATTGAGGTGTACTGATTATTCTATCATTCCTATTCTGAGTTTAAAAATAGAACATCTGACACAGCAAATCTAAATCCTGAATATCACATTTATGTACTCACTTCGCTGAATGTTTGTAGCACCTCATCTTTTCAGTTGCCCATATCACTGTTTTATCTGACTAGCTGTGTTGATGGATGTGATGTAACAACATGACAGCATCGGTAGAATCACCTGTTGCCACAGTCAATAAGATGAAAATACAGGGTGATCACATGAAGAAGGGACTGTAAGGGCATCAAAGGAATAAGGCATACAGAAGAGAAGCATCTGAGTGCTATGTATGTGCTCAGGTATGACCAAAAAAGGAGGCACTGGTCGATTCCCTACTCACAATTAAGTACATGCTCGTCACTCCAAATATCCAGCTTTCACTCAAAACCCCCACTACACCAGTGCTGAAAACACATTCACCCGGTTTCTGCCACTCTTCCCCCTGCTCAGCGTGTGTTATTTCAGAACCTGGAAGAAACCTTATAAAAAAAACTTGTGGCCAATCTGGAGCAGTGGGGAAGTGGGGGGGGGGATGAATCCAGATTCGAACTACCCACCCTTGCAAGTGATGTGGAATCTCCCAACCAATCAAGGAGCTTTCACTTTTCAGCAGTTGTGGAGAGGGGTATGTGTGTGTGTGTGTGTGTACCTTGCATTAACTTAGAAATTAAAACACAGCGGAAAGTGGAACCGGGGCTTTGTTTTGACTGCCCGGTTCCCTGCTCCCGCATAGGCTCATTCTGCGCATGCTCGTAGATACGTGGATCCGTCACTTTGAAAATAACAATTAAAAAATCCCTGCCCCAGCACAATGCAGCAGCCAATCAAGATAGCCCCTGAGCGGATCACGTGTTTGATCCGCCAACGGTGGGGACTCCTGCGTGGCTGCTGCGTTTCTGGGAAGAAGGGGCCACAAGCTGCAGTGCAGATTTTGAAACCATGTTCAAAACGTCCCGAATCTACCCAAACTGGTTTGTATCTAGTTTCATTTTTGAAGTGGGGAATCGACCACTGTGAACTCAATGAGAAGAATACAGAACAAGTCATTTGACTTAACCTTACCTTAGAGTTCATGTCATACTCAAGAAGTGTGGTGCACAAACATCCTGTTTATGTAAAGCTACATTATATCCCACTAAATACTTCCTCCATGGTGGAAAAATCTGTTCCTCTATCCTGAAAGAACCTCCTTCAGAATATTTAACATGCAACCATTCCCAAGTGTCATTAGCGCAGGAATCAATTCTGTCTGTTGCTTTCCAATGCCAACGCTTTGATATCAAGCAATTATTAGACATAACTACATCAGACAATTAAAATCAACAATAGAGACAACTTGATTAATAGCTTGAAGCAATATGGGGGCTCTGAAGACTTGGCATGCATGCAATATTTATGGTTTATCTTCCTGAAGTAATTTGAGTAATTGATAGTTAGGAAAGATTACTAGCTTACATATCATGAGCTATAAATTAATGAGTGATCTTCCAGAGTGGCAAGGGAATGAAAAAGATTATCATCTAGGCCTAGAAAAAGCAAAATAAAATGCTGGATTCACTTGAAAGTAAGATGAACCTGAATATAAAACAACCCCACCCCTGGAAAAAAAAGAAGGGAAAGGGGGAAAAAGAAATAACCCTGAATTTAAGGTGTGTTGATCTCCACCCCTGTAGCTTGTGGCATGAACTAGGACCACAGTGAGGAGCTTCCCCAACCTCCACAGCAAGCCGATTAAACTCCAAACTGACTAGGAAGTCAGTCAATGAGGGTAGCACACTCATCTTTCCACCTCTGTGGCTACTGGACAGGTAGAGAGAAGTGCCCACCAAGCTGACTTGCCAGACTTTAAGTATCCTAGCGAGTCCCACAGGAGGGGCACACTATGGTTTTGTGGCTTCTACAGCAAGCTCTGAGATGTGAGGAGGGTACACGAATGGAAGATAACCTCCTTTTCTTCACAGACAAACTATTCTGTTTGGGTCTGGGCATGAGAGGCAAACAGATAACTGAGACAGCTAAGGAGTAATTGTACTCAGGTTCCTAAGCACAGGTAGCACAGGTCCAGCAGTTCAGGGGAAAATGGCTTGGGAGGAAAGAAAAAAAGCCTTTCCTTCCCCTGTGGCAACATTCCCAGCTTGTCTAGATTCTGCTTCCTTCCCCTTTTTTAATATGTCATTTCCTGCAGCTGCTGTGCTATTGCAGGAGATTTGGACCCAGCTCTTTAAAAAAATTGTAGTTTGACCCCAAAACAGAGTAGAGAGGATTAGACTATACTCTGTTTCACATAAAGATATTAGAAGATTGTACATTCCTCTGCCACATAAAAAATTCTGGACCTTCTTTGTTGTAGAATGCTCTGCCTGGATCCTAGTGTCAGTCTAGCCCTTCTCCCCTCTTAGAAGTTTGAAAGTAAAAATACATTTTGTGCAATGAAATATAGATGCTCTTATATCGAAGTATCATGTTCAATAATGCACAAAATAACATTTTTGACAAATGCAGCATGTAAAAATGAATGATAATTCTCATATTAATTCAGGACTATATCCTTGTGTGGAAGCATACAATTTTCTCAGTCATTGGACCTCAACTGACCATGCTAATAGACGAGAGAACAACAGAAATAGAAGAATCAAAATTATTCTAAGATACTGAATTTTGGGACCTACCACCTCTGGTCCAAGGCTGTTCTCCTCTAATACATGTATCCTGAACCAGATCACTCTCACAGTAAAGGTCTCTGAATAACCAACAGAATAATCCTGCTGCAACAAAACTAGTTCCCCATCTACTCCAATCTAGTCCAATATCTTGTTTTACACAGTGGCCAACCAGTTGTCCTGGAGGGTCAAGAAATAGCACTGAGAACCCAAGGTCACTAGTATCCAAAAGTGTCACAGGCCCATAAGTACAGGGAGAATTTGAGCTCATAGACATTGCATAGTTGTAATAGCTGGCAACACAGCCTGACCAGACATGATGTTTTTTATTTAAACACTTAAGATAAATTGTAAGTTTAGATTTATAACTGGTTTAATTAATTTATTGAGAAAAATTACCTTTCAGGGCATTCTTCCCAGCTTGAATTGCTACAGCTTTAGAAAAGACACCTCACTGCCAAAGTGCTTAGCCTGCTTGCCTCTGTGCACTAGTGAAGTTCCCACTGGATTCTCCTTGGCATCTTGGCAAAGGCTCAATGGACAGCCAAGGAATGAAGAGAGCTCTTATGGGATCCCTTTAAAGCAATTTCATGTTTACCTCTATGATGTAACTTTTCAGGGGCTGGCACCTTGAAAAACTCTCACTTTCTCAGTCTTGATTGGGCCACCAGATATAATGGAGAGGCCTTCCTGCTAGGATGATCGTCATCAGCCCAAATTCTTGCTACCTGAGATTTTTTTATAGCTTCAGATATTAGGGGTCCAATCATGGACCTTATGTAAGGAAAGAAGAAGTGGAAACAGAGAAGATCCTGCTGTTTTGCTTGAAGTGGCTGAGTAAGATCTTGGAAAATTTATTTCTCCTTTCCTTTCAGGTACTTAGCTTGGATCTTACCAGAGACACTAGTCCTTGAGCCTGAGTCCAGGAGCAAGAACTAAGGTGATCTTGACCCTTGGCATTTAAAGCCTGTCTTGGGAAGCCCAGTGGATCAGGGCCAGACCAGTATGAGTTTGTTTACTTCCTTTGTTTAAATAGTGTTTGTTTGTTTTGTTTGCATTTCAGTATTTTTTGTGAGTTACTTTTAGCACCCTTTAGAAAGAAAAGTAGCATAAAAATGCCCAATAAATAAAGCATGTTATCTCTTAGTAAGCTATCGTTTGTCTCCAGACAGACAGGGAGCTATACCGTACACCAAGCCATTTAGGTAGCACTGAAGCCATATTCAAGATAATACCAAAATGGGGATAATTGTCCAGAGCCTGCAGAGTGTGCAGAGAGCTCAGCATCTTAATGCCTTCCTAGTGTAGCACCACATTCTTTTGGATTATTCATTTGATTTTCTTATACATATGTTTTATGCATGGTTCCTATTCCTTGCACTAGGCCCTTTATCTATAAGCAGATGTACTAGAATTCCAGCTCCCCTGCACATACACACTGTCATAAGTCAAAGTAAATTTCAAGATTTAAATGCAGACAGCAATTGAGAAGAATGCAGGAGGCCAGCAAATCGTCTACAATAGCCAGTGGGGTATTGTATGCTTTCTCTAATATTCTAGTCTGATTCTTCCCGTCGCTTGCATTGCACCAAAGGTCAACTGCATGCATTAACCTGTGTCACTTTTTGGTGTACTAAAAGATGATTACTCGGAGAGAGAGGTAATAAGAGATAGGGAAGGTTAAGTGCTATTCATGATTCTGTTTCAGATTAAATGCCTATATTTTAATATCTAGTGCATTGTTTGCCCTGAAGCAGGTACAATGCTGCCTATATAGCAAAATGTTAGAGAAAGTTTCTCTTAATGGGAATGAGTATAGATCAGTTGTGTACTTAAGGACCTGCTTGAAGGACATCGGGCACAATGCTGCAGAATGAGTGAAGGAATGCCAGCTGTGGGTGAGAAAGGAGTTGCAGAGAGAAAAATCAATGGGCAAGGGAGTGATTAAGCACCTCCCTTCTTCCATTGACCCCACAAACAGTTCTTTGCATTTCTTTAGTGACAACTGCCATTGCAGGCCTTTGTGACAACAGTGACAACTGCCACTGTTGACAGAGTTCCCAGTACTCTGTCAACTGCTCAATACCTGCTTCAGCCCAGGAGCCAGGCTGAACTGTGAAGTTTTATAGGACCTATTGGATCCATGAGTATAGAGCAGAGGCATCCACATGGGGTTCTTTGACTTGCTCCCTTTAGCTCTTTTAAACATTGTTCCTCAGTGTGGCACGTTTCCAGAAAGCAGGCAAGACCTTTGTACAGCAATGCAACCGCACATTTTCTCTGTTGGTTAACACTTTGAAACAGCTTCTGTCAGAGAAACAGGCAATCTGAAACCCATGCTGAGGAATGAATCTCATGCCATTAATAGAAAACAATGTGGTGTTTAGGTTGATGGTAATTGTGAGATAGGAGCCCCATGGCACAGAGTGGTAAGCTGTAGTACTGCAATCAAAGTTCTGTTCATGACCTGAGTTTGATCCTGATGGAGGTCTGTTTCAGGGAGCTGGCTCAAGGTTGACTCAGCCTTCCATCCTTCTGAGGTTGGTAAAATGAGTACCCAGCTTGCTAGGGATAAACTGTAGATAACTGGGCAAGGCAATGGCAAACCACCCAGTAAACAAAGCCTGCCTAGTAAATGTCTTGGTGTGATGTCATCCGATGTGTCAGTATGACCCAGTGCTTGCACCTTTACCTTTAAATTGTGGTATGGTTCTCCATGAACTGTGGTGAGTAATACTGGTATGGAATGACTGCTCAAATTGATGATGCAGCAGAAAGCTTGGTTTCTATCTTGAAGAAGAGGAAGAGCTTGGATTTATACTTCGTTTTCCTCAACTGTGAGAAGTCTCAAAGTGACTTACGGACTCCTTCCCTTCCTCTCCCCATGATAGATACTCTGTGAGGCAAGGGGGATTGAGAGAGTTCTGAGAGACCTGTAGCTGGTCATTCTTGTGGCTCAAAAACAAAAGCCACCTTCCCCAATGGTCGAATCCCCACTTGAAATTTGCACGCAGATCCAAACCTGTTCGTTGTGAAACCGTGTCCTCTTAATTGGAGTTTCTCCGTTTCCACCACAGCGAGCACACAGCAGACACACCCGGTTGCAGAACTCTTAGCAATCCCCACTACCAGGCGAGCTCGCTTCGCCGGTCTCCCCTGATTCGCCGGCATGCCTTGATGGGGCAGGACCTTTTCCCACTGTGGAAACGTACATTGTAGGGGCATGATAAAAAAACCAGCTTGAAAAAGTTTAACGTTTAACTGTTTAACTGTGCAAACAGTTAATTGTTACCTGTGTAAACCATTAATGATTCAAAGTTACATGTTTTACTGTTTAATGCTTGCGTCCCCTTCTGCTGGCCGATCGCAAAAGCGGAAATGAAACCAAGGAAAGGCTGCACGCGCATCGCAGCGCTGATTGGTTGCCCAAATTCCATGTCACACTCCAGGGCGGGAAATGAGTCAGGGTTTCAACCCTCATCCCTCCCCTTGGATCAGCTCTGGACCGTGTTAATGGGGTCTATGCCACTTGCAACCAGGTCCTACCGGAACGCGGATTAAGGGGGAGAATGAGCGCCAGAAATGGAATCTGCCACGCAAGCAATGGAGAGGTCGTCCTTCAAACCTGGTTAGTTTGTGTTCTGAAACCTGGCTAAGATGGTAGTGGGGATTCGACCATCGTCGCTTGTGTTTCCTTAAGTGCTGGTATCCATACCTACTGGCTTGGCTATTACCAATAGGATGAAGCCTTGGGATTTCGGTCTGGGTTAATATGCAAAGTGTGAGAATGAGCACAGAGATAGAAATACTGTAGTAACACATGCACCTTGCTTTCCAATTGGATTTGGACAATTTGGACAATTCCAGTTGGATTTGGACAATCCATTAATCTCTGCTGGATCTGTGTGTTGGGTTGAGGGTTCACCCTCCCTTTAATGGCAAAAAGGGTAGTACAATATGATGGATGGGGCTGGTGTTACACGCTGTACACCTAGAAGTCCAAGTGCAATGTCATGCATTGTTGCAGACTTGTAGAGCAGGAGAGACAATTCCTACCTATGTACCTCCCTCCATGATTTTTCAAGTCCCACTACTTCACAATTTCTTTTGTTACTCCCCAAATGCCTGCTGTTACAAGTTGAGTGGCTGAATATAGGAGGGAGAGTCTTTTACTAGAAAGACACAATGGAGGTAATGGTGCATTACATGCCACTGAACCTCTGTTTTATTTGGCTGGCTGTGCAACAGATTAACACAGCTATCCTGCTGGTATTATTTACGTGCTTTTGTGCTGCGTGCTCAGAGACGCATTGCATGCCCATTTGAGATCCTGTGTGTCATTCAGAGTAGAACCACCTTTTTCAGAAGTAAATGTTTTAGCAAAAGCAAAAATCAGTTCTTCCCATCAGACAAAATAACAGTCATTCACTTGTATGGGAGAAAGAAAAGGATGTGTGTGTAGTGTTTAGGCTGGGATCCTCACTATTGTGTATATATATACATTATGTGTTGCAGTTGATTTATGGTGACCCCAGCAAGAGGCTTTCAAAGCAAGTGAAAAGCAGAGGTGATTTGCCATTGCCTTCCTCTGCAGTGTCTTCCTTGGCAGTCCGCCTTCTAGGTACCAACCCTGATGAGTTCCAAGATCTGACAAGATTGAGCTATACCAGGGGTAGGGAACCTTTAACACTCAAAGAGCCATTTGGACCCGTTTTCCACGAGAAAAGAAACACTTGGAGCCGCAAATAATTTTTGACATTTAAAATAAAGATAACACTATATATATTGGGTTTTTTTACCTTTTACTCCGCTCATTCTGAGAAGCGCATGGATGCGTCCGCCCTGCTGCCTGCAGGCCGGGCAAGGATGAAGCCGGCGGCTCGGCCTTGCTGGCCACCTGGAAAACGCCTGCCCGGCTCCAATGGGGCGGGCGAGAGAGGAAGCCCGCAGTGCAGCCCAGCCGGCCGTGGGCAGTTGGTGCGCCTGCCCTGCTGCCTGCAGGGCGGGCAAGGATGGGGCCGGCGGCTCGGCTCATGGAGCCGCAGTGCAAGGGCAGAAGAGCCGCATGCAGCTCTCAAGCCGCAGGTTCCCTACCCCTGAGCTATACCATGCTGCCTTCCCTCCCAGCCTTCACTATTAGGAATCTACATACTCCCATCTACAAAAATGCTTATAATTACTGCAGATGGGATGTGCACAAAGAGAGGTTACATATTGCACACACCCACTCTCATCAGTGTTTTTCCCCCTCATGGCAGCATTGTTCCAAAGAATAGTGTTTTACATCCCCCATAGATGAAAATGGAAAAATGTCCATTAGAATGGATAGAATAAAAAGATATGTTGATGGGGTGGTGGCTAACAGGTCACTAAGAACTGAACCTAGTTTTCTAAGCAAAGTTCTTTAATGTGCTCTGGTTCTTGTTCACATTACAGGTGACAGAATATTGGAAACTGACTTTTAGATTGAAATTATGGTTTGTAAGTCAAAGAGCCCCAAGGAGAGGGGGGATACAAATATTTTAATAAATAAGATAGATACACAAATCTATTCTATCTATTTACAGCCTTTGTTTCCTTTGTCTATAGTCATCCTATGTGTGTAGCTGGTTGACTATAGACAAAGGGAACATAGGATGACTATAGACAAAGGAAACAAAGGCCAGGATACTTCTATTCAGATGCTCCCACCAGTGACCTTGCCATCTTCATTGATACTCCCATGCTATAGTCTTCATTGTTACTCATACTTCTATTCAGATGCCCTCACCTATTGACCTGGTTGTCTTCTTTGTTACTTACAGACAATGTTTCTTCACCCACCCTGGACACTCCAACAGGTATGTTTACTCCACTTGCTTTCCCAACATCAGATCCTCTGAAGATGCCAGCCACAGATGCAGGCAAAACGTCAAGAGAGAATGCTGCTAGAACACGGCCATACAGCCCGGAAACCACACAGCACCCAAGTGATTCCAGCCGTGAAAGCCTTCGACAATACAGTTATAAATTATGTTTCTTTGTTTGAGCACATTGTACAGCACATGAGGCAGAAACCTGTCTTGCTTTGCTAGATAGGCACCATGTGGGACTACGTGGTGCTGAACTATGTAACGAAGTTAGTGCTAGAATAGAAAGTTGTTCATTATTTTCTTCCATGTAACCCTCCCTAATAGTTAGTAAACTCATTTATATAAAACCAGCAACTACGTATTGGTCTCTTTTATGCTGCCCTGCTAAATATATTAAGCTTAACTGTCAACATTTCCACACAGCAAATTTAAAGTAGGTTGCAGGTGGGCTACATGAACCCATCCTCAGCCCGGGCTCTTTGCATGGCTGTCTGTCTCACAGAAAGCCAGAGCATCAGCCAGTGCGTGCACCTTTGCATGGAGGCACATCTTTTTTTTTTACTTACCTGCCACTGATGTGCAGCTACACAGGCAGGCACACATGAACCGTGTGCATACACCTTTGCCCAGAGGCACATCTTTTTTTTACTTACCTGCCACTGATGTGCAGCTATACAGGTAGGCACACAGAGCCTTGCTGACACCTCATGTGCCCAGAAGTGCCTGTGTGGCTCTGCAGATAGCCAGGAGTTAAAAAAGAGGAAAGTGCAGCTGCATAATGCACCTCCTGCTCAGCCGTTTGCTTGACTGTGGCTGTGAGGTGCATTAAAACAACAGAATTGCACAAATCACGATTCTTGAAAAACTCAGGTGGTGGTGGGGACATGGAGTGGACTTGCATTAGAAGCAAGATCCGTGCAAAGTCCCCCCCTCCCCCGGGGTTTTATTCCACCCTTAACTCGTTTTTATTGGCCCATGTGGAAGGGGCCTGTGGGTACTGCAAATATATACCTATTAATATTTAATTGACCTTTCCCCCAACTGTGCTCCTTATCTAACCCTAACCCTGTCAAAATATTCTGAGCTTTGTCTGATTTCACTTGACCCCAGCCATCTTCCAGTAGTCAGATTTTTTTTAATTTTATCAGCTGGTAGGAAGAAAACAGGTTAAAAATGAACCTTCTTCAGAGGGTAGGTGTGTAATGCTTTAATGTATGAAGGAGGAATGTCATCCAGTTGTTAACTGCACAAGATTACCATCTCCATTGCTATTTTTTTTTTAGTATTGACAGTTTTTAATTGTTTTGCATCTTGAATACGATGCATGCAACTATCTGCAAGGAACAGACAGCTTCACCCAGGAATATTTAAATATTTCCAGGAGGTAACTGATAATGTTCTGAGCTTTACCAAGGTGCTGTTGTGTTTTACTACCGATTAAATAAAAAGCCTGCTCAAATGTGATCTAGATGGCATGTTAAAGAGAAGGCTTCTTTTTAAACACCTAAGAACATCCCCTTTGCATTTTTCTCTTCCTGGTTAAGCATCATGTTGGAGCAGTAGTTAACAATAAGAAAGTGTCAGTTCAAGCCAGAGAAGGGTGTTTTGTGTACTGAATGAGAATTCTCACTTGGAAAAGATCCAAGCAAACATGTAAGCTGAAGATCAAAGCGCTTGGATGGATGGAGCCAGCTATAAGCACAGCCATGCCTCCGGGATTTAGGTAGGAGCCAGATTCTTTGTTTAATGCCTGCAAAATGCTTTGTTTAATGCTTGCAAAATGCTTTGTTTAATGCCTGCCTTGATCTAGCAAAGAGGTTATGGGCTGTTGTGCCTTGGTTCTTCAGTCCAGAAGTTGCAACAGCATAGTTGTAGCCTCAACGGGTATTTTGCTATGCACCTCTTGTAGGAATGGAGGAGAGAGGAATAATGAGATTCTTAATGTTTCAGGTGGTGGAGGAGGAGAAGTAGGAGGAAGAGGAAGTAGTAGTAGTAGTAGTAAGTTTTATACTCCACTTTTCTCAACCTTTAAGGAGTCTCAAAGCAGCTTACAATAACCTTCCCTTTCTCTCCCTCAACAGATGCCTTGTGAGGCAGGTGGGACTGAGAGAATTCAGAAAGATTTGTGACTAGGCCAAGGTCACCCAGCAGGCTTTATAGGGAGAAGTGTGGCAATGACCCTGGTTTTGTAGATTAGAGTCCACTGCTGTTAACCATTACTCTACATTGGCTCTCTTGAAGAACTTGAAGGGCCAACATAAGATTGAAAAAGCAAGAGGAATGATTTCTGATGCTATTCATTTCATTTTGTATCCAACCAGTGGGTGGTATCTAACCAGCTTTTCTGCTAGTGGAAGAGAGAGGAGAAGGTCCTCTTTGACCATCAAAAATACTATGCTAGGTATTATCAGAGCAGCATTGACAAAAGCCATGCAGGACAGCGGTTCTAATAAGAAGGAGAATGGTGTGAGATAGATTTAAAAAAGCAGGCTTGATATCTATGAGAACGAGTGAACAGAATGTCTCAAGTTAAAAAGAACCAGATAAGGAAGGTAAGGTGAAAGACCAACAACAACGACAACAACAGACCTTTACTAGGCATAAATATCAGAATAAAATCATAACATGAAAATTATGACAGAATAGATTAGATTTCCATTACAAGCAGAGCCTGCAGCAGATATTGGACTGTAATCCTTAACATCCAAGTATTACTGCTGTTAAGTAATTTAACCATATCAGCTTTAGGGGAGCAGTTATGTATGTACTGTGGCAGAAGAGCTTCCCTAAGTGACTCATATTTGGGGCAATGGAACAGGATATGTTCCAGCGTTTCAATATGAGCAGGACAATGTGGGCATACTCTGTCCAACAAGGGAGCATTCCAATAATGGCCTTGTGCCAGGGCTGGAGAGTAGACATTGCATCTGGCTCTGGTAAGGACCCAACGTTGCCTAGAATCAGTGATATGAACTAGGTATGAGGCCATTTTTCCAGCCATTAGATTGAAACCCAAAAACAAAGGGGAGCATGCTGTTCTTGCTTGGCTCATTAACAATTGCTGCTCTTGGTCAAATAATCTAGTTCTGACTACCCTTAAAATTTCTTGGGGCTCCATCATGACAAGGGCCTCCAGGGATAAACCCAAAGAGGTAAGTTTGCATATGATCGTCCTCCACCATTTTGAAGTTTATAGCTCGGGTAAGGCCTTGTGCAGTAAGCTGTTAGGTTCAGTGTGAAAACACAGCCTAGTCCAAAACTTAAAAGTAATTAACCAGATTGCTTAAGCAATCTTTGGAGCATTGCTCTTTTAAGAAAATCATAGAGACACCCTGCCCGAGTGGCAGCTTCCCTGAACCCAATCCTCAGAGCCTGCGGGAAAAGGAAAAGATGAGTGAGTGAGTGAGTGAGTGAGTGAGTGAGTGAGTGAGTGAGTGAGTGAGTGAGTGAGTGAGTGAGTGAGTGAGTGAGTGAGTGAGTGAGTGAGTGAGTGAGTGAGTGAGTGAGTGAGTGAGTGAGTGAGGGGGATGACGGGTGGCAGCAGCGGCGGTGGGTGGCTTGAAGAGGGCTTTTTTGGCATAAAAATGTGCTGAAAAAGTCGACTTATACACGAGTATATACGGTACTTAAATAATTTCACCTGTTCAATGGCAGTACCATATATGGTCCATCTATGCATTGTAATCTTGTTTGAAAATACCAATATTTTGGTTTTTGTGGTGTTAAGAGTTAATAGGTTATCAGCAAAGTACTCTGTGCTCTTCATCAGGGGACGGTTAAGCCCTGCTCACGACCTTGAAAGCAGGACTGCATCATCTGTGTAAAGCAGGATGGGAATTGGCATATTGTCCAAGATGGGGCAGTGGGAATTTATTGCTTTTAAAGCAGGGGCCAGATCATTTAGAAAAAGATTAAATAGAATTGGAGTCAGAATGCAGTCTTGTTTCATCCCATTCATTGTGATGATTTTGGAGGTTAGCTCCCCTGCCTGGGAATACTTGACTTGACAAGAGATGTTATGATGTAGTAGTCTGATCAGAGTGAGTAATCTTTTATCTAGACCCAGATTTTCAAGTTTCATCCAGAGCCGATTCCTGTCTACTGAGTCAAATGCCCCCTTCAGGTCAAGGAAGGCACTATATAAGTTGGCACGGCCTTTCCTAATATATTTGGAGAGAATTGAATCCAGGAGTATGCAATGGTGGAGTATAGAATATACTTTTCTAAATCCAATTTGTTCATTCCCCAAGATCTTATTGTGCTCAATCCATTTAAGTAACTGGTTGAGCAGAAATTTAGCGTATAGTTTTCCTGAAACTGATAACAGACTAATTTGTCTATAATTTGATGGTAAGTCAGGGTCACCTTTTAAAGATATAGGGACAATTATAGCATTAATCCAGGACTTTGGCATTATGCCCGTGTTGTTGGTTTCAGTGAAAAGTTTGGCCAATAAGTGGGGTCACCAGTCTACAAACTCCTTGAACAATTCAGGGGGCATCTGATGCTGCCCAAGCGACGTATTTGGCTTCAGTTGGTCAATCAGGAATCTTATCTCAGCCTCCATGACTATAGGAGCTGAACAACCACTGGGTTTCAGGAGGAGAAATGGTGATGGTCGTGTCATGTAGGAGTCTGTTGAAATATTCAAACCACAACTGTGGCTTAAGTGAAAGACCATTGCTTGGGTTCCTGGAGAGCTACTGCCGATTTTTGTATACAGTACATACTTTGATGGACCAATGGCCTGATTCAGTTCAAGACTGCATGATATGAATATCCCATATTTGTTTCTTTTTTACAGTAGCTTATATTTCTGTCAGTTTTTTTCAGTTCCTGACTTTAGCATTTGGTTTGTTCATATTTGTTTGTGTATGATTAAATTTATTCATTTAAGCATTTAATGGCTGTTATAATTTAAACATATATATGCATGTACTGTTGATATTCCAGTGCCAGGATAATACTTCTGCATTTTATAATGAAAGAAAATGATGCAAGGAAATTGGCCTGAAGATAAAAAAATATGAAGACAGCATGGGGCAAAGAGGCTTAAAAAATTAAACTGGGGAAGGAAAAGAGATTTTTTAATAAAATGATGTATAGATGGTATATGATTCCAGATAAATTAGCAAAAATATACACTGTTTCAAATAAATGTTGGAAATGTGAGCACCAGAAAAGTTCATTCTGTTATCTATGGTGGCCTTGTGACAAGGCTAGAGAATTCTGGAGATTGATGGATGTGCCCTTTGTGGCTTCAAAAGGTGAATGAGACTAGAGCAGGGGTCCCCAAACTTTTTAAACAGGGGGCCAGTTCACTGTCCCTCAGACTGTTGGAGGGCCGGACTAAAAAAAACTATGAACAAATTCCTATGCACAAATGATTGTAAAATGTTTGATTTCACCTTTCAGTCTTTCTGTCATGGTCTATTTTTAGAACAGTGACCAAAGTATGTCAAGTACAGGGTGGGCTCCAAACATTGTTGGGGAGGCTGTGGAACACCTTCCCCTGAAAAAAAAAAGCAGAACTTTCCCAATGAAGCATTCCATCTAACCCAGGATCAGGTATCTTCCTGGGTTCTTTCCTCCCTAGCAGCCAGCGAGCGATTCGCCAGCCTGGCTGATGCCAATGGGAGTGAGGCGGAACAGAAAGCCTGAGAGCAACACATGGAGTAGCTGAGAGGGAAGGGCGGAGCAGGCGTTGCCACATGTAAGGTTTCCAACTCTGGGTCAGAAAATGCATGGAGATTTGGGGGTGCCATCATGTAACTGCAATCAACGGCCGTTGGGGCCGGTTCCTCCTCTCCCTCGAGCCCCCACTGCACATGAATGGAGCCATCGCTGCCATGCCTGGCGGGCCGGATAAATGCCTTCAGGGGGCCACATTTGGCCCCCGGGCTGTAGTTTGGGGACCCCTGGACTAGAGGCTTGTTTGTTGGTGCTTATCAATGGAACTTCCCTATGTGGAACCGGCATGCCCCTGAACTAACAGAAATGCCTGTTCCATCTGTACAAGGGGCACATCCACCAGTGGAGGAGATATTTACCTGGGCGGGTAAGCACCACGTGGCTATGCAGCACCTGACCCAAAAGCAGAGTCCATCTCCCAGGTCTACTGGTGCAAAATGCTGTGCCAGCCTGACTGCGGGTATTCTGGGGGTGAGGCAGGGGCGGGGCTGACCATAGCTGGCCTCCAGATTACGTTCAGTCCCTTTGTGCCAGGAGAGCTGCCAGCTGAGGTACACCATGATTTTTGTGGTGTATCTCTTTTCTGTGCTAAGTCAGAGTGTGAAGTGAGCTCTTTCTCTATATATACAATTTTTTTGTACTTTTTGGACTTCCTGCACCTCAATAAAGCCCTTTGGCATAGATGGAGTGGTGCCAAAGCTGTGCCATCCCCACCCACCCACCCACCCACCTGACAGCTTGGGATGGAGCTTTTAGTGAGGAGTGTGCCTGGAAAGGAATAAAGTCAATGAGCATCCTTCACCTTCTGGGTGTGTTACAAGGCTAAGGAGAAGTGCTTTCAACCAAACACTACCATTTTCTGAAACACCTCAGTCCTAGAAGGGGAATAGTCAAGAAAAAAATGGACCAGACAAGTCAATGAGTGGTTCCCTGCCTGAAGAGGATAAGAAGGTGTGTGTGTGTGTGTGTGTGTGTGTGTGTGTGTGTGTGTGTGTGTGTGTGTGTGTGTGTGTGTGATGGGGGAAGGTGTAGCAGCTGGAATAAGTGCCCCAGGTAGGGCAAATCTGCTGACGTGGCCCCATGCCACCTTTGTAGGTGGATTCTCCCTCCCCTTTGGATTTAGCCATTAAGTTGCTCAATTAAAGGAATTCAAACAAATTGTGGGGTAATTGGAAACATTTGATAGAATATATAGTGAAAAAAAGAAAAACAAACATGACTAGTGGTTTTGAAGTCTTGTGTACTTTGAAATTTAGACTTAATAGAGAAAAGTGTGATGCTTAGTAATTTATCAGTAATATTTTTAGAGATATAATCTTGATTTTGTTGAACACTAATGGGTATAATATGGGGGGATTAATTCTTGATGCAGGCAAAATTGGAAGGCCATGTGGTAGATAAGTGTATCTATATTTGTAATTTTTGTAACTTGCTTGTTAAATTGTTCTTAGGTGCTAATAAAGCTTTTTAGAAATAGAACATAAATTGGGGGAAAGCTGTGTGTTTTGCAGCTTTTGTAATAGTCACTGTTTATACCTTTTAATTGTCAAAGAGGTACTGGCACTTCCAAAGACTAGTTTTCTGTGGCATTTAATGGCCTCCTAAGCCTTATTTGCATGATGCTTCTGGAAGGTGGACAAATGTGCCTCATCTAAAATATATAAATCCATTTCTGGGTATCGTTCCCATTTCTGTTTTCCAGCATCATCAGTCATCAATGCAACAGGGAGCACACCCAAATGAGCTCCAACTAACTTTTTTTTCATGTATTTTCCCTTCTCCACTTTTTTGCATTTTAATAAAAAAACTGTTTCACTTGATTATGCTTTGTTCTTTAGATGCAGCATCCCAAGGAAGAGGTGGGACATGTGCAAATGCAATCATCTACTGAAGCTGTCTCTGGAAAAATGAGAAATGAACATCTAGCCAGGGGCGCATAGTCCCAGTAGGCACAACAGTGAGGGAGATTAACAAGCTGCATTTTGTTAGCACAGTGCCGCCTCACACAAAAAGGTGAGGCCATGAAAATATCAGTTGCAGAATAGAATGTATATGTTTTGAATGCTTGGGACTTCTAAAAGGAGGAGGCATTGCTTAGTAGTGTACTTATTGCTTCCTTGTGTTCTGCTCTACTTACTGCATTCTCCAAAGCAGACATCATGAAACATTTTATCACACTGTGTATGGAGATTCCTTGCTGATTCTGCAGTAGGTAATGTCCGAAGGTAAGACTGTGGTTTGTTGGTAGGAATAGAAATCTTCACTACGCTGAACCACTTAAAATGTTTCCAAGTGCAATCATAATGAGGGTTACACCCAGAGGTGGGATCCAACCAGTTCTCACCACTTCTCTAGAAGTGGTTACTATTTTTTTCTGAGTGCCGAGAAGGGGTTACTAAAGCAACCTCCCTGCCCAATAGCCCTATTGGCGCTACGCCACTGTTTGAATCCCACCACCATCGGAACCTGTTATTAAAATTTTTGGATCCCACCAGTGGGACAGACCCTACCGTTTCAGGTAACTGTCTTAAAAATGCTGTCCCAGGAGTAAGCCCCATTGAATAAAATGGAACTTACATCCTATTAAACCTGTTTAGGATTGCTCCCAAAGGGAAGCAAATTTCTGTATGAATTAGTCTATCCAAGAGGGAGTGTGCTGAGAGATGAAACTTTCCTTTTCTCATTTGCATGGGAACAGTCATACTCCAGCAAATGAAGTTCACTTTGGGGTATCAAAAGTAGTTTAATATGAAGCTCTATTCCCCAAAACAATTCAAGGGTTTGTCACAGTTTGCAACAGCTGGCTCCACAGTGCAAGTGCTGAAGTTTTAGCCCTGGACTGGGAGGATATCTCAGTCCCACTTTGGTGTTTTACAAGAACAGGCAAAGAGTTGGGAAGGGGTGCTGCAAAATAAGTTTCAAGCAGGGGCAATAGGAACTAAGAATTTAATCAGAAATTCCCTTACAGGTAATCATGTTTTGGTTGTTTTCAGGTTAGACTTTAGCAATGTACTCAGTGGTGGGATCCAAAAATTTTAATAACAGGTTCCGATGGTGGTGGGATTCAAACAGTGGCGGCGCCGCACACATGCACCTCCAGTCCCTATTGGGCAGGGAGGTTGCTTTAGTAACCTCTTCTCGGCACTCAGAAAAAATTAGTAACCACTTCTAGAGAAGCAGGTTCTCACCAGTTCCCGAGAGTGGGTTACTAATTATTTGTGTGTGCCGAGGGGGGGTTACTAATTGGATCCGTTTTTCCGCTTTTCCGTCTCCACGCCCTCGCCTCTCCCTCTCTTCTTTCTTGTAGCCTGGAGCTTGCCGGCTAGTAAGAGGAGGGACCCTTTAACTACTGTTGGGTCCAGGGGACTATTTACTTGCTTGGTAGGCTATTTATTTTGTCACTCTGTCTGCTCATTTTATGATAAATTGTGATTTACCATGATGCTTGGCCACTTAAAAGCTCTGTATTCCTGTATGTGAGAATGTTATGCTAATCTGTGTCTCTAATCCTGGATTAATTAATGTGAAATATTTGCAGAATTTACAGTATGGATTGCGAATTCTAGTTCACAATGGATGATGTTCTGGTTTATTTTTTACTTTAAACAGAAGAAGAAGAGTTTGGATTTATATCCCCCCTTTCTCTCCTGCAGGAGACTCAAAGGGGCTTACAATCTCCTTACCCTTCCCCCCTCACAACAAACACCCTGTGAGGTGGGTGGGGCTGAAAGCTGTGACTAGCCCAAGGTCACCCAGGAATAAAAAGGGAGTGTTAATGACTGATTTTAGGTATTTATGGGGCTAAAGGATTACAAAGCATTTTGTATAAGTGGAAGGTTAAAGGCACTAACTACTAATGCTTACTCAATTTTTTAAAATTTTAAAACCTGTGTATCCTGGCAGTAGCCTTGATATCTAGCTCTTGAATATGCCTATGCAGTAGGAATGGTCCATGGGATCCATGTTTTAATGAATTTGTGTCTTAATCTAAAGTGCAAATTATTTTGAGTATTGAATGTATTAGCCCTTCAGAATATAGTTAACGAACAGTGGTAATGGTGAATCTTCACTAAACTGTAGTGACCACTCATGATTTCACAGTTGGCATAAAGTCCTGTAGTTTCCTATGGGGCTGGTTAGCGAAGGTAGAAAACGGGATAATTCTCCCTGTTGGGCTGTTTTAAAAACATGTTTTAGAAATATGGTAAAGTTCCTTGTTTAAGGAAAGTATCCTTCTTTTGATTTCTAGAAACAAAATTAAGTATTTGAAAGTATTAAGTATTTGACAGGCAGTCAATTAGAGGAGAAGTAGTTGTTTCTGTTGGCAGTAGACGATAGGACTTGCTATAATGAGTTTGTCACCAGCTGGAAATTAGGAACTTTTTTTTTACAGTAAGAGTTTTTTACAGTAACAGAGAAATTATTAATGCCCTGCCCCGGAATGCCTGGCCACGCCCCTGTCATGCCCCGCCCACCCCCATTGGCGCTACACCACTGTTTGAATCCCACCACCATGGATCTAAAAGTGTCACACTGCCATTGTCAGGTAGTCATGATCATGCTGGTCACACTTCCCAGGCAGTAACATTTGTAAGCACAGTGTTTTTTGTAATGATATAACAATTAATTTACAATTTAATTTTCCTAAAAATTCCTGCTTATTCCAGAAATGTTTACAAAGTTTTGTTATGGCAAAAGTTTTTCACAGGGTTAATTTTAACCTTGATGCATTTTTAAATCACTATAGTATTTAACAATAATGTTTTATTCCTGCTCTTTAGAGGAGGAATTGTGAATTGTAAAATTTTAAACACCCGTTATCATCCTCAGCTTTATGCAGTTTTCCTTGGCTTTACTCAGTTTTTCATCTTCCTGTATTCATGAGGGTGGGGTATTGGGAGGGGGGCACACAAGTAGAATAGTCTAGGGCCTCTCTTCATCTAAATCTGACTGTGGCAAGGACAGACCTTGCTTTGTGAGATGGGGTAACTGGGTTGTGCTACCTGTATATACTTGGGTCTTTCTCCCTTAGAAATCTGCAGGAGTTAGGAATAAAGTTTAACAATTATTTTATTTAGAGAGGTAAAATAATAAACTTACAAGAGCACAATTGGGGTAAAATACACACATACAAAAATGTTTGGAGAGTCCTAAGATTTAGGAAGGAAGGAAGAACAGGGTTTGGAAAAGAATGAGGTTGATGAGGGTAATAATAACCTGTCCAGTAGAGCAATGCTCCAGAAACACCCACACTGGATTTCAAAGAAGAGGGGTAGAACAACTGGCATGCAGTGCAATTGAACTAGAGGTTAGTCCAGAAACCCCTGGGCACTTACTGCCAGTGGGCAGGCTGGATACAGAGAAATTTGGCCCTCTAGCAATGAGAAGTAATCTTCCCATACAAAGAAAACCTTCAAGGGGGAGAGGACAAGTAGGAGCACTTCTTAAACAGTCCCCCATCCCACTGCAGGTCTGACTGGTAACAAAACTATACAAGAAATTTTACCATGACTTGGACAAAGTTATTTGCCCAGTTGGGGGTTGTACATACACTTGAATCCTGCATGTGTACCCTCACAGTGGGGCAAATGGCAATTTTGGGTCAGGAAAATGGCATGGAGGAAAACAGAAGACATTCCTCCCTCCATGCCACAATCTTGATCCAAATTGGCCCTGTAAAACTTAAAATCAAGTTTCCCCACAGCTGCCATGGGTCAGAAGGAAATGCAAAGTGGGTTGGGAAAAACCCAACCTGATTCATGACCAAACGTCTTGTGTAGTTTGGTCTTAATTATATCAAGTTTGTTTCATGATCAGATGCATTAATCCAAACCAGGGTATCAGGTTGTATTCATAAGTGGAAAATTTTCCTAATTCCACAATTCAATAGAACTTCTATTGAAATGACTGTGCACAAGTTAAGCTTGGCAGAATGTATCCATAGCAAAACCTTTTATATTTGTAACAGGAATCAACAATGAACATTTATTTTACAATTAATTTATAATTTATACCCACAAAAAAAGTTCTTTTTATGTTTCATGCAGTCTTTAAAGTAAGCCTGCTGGCCCTTTGCTATCTTCTTGAAACTGAAACAAAAAATATCCTCTGAAGTACAAAACCATTAATTTTAATGAAACCCAAATCCTTTGAAGTACACATAATCACACCCCTATGAGAGAGCACACTGGTTACAAATCTTTGGCAGAAGGTTAATCACTTGTCGATGTTCTCGTGGTCAAATATAAGAAAAGGCCTGGTGGATCAGCATAAAGGTTTGGCTGGTCCAACATTCTGTTTCATGCAGTAGCCAACCAGTTGCCCCAAAGCTTCAAAAAACAGGGCATAGACTCTAAGGTCGAATCCCCACTACCGTCTTAGCCAGGTTTCAGAACACAAACTAACCAGGTTTGAGGGACGACCTCCCCGGTCGAATCCCCACTACTGTCTTAGCCAGGTTTCAGAACACAAATGACCTCAAACCTGGTTAGTTTGTGTTCTGAAACCTGGCTAAGACGGTAGTGGGGATTCAACAGGGGAGGTCATCCCCCAAACCTGGTTAGTTTGTGTTCTGAAACCTGGCTAAGATGGTAGTGGGGATTCAACAGGGGAGGTCATCCCTCAAACCTGGTTAGTTTGTCTTCTGAAACCTGGCTAAGACGGTAGTGGGGATTCGACCTAAGATTCTGTCTCCTAGCACTGCGATTGAGAGGTTTAATGTCTGTGGACATGGAACCTCCTTCTTCATGAGTGGATGTGTCTAACCCCCTTTAAAAGCTTGTAACCTTCAGGAGCCTGAAACCTTGTCACACATTATTTTAACTTGTAATCACTATGTACGTGAGTGACATGGGTATATTCTTCCATTATTGACAAGGTTAAGCATAAATTCCATACAACCTAGCATGAAATTTTATTAGAGGATAAGAGTCTTCATATCACCTTGGCAGTAGCAAAGTTTTTAGCTGAGGTGTTGAGGAGAAACAATCAAGGACTTTTGGACACTATTTTTTAAAATGTTCAGATATTTATGGGTTGAATATTATCATTTTTATGTAGTTGAGTGTGCAAATCTGACATTTGGTTTGTATTTTGTACTGGTCTATTAACTGAAAAGTTCTTAATTAAATTAAATTACACCTTAATAATCTTGGTTGCCCTCTTCTACACTTTTTCAAGTTCTCAAAATTCCAGAGTCCCAGGGCGGGAGGGGGGGAAGAATAGTTAAACCTTTTTTTAAAGAAAATTTGAATAATTACATCGGCCATATGTAACTCATTCTTATGTTTTTATATCTAATAGCTATAGATGCCCCCATTACAGATCAAACATGTACACAGTTATGGCCAGGACTTAGCCTTTCATAGTTTTCTGGGGATATAGGTTTCTGAGGAACCTCCAGGTTTGCAGAAAAATATACTTTTCAAATATATAAATATTACCTCCACAAGTAAGTCTGATATGCAGCATTAAGGGTATATAGCATACAGGTGGCATTCAAGGGGGCTACTGTAATATCAGATGGGCACCACCAAAAGAGATTAGAAGTATTATGGGAACCTGTGGAGACAAGTGGAAAGTAGACCATAGGGGCTGCAAGGGAGCAAAGAAGACCAGAGAGATGGGAGGGGAAGTATAGTGGGAACCTGTGGAGACAAGTGGAAAGTAGATCATAGGGGCTGAAAAAGAGCAAAGAAGACTGCAGAGATGGTAGGGGAAAAGGGAAAGGGTAGAGGCAATTGGTCAAAAGGGTATTAATGCAGAGCTATAAGCAGTTTGGGAAAGTGGGGACTGGCCAATATGTAAAAAACAAGACCTGGCCAGGGAATTCCCAGGAGTCCTCCTTTTATGTGCATAAATGTATCATCAGGGTTATGGCACTGGGGCAGGCGGATTTTATTTTCCTCCAGAATGTTTCTTTAAGGTAAAACCTCTTTGGATTGGGAGTCCCCTATTCCTAAGATTTTCATCCCAATTTTATGCAGGGAAAGCATGAAAAAATTTCACCCAGAAATGTGTTTCCTAAGTGAAACAAAATATACAAAAGAAAATTTATAATGATGAAAAAAAATTAAATACCCATTGTAAAACCTGAAAATGAATGGACATTAATTCTTTGGGGGCAGGTGAGGGGGTACACATAAATAGGCTGGTACAGGGTTTCCGGATGGATAATCTGGCATCACTAGAACTGGAAAGATAAATACACTTGGACAGCCAAATCCAGATGGGCATGGGTGAATCTGTAGAGGAAATGATGGAGGACTGAGCCAATGCATTTGCCCCCTCCACCACACAAGGGACAGCCCTACCAGCAAAGGATGCAAAGGCACTGGCAGCTGCTCATCTGCTCTATGGTACTGAAACCCAAAAGTCCAAAGTACCATGGAGCTGTGCTGGAATCCTGAGCCAATGCCAACACAAGTGTATGTGTGTTGGGGCATTTATGGGGGATGGAGCTGATGTTAGCTTCCATGGGTATTCCAGACCAGGAATGCCAGCCTCTGGGCTCTCAGAATTTCAGATCAATCCAGGTGGTGGGCAGGATTTCAAGTTTCCCTCCTTGCTGTGCCACCCAAAAGCTCTTTTTGAGGCTGTGTGGTACTGCCTTTGCCATGCCTCCTGTGCCTACCATGGTGATCAGAAGTTTGCTGTAAGAACCCAGATGTTTAGAGTTCACCTTCAGTCATAAGAACAGAGAAAGATCTTAGAAAGTTTTTCAGTCTCAACTCACGCTCACCAACAATATGTAGTTAATAATGTTGGCCTGTCTTCCTTGACTGTTGTGAGAACTGAGGAAATGTGTGTAAAGGCCTTAAGATATTTAACTTGTCCCATGTGAAAAGTTCCTATGGTTATTTTGTTTAAAAGATTTTGATAAAGTTCAACGTTCGATTAAGCATTTTCTTACCTAAAAAGAAATCCTTTGATGGCTGCCTGAGTTCTCTGAGGGAAATTATTCTTGCATTCCCATTGTAATTGTTTCTGTCAAGAAAATGAAAAGTTTATAGATGTTTTGCCACATACCTTGGAGAGCATGTAACCTTGGAGATATGTGTAATGGACCTTTGGATAATGGAAATTCTGCAGATAGCACCTAAAATATTACTGGGACCCCCCCCCCCCTCCCTTCCATGAAAGCTACATTCATTCCAGAAGAAAGACTTGCCCTTGGCAAAACAATTTTCTTACATTAATGTTTATAAACAGCCCAGGAAACAAGACATCCTTCAGAACTGTCACATCATGTTTGATGGTACAGTTTCTGTCATTTATGTATGACAGAAGGTTACATTAATGTAGTACACTGTCTAGTAGAGGGTGCTCTTAAAATAACTAAAATAAATATTAAATATTGATTGTTTGATCTTGAGATGCCTGTTGAGAGGCATGATGGACAGGTGTTCAGGGAGGAAAGGTCTATGGGGTTGGCAAATTAGACTGTATGTACTTAAATGCATGTATTCTTCTCATGATGTCTTAGTTGGTACAGGCCAAGGATGGTAGGCTGGTCTTACTGCCATTGCTTTGATTTATTTATCTCTTGCAATGATTTATTTATCATCACTCATACGGATGAATTGCAGGCATTCACTTACCTGAAAGAGAGCAAAGGCAGGCCATAGAAATTGGGGCCATTGCTACTGTAAGATCTGCCTGACCCTGGATATCCTAGTGTAGCCATGGCTCCTGTATTACTATCTGGAAAGTGGTATAAGGTGTGATGGCAGACAGCCACTCAACTCATATGTAGCATCTGGGATACCTGTATTGAAATGCATGAATTTCATGACATTTATTCAGAATGGGGGCAGCTGCCTTCATTATCCTTTTGTTAAGGAATGAATCTCTATGTGGCAGCACAGCATACCTAAAACCAGGTCACAATGGTCCACCACAAGCATGCACATTGAGCTGCAGAAATACCACCACCACCACCACCCCGGTAATGCTTTGGTGCATGTCAGTGTATTAAAGCTCCATGTGCAAGAGGAATGTCTCAGTTAGAATGTCTAAACCTACTGTCAGTCAAATTTTCTGCAAGTAAAAATCAGAGGGTGACCATCCAACATACTGAAAGTTCAACGCAAAAGTGAGCACTGGTCAAATCTGCCCTGATCAAACCCCTCATTCACACATCAGTCAAGGACCCTCTGCCACACTGCCTCCATTTTTAATGTTAGACAACAACTCAGTGGAGCAGCTGTGGACCTGTGCGATTGGCCCTCATGTTTCAGGGTCATTCCTAGTTAGAGAAGTTGCATTTCTATGTTGCAGAAGTATCCACTTTTGCCGTTGAACTGTCAGGAAACCCAGACTCATGGACTGGAAAACATAATGACCATGGTTGGATGACCTGCTTTTCAAGTCCAGATTACTCCATTTGTCCCCTATATGCAAATTTATTCCAATGGGAGCAGTTCAGCTAAGGCAACAAAGTTGTAGTGACACTTCTCTGGGCATTACTGCCAAATGAAACTGCAACAAATCAACTTTCAATATTTCCTGAGGGTTAACTCAATATTTAAATTTGCTCATAATCCATTGGTAACTGTGAATTATTTTCATTGATGGATTCACTTTTGTTTAGTATACTATAGCCCTTTCTTTACAACACAAATAAGATACCCTGAGGACAAAAAAAAGGTGCCTTGGGGAGGAAATCCACTCAGCTTTTTCACCGAGACGTCCTCAGGGCATTTAATTTTTCTCAAGGAGTCTTATTTTAAAGTTGTTAAAATGTGGACTTTTACAATACACGTTGTTTTCAAGATGTCTCCTGCTCGGCTATGCAAACACAAACAGGCAGGAGACATTTTATTTTCCTGCCTTCCACCCACCCCCCACCCCCCACCCCCATTAGAGTATTTATGTTCATTTCACAGCAGCTTGAACCTGCCATTTTCTGCTGCTTGGGAGTCTCCCTGCTGCTGATATTTGCTGCATTTGATTCCTATGGAGGTTTCCTCTGCCTGCAGCTCATCAGATTGCTATTTCCTTGTAAAATGTTCATAAATTAAGATTGTTTTCCCTGGAGATCCCATGCACATGTCGTTTTTTCCTTATTCTTTTGTTTAGAAGGAAGTATCTTAGTAGCTTTGCAGACACCAACTGAGTATGGCAACCACTCAGAGGACTAATCTACCACCTACTAAGAAGCAATGGGTCAACCTGTCCTCTGCACAGGTCTACCCATGCTTTTTAATGGGCAGTCGACCAGCCCTCTGAGCAGCTGTGATTCTCAGATGATGTCTGCATAACTACAAAGACATCTTCCTCTAAAAAAAACAAGGGAAAAATGACATGTGCATGGGATTGCCAAGGAAAACTTTAGTTTTCCATGGAAATAGCAATCGGATGAACTACAAGCAGAGGAAACCTCTGTAGGAAACTAATGCAGCAAATGTTGGCAGCAGAGATACTTCCAAGCAGCAGAAAATGGCAGATACAAGCTGCTGTGAAAATGAAAGTAAACACTCTAATGGGAGGTGGGGATGAAAGGTGGGAAAAATAAAACATCCCCTATGCAGACAAAAAAACCAAGAGGAGTTTGTTTTCAAACATCTTTCTGAAAATCCAAGACTACTTTTTAAGACATCCTAAGGATGTCTTATTTGTGCTCTGCAGAAAGGGCCTTTCTCCTTTTTTTCAGCTCAGCTCTGTTTTCCAAGCTCTCAGATGGCAAAAAGTAAGACACATACATACAGATGGTGTAGGAATTTAGGGTTGCCAACCTGAAGGTGGAGCCTGGAGTTCACCTAAATTTTTTGATTACAAAGATTAGTGCCCTTGCAGGAAATGGCAACTCTGGAGGGCAGACTCTATGATATACCTTGAAGTTTTGGAGAAATGGAAGTCATGTCTCCACTGAACAAGCCCCCCCCCCTCAAACTCCACCATACCCAATACCCCCATCCCCATCTCCACAAATGTTCCAAATGGCCACCCTACAGGATGGAGTGGTTTGCTGTGACACTCCCTAAGTTATCTTGGAGTGGGTCACTTTCTCTCAGCCTAACTGTTGTGAAGCTTAGTTGTGATAATTATATCACACTTCTTATATATGCAGAGTTTGCGCAATAAAGAGGCAGAGACAGTTGCTTACTGAAAGTAAAATTTACTAGCTACAAAAGAAGGGAAGAGTAAACTTGGATATAAAACAAGAAAGTATCTTTCTAATTGGCTAGCTCCATTAGCTAGCCTCTGCTTTGGCTATCACAAGACTAATAATCTACTAGAGAGCATGTGTAGAGAGAGAAAACAAAGAATATATACCTATATTCTACGTGCGGACCCGCATGTGTCTCATGCCAGGTCCTGTGGACCAATAGGGGTCAATTACTTGGTCACAGACTTCTGACCTCACTAACTAATTAGCATGTACAACATTAACTCCTTCATTACTGGATTGTGTGACTGGCACTTGCCAAATCCCATCACTAACCTACTTTTCACAGGGTCACTGTGAGGTTGAAATGAAAGAAAGTAAAACAATATATGCTGCCCTGAGCTCCTTAGAGGAAGGGTGGGATAAAATGGACAAAACAGACCATTAAAGATATTAATCAATTTTCATAAATGATAGTTTTCAGAATGTGCATATTGATCAGTGAATCAATCCATCCAATTATAGAAATTAAAATAAGTAAATTACTGACCATTCCAATTTATTATCAGTTTTTCCATTTGGGGGAAGGGACAAGTTTAACGAAGAAAACAGATCTCTAAAACTGAAGCAGTGCAGACTTTGCAGCTACTGCATATACCATAGTTACACATAAGCCACTTTTCATAAGCAGTTCATCTATCAAGCATGTTGACTATTACATACTGTGGAATTCAGCATATATATGAAATTTTCCTTGACTTCCCCTCCTTCCATCTGTAATGAACTCTAGGACTTATTTATTTATTTATTTATTTATTTATTTATTTATTTATTTATTTATTTATTTATTAAACTTTTATACCGCCCCATCCTCTAGGGGCTCTTAACATATGAGTTCTGCAGGTGAGGAGTGTGGCTCTTATAAGTGCTTTATACCCTGCATCCCATGCCTAAGCTGAGTGTTGCCAGGAGCCAGTCTTTTTTTTTAACTGTAAATTTTATTTATTTTTCACATATGGACATACATAGAAAGAAAAAGGAAAGATCCCAAACTGGTCTCCCTCCCCTGTTACCTAGCTTTAACAGTTAGAATATATTTTTAAAGTAGCAATGGGGAAAATAATTCGGCTTGGAAGTGTGAGAGGCAGGCTAGCTGGGATCTTTTAGACAGCTACACCAAAAACGGCTTTTGAAACGTTCCACAGAGAATACAAAGAGACCAAATTGAATTTAAATACTTTTATAAAATTTTGGTAAAAACAAACATACAGTGAGGCACAAAGAAGCTTACATACAAGTTTCTAGAGGATATAAACAGGGAGGAAAAATAGGTTTGGATGATAGATTGGGAAGGGAAGCAGCGGGGACTATACATTACCTAAGTTCTGCAGAGAAGTTCTTGAAGAAGGCAAGGATTCAAGTGGCCAGCATGTGAATCCAAGCAAAGGACAATATTGTGTCTCAAACCAACTTGAACAAGAGAGGTTCAGGCTAGTAAAGAGTTGGAATGAGCCACCAAGCTCACTAGGAGCTGGCTAGCTAGCCAGCTAGTGCTAGAGTAGAGCCAGCAAGAACTTGGGGTGCACTATATTTTTCTACCCTATAGCATATTTTGAGGCAGGAGCAAGTAAGTGTCTATTCCTGGATTTTCTGGTTTTCCATGCTGGGATCGCTGGGCTGAGCTAATCAATAGCTCATCTATTGTCTTCTAAATGTCGGGACAGTAGAGCCAATTGTTTCTTGATTGTATCAGGGTTAGTCTTAAATGACATCTACAGAGTTACTCTTTGGAGTCTCTGCCCATGTATTCAAATTTGGCTGAGGCTTTGAATGGATCAGGAAGGGAATGATTATTAAGGAAATGGTTCTAAAAGGCAGAGGAAATGCATGATCTGGTATCAGGGAGTTCTCTAGGTTTCTTTTGTGTCAGCGAACTTCTTTGGCGGGGTGTGGTAATCAAGATGCATGTCCATGGGGCTTCCAGTCTCAACTGACTGCATGAACCCTTTTTAATGATCTCATTTTGCTAACAGACCTTTTTGCACATTTTGGCCTATATTAAAATTTGGACATTCTGCTACACACACACAAATATATGGCTGTTGGCATTTGCCAGTACATATTGCAGGAAAATCATATGAAATCCATATTCCAATAAAGCGGGGTGTGAAGGGTAGGGCAACACACACACCCCCTGCAGTAATAATACTAAATAAAAAGGGGAAAAACCACATACATACATCCCTGCACATATATATGGTGATATCACTTGTACTTTGAAAATCAAAATAATTGTGTTTATTAATAAGGGATTACATCTGTGCCATTAGGCACTTGTGAACAGTTTTCAGTCTTGCTTTTAATAACTGAATTAGATGCCCATGATTATATGATGGCTGCAATAGCTCTCTTTTCATCATTGCACGTCTTTGCACAATGTAGGAAATTTATAGCTACTCTCCCCCATTCCCCCAATGACTTCTGTTGTATGCCCAGAGGAAGGAAAATGAAGGATTCCTGGGCCAATCTGACCTGGAGGAAAAATCTTTCCTGATCCCAAAGTGGCAATTGGCATTACCCTGGGCATATAAGAAAGGTTCACAAAAGCCAAACTCTGGATCATCCCTTCCTGCCCTCCCTCTCATAATTTGCCTAAACTCACAGGGAGTCATAGAATCAGTGTTGGCTATTTAAAAACCTCTAAAGAAAGAGAGCCCAGTGTTTCCAGAAGAAGCCTGTTCCACTGAGAAAACATTCCATCAGGAAGATCTTTCTAATGTTTAGCTGAACATTTGTTTGATTTAATTTAAGCTCATTAGTTCTGGTCCAACCTTCTGGGGCAACAGAAAACAACTCTGAACCATCATCTGTACAACAGCTCTTCAAATATTTGAAGATGGCTATCATATCACCTTACAGTCACCTTTGCTCCTGGCGAAACATACCCAGTTCTTTCACTTTCCTTATGGGATGTGGTCTCTAGACCCATCACCATCTTTGTTGCCCTCCTCTGGACATGTTCCAGCTTATCAACATCCTTCTTAAACTGTGTGCCCCAAATTTGAAGTGAGGTCTAACCAGAGCAGAACAAAGTGATACTATCACTTCATGTGATCTGGACATTATACTTCTGCTGATGTTGATGCAGGCCAAACTCACACTTGCCTTTTGCAGAATCACTCACTTTGTGTCAGCAGCATCACTCGCTTTACATCCATCGCTCGCAAAAGCATTATCTCCATGAAAGGGGCTGCTTCTGCTAACACAATCTATTGTGAATAGGGGGGGGGGGAGCCACTTCAAATACAGTCCACTAAGCTCTTGTAATAGTAAAAATGCAAGTGGAAATTATTTATTCTGAGTTTGCAGGAATGAACCCTATTGGAGGCATAATGATGGAGGATAATGAAGATCTATTGGCTGTGTCAATATGACCCACCAGTGATACTCCCTTATTTCCAGTGATATGTTATTGCATTGAGTCATGTCGACATTCATGCAAAAGCTATCACAGTTAATTATAATTGCTGTAATGCTTGGTCATTTAAATCAACATTAGTACCATCACTGGTATCCCTATAGTGTTATAAAGGCTTCCATAAACTTGTCACATATCAGAGCCTATTCACTGGATTTGATTCCAACTGTTTATCTTAAAGGATATTTTACATTAACAAAATGTCAGCTAAACATAATATCTTATCTAATAACATTCCACAGCTGTATGGGTATTTCTCGTGCTTTTCCCTCCTGAATGACTTTGCTGCTGCCACCTGAATATTGCTATGTGTACACCTGGATGTTCTCTCATAAAACTGACCAGCCCAGAGGAAGGCAACAGGCTTTATCCAGGTGAATCTGGAACCTGAAGGTGTTCCTACATTCTAGGAACTCTGTGTTAGATCCAGAGAAGAATTCCCGTGAATGAGGGTTATTTCTGCAGATCCCACCTCCTCTGGGGAAGACCCACCAACTCCCCTCTTGTGCAGCTCCTTAGGAGTCCCCTGTTCCCCAGGAGCAATATTTCAGGGGACATTTGGGCTGCAGTGGAAGATGGAGAATAACAAGTCACATCTTTTCTCAGAGGAAACCTCCAATCCTAAATTTTCTTCTGCTTCAGGTAACTGTCAGTAACTTTGTGACACTGACACCAGCAGTCATTACTGTAATTACCACTCTTCTCCCTCCTGAGACCTCCTGGTCCAGCTACCGGATGGATTTAATTTTAGCTGGCTCTGTTTCAACCATTTCACCACGGTCTTCAGACAACTAGTCAATATATCCAGGGTGGCATCAACAGATGCAGCTGGGTGCCATCAGCATGTTGGTGACAACCCAGTCAGAAACTCCAGATCAGCTAGGCAAGAGGCTGCACATAGATGCTAAATAGCATTAGGGAGAGGATTGCCCACTGTGAGACTTCACAAAACAATGGGTAGTATAGTGTTGTCCTTTCCCCTTGTGCAACCCTCTGTCTGTGACCATGGAGAAACAAGGGCAAGCCACTGTAAAAGTGGACTGGGCTTTAATGTTGTTTCACTGTTTTGCTAGACTTTGTTGGCTTGGACTTAGTTTTACTATTTTAGTTGTTAGCTACCATGAACAGGGTTGGAGAGATGGCACCAAAATTTTCTAAATAAAATGAGGATTGTGATTCTTTCTTATAACTTCCTTTTTATCACAGAACCATTTGCTGCAAGCATATTGTGAATAACTAACTATAGGTTATAACAGCAAGTACAGTGACAGAATTGTCCATAATGCATTGCATATCATGCATCAGGTGATGGGAAGGGAGTAGTAGTAAAGCTGTAGTGAAGATGTAAGAGGGCTTAAGATTGGATATATGGTGCAAAGTATGACAAGATACAGAAGTGAAAGGATTTAAAAGGCCTTTATAGATTGTGATATACTTTATGGATAGTCAATAGTCTTCTTTTCTTTAAAATTAGTCTGACTGCAATCTAAAAGGAGAGTCCTTGGCAGGCATCAGATGTTCTCTGATAATGCTACGCTTTTGTGCTGAGCCAGGAGCAGGTGCTTTTCTGTATCTAAATGTTTGCTCATGCTTTTCTCCAGTGGCCATCATATGTTATTGAATAAAATATCTGTCTGCTTAAAACAGAATCAACTCCATCCATAACCAATTGAAAGACAGAAACTGTATTGGCCCAGTCATTTTGTTTTTACACAAAAAGATTTTCCAGTAGCAAAGACAAGAGGCGTAGCTGGGCCAAACTGTGCTCGGTGCGCATTTTACATTTTCTGCCCTCCCATGCCCCCCCGCGGCATCCCGCCCCCAACCCCCCCCCCCGCAGCAGCCCCCTGCAGAGGCCCCCCTTCCCCCATTACCTTAGTTCCTTTTCCAGAACATTTTTAGGCTTCAAAAGGCCTTGTTCTCAGTAAAAAAAAAAGACCTGATGGGAACTATATATACCCCAAGGTCTCCTGGGAACTGTAGTTCCTCAGGCCATTTTTACTGGGAACAAGACAGCACAACTGCTTTGAAGCCTCGAAAGTTCTGAAAAAGGATACAAAAGGCACCCGTTTCCGCCAAGATCGAGAAAGGTGATTGAGGCTGACCTGGGGCCAAACGGCAAAAACGCCATCCCCAGGCCGCCATTCGCACAGGGGGCACAGCTGTATCGCAGCTGCGCCGCCCTCGCACCGCCCTTGCGCCGTGAAGCCAGAGTTTCCCCAGAGTGCTCGGAAGCGCTCTTGTTGGGGAAATACCACCTTGAAGCTGCTACCAAGCAAATGGCAGCGGCTTCGAGACGCCTCCCCCACCCTCCTCACACCCAGCACTTACTTGCCGCTGGAGCAGGCACGCAGGGCCAGGGGGGCGTGTCCCCAGGCACAAATACGGCCACGCCACCGGAGGCCTTACAGGGACATGCCGCCGAGAGTCCAGGCAGGGCACTGGTGCTCCAATGGTGCCGGCTGCCCGGCTCTCTTTTCTTAGTGAAGCCGTCCGTATTGGACCCGGTCCTACTTAGCGTCGTCGGGTCAGCGTCAAGTACGCCGACCCGGCCGCTTCCGCATTCGTGCGGAAACGGCCTAAGGTAAATGTGGGAAGGGGGTGGGGGTGCCGTGGGGGGCAGGGGGGATGGGGGCAAGGGGGAGGGGCCTAGGGGCGATTTTTGTGCCCCAGGCGTGTGCCTAGTGCATGATGCCCCCCTTCCCCTTGTAGCTTCGCCACTGGCAAAGACACAGATAAGCTCTGTGATTTCACCAAAGCAGGAGTTGCTGTTCATGTGATCTTGTTGGGTTGCACTTCCGAAGAAGATATTAGGAGGGAAGAAAGATCCAAAAATCAAAATAGGTGGTTGCAGTTAGCTTAGATGTAATCTTTCTGAGATGGAGCCATTTTTGGTTCCACAATGGATGAACACTGATTGTAGCTGAGTCTTTAGTTCAGTCTCTGGAACCAGCAGAAAGGAGCAGCAGTGGACAAGGCATCTGGGCCAGGAAGAACAGAGTGACTCTGGTGTTCATTTTGGAGGGCTTTTCTCAAAGCCACATCTTTTAAAACAGTGTATTTTTAACAGGGGTTTGCAGGGGTTATCTCTTTTTCTCCTTAAGGCTACTAGGAGCTGAGACTGCTGGAGGTGGGGCTTAACAGGGGTTAACTGAGGTTACTCTTTGTCCTGGGCTGCTAAAGGTGGGGCTCCTGAGGTGAGTCATTCAGTCTTTAGTTCAGTCTCTGGAACCAGCAGAAAGGAGCAGCAGTGGACAAGGCATCTGGGCCAGGAAGAACAGAGAGACTCTGGTGTTCATTTTGGAGGGCTTTTCTCAAAAGCCACATCTTTTAAAAAACAGTGTATTTTTTAACAGGGTTTGCAGGGGTTATCTCTTTTCTCTCCTTAAGGCTACTAGAGCTGAGACTGCTGAGGTGGGCTTAACAGGGTTAACTGAGGCATTCTTTTGTCCTGGGCTGCTAGCTGTGGGGCTCCTGAGGTGAGTCATGCAGTCTTCTGTTCAGTCTCTGGAACCAGCAGAAAGGGAGGCAGCAGGACAAGGCATCTGGGCCAGGAAGAACAGAGTGACCCTGGTGTTCATTTTGGAGGGCTTTCTCAAAGCCACATCTTTTAAAACAGTGTATTATTTTTTAACAGGGGTTTGCAGGGGTTATCTCTTTTTCTCCTTAAGGCTACTAGGAGCTGAGACTGCTGGAGGTGGGGCTGCTGGGGGTTAACTAGGGTTACTCTTTGTCCCTGGAGCTGCTAAGGTGGGGCTCCCTGGGGTAGGAAGTCATTCAGAGTCTTTAGTTCAGTCTGGAACAGCAGAGAACAGCAGTGGACAAGGCATCTGGGCCAGGAAGAACAGAGGCGGCTCTGGTGTTGTTCATTTTGGAGGCTTTTCTCAAAGCCACATCTTTTAAAACAGTGTATTTGGGGGGGTTTGCAGGGTTATCTCTTTTTTTTCTCATAGGGCTACTAGGAGCTGAGACTGCTGGAGGTGGGAGGCTTAACAGGAAGGGTTAACTGGAGGGTTACTCTCCTTTGTCCCAATGGAGGCTGCTAAAGGTGGGGGCTCACTGAGGTGAGTCACACATTCAGTCTTTTAGTTCAGTCTCTGGAACCAGCGGCTTACTTGGCGCCGTAGCTTAGCCTTGCGCGCGCAATTTCTTTCTTTTTCTTTTTTAAAAATAAATAAATTAATTAATTAATAAGGACATTTCTTGAGGGGATGAAGTAGGTACAGATAGCTCCAAGGGGCACTGACTAAAAGTTTAATATCTAAATATCTAAAACAAAAAAAAGCAGATATGAAGGCAGGGGAAGCCAGCAGGGGATGGGGGGGGCTTGCCAGTGTTTTGCACTGAGTGTCACATGTATGACTATCTGCCACTAGGCCAGAAGTCGTGGAGTGTGCTCCTGCAGCTGCAATGAGCTCCTGGCACTCAAGGAACGATGTCCCGTTCTCTTGAAGAAAACTCTCAAGGTGGCAGACCTGGAGAAGCTGAGGAGAGGCAGAGGAGAACTGGCAAAACAAACAAAGGCTTTCAGGGACCCCACAGCAGCCGGGTCCCCATCTCCCAAAGGTGACATCATCTCTTCCAAGATGTCATGGAGAATGAGAGTCTGGGTGACAGAGGGGTGCCAGTCTGAGGTGGGGGAAGATGCTCCCTTAGATGGGGATCCCTTCCTTAACTGGTGATCAGCTATCCTCTCGCACTGAGGAAGGATACCTCCCTCGAAGGGAGGTGGGGGGAGCTCCCTTTGTAGTGGAGTGATCTGGATCATCAGGAATATAGAGAGTTGGGTTTGTGACCAGGCGTGATGACCGCATGGTGACTTGCACCTGCCACCTGAGTGCGGAAAGGTTGGGCGGATGTCACGCTCACGTCTAGATAGGCTGTTAGACAGTGCTGGGGGTGGGAGGTCAGCAGTTGTGGTCCCACATTGGTACCAATGACATTTGGGAAATGCTTAGCCGGGAGGGTTCTGGAAGCTAAATTTAGAGCTGCTAGGAAAAAGGGTTAAAATCCAGGACCCCCAAGGTGGCATTCTCTGAGGAAATGCTACTCTGTTTATTCCACCTAGCATGCGCAGGGCGAAGCTAGTGCAATGCGGAGAGATGGCAGGAGGTCTCCTAAATGGGCGTGGATGAGAGAGGAAGGTGGGTGCAAGGGCAGGAGGGTTTCAAGATTTGTCAGGAACTGGGGAACCTTTTGGGATAAGGCAGGCCTGTACAAAGGGGACGAGGGCTTCATCTTAACCAAAGAGGAACCAGGCTGCACTGGCGCTCAACATTAAAAAGGTGGCAAGAACAGCTTTTAAACTGATTCCTGGGGGAGAAGCCGACAGGAGCTGAGGGTGACTTCGGTTGAATACAAGAGTCCATGGGGATGCAGACAGAGAAAGGAGGTTTTAAATCCAACCACATACTGAAGTGAGGAACATAGCAATGTGATAAGTGATAGTGTCTACAAAGGCTAGAGGGCAAAACAAAGCACTGGATAAATCCCAGGTTAGGGACAGAGACAGAGTATACAAGTGTCTCTATGCTAATAAGTAGAAGCATTCGAAGCCTAAAATGGGGAGCTGGAGTACAAGAGTTTTGAGAGGAAGGGAGGACATTGATATGAGTGGAGGCATCCACAGAGACATGGTGGAATGAGGAGGGAACCAGTGGGATGCTGTTATCCCAGGTTACAGGCTCTACAGGAAAAGGATCAGGACAAGAGCGTATTGGGGGTGGGGTGGCCCTCTACATCAAAGAGAGCATAGTGTCACATAAAATAGACAATGCAGGGGCTGAGCTGAGTTCACTCTGCAGAAGCACTGTATCAGATATCAATACCAGGGGTGGTGAAGCATAGTTTAACATTAGGAATAGATTATCGTCCCCTGACCACAAAGCGCACAAGAGGATTCTGAAGGATGGAAAAAAAAGAAATTAGAGAGGCCAACAAAGAAAGCAAAATATGTAAATTGGTAATGGGGCGATTTTAACTATCCCCACATATAAACTGGAAAAAATGCATGTTCAGGTCATAGTAAGGAGAGAGAACATTCCTGGATATGCTAAATGACTGTGGCTTAGAGCAGATGGTTGTAGAACCAACCAGGAGATGTGATCCTAGATCCTAATTCTATGTGGGACCCAGGACCTGAATGCGGGGGAAGTCAGTGTTGTTGAGCCGATAGGGAACAAGCGACCACAATGCTGTCCAGATTCCGAGTATCTCTGCATGCGAGACAAGTGACAACTACTAATGTAGATTACATTAAGCCTTCAGAAAGGGAAATTTCTCAAAGATGGAAAGGGGGGATAGTCTTGGGAAGCTAGAAAGAGAGAAAATCAAGAGAGTCAAAAAAATGTCAAGATGCTTGGAGGGTTATTTAAAACACACAGTCTTAAAAGCTCTCCTAACTGGAATGTTGTTCCCACAGGTTAGGAAAGGCAGCATGCAGTCAAAAAAGAAAGCCACCATGGTTAACAAGGGGCGTTGAAGGGAAATTATTAAGGGAAAAAAAGATGTCTTTTAGAAAATGGAAGTCCAACAACTGATAAAAGAATACCAGAGAGAACACAAATGGTGGCAAAAGAGAAGCAAGTTAGCTGTACAGGGAGGCATAAAAAGTTATGAGGAGCATATGGCTGTGAACATCAAAACCAGCAACAAACAGTTCTTCAAGTACATCAAAGCAGGGAAGCCAGCAAGGGGAAAGCGGTAAGGCCAGTTAGATGACAAAGAGAGGAACAAAAGGAGTGTGCTAAAAGATGACAGGAAGGGAGTGCAAGAAGAAAAAGCTCAGAGGTCAGGGGAATTCCTTTGCATCCACCATGTGCTTCACCCAAGGAGAGGAGGTGAGGAAAAAATTCCTGCACCTGAACCAGAAGAAGCTTCTGTGGGAGGCCGAATCAGAAAGGAACTAGACGAAGATGAGTGGTAGACAAAGGAAGAGAAGTTTCACCGGCGGCCATTGATAAAACTAAATGCTACCAAATCCCCTGGCCCAGATTGCGTTCACCCAAGAGTTCTTAAAGAGCTCAAGCATGGGAAATTGCTGATGTTCTCTTTTAATATGCAACTTATCCTTGAAATCCAGGCTCCATCCCCTGAAGACTGGAGAGATTGGCCAATGTCACACACCAATCTTTAAAAGAGAAAGGATCTAGGGGGGGACCGAGGAAATTACAGGCCAGATCAGTTTGACATCTGTTCCTGAGTAGAATTAGTAGAATCTGTCATTAAAGATAAAATTATAAAACATGTACAAAAGCAAAACCTGCTGAGAAAGAGTCAGCATGGCTTTTGCAGAGAGCAAATCTGTGTGTCTTACAAACTTACTAGAGTTCTTTGAGGGATGTAAATGGAAAGGCATGGATAAGGGGGGGGGAACCAGTGGACATGTGTCTACTTGGATTTCCACAAAGGCTTTTTGACAAAGTTCCTCACAGAGACTATTGAGAAAACTCAGCAATGAAGAGGAATAAGAGGGGAAGTCCTCCTATGGATTAAAACTAGGTTGAGAAACAGGGAAGCAAAGAGTGGAGTGTAAATGGGAAATTCTCTCACAATGGAGAGATGTGGGGAGTGGGTGTCCCCCAAGGATCTGTATTGGGACCAGTGCTCTTTAACCCTATTCATAAATGATCTGGAAGTAGGGGTGGAGTAGCGTGGTGGCCAAGATTTGCAGATGATACCAAATTATGTAGGGTGGTGAGAACCACAAAGGATTCTTGAGGAGGTCAAAGTAGGACCTTGATAGAGGAGAATTAGGTGAAGTGGAGCTAGAAATGGCAAATGCAGTTCAATGCTTAGCAAAATGCAAAGTGATGCACATAGGGGCAAAAAAATCCAAACTTCACATACTGCGCTACAGGGGTCAGTGCTATCAGTCACAGACCAGGGGAAAGGGATTTAAGGCGTCTTAGTTGATAGTTCCATGGGAATGTCAACTCAATGTATGGCAGCTGTGAGAAAGACAAACCTCCTCCTTGCTGGGGATAAATCAAGGAAAGGAATTGATGGCTCCAATACAAAACTGCAAAGATTGTCATGCCCTTATACTCCTAAAGCTAGGTAGATGCGACCACACTTGGAGTACTGTGTTCAGTTCTGGTGCATACACATCTCAAAAAGGATATTGAAGAGAGAGAGATAGAAAAAAGTGCAGAGGAAGACAGCGAGGGATGATTGAGGGACTGGAGCACCCCTTCCCTATGAGGAGAGGCTGCAGTGTTTGGGAGCTCTTTAGTTTGGAGAGGAGGCGTCCCAAGGGGGGGATATGATTGAAGTCTATAAAATTATGCATGGGGTAGAAAATGTTGACAGAGAGAAATTTTTCTCTCTTTCTCACAATACTAGAACCAGGGGGCATACATTGAAAATGCTGGGGGGAAGAATTAGAACTAATAAAAGGAAACACTTCTTCACGCAACGTGTGATTGGTGTTTGGAATATGCTGCCACAGGAGGTGGTGATGGCCACTAACCTGGATAGCTTTAAAAGGGGCTTGGACAGATTTATGGAGGAGAAGTCAATTTATGGCTACCAATCTTGATCCTCTTTGATCTGAGATTGCAAATGCCTTAACAGTCCAGGTGCTCGGGAGCAACAGCCGCAGAAGGCCATTGCTTTCACATCCTACATGTGAACTCCCAAAGGCACCAGGTGGGCCACTGCGAGTAGCAGAGAGCTGGACTAGATGGACTCTGGTCTGATCCAGCTGGCTTGTTCTTATGTTCTTATGTTCTTAGATGTGAGCTTCCAATGTAAATATTACAAGGGTAAGGTTAAAAAAGTAGTAAAAAATATTATGAACCTTTTCTTTATACTATACATTTCTATACTAGCCATTATTCTATCTTAAGAAGCATGAGTACACACGCACACACACACACACACACACACACACACACACACACACACACACACACACACACACACACACACACACCTCTCTACCTGGAGATATTTTGTTGTGTAGCTCCTGGATCAACAGGAATCATCTCAATTTCTGGGAAAATATGCTTTATTTCCTTTGCAACATCCAAAATTCCAAAAGCACCCACATTTTTTTTAAAAAATTAACAAATTATAGGTAATTTTGTTGACAACTGTACCATGTGGGTGACATTAAACCTCTCCACTAAAGAATGAGAGGAGGAATTTACACTGGAAAAAAAAGAAAGCAAACCAAGCTTTCAAATGTGTTTTCAATTAATTGTGTCATTACTGTATTGAAACATGACGTTTTTTCAGCATAGAAGAAAGAAATACTTTAATCATATAGCAGTTAACTAAGAAAAATAATTACAGTGCAACGCTAATCATTTTACATTGAGAAAAAAAATAAAGTGCAATCATTTGGTGTGCTAGGCGGGAATCTGTTGCTATATAATTCTGAATCAAAACCTGTGATGTTCATTTCAGTATGGGGATTATATGGTTCTGTTCTCTACGAGGGGAGTAGCACATTACATTTTGGGATATAAGAGCTGCCAAGACTTATTAAAAAATTAGGGTTCATAATTAATAGGGTGTAAGTCCTATTGAACTCAGTAGAATTTACTTATGAGCGTACATGCTTAGTTCTGAGCTGCCTGTGCTCTAATCTAGCTCAAGTAAGTTTAGGCTTGCCAGACCACAGCTGGCAACCCCTAGGAGAATTTGGATGTGAGGTCTGGAATGCCAGTGTAATGCCAGTATGTTGATGTCATTTCCCATTAAAACCAGAAGTGATGCTCTACATTTTTAGACCATTTAGTTCATCAAATGCCTAGTAAAGGTTTTGTACTGTCCTGTAGATGCTCTAGGTTTCACAAAATTTCTATGGTAAAACTGTGGGTGATGTCAGCACACCAATACAATGCCAGAGAATGCTTTATTTCCCTCCCCTTATTTCCTCCTGCCAGTACCTAAGGCATAGTGGGTAGGGTTGGAGATTCGGACAGTCCAAATCTGGATTTTTACCGAATCTGCACTGATTCGGACGGATTCGGACGAGCAGGGGCCAAATCTGAGCTGGCCGAATCCTAACAGATCCGAATCCATGGGATTCGGATCACCAGCCGAATTGAGTTTTAATTTTTGGGTGTTTTTTCACGTTTCGGCCTGCAGGGGGCGCATTTTTAAACATATTGGCACCAAAATTTCAGGGTATCATCAAGAAACTGTCTGATGATACCCTCCCAAGTTAGTGCAGTTTGGTTTAGGGGCCAGAAGTTATGGACCACCAAAGGGTCCTATCCCATTCTTTCCAATGAGACTAAGGAGATGGAGCTACCCTTTTGAGGGGGTCCGCTAACTGGCCTCGAACAAACACCAAACAGAGAGCATCATCGGGACAGTCTCCTGATAGTACTCTCGAATTTGGTGCAGTTTGGTTTAGGGAGGCCAAAGTTATGGACCGCCAAAAAGGTGTCCCTATCATTCTTTCCAATGGGAACTAGGAGATGAGGCTGCCGAGGGTCCATAACTGGACCCCTGAACCAAACTGCACCAAACCTGGAGGGTATCATCAGGACAGTCTCCTGATACACTGAAAATATTGGTACCGATACATCTACAAAATGCACCCCCTGCAGACACCCCAGAAATATGCACAAGATTCTTTGTTCTGCAGTGATTTAGCTGCATTACTTGCTGTCAATAGAGGGAATTTCTGATGAGAGGGCTGTGGAGTCTGCACACATTTTTTCATGAGAGTAAACCCACAAAACTTTCAGGGTATCTTCAGGAGAGTCTCTGGATGACACCATCTAGGTTTGGGGAACTTTACTTCAGGGGGCAGTGGGAGATGGGCCCTACCCTTTTTGGGTCCCATAGAATTAAAACCCTGAAGCAAAATTCCCCAAACCTGGATGGTGTCATCCAGAGACTCTCCTGAAGATACCCTGAAAGTTTTGTGACCTAATGAAAAATGTGCACCTCACAGCCCTCTACCAGAAATTCCCCATTGACAGCAATACAGCTAAGTCACTGCAGAACAAAGAATCTTGGGCAAATTTCTGGGGGTGCCTGCAGGGGACGCATTTTGAGATGTATCGGCACCAAACTTTCAGGGTATCATCAGGAGACTGTCCTGATGATACCCCCAAAGTTTGGTGCAGTTTGGTTCAGGTATGGACCCTCAAAAGGGGTGCAACTATCCCCCATTGTTTCCAATGGGAGCTGATAGGGGATGGGGGCTACACCTTTGAGAGTCCATAACTTTGGCTCCCCTGAACCAAACTGCACCAAACTTTGAGGGTATCATCAGGACAGTCTCCTGATGATTCCCTGAAAGTTTGGTGTCACTAGCTTTAAAAATGCTGGTTTGCATTGTTTCACCGCTCCACTCCACTCCAAGCAGGCTGCTCATTGTGCAGGAGCGGTGAAACATGAAAACCGGAATTTTTAAAGCTAGTGGCACCAAATTTCAGGGTATCATCAGGAGACTGTCCTGATGACACCCCCCAAGTTTGGTGCAGTTTGGTTCAGGGGAGCCAAAGTTATGGACTCTCAAAGGTGTAGCCCCCATCCCCTATCAGCTCCCATTGGAAACAATGGGGGATAGTTGCACCCCTTTTGAGGGTCCATAACTTTGGCTCCCCTGAACCAAACTGCACCAAACTTGGTGGGCATCATCAGGACAGTCACCTGTTGAAACCCTGATAATTTGGTGCCAATATGTCTAAAACTGCGCCCCTGCAGGCACCCCCCAAAATTTGCCCAAGATTCTTTGTTCTGCAGTGACTTAGCTGTATTGCGGTCAATGGGGAATTTCTGGTGGAGGGCTGTGGGGTGCACATTTATCAAGGTACAGTCACAAGACATTCAGGGTATCTTCAGGAGAGTCTCTGGATGACACCATGCAGCTTTGAGGAACTTTGCTTATGGGGCCAGTGGGAGATGGACGCTACCCATAACATTGAACCCCTTGAAGCAACAGTCACCAAACCTGGATGGTGTCATGAAGAGACTCTCCTGAAGACACCCGGAGAGAAGTTTTATTGAGTTTACCATAAGAAATGTGAACTCCACAGCCCTCCACCAGAAATTCCCATTGGCTGCAATAAGGCAGCCAATAGCCACTACCAAGAGCACAGAATCTGGGGGAAATTTCTTTGGGTGATTAATGCAGAAATTGAGGGTTTTAGAGCTAATGTCACCAAAATTTCAGGGTATCATACAAGTATTGTCCTTATGATACTCCCCAAGTTTGGTGAAGTTTGGTTCAGGGGGTCCAAATTTATGGACCTCCAAAAGTGTAGCCCCCATCTCCTGTTAGCTTCCATTGGAAACAATGGGGGATGGGGCACCCCTTTTGAGGGTCAATAACTTTGCCCCCCCCTAACCAAACTTCATTAAACTTGGGGAGAATCATCAGGACAGTCTCCAGATGATATCCTGAACGTTTAGTGCTGCTAGCTTTAAAAATGCGCCCCCTGCAGGCCAAAATGTGTAAAACACCAAAAATTCAAAAAAATTATAAAACGGACCCGAATTTTTCAGATTTACCCGAATTTTCGGGCATATCCGAATCAGCTATGATTCGGATTCGGGCATACAAATCATTTTATGCCCCAAAATACCCAAATCCGAATTTTACCGAATTTTTTTAGTATTGACCAACCCTAGTGCAGACAATTGGTCCAGATACTCATACTGTTCCTCAGATTCCAATTTTTCTCACATCCCAGTCAGTTGAGTCTGCCCCAAATCTGAATACTATTACCACATATAGGATGTGAAAGTAATGAAGAAATGTGTTTGTTTTAGGTAAATTATGAGATTACTTTTTTTTAAAAAAAATCCCTAATATTGATATTGTAGAACAAGGCCTTATTTACGATGAAGCAGAAAGTATTTATTTGGTACAATTTCAAAACAAAATTAAGATAAATCCTTTGAATCTTCTGTTGCATAGTCCTTTGTGCTTTGGGCACACGTTAATTTGTTAGAGTGCTATGTAGGGCTGTACAGGGCATTTTCATTTCCATTCATACATCATTAGGTCCAACCAGTTCAGTCACAGACTTGGAAATGCCTTACTGGATAATAAATAAGGGCCAGTCTGAACTGACCGATAAAAATTTGGCCAATCTGGAATAGATATGCATTGCAGAAAGGGTTATGTCAGTGTCCTGCCTATGTGTATCTAGCTCAAAAGCAACAGTTTTAAGCCAGCTTGCAGGATAAACAATAATGGCCCATTACGGATGGGGCTCCAGGGGACTTGGGGCACACACTGGGAGCTGAAGTGCATCAGGGCAAAATTTCTTGCCCTGATGCGTTTGCTCCCTGCTATGTACCAGGAGCAGAAGTACATCAGGATGAGATTTCTTGTCCCAACACACTACCTCCCTGCCATGTGCCAAGAGAGGAAGTACATCAGGTCAAGGATTCTAGTCCCAGTGTACTTCCTCTTGCCCTGCTTGTGAAGTGAGAGCACTTCTAGTGTGATTTTTTTGCACTAGAGCAGGAAAGAGCTGGATGTGGGTAATTGGCCAGTATGGTGTGGCCTTACATTTTGCTCGCATACAGAAAGAAAACTCCTACCTGAGCTCTTACCTCATGCTGGAACGTTTCGTTCCAATTTGAGTAAGCTTTTTACCATCCTTTTCCAAGGAAAGATTTGACAAGTGTCTGTGAGGGAGAATGTTTCAGAGTTGTGTCTCAGTGCTTTAGGTGCCCAGCAGGAGTTATAGGAAGCTGCAAATATTACATGCCTTTGTTTTTTCACATTAGCTATCCTGAGATGAGGTTGGTTCATGTTTGTTTTCATCTCAGCCGTTGTTCTTGCAGTGGATCACCCTTGAGAACATACACCATTCTCATTCCACCATCCTGGATAAGTACCTCCTTAGAAGTGCTTTTGTTTTTCTCCTGCTGCTTCAAGTCAGTCAGTAACCAGCATTTACATCACTATTCTTTTCAAAATATATTGAAGAAATATGTAGAATAATTGGACTAGGAGGCCTAATACATAAAGCCATACTGAGTTTTCCCAAATTTTTCTAGACTCAGAACTAGTAATTTTGATCAAGTGGGTCAAAATTATACTTTTATACTAAAAAAAAATTATACTGAAAAATGCTAAAGGTTAGAGTTGTGTCCTAGGACAGCATTAAAGTGTGCAGAGTGTAATCGTAAAAAAAGTTGTGGGTATAACTCTGCTTAGGATTGCACTTGCTGTCTCCCACCAGCGTTCATACATAATGGCGGAATCTTCAGAAAGACTGTACTTAGCTGTGTAAAAAAATGAATTTGAATCAAGCTAAATACTTTCTCACTAAAAGATTTAAGTAGAAGTGTGAATCAATCTGCCACTGTTACCTGGACCTTATTTTTAGTAGAATGCTCTGCAGGGGTCCTATTGTCCATCTTATTCTGTTCCCCACTCCCATTCCCCCTCTGAATGCCTAAAAGGTGGGAATGAGAACAGAGATGCAATGAACCAGGGGCAAGCAGAAGCAACTGAGTAGCCCCTGGTTTCCAACTCAGCGTCCAAAGAAGGGATTCAAGGAAACAGCCAAGTTCTGATCCCCAAGGTGACCATCAGCAGCTACCAATGCAAAGACAGAGAAAAGCCTCTGAACAAGGACAGCAGCACAGAACAGCCCCCTGCCAAGTCCATTGAACAGAATGAAGGAGAAACCTTGGTGTGATGGAACGTAATGGAAACAAGACAAGTCCAAAAGAGGAGGGTTGGGGGAGTCCTGTTGCAGCATGCAGAGAGCAGGATGAACACAGGACAGCAGTGTGTCATAGCCTGGAAGCAAACAGTGAGGGGAGCTGGGAGGAAGAGGTTGAGTCCCTGCAAGATGAAGCAGAGGCATGTGATGGAGGAATGCCTCCTGAAGCCAAGGATACCTGGGACAATACCCATCAAGATTCCGCAAAAGTGAGGGAGGGGGGAAGAGAAGGGCCCCGCTAGGAGGGTGCTGCTGCTGCTGCCCTGCAGGTAGGGCAGCATCCAGCAGGTGCTGCTGAGAGCAGGCAGTCCTCCAAGGGAGGAGGCAAGTGCTGCTGTTGGGCAAGATGCGGTGCAAAGGCCAGATGGTGGAATAGGCTGGCGTGAAGGGAAGCACAGCGGGGTCAGAGCTCAGTAGGGAGCCTGCCAGCCCTGTGTGATGAAGCCTCTGACCATGGAGTACAGCAGTGACCATCCCCCCCCTCCCGAGGAAGTGGCAGAAGGAAAAGCTGAGTGAACTGCAAGAGTCGATGGCCTGCAGGGAGAAGTGGCTGGAGGGGGCTTCTCTCGCTTGCGGGTCTGGGCCAAGAGAAGCAAGAACATGATACCTTGCTGTTCGTCAAGGTAAGGCACAGGCTTTAATGAAGGCTGTGCTTAAAACTGAATCGTGAATGCTCATTTACATTCGGGACTATTTTCATCTGTGGAAGCATGCTACTTATACTTCCACCACATCATGACTGACAACACTTAGGCTCATTCCGCACCTGCAGAATAATGCACTTTCAAACTGCTTTCAGTGCTCTTTGAAGCTGTGTGGAATGGCAAAAACCACTTGCAAATAGTTGTGACAGTGGTTTGAAAACTAATTATTTTGTGTGTGCGGAAGGGGCCTTAGTTCTTTGGGTGGGAAAAGGTATAACAAATAATTTCTTGTGTGGTCTGTTCTGAGTATTATAGGATGGCTTAGAGGTAAGCACATATTTCAAATAATTCCTCTCAAGAAATTTTGATGAGAAGAAAAAAATATATCCCAAAGTAAGCAACAGGTTGTAATTTCTTTGTGCAGGTCTCAAATCAATTGTATTCATGCAGTTGAATGTATGGAATAGCTTCTAAATGCATTCTGATTGAACACTATTCTCCAATCACAATGTATTATCCTTCCTTTGTCCTTCACATGTACACACTCAATCCCTGAGTGCTGTACATCAGATTGAGATACATTTTTTCTAGAAGGATAGACAGGTGTGCTTACTTTTAGAGCTGTGGCAAAATTGTACTGGTCATTTTAAAAAAACTGCTTTGCATTATAAAGTTGTTCAGTTTAAACTTTAGTACAGAGGGAAGTTTGTTCCAGAAAGGAAGATTATTATCTATGGAGGGAGAGCTGATGTGAAAAAAATCTATGGATATTGTCTGTAATTATACATTCAGAAGATTCCTGAAAATTAGAAATGGGCTAGGCCAGAATGATAATTTCATCAGGCCCACACTAATATCAAATGGGAGTTCTTAACTTTGGTGATTGCATGGACATTTTTAGAATGTTGAAAAGCAATAGTAGGCATCACTACTGTCTGCTCTCCTACAAACACATTTTTAAATGAAATTTCAAGTTAAAGAAGCACCCAAGGTCTCATCTTGGGTCCTCAAGTGCTTTGGGGAAAGGGTGAGCATGTTGTTGGCAGAATGCTAGTTATGCAAAGAAGTGGCAGACTCTCTGATTAAAGATAAAGTTAAGTGTTTATTTGTATATTTCAGATAGGAAAGCTTAGAGACAGTGGTCAATTATACACAGTACAAATAAGACCCTAACAAATAAGACCCAAATGCTCATCCAAGGTTCACAGCTGAGTTTTTAAAACTTTATTAAAGGTTAAATGGAAGTTCTGGAGATGAACTTTGCCATTGTGCAGGTAGCATTAAACTGCACCCCCCCCCCCTCCAGACTGGCTCAAGGCAGAGTTTTCAAATTGAGGTTTTGTTACAGCCAGTTCTCTGTTTCCCCTTTAAGTCTGCTTTTCTTTGCTCCAGTTTAAAAAGGAAAGCCTCAGGAGTATGCAGCTGTCATGTGGAAACACCTAAATAATGTGGGGACCAGTTGTATGCTACCCCGGAGGAAATCCCAGTGGTTTATTATGCATGTGTGATCTGTCTTACCATGAGCATACATTCCTTCGGGGCACACAGATTTTCCACATTCTTGCATTCACAGTGTCATAGATCCCAGAAGCCTGTGGCTCTGAAGAGTGGGCAAAGCTCAAAATTTTCCCTGGCTTTAAAGGGAAAAGGAAGGGAAAGCAGAGGAGATGGTGCTACGTTACACTCTCTTTGAATTTTCTTGTTCCTCCATGCTTTTCCACCTCCCCCGTCTGAGTTTCACTCTGATCAAAGGACTTTTTCTGGAAGGCTTCCAAATATTAGGGAAACTTCAGTGCCTGATAGTGGGAGAAAAGAGAGGGAGATGGCCATTTGTGGAAAAAGGAGAGCTGGGGGTGCAGGCAACTGCTGTGCTAGAAGGAAGCTGGCATTCTATTGATTCAGTGATGGATCTTTCAAAGTAATAAAGTAATGCTGGACCAAAGACACACACACACTTACACAAAAAAGAAGCAGCAGACAACAGAATCAAGGGAGTGCTGGGTGGGTGGTAGTTCCTCCGCTACACACACACACACACACACACACAAAGGCACCAAAAAAGAGAGTTGTTCAGGAAAAGGCAAGGCGACCCAAATGGCACATTGGCTCAGTTCTGCTCTGTTGATTTGTGGCTGGGTGACCTACGTGAAAACAGATAGCCACACGAAAGGCCCACTTGGAAGCAAACAGCCACAGGGTAAATGGATAATGCATAATGGGTCAATTTGGAAATAGCTTGGGAGATCATCCAGAATTATGGGATAACTGCAGGGCCCATCTTGAAGCTGGAAACTCTAGTTGTGCTAGATGGAGGAGCTGTTGTTGTCAGAAGCTCCTAATGAAGACAAATACAGTTAAATCATGTACTCAGGTGCCCACTGCCTTTTAACCTGTGGCTACTGCTCAATCTTCATGGAAGATAGCTAGAACTCAGCTTTCCCCAACCCGTGCCAATTCAATCATCCTCACTGCAGTTGTCTATCCTCCCATTACTTTTAGCTCACCTTGGAGTAGGCTCAAGAAGCCACATGTTGTAAGAGTCAAAGACATGGGTTTAAGAGAGAAAGAAGCAGAGAAATGGGAAGGAGGAGATGAGAGGTCATAGTGGGAAAATGTAGAAATGGAGGTCATGTGACCACTCTAAAGGAGGACCAAAAGAACTTGCAAAGGGATAAGAGACAGAAAGGGGCACCAAGTAGATTTAAAAAAAACACATAGCAAACACCACAGGAATTGGTTGTGGTCGGTTTTCCAGGCTGTGTGGTCATGGTCTGGTGGATCTTGTTCCTAATGTTTCGCCTGCATCTGTGGCTGGCATCTTCAGAGGTATATCACCCCTGGCAAATTATGCTGGTTTTACTTTACAAAGCACTTTTTTCCTCTTTCAAAATCTTCAGATGTTTTGACTGTGCTTCAGATTTTCCACATGTGTTTCAAATTTCTTTTTGGGAACAATCTAGTGATAATTATATTTTGGTGACTTATGCAAAATTGTCACATGTTTCACCATTCATCACATTCTTTAAATTTTGCTTCAGTTAAAACATGGGTGGCAATTCCAGATATCTTCTCCCCACCTCAAAGTAATTTTCTCTGCATTCAGAAATAGCACCTAGTCCTTTTGCAGGGTGATTTGCAGTAGGTTAATGGAAAAAATATTACTGCTTTTATTAATTAAAGCTGTAATAAAAGCTAATCCATCCTTATGGTTTTAACTATTTTTCTGGAACACTGAAATCTATTAAGCAAAGCTATAACCTCTTATGAGGCAAAGTTGCTGTTTCATTTTACATGTAAATAAAATGTGCACATCAAATGACTTTGTAGATAAATGCAGTCTCAGCAGGTAGCAGGACTCTGGAGAAGATGACATTTTCTTTATTTCATTTTTCCCTTCCTTCTTAATGAACTGATGTAATCTATTAATATTTCAGGTCACTATATTTACATCTCTTGGTGCTGAGGCAATTTAGCTCTCTGGTAAATGAGAAGAATGAGAATAAACAGATCGATATGTAGCAGATGAGGCAATGGAATATTTTCAGTAATCATGACTAAATGCAAGATATCATTGTTAAGGATGTCAGAGGGAAAATGGTAGCACTGTTCAGCTTCCAAAACAGGGCAGGATTGCACCCCTGGGTAATTGTCTCAGCCAGACCAGAAGACCTGCTGTAGTATAATATTTTCCTGAGAGCAGTTTCTTGGGAGAGGGGGATTGAATAGAGGCCTCACAGCTGTTTGGGAGGCTCTCCACATTCTCATAAAACTGTACTTCTAATGAATTGCTAATTGAACTCTTCCTTGCAAAGTTTAGGCAGTGAAGAGTTAGTGCTGAGTAGTCATTTTCTTTTTCCTGGAAGAATGTTCAGGTGATGCATCTGTCTCATAAAAAGCCAAAGGCAAGCAATTTTTTTTCTCTTTAAGAGCTGCTTTGAAAAAAGCATGATCCATCTCATTCTCCCCTCCCAATTAATGATATTTTAAATTAATCATTTATGTTGCCATTCTTGGTTTCCCACCTTTAAGAACAAAGTCATTGTGTTGAAAATCGTATATAAAATTGTTTGTTTATCAAACAGAGTATCAGTGCCACTTGTGAAAGGTGCAAATACATGCACAAAGTCCATATATTATTTGCTTTAACTTAGATTCCAGTATTAAAATGTATCCCTATTTATGTGGTAGTCAAATGAACTTGTCTCATACTTTGAGATCTGTACAGGGAATCACTAGCCAAGTAAGTTGTAAATGAAGTGCCACCTTGTATATCTGGTTAAGAAAGGCAAACCATACTTTAATGTGCATCCAGTAACTTAAAAAGCATGCTGATGGCATCAACATCTATTATCACCTCATTATCTCCTAGCCATGATGAAATCCTATCTAGAATTTCACTAAACATGTTAAAATCAGTTTTTGTGGAGATTAAGGTATGACAACTGCATCACCCTTGTGGAGATTTGTGGAGATTTGTGGAGATTAAGGTATGACAACTGAAGAACATTACTTTTAACAAAATGAGGATTAAAACAACTTTGAATTAGAGCAATTCATTATCCCTGGTCCATCACAGTGTTTCCTGCCAACTGAATGCTCCTTAAAAACATCCAACCTCTGCAGGGCACAGCCCCTCAGCCTCTAAAGGAGATGCTGTTTGTTCCATGTGTAGCAAAAGCCCTGAATTTCCCAGCCAAGAAAAGTTGATGCATTAATTAAAACCTTTATTTTTTTTTAAAAAAAATCTAACTCTAAGGATATCTGAATAAACAAAACATTATTGAATAGATACACAGAACACTGGAATACCCCATAGAAATAAGTCCTATGTAAGCATAAGTTTCATTCCTGTTCTACATAAGCTCCTAACCCAGAGCTTTGCCTATTAAGTGGAAGCAGATTTCACTGAACACTTAATCTGTGACATTCAGGGGTAACAGGGTGTGGTCCATTTATACAAATGCTTATTGCATAGGCCAACACATTATTTCACTGAACCTTCTGATTTCATACTCTTTGAAGGCATGGTATGATGTTTGCCTGAAGGTACTCTGATAGACACTATTTTTACAATGGTGTTTTGACCCTGGGCATTGAATCAACTGTGTGGCATTAGTCTTTGTGTTGAGAGTTAGTTGGCAGAGGTTCAACCTTTTACACCTCATTCTAACAATAACCAAAAGATCTTCTCATTTTAGCTGGCTTCTTCACGGCTGAAGGATAAAAAGAGTAAATTTAACGGGGAACTTGAAGAACTTTATAAGCAAGCAAGGCCTTGCATGTCAAACACATTCTCAGATTCTATATGTGGCGCACACAGCATACATGATTAATACTAAATTCCATTGCACCAGCAGCAGCAGCCCACAGAGAAAAAAATGGCAGTTCATGAAGCAGGAAAAAAATAAACATCTACAATTTATGAAAGATCAAAAATCACTGAAGCAAAAATTGGAAGAATTTTTTGTTGTGGAAGAATGAATATCTCCTGATGTGATGAGTGCATCAAGGTTAGGAATACTCTATTCTGCCCTCACCTGTTCAGGTTGCTGGGAAATAAGGCTTCCCACTGACAGCACGAAGAGAATAAATTGTTGCTGGGTTCGCTGACTTCTACTCCAGACAGTTTCTTCAAACTGCACTCGTCACCATCTGAGCACAGGCAACACAGAAATCAGTAAGAGCCTTTTGTATCATGTTCTCCATGAAATTAAATGAATAGTGAGCACTGCACATTAATTAGTTCTGAACTAAAAAATCAGAAAATCCCATTGCTGCAGGGGAAAAAAAAGCACTTTCACAGCTATGTGGTCCAGGTGAATATAGAATTATGGCAGCAATTCTGTCCAGATATCACACGTGGCCAATGTGCCGGATAAAATCTGTGCACAAACTCATTTTGCCTCAAAGTCAGCAACTGGAGCTTGAGCAAGTGTGCATAAGGTATGTTTTCCTTTAACCCAGTGTGATGTTGTCCATGTTTTTAAAGACTACAACACAAGGAAAGTTTGCAAGTTGCTTGGCTGTCAAGCCCATTGTTAAGGTAATAAAATGAGAGAGATCTTAATGAATAACTTTGTCTCTCAACATGATGGGCAGTTGCCTTTTGGGAAGTCATTTTACTCTTGGGATGTTAAAGGGAAGTGTTAAGAGTAAATCAGCCTGTCACAGTAATTGAATTAAGCACCTCTCATCTGGGCGTGCAGTCAGAGAAAAACACCAAAGTGACAGAGCTACAGATTTACTGAAGCCAACCAAGAAACCTAATTCCTTGATCACACAAGTCTGACAAATCGCCTCTCAAGTAATTTGCTGCATTGCAATGTACCATGGGAAGAATTTTTTGCTGGAGCGCTCTTCAGTTCTGGGGGAACTTTATAAAACAAAAGCTTGTAGGTAAAATGGTCTGTGTTGTGTAGTAGTGCTGCCAATGTTTTAAAAATGTGTTCAATTCGGAGTTTCCCTTTCCAACCACTGAGATTTCAATGCTACTCCATATCAGAAGCAAACAATGCACAGGAAAGTAAATTGTCTCAAAGTTCATAATTCCAACATATTCAAATACCAGACAGTTTCTCTTAGAAGGTATTATGCACTCGCTTCCAATTTTGTTTTTGAACAATTTAGCATTTCATTTTTTAAAAATAAACCTTGAAAGATGTGTGGTCTAATTTTAGGAATTGCGCGGCTTCTTCCATTATGTTGTAGGTACCACCTAATACCAAAGTGCATTGAGTGGACAGAGAGCTTGTTTCTGGGTCGTCAAGGGAAAAATAAATACATATGATATGCTGTTTCTGATGGAAAATAATTACATCTGTTATCATAAATGGAATTGATTGCATGTTAGCATTTTTGTTTATATCAAGTACATTTTTCAGTTCACCACTGGTATATGTTTGAAACTACCTGTTTTGCCTGTAGCTATTGACTAGTGCATTAATCCAATCAGTTATGACAAGTCATAGTGAAAGAGACGTGTCTCCGTGCAAAGGCATGACAGCAACCTGGATTGTTTCTGTGGGCTCCAATTGCTGCCTGCATGAATGCATGTGAACATGAAAACAGAAAAATGGTTACTTTATCCTGACTGCAACCCATTGTACATTTGTTGTGTGAGGGGGCCTTTGGAGAATGGGTTGCAGGCAGGATAAAGGAACCTGCTCTCCCTCCTGTCCCGTTCGCATGCCTCAGGCAGGCAGCAAAAGAAGCCCACAAAAGCAATGTGGGATGCCATCATGCCTTCACATGTAGGCATGTCTTTAAAAAACCCTTACCTCCCATGCTGTGTAGCTGCTCAGGGAGGACCTTAAAAAACTGGGAAGAAAGGCAGCCATTTCGCTTGGTGAGCATCTGCCATCAACATTACAACTAAAGAATCATAGATAGGCGTGGAGATTTGGGTGCACCGAATCCCGGATTCGGCCTGAATCTGGACACATTCAGGCATGTTCAGCCCCAATTCAGCCGAATATGTCCTGCCCGAACATGAATAAATCCGAATGCAAGGCATTCGGGCTTTTTCATGTTTTAGCCCGCAGGGGGCGCATTTCTAAATTTAGCAGCACCACAATTCCAGGGTATCATCCAGAGACTCTATTGATGACATCACCCAGGTTTGGTGAATTTTGGTACAGGGGGTCCAAAGTTATGGATCCCCAAAATGTGTGCCCCATCCCCCATTGTTTCCAATGGGAGCTAGCATAGCTTCACAATGAAAGAAGCTCCAACTCTACTGTAATTACATCAACATTTTCTTTAATATAACCTAACATTTAATTTGTCTCATTTTTTCACTGCAGACTTTGGCATTTACAGTCTGATAATTATTTTCCTGTATCACAAGCATAGATGCATATAAGAACATTTGTAGAAAATGAATGCTGCCCTAGCACTATGCTGATTTAAAGCACACACCACATTTTGAAACATTGTGGGGAATACACAATGGAAGAGTCTGCACTTATAAGTGTTTGACATTTCTTGGTTATTTAAATGTTTCCCTTTAAAATAAATGTTTTCTTAAAATTTTCTATGGACATTTTCTGAAAAGGGAAAAACCAAACTATGGAATGTTTCTCCATTTTCCATATTGATTGATCATTTTTTTTAAAAAAGGCTGCCTTTTCACCTCCTCACACAAGCCATAAAAATGATGTTTATTAAGGAGCTACCATACTTGATAGTAAAGTGCAGAGACAGAGATAGTCTCCTAACTACACAACTAGCTGAGAGAGAGAGAGCAGAAAGTGAGAGCCAGATTTCTGAGAGGTAGCAGGATGTGCCTTAAGAGTAGTAATCTTGAGACAGTCAAGGAATACCATTAAAAGGAGAGAAGGTTCCAACCTCACTGCACTATCTAACTGCTTGCTTGCTACCCCCTGCAGGGTCTTCTCTTCACCTTTGGACACCAGACCTTCCCTATTTCAACATTTTCAAGGAGAGATAGCTTAGCCAGTACATTACACTGTATGACTTCCTTTGACTGATGTTTTACAAGAGCTCTTTCAACAGAAGATGAAGCTTAGGCTATGCATGCATTGTTAACCAATGTTCTCTAAACCAGCCCATCATCTAAATATAGACTGGCTTCCAATGTAAGGTTAGTCCAGCATCTCTTCTTAAATGTACCAACACTGAAGGAGGTATATGTAGCAACCCAGCTTTGGTACAGCCTTCCAGGTGATTTGCTAAGATTCTACATAGATTTGGCAGATTACGCTCAGGCATTTAGTTTCAGCGAGACTTCAGATGAAATTTTCAGAGTTGCTGGCCTTCTCTTTGATTTATGACAGGCAGTTACTAGTTTTAATGGATGTTTGTGGAGGGAGGAGTGTTATATTTTATTGGGGTTGCAATTCAGGAAGGGGAGCTGTTTTTTTATTGCCATTATACAAAAAAATGAAGATGAAACACACACAGAGAGAGAGAGAGGTTAAAGAATATTAAGATTTGAACTGTGTAGCCAGTGGTGGGATCCAAAAATTTTAATAACAGGTTCCGATGGTGGTGGCATTCAAACAGTGGCGTAGCGCCAATGGGGCTATTGGGCAGGGAGGTTGCTTTAGTAACCCCTGCTCGGCACTCAGAAAAAATTAGTAACCACTTCTAGAGAAGTGGTGAGAACTGGTTGGATCCCACCTCTGTGTGTAGCTATATTACCTGAACTGCATTATCTTTTCTCAACCTTTTACCACAGGTTTTCTATTAGGCTTCCCATAGGGATTGTCATCATTGAGGTAATACCACCCTGGCACAAAACTAGGGACAGTGGAAGACTTCAGCCAAAGGCTTGGTGGAACATCTCCATCTTGCAGGCCCTGCAAAACTGTATGAGGTCTAACAGAGCCTTGGTGTCAGCTGACAGACAGGTCCACCAGGGTGGAGTCAGGGCCAAAAAGGACTTGGGTCTAGTTGAGGCCAACCTGAAGTCCTTGGGGCCAGGGACCACCAGAAGATTGCCATCTGAGGACTGGAGTGTCTTTCTCAGGCAATATGGGGAAATGCAGTTCCAAAGATACGAGGGCCCCAGTCCATGCAAGGCCTTAAAACTGACCTGGAATTCAACTGCTAACTAGTGCAGACTGCACAGTACAGTGGTTGTGTGCTCCCTCAACATTATTCCAGTGAGGAGCCTTGCAGCTGCATTCTGAACCAGTTTTAGTTTCCTGATCATTAACAAGGCAGGCCTGAGTCGAGCAAGTCGATCATTAACAAGGCAGGCCTGAGTCGAGCAAGTTAATTAGTTTTGGTTTGCTTTTTGGTTGCTTTGAGTACAAATAGAGAAGAGAAAGAGGTTAAAAATCTTAAAAGAACATTTGTTTAAAAAGAAATAATCATATAAAATATTTAGATTGACTTTCCATATGCATACTTACCTGATCATAAGTTTCATTTGAATGATTAGGACAAATTTATGAGTAAATTTGGTTAAGATCCATCTGCAGTTGTGACCTAATTATTACAGGTTGCTAGAAGAATGAGACACCCCTTAATTTCATGCTGGCAGTTCCTCCAGAAATAGTTTTCAATTGCTTAATCAAGAGGTTTGACACTTAGCAGGGATAAAAGTGGTTTTAATCCATAATTTAGAAAAGCCCACAGTAGTGACTTACGAAAGGCAAGTCAATGAGGCCAGATTTTAGAAGAGATTTGGATCAAGTCCAACACTATTGACCAGAGCAAAATGTACTATGTGTTCTCTCTGTAAAATATTTTCCAAAGCTGGCAAGCAATACAAACAGCTTATATTAACTTTTCATTTATAATGTGCATGTCAGCACCATTTGTGCTATGTTGCAAACTATAAAGCTTGTATTATGGCGTCCTTTTAACCACTAGTTCACTGTAACTCTTTGTAATTCCAGATGGTCATCATCAACAACTAGTTAAACAAATATGTCTTTCAGACAGATGCAAGGAGGAATATTTGTCATCTCAGGGAAAGCTGACTAAGCAGTAAATGCAGTCTAAACTCACCTAAAGGTCAAACTACGACAATTCAAGGCAAACCATAAAAAAAGCAATAATAGGTATCCACTTAGGTTAAATTCTATGTGAGGTCACCTCAAGAAACAAAAGAGATAGCTCAGAGAGATATGTTGTGCAAATAAAATTTTATTTTGTTTCGACAGAAAATGCTTTAGGTGTGATTGGATTTCCTTCATTCAGCTCCTCTTTCACTGTGAAATGCCTCTAATGTGCCGTAGTAGTTCAGATATCAGACTAGGGTCTGGGAAACCTAGGTTCAAATCCCACAGTCTGCCATGGGAATGTGCTGGATGACATTTGAACTAGTCACACATGTTCAGCCTAACCTACCTTACAGATTTGTTGTGTGAATAAAATGGAGGAGAGGAGAATGATGTGAGCCACTTCCTCACTGGGAAGAAAGGCAGGGTATAAACGAAGTAAATAAATAGTGATGCCTCTTCTCCTTAATGATAACTTAGCTAGACAAACTTGTTAACTTAATTTCAGAATCGGATCATATGCAATTTCAGTTTCTCTGATGCATTTGCAGCCACTGTCTATAATATTGATAAACATGAATGGATCAATAAAGGATCAACCTTTCAAAAAAGGAGCCCTCATACGACTTGAATTACATATGCTATGAACTTTGAAACAAACATGATTGCCCAGCAAACTTTCTCAATCAAATGTGAGACAAGCTTCTGATCTAGTCACTTCTATGGTTATCATTGCTAAAGTTTGTATTGAACATATTTCTGTCTTTGCAGAAGATGCTTATTTGGCAGTGCCATTTTTGGGTCTAACACATGTCCATCGAGTTTCCCATTCAAAGAATAAACCAGTTATCATTTTATGTTATGTTATTATTTAATGTTATGTTATTATTTTATAAAATTGCAACTAAGGACCAAAAGTACAAATGACAAATACAGTATCAGTGAGTTCCAGGTAATAACTCTATTTAGAAACATTGCAAGGGCCCAATTCTGATTGGGACTGTGGTACCAGTAAAAAGGGTGTCCTGCCTTCTCCTCTGATAGTATAAGACTCTTTTCAACCTTGATGGATGTGTGAGGTTAGGGAAGGCCTGTACAAGAGAGGTATATCACCTACTACACTCTTGATACAAGAATTATCTTCTGCTAAGAGCACAGTCAAGCAGAGTGCAGTCAAGCAGAGAATCCAAGATATGGCTCGTCAACAAGATATAACAGCATCCCCTAACTTTAATCTTAAACCATCCAGTAAAGATATTTTGGACCCCTCCCCCTATTTATATGACCGGGACATCCAATCACTTAGGAGGGCTTTCACACTTGCTAGATGTGATGCCCTGCCCTCAGCAATGCTAGAGGGCAGATATAAGAAAATTCCGTACATCGATAGGTTGTGTGCCTGTGAGATGGGGGAAATAGAGACGCTGATACATATATATTTTACAATGCCCCTTTCATAAAGAAATGAGGGCAAAATTGTTTGTCTCTCTCCCAATAACAATATTTCTTGGCTCCAAGGAATGCACCATGAAAAGGTGACTAAAAGATGCTAACCCTAATATCACCAGAGTGGTAGCAAAATTCAGCGCTTATATTGTCAAGAGGCGTGGACACATAAGGCAATAAGGGTATGGAGTCTGGATTATTAATTGTGCACCTTGTTCAAACATTGGTACAGTTAGGGGGGAAATTGTCTCAGGAAAGTATCCTGTGGAGTGGGACAGGTATTTGTGGGACCACACTAGCTACAGTGGGAGACCTCTCGCTTCCTGCCTCTGGTCTCCTAATGCTGCTAAGTGTAGCAGCAGGAGATTTTTTTGTGGGGAAAATGACTTTGCAGTGATGCCCTGATGTTACATTGAGTCACAGAATTGGAAGTGAAGTCCTGCATTCCCACAGTACTCTGGTTAGCCCCTTGGCTGCCAACCCAAGAAAGTATATTCAGTTGGCTGTTGTGCATTCATCCCGTGCTTATGTAGTTCCCCATTCAATTTCAAACTAGCCTTGCAGTCGCATATTCTTCTGTGTTCTGAGCAATTAAACTAATTGTACATCTGTGTGATAGACTTTCACATGCAGATCTTTTGCATATGTTTGCATATCTGCTTCTGTATGACAGATGCTTCACTTCATCTGTAAATATATATGTTTTCATTCTTAGAAATGCAAATCATGGATGTTTGTTGTCTTTCCAATCATGGTGGAATTCTTTTTTTTTTTGGCAGCCTCTGTAGGTTGTTGAAAGGATACGTCTGGAGTTAGCTGTTTTCCAGTTATATAGAAATTAAGTGCTTTCTGAAATCCAGGTCATAGATTCAATCTTCTCCATGCAATCACGAGCCTACCTCCCCAAACTGAAAATTCCACAATTTTATCTCAGTTTATTGCTGAGATATTGCCTTTTCAAGCTTTGACCTATGAAGTTAGATGTCAAGCACTCAATTATTTCCTCACATCACAAAGTTCTCCCAGGAATTGATTGAATTCTTCTGGAGTGGGTCTTATTTTATTTTATTTTATTTTGCTGAGATGCACCAAAGTGTCTTATAAGGCTATTTCGGCTGCCACAGCATTAATATCATTGCAAAGCTTGACTGTGATATACACCTGACTGTAAAACAAACAAACAAACAAACAAACAAACAAACGAGTTTCCAGGAATAGCTTTACAAAGAGTTCAAAGCAATCTCAGTATTATTTCATTTCATCGAGTTTCCAAAAGGAGTGCATTAAGGGGGAAGTTTATAACGTTTAATAGAGATTGGCAATCTTGCTACTAAAGTTTTATTCCAGTCAAATGTCAACCTGGAGCTGACTTCCTATACATAGAGTTACATAGGAGGAATGGGTTAGTAGATGGATCTTAAATTGTTTCCCCCTTCCTCTTCTTCAACTGCATGCAAAACCCAGAATGCTTGATAGAAGTGAGGGCCACCATTTCATGTGCATATGGAGAGCCACAAAAGCTTTCTGGGTATCTCTTTTGGGGAAGAGGAATTGAACCCTCCTATTTCTTAATTAATTGATTTAAAATATGTATATAATTCCTTCTCTTATCAGGACAGCTGACAAAACTGTAAAAACGTAGATGTAAAAGTATCAGAATTGAGCCAATGTAGTGGTTAGGGTGTCAGAGTGGGATCTGAGGGATCCAGTTTGATCCCCCATGGAAGCTTGCAGAGTGACCTTGGGAAATATCTAAAACTCTCAGCCTAACCTACCTCTCTGGATAACATGTAGGAGAAGTTGAGAAAGTGTTAGCTATTTTAGGTTCCCATAGTGGAAAGGATACAATGTTGTGATGATAAAATGGGGGAGCAAATGATGCAAGCTGCTTTAGATCCCATAGAAGGGAGTGTATAAATGAAGTCAATAAATAAACATCCAGCAACATGTTTGATTTTTAATCCATAAATTATGCCCTCCCTAGTCACCTAACCCAAATTTCCTGGAATTTTCCAAAACAGAGTTGGCAACCCCAGTCCAGGCCCTGTGGACTGGCTGTTGGGTTTTTAAAATACTATAATCAGAACATTTCAATTCAGGTTGCCAGCTGGCAATCATTCGGAGTTGGGGAAAGAGGGAGGAAACATGGGAGAAACCCTTGCCAGTCATGAGTAGTGGTCCACAAGGGCTGAAAAAATCTGTTCCACTATTTTTTTCCTGCCTGCACACAACTGTAAATTCAAGCAGCATTGTCAAGCATGTAACTGGTCACAATATATGGCTGCGTGGTGTTTGACTAGTTAAGATACAAGCTGTTCCGGCTTGCTTTAGCTGACAGTATAATTGGTAAACAGGCAGACAACATCAGCCTGTCTGTATATCCTTGTCTTGCACTTCAACTGAAGGAGTTGACTAGAAAAAGACAGGAAAGCTGAACCAGCAGAGGTGGGGCTACCAAGGGATGGGGGTGCACATTGCACCAGGTGCATGCCTGGGGGGTGGGGGTAGAAAATTGCCCTCCTATGGCGCCTGTCTCCCCCCCCCCCCACACACGCTTACCTTAGATGAGCCTGAATGTGCAGGCTGGAAGAACAGCCCGTTCACTTGAGGTGGAAAATGACCTGGTGGGAACTACAATTCCCAGGAGACCTTGCAAGCCCCAAGATCTCCTCAGAAGTATAGTTCCCACCAGGCCGTTTTGGGCCTCAAATGAACAGGCCACTTTTTCCAGCCTTCACTTTCAGGTTGAACTAAGGTAAGTGTGTGTTGGGGGGGGGGGGAACGCAGAGTGCGCACTGGGCGCAGTATGGCCCAGCTTCGCCTCTATGCACCAGGCATCATTATCACATCATTATCATGGAAATAGCTAAAAAACCCAAACCAAAATTAACTTACCAGACATTTCTTATGGCCTACCAGGTATATGACTACAACATTATTTTTGCAGTGTCAGGTGGACATCAAAAGCAGTGGATTTACTGAGGTTCTAGGTCAACAAACATGAAAGAATGCATTCAGCTCATGCAATCTGATGATTTGTGAGCAGTCTTCTGGTTAGATGCCCACATCCACTATCCAGGAACATGCTCATGGTTCCTGATCAGAGGTCAGACTAGATGTGCCACATGCATGTGGCTGAGCATGTAACATACCCAAACCAAATGTACATTGTGCAATGTGACAGAGAGCATGGTTTGCTTGATTACCTTGATTGGAATGTTCAAGCAAGTCCATTCTGCTGCTCCTGCTTAAACCCTGTTTCACTCTTCATATTAGGGTTGCCATCTCTGGTTTGGAAAATTCCTAGAGATTTGGAGGTGGAACCTGGAGGGAGGGAGGAGAGAGACTTGTGTGGGATATAATGACACAGAGTCTACCTCCCAAAGCTGCTATTTTCTCTGTTTTCTAGAGATGAACTGTAATTCTGAAAAGTCTACAGGCTCCACCTGGAAGTTGGCAAACTTGTGTCATGTGCAGCAACTAGTGGTGTCACAGTCTTTTCAGGGCTGATGGCGGCAGTTCCATTATTTGATTACTTAGATGACTGCAATCCTATTTTTTGATGACTGCAATCCCATTCTTGTAACCAAAGATTAATTGTTATTTATTAAACCATCCATGCTTTGATGTCTTTGCTTACTGGATGTGGGATGTAAAACATCTAATAGAAATGTGTGACCACAATCTTTGATGTAGCAAAAATAACAGTAATCACATGTGCATTTTCAGTGCCCCTGAGGTAATGTATTACAAATGACCTGGGGAATTACAGGTGTAATGTGCTACGTATGGTCTGAGATGACTGAGAAGACATTCATTATAAGCGTTGGTGCAGTAAATTAGTTTATATGCTTTGATAGTTTTCCTCCCCCCCAAAAACAGTAATTGTTCTTTGTATCTGTTTGAAAGGACTGAAGTTTGAAGTTTATATGATATTTTCTTCTCTGTGATATGAAGTTTTCATTTGAGAGGGGGAAACAACATGCTAGACAGATTTTATTCTTACCAATATTTCTGAGATGTCACTGTATGATGAAATGTTCCTTATAGTTTGATTAGGGGACATTCAAGATTTCCCCCTCTGTTACCCAAATTGGTTGGCTGTACCTTTTGTAATAGAGGGGGGAATTAGCTAGAGGAAGATCTGACTATGCGAGAGGTGGGTAGGAGATTTCCACCAGTGTATATAGAGATCCATTCCCAAAGAGAATCTCTAGAAACCAAAGTTGCAGTAAAAAAGATTACAATTTTATTAAGGGATCAAAAATAATAACAACACACACAAGCCCACAGAATTAAGAGTCCTAAGAAATAAAGGGTTGAGTTATAGCAGGAGTAGGTTAGCCAATTGGGAGGGCAATACTTACCATTGTGGAAGTGAAAAGGCCTGAGGAGACAGCAAGAGAAATAGTCAGCATTTCCCATGGAGAGCAACATCGGGGGCAATGAGAGAACCCAAGTGCAAAGAACTATGGATTTGGGGGATCTAATTAAAGGAATATTGACTGTCGAGCAATGCTAAGAGGGTTGATTCCTTGAGACAGTTCCCAGGTACTGACAATGCTGCTGGAGATTATTTGATGAGATTAAACCTAGGAGAGCACAGAACTAGATGAATCTTGGATGGTGCTGCTGAGACTAAAACAGAGAAACTCAGGAAGCCTGATGACCCTTAATCCTTGGACAGGAGGTTTCTAGGATTAAGGTAATGTTGGGAAAAGAGGGTGCAGGACAGAACAGGAGGTTTGGAGATTTGCAAGTTCATTGTAAAAATGGAGACAGGTGTGCTTCCTCAAGGCTAGGCTGTTGTTAACTAGATGTGAGTGCCTGTGCCCATGGGAGGGATATTATCTGATGCTGTGCATGCATAATTTGAGAGGAGAGGAATGATGTCATGTGTCAGGTGTCAGGTAGACCTTCTTGATATCAAACCCTTGCTTAAATCCTAAATCAAGACTGGCATCCATCATACTCTTGCTCTGCTCCATGAGGCCAGGCAGTATATGATATAAAGACAATTATGGATAAGGCTGATTCCAACAAAAATGTTCTGCCATTAGATGATCAGTCTGCCTGGTATCGCTACCTCATGATGCTGGTGGGGGTCACCATACGTTGGCTGCAACTTGATGACATTTTACACACATATTCATAAAATTATGGAATAATTTTGAATTACCACCCTTGAAATGATACTTGCTTCGCAGGACTGAGGAAAGAGCCTCTTCACATTTGGTTTTTGCAAAATTTATATTACCCTATGCTAAAGTGCAACCCAAAGAATTATTGTTAGATAAACCATTGATCTGCCTATTAAAATGCACATTTTATGCATCAAGGGATTTATTACATTCACACCTCAGACAGAAATTACTAGTTTTGTGGATGTTAAATATACTAAATTGGTAGCCCTTGCCCTGATCCATATTAGGTTAAAATAAAAACATCTTTTTAATTGGCTTTTTAAATTAAGTAAGAAGCTCAGGGCATTCTAAAATAAATTAAATTTTAGGAACAATTTGGGACTTCTGGCATTTAACAATATATATGAAGAGTCTAAACTTAGAGCTGCAAATTCATTAATGTCTAGTAACAGAATGAAGGAGAAATCAGATACACATTTTCTGTTGGCACTGGATTCGGGGGTGTTATAGGAGCAAAAAACAAAACAGTAGGATAAGTCATGTCCACAGAGAGTTGAGAGAGTTCTGAGAGAACTCAGCTAGCAGGCTTCACATGCATGCTGAAATGTGAAAAAACACCACAAAAATACAAAAAAATTCAAACAGACCCAAATTCTTTGGATATACCCGAATTTTTGGGTATATCCAAATATGTTATTTATCTTATTCAGGCACACAGATAATTTTATGCCCAAATTAATCCAAATTCAAATTTTACTGAATGTTTAGGGTATTTACCAAGCTTACCCAAAATATCTTTGCAGGGCTTATCAAGCAAAGGACATGTAAAGAACATATGTTCCATGATGTCAGTCTCTTTTATTGAGCAATCACATAGCCTTTCTTCCAAAATGATTTTCTTGAATCTTCCCTTAAGAAACCTAGAAGGAAGTGAGTCACTTCTAGCTAGAGAAAAAGCTCTCCTCTCAGTGCTGCCTTCTAGAAAATATATATAAGATGCTGGAACATTTTTTATGTTTTAGATGAGTTGGAGATAAGAATTCTGGAGATGCCGCTAAATCAGATTGACACTCAATGTTCCTAATTCTTTGCTTAACAAAAGGTTTAGCTCTCATAGGCCCTAGCCCTAAAATGACCTCGGGAGATATACCCATCTTGTGCATAGAGCAAGCAACTGATTTTAGCCACCTGGATTGAAAATTATCCTGCAAGATTCAAGGGAATAGACCTTGAGGATTAAAATGACCTGACAACCATTTGTAGATAGAAAGCAAACATATATTAGCCTCCACCCTGATCAGCCCAGTTTCCAATCTAGGCAGTTTCCGCATGGCCATGCTCGGGGGGGTGCGTCGGCGTACGCACCCCCCGGGACCATTCGCGGGGAAGACGGCACAGCCTGCGCAGAGGCTGCGCCATCCCCAAATGCCTTACTGTCCCTCTGACCTTCCGGCGCGTTGCCCAGGCCAGGGGACACCCCCCTGCCCTGCGCGACAGCTCTGGAGTCGCAGGGCAGGGGGGCATGTCCCCTGGCCTGGGCGATGCGCCGGAAGGTCGGAGGGACGGTAAGGCATTTGGGAAAGGGGGGAATGGTGCCTTCCAGCCGCTGCGTTGGCTAAGCAGCCATGTATTCCTGCGTGCAGAAACCAGCCTGAAAGCTTGGCATGTGTTAGGGCAGACACGCGGCATGAAAGCCCGGGCATTAAAGAGCTTGAAATTTTTTGACTGAACTCCTTCTAATATGCCAAATGAATCATGAGGGGGACCTAAGAAAGAGCCATATGTTAATTGAGGAATTATTTTGGCTTTATAGAGCTTCAGGGCTGCTGAAACATATGATCCACCACAGGTCTTATTAAATTTTAAAATACTATTCATTCTTTTGTCCTTTTAAAGCCTGTGCCTTATGATGGAGAGTTTTTGACCCAGAGGCATGTAATATTATCCCCAAATATTTAAAGATGGTAACTTGTTCTATTTTGTTACCCTGGATTTGCAATTTTCTCATCTTAGGTCTTTTCCCAGATACCAGAATTTCGGTTTTTAAAAAATGTATTTCTAATTTTTCTTCTTTACAATATCTGGACAGTTCCAAAAGGGCTCTCTTCATTCCTTTAGATGTTCTCAACAGGATTATTGTATCATCTGCATACAACAGAATCAAAATACAATAATTTGCCACTTTGGGAGTATAGAGCAATTCTAGTAATTCTACTAGAATCGAGTAATTCTACTAGATTATTCAGGTAGAAGGCAAACAGTAATGGAGGAAGCATACAGCCTTGTCTCACACCCCTATATGTTCTTAAAGGATCAGACAGATAACCTTCATGGATGCATCTAACTCTAAGAAAAGTATCTTTATGCATAATTTGTATAAGACCCAACAGGCACTTATCGATAGACGTATCCTGTAACTTTTTCCATAATATTTCTCTAGATACAGTATTGAAAGCTGACTTCAGGTCATAAATGCTGCATACAGAAGTGTGGCCAGTGATGGGATTCAGCAGATGCACACCACTTCAGAAGAACCAGTTGTTAAAATGGTCCTTGTAAACAACTAGTTGTTAAATTATTTGAATCCCACCACTGGGTGTGGCCCTCTTTGACCTGTACTTTTCCAGAAGGTGTTGCACCATCAAGCAATGATCTAAAGCTGATCTACCTTCTCTGAAGCCAGCTTGTTCAATTGCCAAGATCTTTTTGTCCAGACAATCTTTAAATTTCAACAGTAGATGTTTTGCATATAGTTTACTTATAATATTTAATAAACTGGTTGGTCTGTAATTTGCAGGATCTGTCCTATCCCCTTTTTTATAGAATGGAACTACAATTCCTGTATTCCAACCAGCCAGTATTGTGCCTGTTTTGTCTATATGTATAAATAGTGAGGCTAGGAATGGGGCCCACCACTCAATATCTGCCTTAAGAAGTTCCAGGGAAATACCATCTTGGCCAGGGGCTTTGCCATTTTTAAATTGGTTTATGAGTGATTTCGCCTCCCTGCAGGCCATTTTACCAGACTTTCTAGATTGGGAATTGAATGATCATCTTCTATACTAAAATATAGAGACTGAAAAAAAGAGACCCACTTTTCTGATGGAATGTTTACTGCCAAAGGGGTTAGAACTTTTTTCTCATCCTCTTTAACCAACTTCCAAAAGAGAGAGTGATTTTTGCTTTTTGCTGCACAATTCTTTAGTATATTGTTTTTTTAGAGGAGTTGATGATTTCCTTATATTCTTTCTTATGGGTCATTAAGAGGGAGTAGGCTTCCTGTTTTGATTCCTTAAGTTCTGAACTTGTTGGAATGCTATTTTCATAGCTTTTTTTTTTGCAGCAATACAATTCAAGTTAAACCAGGGTTTAGAAAAGTTTTTAAAATTAGGGAGTCTTTTCTTTTGCTTGACAAATAAATGGGCTTCTAATTCTTGGACTAACACATAGTATTTTTCCGAAGGGTTACACTGAGGATCCAAGCTTGCTAGTGCACTGCAGAGAATTTTCCATTTTTCTTCAGAAAGAATGTACTTAACATTTTCATCTAAACTCTCAGACCACCTTGCTCTCACTTTAGAATGTTCACATGCTACCAAATCAGCTGTGTAATTTAAATTTTCCTGGGTTATTTTCCCTTCAATACTCAATTGTAATAGAAGGGGGAAATGGTCCCCTTCCAAATAGGAGAGGACCCAAAAAACTTCAACTTTACATAAGAGAGCTTTGTCCACCATCATGTAATCAATTGTATTAGTTCTGTTTCCTGACAAATAAGTGAATTCGCCTGGGTAATCTCCATTAGTAGACCCGTTTAGAACTGCAAGGCCTAGTTTATAAGCCAGCAGTTTCAAATGAAATCCTATGAAATTTAAGCCCGAGTCTTTACTTAATTTCATAAACTTTGTTGATCTACAGTATTCATCATCCAAGAAGCTTAGTTCTTTCCTAAATGTAGATAACAGCATATCATCATCTGTACCCAGCCTAGCATTAAAATCACCTACCAACAAAATATTCACTCTGGCAAACTTCGGGGTAAGCTACACCACATATGTTTCCAACTTGTTCCAACGTTCTTCTATCGAAGTGGCTTGTATCATTTTTTCCATTTTATTCTTATAGCAGCCCTGTGAGGCATATTATGTTGATACATATAAATTGATAAAAGGATTTCCCCGAGTAGTATGCCTATATTTTTCTGGAAGGTTGCTTTGTCCTGCATTTTTTCACTGCTGAATTCTGGTGTAAATAGGAGAATTTCTAGAATTACTTTCGGAAGGAGTTGTGTAGCAGGCTGCTATCCTTCTAAGAATATTTCAGTCTCCCTTATGATAATCCTGCATGTATATAGATTGGTATAACACTGCAAAAAAATCTTGTGATTGTATGAAAAAAAATTTTTTCTACTAATGTGCAGGTGTCTTCTTAGGTAATGGTCACAGAAAAGAAAATTGATACAATATTATCAAGAGTGCTTCTTTGCAGTGTTTTATCAATGCACATCTGAACATCAGTAATGTAGAGGGAAGACAAAAAAATAGAATCTGGAAATCCCTATACCCAAACATTATTTCAGGAAGAAGACAGCATTGAACCGAGAAGAAAACAGAAATGGTATCGTCAGTTACTTGTACAACCTGCACATATTTTTGTCATTAAAAAGATGCACAGATATAGATTTTATAATTAAATATAATTTATGTAACCAAGGCTGTACACTGTCAAACCCCCCCCCCCCCTTATTTTAACTTTTTGGTATTTTAGTTTTTGATTTCGTAGGTTTTGATTTCAAGACACTCTGAGCAACAAATGCAAGATGCCTCATCAGCGTAACGTTTTATTTGTGATAAATACATTAATAGTGGTCAAAAAATTGATCAACTAAATAAAAGAAAAGCCACCTGGAGCTGCAGTATAAGGCTGAAAGAGCTGCATGCAGCCCCGGAGCCGCAGGTTGCAGACCCCTGTCTAGTGTACCACAGAGCTGTTATAAGAATAAACTGTGTGGGTGGGTGGAGACAGTGTCATGTATACTACCCCAAAACTACTGGTGGAAAGGTTGGATTTCTAATAGAATAAATATATAAACACTATGTGAAAGGGAGAGTGTATGAGAAGGAGAATTTAAAAAATGGGCACAGAGATGGTATGACATTATATATATATATATCTCTGGCACAAGGGGATTATATATATCTCTGGCACAAGGGGATTCAAATCCAATTATATATATATATATATATATATATATATATATATAATTGGATTTGAATCCCCTTGTGCCAATTTTATATATATATAAAATTTTAGTCTCCCTTTCAGAGTTCATCCATTCTTCAAAATTCCAAAGTTTCCTTCGATGATTTGAAAGAAAAATCTTCTATATGCATCCCCCCTGCAATTCATACTGGGAAATTTGTATTAATGTAATGAAGACTCATGTTTTAAATATGACTTAGAGAGGAAATTAACCACAACTGTCATTCCACGTTTTGTAGCTGTCAGGATAATGACATCTATCAAATATTTGACTGCCTGCTCCTCGACCTTCAGATTGCATGCTGGTAGAGATGCACAGATATATTGTCAAGATGACAGGTGGAGTGATGTCCTTTTAAAGATCACTTAAATCAACATTAGCCTTTGTTAAATGTAAAATAAAAACAGGATTGCTGACAAGTCAGTCTGTTTAGCCTTGTCACTAAGAGCTCGCTGTAATACAGGGAGAATGATTGGTATGCCAACACCATTTGCAAACAGAGTAGGAGTTAGGACAATTATGGCTTGGGGTAACTCACTTGTATTCCCCCTTTCTCCAAGGAGCTTATGTTGGTTTGTATGGCTCTCTCCCCTACCCTCATCATTTTGTTCTCACAGTGGTCTCTGAAATAGGCTATTCTGAGAAAGCACAATTCTCCAAGGCAAGGGTCTGCAACCTGTGGCTCCAGAGCCGCATGGGGATTTTTCAGCCCTATACTGCAGCTCCACGTGGCCTGGAGGTCAGAGGGTAGCGTGAGCATGTTCCTTCAGCCCTCCAGAGCAGCACTGGAAGGAAAGGTGAGTCGACGGGCTGAACCAGAGGTGGCTCCATGTGTGAGGGTGCCGCTTTTTGCGTCCCCTCCACTCACCTCTCCTTCCAGCACTGCTCTGGAGGGCTGGAGGGACATGCCCATGCTACCCTCCAACACCAGGAAGTCAAAGGGTAGCGTGGGCATGTCCCTCCAGAGCAGCCGCCATCCCCACTCTGCTATCCCCACAGCTGCCATCCCCCCTCTGCTCCACGGAGCAGGCGACTGTCTACTCCATCGGGCATAGGGGGTTTCGCTGCCTGGCGCCGCTGCCTCCCGCAGCGCGAGAGGCAGCGGCACCAGGCAGGCCAAGGCCGCAATCCCACCTATGCCCCACAGCGCAGGCAACTGTCTACTCCAATGGGCAGAGGGAGTTTCCCTGCCCGGTGCCTCCGCCTCCCAGCGCTGGAAGGAAAGGGGAGTGGAGGGGTCAAACCGGAGGTGGCTCCATAGATCTTCGGGGCTGTGGAAAATGGGTCCAAATGGCTCTTTGGGTGGTAAAGGTTGCTGACCCCTGCTCTAAGGTCATCCAATGAGCTTCAGGACTGGGTGAAGATTTGGACCCAAGTTTCCACAATTCTTGATCTGTGCTCTAACCAGTACACCACACTGGTTCTCAATATCTGTATGTCAATGGGAAATTGGCAACCTAAATATTTGTTCATCACAAAATGATGCATTGTCCAGGATAAAAGGAATCAACCTGGGAGACTTGGTATGATTGTTCTCAGACAGGCTTCAGTAGGTGGCTGTGGTACCCTACACAGCCCTACTTCCTGAAGCAAGTGATAGAACTGCTTACAGGGCATCCTGCTACAGTCATTTGCCTAAGCAGGAAGTTTTCTAGCTTGTTCCTAAAGTCCACTTGCCAACACAGCTTATCACAGCACCCTCCCCACTTCCAGTTTACCTTAATAACAACAACCCTGTAAAGTAGGCTAGGCTGATGATTATGAGAGGTTCAATACCACATGTAAAGCTTCTCTGGCACAAGGGGATTCAAATCCAATTTTCTCAGCTCCTAGTCCTAACTACTATGTCAAGTTGACATTCTCAGCTTGGAACTGCTGCTTATACTTGCTGAGCCCAGTGTGCTTAAATACTGACTTGCTAAAAAAACCCAGAGATCATTATGGCAATTATATACCATAGCTGGAGTAGTTCATAAAGTGTCATAGCTATTAATCTCATTTTTATTCTGTCCTTTCTCCAAGGAACTCCAAGGAGTTCTAATCACTACACCATAATCCATATCTTGCACAATCATGGGTCCGTTCCCTACAGCTGAAATATAATGTCCTGAGGACACCAAAAAAACTGGCACCTGACCTGAGGATTCTCTGAAGATGCCAGCCACAGATGCAGGCGAAACGTCAGGAGAGAATGCTGCTAGAACACGGCCATACAGCCCGGAAACCAAACAGCACCCAAGTGATTCCGGCCGTGAAAGCCTTTGACAATACAGTATTGATATTGCTGACATTGATATTGTTACTTATACTATTGTTGTGTGTTGCCTTGAGCCCTTCGGGGGAGGGCGGGATATAAATTGAATAAACTAAACTAAAAATAGGGGTTTTTTTTTTTAAAAAAGGAAAACTATATATTGCCAGAATTGGCAGGAACAGCCTGAGTACAACTTTTCAGGCTGAAAAGTCACCCAGAACCTACAGAGCAAATGTCCTGTGGCATTTCAACAGAATCCCTTCGACTGCACACAAAATGTTGGGCGCAAGCTGAGGGTGAAAGTGAACAGAGAGCAAAATGGTTGGGTGGGAAACAGCCTCTTTTCCCCTCGCTGTTTGGAAGGCACACCAGAAGCTCCCTCTTTTTGAGACATCCCCTGATCATCTTGATTTGGGTGTGCGGAATGAAAAGAGTCACTTGCGTCTTTTTAAGACATACCACAGTCATCTTTTTTGTGCTGTGCAGAATGTGCCATAGACACTATACTACCGTGTTTCCCTGAAAATAAGACAGGATCTTACATTAATTTTTGCACCAAAAGATGCATCAGGGCTTATTTTCGGGGTAGGGCTTATTTTAGGGGAAATATTGTACCTTCACAATTCATTAAGGCGGGCTCTCGGCAGCTCCATTGCTTCCCCGTCACATGTGATGCAAGCTGCATCCTGATTGGCAGGGAGCACCCTGCTGGATCACACCATCCTGATCTGTAACTACAGGTAGGGGTTATTTTTGGAGTAGGGCTTATATTTTAAGCATCCTCCAAAAATCATGAAAAATCATGATAGGGCTTATTTTCAGAGAGACATGGTAAGGCAGGAATGGCTGAAGGTCCTATAAGTCACAGTTTCTTGCAGCTCCTGCATTTTATGGAGACTGACATATTTTTTCTTGCTCCATTAACAGTGACAGTTACACCTCCAATATGCAGGATTCCAGTTCAGTTCTGATCAGAATATCCCATGGCAGAAGCAAGCCCTTATAGATGGCTTCAGACTTCCTTCTTCCCAAGGAAAAACACGGTTAGGGATAGGTACACTTGAATACCCACAAGTTCAGCTTCATTGTCTTGTTCAACAATTGCAAACAGGGATCTGGTTTTTTTGACAACTGGTTCAATAATTCATAGATCTGTTTGTTGATGTTTGACAGTTTGCTTCACTGTATTCCTTCACTATATTCCTCCCAAACCACACAGTTCAATACAACTTATATGCCAAATCAAGTCTCCCCACCATCCTTGCTGCTTAACTGCTCTGCTCAGCCAGTAATTATTTAAATAGACTTTTAGACTACTCACAAATAATATAAAGCAGCCATAAATGTTATATAAGTTTTAACAGAATCTTACCCTTCAGTGTTTGTTTGAAGTAGTCCTGAGAACTGCTAACAGCCACCAGTAAATTTGAATTAGCACCATCTTTGCACATGCACAGTTTGTTTTCCAAAACGGAATCAGAAAAGAAGTAGAAGGGAGATGTTCATTCCTCTTTTGTAAATATAATTCTGCAACTGCAATGTCCTCTACATGAAGAAGAATACGAAGAAGAGTTTAGATTTATATCCCCCCTTTCTCTCCTGCAGGAGACTCAAAGGGGCTTACAATCTCCTTGCCCTTCCCCCCTCACAACAAACACCCTGTGAGGTAGGTGGGGCTGAGAGAGCTCCGAGAATTATTACATGCATATAGTAATAATTATATTATTCGATAATTATGTCATATTCATTGTGGCCAAAAATATTGATCACCAAATGACATATCCTCCAACTTGAATAAACTCAGCTGTGTCCTTAACACATGCACTCATAGTAGAGACAAATGGGCAAAGGCAACAATCCAAATATTTTGCTAATGATTCCAAAATAGAACTGGAACCCAATACAATAGGCCTACCTGGAGGTGGTCTTTTGAGTGGCATACATCCAAATGCCCAGAACCACATTTTGCCAGGCAGAGGACAAGAGGAAGCTGACTAATGTCGGCTATGAGCTCAAAGGATTCTGCCTGCTACCTGCTAATCAAGTTGCTTTAGTTCTTCAACTCGAAAAAATAGCTGTCAGATGCAATGACCTGTTTCCATTGCACATCTGGCTACTGTGCAGGTACATAGTTGCTCAGCATGGCGATGTGCTCCTGATGAACTTTGCCAGAGAACATTGAGGTGATACAATTAAGATCTCACCTCACATGTAATCAAAGGACTTTGAACAAGTCTGCCGAGTGTTTGTATTGAAGTTCTCACTATGCCCACTGGTGCATTCTCTTCCCTCTCCTGTACTTTTCCCCTTTTCATGCAGTTTGTTGAGCAGTACCCTTGGCTCAAATTAAACCCTGCTTCTAGGGAAAGGCACTGCAGGAAAAAGGGATGCGTTAAGAGGGAAAGGGGAGAGATAAAAGTGAAGTGTCAAAGACTAAGCATGATGGAGAAAAGGGAAATATTGTATTACAGCAAAAGATAGAAGAGCAATTGAAGCAAAGGGGCTGACTCTTAAGAATTCTCTTCACTCAAAACTAGTGCAGAAAATTAAGGTAAAATGAGAAGAATGAGAGAGGGTGATAAGGCACAGAACAGTGCTGCTATGGGAAAGGGCACTTCTTTTTCCTATTCACTCTTTTAGATAATAGTCATTGATTCCTCTTATCCTCTTTTAAAAGAGGCATTCCTCTTTCACTGCTTTTTGAGGAAAAATCAATGCACCCTCATATGACTTCAGCTCTTGCAGTTGTTTTATGTTGCACACTACAAGGTGGTGGCTAGCAGAAGGAGGAGGAGAAGTTTGGATTTATATCCCCCTTTCTCTCTTGTAAGGAGACTCAAGGATCTTACAAACTCCTTTCCTCTCTCCACAACAGGTATATTGTGAGGTAGGTGGGGCTGAGAGAGGTCCAAAGAACTGTGACTAGCCCAAGATAACCCAGCAGGCTTCATGTGTAGGAGCCAGAAAAACAAATCCAGTTCATCAGATAAGAGTCTTCCTCTCATGTGGAAGAGTGGAGAACCAAACCCAGTTGTCCAGTTAGAGTCTTCCTGCTGTTAACTACAACACCACGCTGACTGTCACAGGTTTAGGAAAACACTGCTTGTCATGCAGCATCTACTTAGTGAAATCCAGAAATTTTGTAGAACCTCTTTTTCTGTCCCCTCCACTTCCAATATCTTTTTGATCAAATCAAAATTCCTAAGAAGAGGAAAAGAAACAGATTGTTAAATTTCATGGTGAAATTGGGCAAAGAGGAATTAAGTGAATTTTTCTTAATAATGCTAGTAGATAACTCTTTATTAAATAAAGGCATGCAGGCACCTGCAGATATCATGGTTTTGGTGGTTCATCTCCACTGTATTCAGCCTAGCTTCTCCTGTGTCACAAACCAAAGGATAGCTACACTTATCAATAATTCAAATAATTAGTGTTCTCTCTTCTCTCCTCAGTTGTTAGATGGACTGCTTTTAAGAACAATTTTAATGTTCAGAACTAGTTTAAAGTGCCAGAACCAGTTTCTCCTGAGTGAGTGAGGTTGCTCAAAAAATAGGCATCAATATGGCTGCAGCCCTCACACTTTTGGGGAATGAGACCCTCTCAATAAAATGGGACTTGCTTCTGAGTAGACCTGATCACACCTCCAAAAAAATCAGACACTTGTTTCTGAACCTCTTTTGTTATGTAGGAACCAGTACTAAGGTTGCCAACTCAAAGTTGAGAAATTCCTGGATGTTTGAGAGTGTCTAGAAAGGGGCAGAGTTTGGGGAAAGGAACAGTGGCATATCTGCCTGGGGACATGGAGTCACCCATTACCCCAGGTGCACACCTTTTGGTCATGTCAGGCACCTCCCCCCCACGCGGCCAAATGGCGTGTGCTGCATCCACCAAGCCCCGCTCCCTCCAGCCACCAAAGCCGGAGCATTTGAAAGCATGGAGGGGAAGGTGGGCATGGCCACACCCCCAACCACTGTGCAGGCAGCACCCCACATACCCCTCCATGCAGGCAAGTCGGAGCCCCCCAACCCTGGATCCCACCCCCTGGTTTGCAAGGAGGTCCTTCTTTTAGCAGGCTCAGTCTTGCCTTGAACTGTCTTTTCCAATTATGTATTTGCATATTTAGCAAAGTCTCATGGGTATGTTGCTCACTATAACTTGAAAAGATAGTCCAAGGCAGGACTGGGCCTGCTAAAATAAGAACCACCTTGCAGACCAGGGGGTGGGGCTCAGGGGTGGTAGGTCCTGTCCCCAACCCTGCCTCCATGCAGGCAAGCCAGAGCTTGTGAAAGCCAGCTGGCACGTGCACAGGGGGGTGGGGCCGCCGGGGTGGGTGGAGCATCCAAAGAAGGAGTTGTCTCTGGGCACCACTTCTTTCCCATATGCCCCTGGAGAGGAAGGGCCTCACCATGGTATGAGGCTGTACAGTCCACTATCAAAAGTAGCCAATTTATTTAGGGGAACTGATCTCTCATCTGGAGATCAGTTGGAATTCCAAGAGATTTCCAGAAACTACCTGGGGATTGGCAACTCTAAGAAATAGCAGGCTCAGATCTTTTTTAAAAAAATTTTTGTTCTATCAACAAAAAGGTACAAGAAAGGAAAAAGAAAGTTACTGAGGAAAAAAGAAGGGGCAGGAGGAGGAAAATCTGTTTCTGAGAGTTCAATAGCTCATTTACACTGCTGATTCTAGATTTTTTTTCAGAACTTGTGGGTCTGAATCCAGACCTCTGCAGTCCACCTGTCAAATTTTAAGGTCCCCAGTATCTGGGGAGGTGAGAACTAAGAAAAACTTGCTCTACAGCTGGCAAAATAGCCCCTATCAGCAATGTGTATCTGGGAGCACTCATAGTGGTCCGCCCACTCTTAAAAAGACCATCCTTAGATCCTGGCGATCTGGCCAATTACCGCCCCATCTCGAATCTTTCGTTTCTGGGGAAGGTAATTGAGAGAGTGGTGTTGGAGCAGCTTCAGGGTTTCCTGGATGACGCATCGGCGTTCGATCCCTTCCAGTCTGGCTTCCATGCTGGGCATGGAGCGACGGAGACCCGTTCTCGTGCAGCTGTCACAGATGCAGCTCATTATGCAGCTTGACCAGAGGCCGGATCGTGGCTGTTGGTATTGTTGGAGAATCTAACCACGAGCGTTTGATATGAGAGTGGAGCCACAACGCTTTTGACCCTGCCTGGCAGCTTCGAGTCTGGGGCACTGTCCTTCAATGGATTGCCCTCGTTCCTCAGGATCCGGAGTCAGCAAGTGTGGTGTGGGGACCAAACCTCCGGTCCGCCCACTTCATTGTGGGAGATTGCCTTCCAGGGGCTACCTGTCCCGCTGTTATTTAATATCTACATCGACGGCCTTGCTCGGCTGAGTACGGAGCTTTGGGCTGATCTGTCATCAGTGCGGCTGATGATACTCAACTCATTCTGTTGATGGAGGGCGGTCATCGCCCCTGCAGCTCTTCAGCACTGTTTGGAAGGCGGTTGCTGGTTGGATTGCAACAAGAGCAGGTTGGAAACTTAATCCATCGAAGGCGGAGATCCTCTGGCTTGGTCATGGGGAGAGGGTGAGAATTTCCAGCCGCCCGGTGTGGGAGGGGCCTCATTGGCGCCCGGCCCCCTCAGTCCGCAGCCTGGGGGGTCCACCTGCGGCCGTCTCTCTTCGATGGAGACCCAGGTGGCCCATATAACCCGGGTTGCGTTTTTTTCCATCTTAGAAGCCCGGCAGGCCCGGCGGCTGGTTCCTTCCTCTCCCACACAGAACCTGGCCACTGTGATCCATTACAGCGGTCACCTCCAGGCTGTGGACTATTGTAACGCTTCGCTCTATCGCGGGCCTGCCCTTCGCGGTTGATCTGGAGGTTACAACTGGTCCAAAATGCAGCAGCCCGGCTGCTCACGGGGGGTGCCTTCCGTGATCATATTCAACCAATACTGCGCCACCTGCATTGGCTCCCGGTTGAATTCGGATCATCTTCAAAAGGTATGGGTACTTACAGCTTTAAGGCCTTCATTGGTAACTAGGACCCTCATACCTTCGGGACCGCGTACCCCATATGTCCCTACTAGGCCATTTCACGTTCAGCCGGAGGGCCAATTTGCTGAGATGAATCCCTGGCCCCTCAATGATGCCGGCTGGCTGGCCTCCACGCGGGCCAGGACTTTTACAGCCCTGGCCCCTGCCTGGTGGAACACTCTTCCTCCAGCTGTCCGGGCCCTGCGGGATCTTGGTGAGTTCCGCAGGGACGTACTGCAAGAAGCAGTTGTTCCACCGGGCCGCTTTGGAAGTCAATCAGCCCGGCTGATATAAAGTGCCCCCGCCTCCTCCTACATTTTGGGCCCATTACCATCTATGAGCCCACTCTTTTTCTCCCCTTCTGGGAGAGTTTAACAGGGATTGTTGCGGGCATTGCTGTTATTAGTCATTCTTAATTGCTGCATTTTAACTTAAATTATTTACAGTCTATTATGTAACTGTTATTTTATGTTGTTCACCGCCCAGAGCCCTTCGGGGGTTGGGCGGTCTATAAGACTGAGTGAGAAATAAATAAATAAATAAATAAATAGTCATTCCACCAGATCTAAACAACAATGGAGTTCTAAACAACAATGGTCAAGACCTAAACAACAATTGAGATTATTAACATGATGTTTTGTACCTCAGGGTAGTATATCCCTTTCTGATTATTTGTTAATGAGGCAATTACAGAAATAAAATAGGTTTAGTAGAATATTGTGATTCTTGAACAGGTTTTTCAATTGTTTCTTTGAATTGTATTTGGAATATAATGAATCCAGTCAGACTGCCCTTTTTCACAGGAGTTATGTAGGAGGATTGTCATCAATTTATTTTAGATGTTGCATCTTTGACATTTGTCTTTTTGGCAAAAAATATATACAGCTAATTAGGGAAATGTGTGGTAATAGTTTGAACATTGATAGTCAAGTTTTTTTTATAAAACAAAACGTTTTGAAACTATGCCTATACACTTTTCTGTAAACACAGATGGACAGTTCATAAAAGTTAATTGTAATTTCTCCTTCTGGGGGCCAGATTAAAGGACTAGAAATGAAACTGAAGTACAAACCCCATTGAAAACAATGTGTCCATCTCCCCTCTTTCCTGAAAAGAAGAAGAAGAGTTTGGATTTATATCCCCCCCCCTTTCTCTCCTGCAGGAAACTCAAAGGGGCTTACAGTCTCCTTGCCCTTCCCCCCTCACAACAAATACCCTGTGAGGTAGGTGGGCTGAGAGAGCTCCGAGAAGCTGTGACTAACCCAAGGTCACCCAGCTTGCATGTGTTGGAGTGTACAGGCTAATCTGAATTCCCCAGATAAGCCTCCACAGCTCAGGTGGCAGAGCTGGGAATCAAACCCGGTTCCTCTAGATTAGATACACGAGCTCTTAACCTCCTACGCCAGATGTTCCAGGGTCACCTTTTTACAGGTCTGAGTCTCTGTGGCCAGAATGACTTAACAGCAGTTTTGTATTATCTGTTGAGTTATAAATATACAGGTTAAGCATAGAGGAGCAGGTGGGTCCTGAGAAAGACTGAAATAGTCGGCATAATCCTCCCTCCCAAACCAAGCAAGCAGCATCCATTGGAAGCATGTCAGTTGCCTCTTGCCAATCACAAAAATAAATAAATAAATAAATTTGTGGGACATCTTAAAAATAGGCGACTGCCTCTTTTCACTCTGCTAACTCAAAATAAGACGTCCGGGGGCATCTCAAAAAGAAACAGCTTATGGTGTGCTGTCCAGACAGCAAAGGCATTAGAGGGGAAAAATAGGTTGTTTCCCTCCCAGCTGTTTTGCTATCTGGTCAGTTTCATACTCAGCGTGCGGCCCACAACGGGAGACAGACAGGTCTTCTGAGCAGCTAAGATTCACATATTTGTGTCTTTGTAGCTAACAGTGATACCTCATCAAGCATAAAAAAAGAGAAAAACTATATATTGCCAGAATTGGCAGGACAGCTGAGTACAACTGTGTACTTTTTGGGCTGAAAAAGGGACCCAGGATCAAAGCCTGCAGAGTAAACATCCTGGGGCGACCTTCAGCAAATGGCAACATGAAGAATCCATTCAGTTGCACACAAAATGTTGGGTGCAAGCTGAGGGTGGAACTGACTAGAGAGCAAAATGGTCAGGCAGGAAACATAAGATGTCTCTTGAGCTCTGCATTCTACACAGCCTGGCAGGTGGCTTAGAGGAAAATGTGTACTTTGAAGAGTTCTCCAAAAAAGACAACTTGAGCTAAAATAAGGCATCCTGAGGATGTTTTGGGAAGAAAGCTGGGTGGAGTGCCCCCCCAGAATGCCTTTCTTAGCATTCCTAGGATGTCTTATTTAGGCTATGTGGAATGGACCATAAACAAAACTCAGACTTCTGTTTCCTTGGCTGGCTACATTTGAACTTGCAAATTGATTCTCTCACATGCCACACAAACTGGCAGATGTTGCCCACTAAAGAAAAACCTTTAATTAATCTCATTTTTATTTGATACACTACAATGCATTCCTATTACATTATTTATTTCACTTCTAATATCCTATGTTGAGATATACTAACCTCTCCTGAGAAGGGTTTCACTTATCATCAAACTATATTTGACTTCAAACTATATTTGACTTTCACTTATCATCAAACTATATTTGACTATATTCACCCAAACACAGGCCACTCAGAGATTAAGACAGGTCAAGACAACTTCCATTTTTTGAGGCTTCCAGTGTCACTATCCAAAGGAGGATATTAATTAATAGTTTGTGGTATAGGTAGTGTAGCACAGTAATAGGACACAAATTGAAAGTGGTATGTCTGATTAACACCACCTTCTTTCAATCCTGTCAGTGTCTCTCTTTGTGACTCTGTGACACACTATGACTGTATACGCTACCTAATTTGGAGATAATGCTAAAAGTCTAAATCTGAGGTCATCCATGAAAGTGAAGCTCATTCCAAATAATCCTTCCCCCCTCCCACACATACCCCATGGTTGGCCCTGACTGAACAAAATACTTCAGATTTTCATTTTAAACAGAATTCAGTAGAAAGTCCTTTGAATATCTCAAATTTCCTCAAAAGCAAAGTAAAGCATGATTGAATTCTCACTCTTAGGATTGTGAGGCCATGCTTGAAAAAGAATGGGAGATGGGGAGCAGAGGCATGGGTTTCTTGTGACTCCTAAAGAAGACTGATGTCACTTCCAAAAGTCATCATGCTATCACTAATGACGGTTTTGTTTGTTTTTCTCCTTTCACCACTCTGATAGGCAGGAGGAAAGAAGGGTTCCAGACAGAGGTCTCCTGCCATAGTGGTAACTCTTATTCATTTCTAAAGCAGGCAATTGATCAGACCAATGTGGGGAAGAGATACATAAACCTACCTTAGCTGTTTTGTTGGTTGAATGTACACCTTTTTCTTCCTCAAAATCCTTTCCTGTCATCTTTGAAAAGTCTTCCTGTAGAGATTTTCTACTTGAAAGAAAAAGTTCCATGAAATCTGGAATACTTTTGTGTGTTCCTTGTGAAAATGGACAACTTGACTATTTTATTTTTAAAAAGTTTTTCTTCTTTTTTCTTCAAGGCTTGGGATTCACTTTTTTGAGCAACATATTTCTCATACCTGACAGCTGACCTCCTTTTCTTCGAAGCCATCTCATGGGTAATTCGGCACTGCCACAGAAAAGACCTATCTGTGGTATGTGGAAATCAACTCTGAAGAGGTCTGCAGACACTGACCTTTGTTCCAAATGGATATGAAAAGCAAAATCCCTCAGGAAACCATGTTTCTAGCTGTTGAAGATTTCTGTGCTATGTTCCAATTTCTCACTCCCCAGATACTACCTAGCCATGGGAAGTTCACCTTAGGGAGCATTTCCCTCTTTCCCCACCCGAGTGGCCCTCATTCAGGAACACTGCAATGAATCCCACTGGTACTAAACATCAGGCAGATCAGGAATCAAAAATGGCCCTGAAAAAACCCTTTATTGGATCAAGGTGCAGGTCAAAGAGCACAGAAATGTAAGGTGTCCAATAATGGGAGGGATTGGAGGGGAAGTGTCAGTGTGGTATATTGGTTATGATCAAGGATGCAGGTAAGGGGGGGTTCTCGGGTTTAACCCTCCCCCCATTGCATGTCCGAAGCGCCGCCCTCCTTTTGTGGGTTTTTTTGTATTTTTTAGTGTTTTTCAGTTTATGGCCTGCAGGGGGAGCAGTTTTTAGACTAGCAGCACCAAACTTTCAGGGATTGTTTGGGAGACTCTCCTGATTACACTACCCATGTTTGCTGAGGTTTGGTTCAGGGAGTCCAAACTTATGGACTCCCAAAGGGGGTGCCCCATCCCCCATTGTTTCCAATGGGAGCTAATAGAAGATGGGGTGCACTTTGAGGGTCCATAACTTTGGATTGCCTGAACCAAAGTTCACCAAACCTGGGTGGTATCATCAGAAGAGTATCTTACTGATACCACCCAGGCTTTGTGAGTTTTGGTTCAGGGGGTCCAAAGTTATGGACTCCCAAAGGGGTTGCCTCATCCCCCATTGTTTCCAATGGGGGCTAATAGAATATGGGGCTACACTTTGAGGGCCCATAACTTTGGATCCCCTGAACCAAACTTCACCTAACCTGGGAGGTATCATCAGGAGAGTCTTCTAAAGATACTCTGAAATTTTGGTGCTGCTATCTTAATAATTGCACCCCTGACAGCAGGCACCCCCTAAATTTCCCCAGATTCTCCTTTTAAATCCCCCCCATTCAACATGGATTTAAAGGGAGAATGTAAGGTCCCCAGTTTAAACATTGAAAATGATGCTGTTTCTGGGTGGGGCAGAATCCACCCCAAAACAGCATCATTTTAAATTTTGTTTTAACTGGGGACTCCAGATTCTGCCTTTAAGGTGGATTTAAAAGAAGAATTTGGGCTCTCCAGTTTAAACACCATTGAAAGTGATGCTGCTTTGGGGTGGATTCCAGCATTACAGTGGCCAGGGGGGGCGGAACAAAACTCAGATTTTGCACCAGGCTTCATTTTCCCTAGCTACGCCTCTACCCAGAGTGGAGGGCAGAAGGGGCTGCTGGCTGTGATCCCAGCTGTTGGGGTGGGGTGGAGAGGGCAAGGCAGGGGAGTCTCCTGTCCCCAGCCTTGAAGAGCTGCTTTTAAGGCACTGGGGTGGGGTGGGGCTTGGGAAGGTGTGGCCATGCCCCAGGGATGGATGGGGCCATGCCCCCGCCCCGCGAATCCCCCCTTAAAAAATCTATACCTATGTCCCTGGTTATGATGTTGGATTAGGATCAGGGAAACCCAGGTTCAAATCTCCATTCTGTCATGAAAGCTTTCTGGCTGACCATAAGCCAGACCCAAATATTCAGCCTCTCACAAAAGTTTTTGCAAGGATAAAATGGGGGACAGGAAAACAATATAAGCCAGTCTAGGTCCCCATTTTGGGAGAAAAGCAGGGTATATATGAATCAAATAAATATAAATAATTATAGTTCCTCAGCAATAAAGATACATTAATTAGCAGTGCTGAGAAACAGAGAAAGGTACAAGAACTGCAAGGCACTGAAGGAGATAGTATAGGCTGACCAGACATCCTGCTTTTGGCGGGACCGTCCCGCCTTTAAACAATTTGTCCCGCGTCCCGCGGGTTCTTCAAATTATCCCGATTTTGGGGAGGCTGCCGCACTGCCTTCTGGGGCTTGCCATTTGCCGCTCTGTGTCAGGGCGACAAACAGCAAGCCCCAGAAGGCTGTGCACTCCTGCAGCCATGTACACTGCCTTCTGGGGCTTGCCGTTTGCCATCCTGTGACAGGGCGGGAAATGGCAAGCCCCAGAAGGCCATGCGCTCCTGCAGCCACGTGCACTGCCTTCTGGGGCTTGTCGTTTGCCGTCCTGTGACAGGGCGGGAAATGGCAAGCCCCAGAAGGCAGTGCGCTCCTGCGGCTGTGCGCACAGCCGCCTCCCCCGTCCCGGATCACAAAGGTGACCATCTGGTCACTTTAAGATAGTAGCAAGTGGGGAAAAGGCAGAAATCAACTTTTAGCTGTGATTTTCTACGCAATAATGAATGAAGTTCCAGTTTTGATAGACAGCAACACAATTAACTGACATTAGTAAAGCCTTATTTAACAAAACAAATGTTTTTGAAATATTCAAGTGCAGCTTTTTGAGGAACAGACAGGTGAAACAACAAAGCCTCCCATTTCACAGGTTCTCAAGCACAGAGACCTACTAGAACATTCCCCAGTGAGACCAACAGCCAGTTCACCCCTGCAAGTGAGGTCTTTCTGCTCTTTTTATCATAGAACTATGGCCTACTTTTCTACAGGACCATAGTCCACAGGCTGTTCTCTTAAAGAGAAGAGGTAGTCAATATGCTTGGAGCTGGAGAGGAAGGAGCCAGTAGACATGTCTATATGACACTTGGCAGGGCCTAACTAATAGGCAAGTGAACTACAGTATGCCTGACACAATGCATACTCATCACTGAGCTGATGGAAAGGAAAGAAAACCTTTGGAGTCAGCACAGAGCCAAGCATAGCATTTGGTGTGCCCCCCCCCCCCCACGCCTCTGAAGTCAACAGATTCAAACCCTGACACTCACCTCATCTCACTATAGTTCACAGTTTGAAATATATTTTCACTTCAACAAGCTCTTATATAAGAATAGGAGTGTGTATTTTTGAGATCGCTTTAGCCGCACCACCATTAAAAAAGCTGGGGAGAACCCCCACTTCATCTCTTCCTCATTCTGATCCACTGCAATCCACATGGGCTTGGAGGGGGCAGGGGGCAGAGCATTGAAGCTAGGCTTGGCCTGGCCAGCCCAGCATTCAGTGAAATATAATGAGGTGAGGTGAGTGTTAGGGTTACCTCCACAACTTTGGGATATCTGTAATCTCTTTGTTTCAGTGGGAATGAAGTTCTTAATCCAGGGAGCTTTATAGATTTTCAGTATTTCCAAATGTGATTGAATTAAGTCAGAACGAGTTCAGTAAAGTTCTGTCAGACATCCTTATGGATCATGCAGCTCATGATAATCTTCAACAGTGCCAATGGAAGTAAGTTATCATTGAATAACTTTATGTTCCTAAAGAGAGGCTGGGTTCCTGGTCTGTCAAATGTTTGAAAAGAACTTATTGGGAGGATTGACACGAAATTTGTTACATGGATGGTCAATTCTGCACAGGATAATTATACTGGGTTATAGTAGGTATTCCAAAATCCAGGTCTATTTTATTCTGGTTTCTTCCAGCTCATGGGTGCCGTTTCTGTGAAGGAACTGAGTTAAGACTGGGAGGAAATTTTTTGATTTCTTTTGCATGAGCCTGGCTTTTTTCTTTTATAATGCAGATGCAGCACACATGCTTGAACATCCCTGGTGTGCTGCATTCTGATTAGCTTTTCCTCACTCCAAAGGCAATGCTTCTGATTAATGGATCCACAGCAACCACAGGAAAAGCAAGCAAGACACACACACACCCTTTTCACTAGCTTTGAAAAGGAGCTGGAGCAGTGAGCAACACAGCAAGTACATTATGGTATACAAAGTAAAACCTTTTGACCAATACTGGGCAGATAACTATATCCCATCCACATTTAAAAGTGTGCAAGAAACCACAGCACAAGACACTCACCCCCTTTCCCCTGATATATTAAATAACATTTGACTGGTCTTTGGGACTGTCATGGAATGAGAGCATCCTGCCAGGCAGGCACTTCCCCAGCCCTCCCCCCAGGACCCTGTTGGGAATGTGAGCCCAAAACTGTGGGGCTGGGCTATCCAGGCTGTGGCTCAGCTAGTGAGTAGTGCTTGGCGAGAGCAAGCAAAACAGGGCAAGCATTCATGCTTTCCTGCATGTGTTCACTTCCTTGGCTCCCAGAAGAGCTTCCCAGCCCCTCCCAGAATCCCATTAGGAATGTGAGCCTGGAGCTGCAGGACTGGACTGGTCAGGCTGTGGCTCTGCTTGTGGGTGGCACTTGGTCAGAGCGAGCTGAACGGAGCTTTCCTGCATGGTCTTGCTTGCCTGGCTCCTGAAGAAGAAGAAGAAGAAGAAGAAGAAGAAGAAGAAGAAGAAGAAGAAGAAGAAGAAGAAGAAGAAGAAGAAGAAGAAGAAGAGTTGGATTTATATCCCCCCTTTGTAAGCCCCCCTTTGTAGAGGACTCAAAGGGGCTTACAAACTCCTTTCCCTTCCCCCATCACAACAAAAACCCTGTGAGGTAGGTGGGACTGAGAGAGCTCCGAAGAACTGTGACTAGCCCAAGGTCACCCAGCTGGCGTGTGTTGGAGTGTACAGGCTAATCTGAATTCCCCAGATAAGCTTCCACAGCTCAAGTGGCAGAGTGGGGAATCAAACCTGGTTCCTCCAGATTAGAGTACCACTGCTCTTAACCACTATGCCACTGCTGCTCCTGTCAAAGGAGAGAAAACTTGCTTGGAGAATGTTTTGGAAAGGGCGGGCTGCAACTCAGCAGAAATGAAACTGACATGATGTAAGGCAGAGAGGTCAGGTGGTGAGGTGGGAAAAATAAATTGTTTATGCTCCCATGGAAGCAATTCATGGGATTTTGGGAAAAGATCGACATTTTAGCGGTTTTTGAAAGACCTAGAATGAGGAGAATATTGCGGGACAAACCCACTTTAGGGTCAAACCAGGAGGGTTCCCTTGATCATGCCAGGATATGTGGACCATGCAGAATCAACTGATGAGTGTTATGAGCTCCCTTCCAAAATCCCACTTTTGTGTCTTGCCTTTCTTCTAAGAAGTTTTCCCCACTGAGAAACTAAAGCCAGATACAACCAGCTTTCAAAAGAAACAGCACCTTTTCATCACGGTTTCACCCTCCCCACTTCAGTGTGTGTCTGATGAGGACATTGATGTCTGGATATGGTTTCAAACAGTGCAGCACTCCCCATGAACTTGCAATCTGCTCAGCGGCTCTGTTCTTCCTCATCCTGATTGGCTGTTGTGTTGTGTTGGGGAGGAAATTTTTAAAAACTTTTTTTTTGCACAGCTACATCACTATGTAGATGCATGGATAGAATTTCCCCCCCTATGTGGGGAGCAGCTTTCTTCTGATTGGCTATTGTGTTGGAGAAGGAACGATAGCTGGGTTTTTTTTGCACGCAGCTATGTTTATGCGTGGCTTTGACATTTTATAAACTCTTTACACATGCAGCTTCGTTGGCCCGAAAGTCTAATTTCTGTTTACAATTTACAATTGGCACACAAGTCAAAACATGTTTCCACGCAGCCTTGTTTAAATGTAGCCTCCGCCGGCACGAAACAAAAAAAAAGGCTGCACGCACTTCGCACACAGCCCACTGCACTCTGGTTGGCTGGAAGGCTCCACGTCACTCTCTATGGCAGGAAAATAAACCTAGATTCTGTCCCATGAACCTCCCCACTGATCCGGCTTCAGTGCGTATTTTTTAAAAAGGTGCACTTCCATGCAAATTTATTAAAAAACATGTGATAAAGGGGAGAGTGCACCAGAACCGGGATGAATCTGCCGGGATCGGCAGTTAAGCAGTGGGGAGTTCTTGCTGAAACCTTAATATTTCGCATGAGTATCACGTGATAATTGACCGGGGGGAATTGACCTAAGAGGCTCAGACCATCCTAAATAAGAGTTTTTTCCTCAGTTAATCTTGAAGACAGCCCTATGAACTAATCTTTACAGAATTCTAGTGACTGGATGAAAGTCATCCAATTTGTTTCAAGATGGAGCAAGAATTGCTGCAGGTTTGTTGGGACTCTACCGACCTACCGACCTAGGAATAGGAAAGAACCTTTGGTAGCAACAAGCTTAATAGGCCAAGGTAAAGAAGCACTGGGAATGGTGTAATACTGGCCCTATGATAGCACCTGACTCCCTAGACCAAAAGAATTCAGCTATTGTGTGCATGTCCCAGCAGGTACTGCCCTTTATTAACTTTTATTTTATATTTATCTCCCCTTTCTCTTGAAATAGTCTAAAAACCCAGTGCAACAACACTTACTATATCATCCCCCCTATTGTTACCATGGCACCACGAAGTTCCCATTCTGTTCTTTTCTAAAATAATTAGGATATTTAAAAGGATATTCCAATAGCAAAACCCAAATAGTAATCAACATAACATTATATAGTAGAAATGCATTTTATTGTCACTCATATGCAACCAGGGCATGCTGATACTCCCTAGAAGTATACAGTAAGCATATACATCTAATTAGACTCAAACGTATAATGCAATCTATACATTCCATGTGGTATTTATCCCACTGTACTTAAAAACAGCTTTAATGAACATTAATGAACATTTAGTGATAAAGGAAGCAAACAGGGTGTGAAATTGTTTTTTCTATACATCTAACCATGGCATCTAGCTTGTTAAGTATTACCACAATAAAGAGAGACAACGGCAGAAGATTTTTACAACTCTTCTGAGAACTACTTTTCTACACCCAGCACTCTATAGTGTAAGGTTTATGATTCCTGCTACCATATTGCTCGCATATCCAATAATTAATTCACTGAAGGAGAGCTCAGCTAAGACTCAGATAAAGTGGCTATTTGATATTTGGAAGCAGCTTTAAGACTATTTGATTACCTTCCCAATGGATATGTTTCCACATCACTTCTTTGCTCAAAGCACCATAAGTCCTCTTGTTCCGCCGTTTAAGCACTTGTATGGGAATGCTGCTGACAGAAAGATCTTGTCTGTTCGTGCCAATATTTGGAGAATTCTTGTAACTGTTCACAGGTTGGTTTTTTTACTCTTGTATGTGACATGCTTGCACTACCAGGGGGAAAAAAAAGACAGAATCAAACATCAGGTTTATCAAAAGAAGATCAGAATGTGTTTTTGATGCACACAACAGAGAAGTTTGAAAAAATGTGTTGAAATAACAATCTGAGATGGCAGCAAAGTAGAGAAGTGTTGAAAAAGACATTTGTCAGTAAAGGAAATATCAATACTTTTGCAGAATTGCTAAGAAACCCATTTTATTATTGGAATGTATGATTTTCTTTAACATAATTAGTGGGAAACGATTGTTGCCTTACCCTTCATACCCTGCCTTATTAAAATATGGATTTAATATGATTTTCTGCAACATGTACTGGCAAATGTCAGCAGCCATGTGTGGGTAGCAGAATGTCCAAACCAACAACATGCCAAGTGCAAAAAGGCCTGCTAGTAAAATTAAATCATTGAATGAGTTATTCCAGTTAACAGAAATTAGAAGCCTCATGGACATGTGTGTTGATTACCACACCTTGCTAAAGTTACTGTAACACAAAGGAATTGTGATACACCTTGTCACAAGATTTCTATCTGAACGCCTTTAGCAACCATCAATGTTTACAATCGTTCCTTCCCTGATCCACTCAAACCCTCAGCAAAATTTAAATAACATATCTGGACAGAGACTCCTAAAAGAAACTCTGTGTAAACCATTCAAGGCAAACCCTAATCCAATCACAAGACAATTGGTCCTACTGTCCCGACATTTAGAAATCAATAGATGAGCTATTAATTAGTTCAGCCCAGCCATCCCAGCATGGACATCCAGGAAGTTTCAGGAAGAGAGCTCCTTGCTCCCACCCCAAACTGTGCTATAAAAATAAAGTGCACCCCAAGCTCAGAGCTGCTCCTTACTAGCTCTAGTGCTAGCTGGCTGGCTAGCTAGCTCCTGGCGAGCTTGCTGGCTCATTCCAGCTCTTTACTAGCCTGAGCCTCTCTTGTGTCAAGTTGGTTTTGAGTCACAATATTGTCCTTCACTTGGATCCACATGCTGGTCATTTGAATTCTTGCCTTCTCCAAGAACTTCTCAGCTGAACCTAGGTAATGTATAAGTCCCCGCTACCCCTTCGTAATCTTTCATCCAAATCTATTTTTCCAACCTTTTCATATCTCTTAGGAACTTTGTGTAAGCTTCTCTGCGTCTCACTGTGTGAATGTTTTTGCCAAAAACTTATAAAAATATCTAAAATACAATTTGGTCTCCTGGTATTCTCTGTGGAACATTTCAAGCCATTTTCTGGTATAGTTGTTTTAAAGATCCCACTGCTAGCCTACCTCTTGCTACCAAGCTAAGTTATTCCCCATCGCCATTTTAAAACATCTTAACTGTTGAGCTAGCGTAACACGATCCCATCCCTTCAGTGTACAAAGGGATTTCTGCGGCTTGTCTCAAAATTCTCCTTGGCCAATATGCATATTGAAGCCTCAGGATAGGACTTTAACTCACTGCTGAAACCCACCAGACATGGACTTTTCTCACACAGAGGATTTAAAATGTTTTGAAAAGAGCCATTTTGGGGTTTTTTTGCCCACATAGCGTGGAAAAATTAAGTGTTTCAGGTAAAAATGGTTCTTTCCTTTTCTAAAAAAAAATGCCATTGCATCTTTGAAGCTACAGAGATTTGAAATCTGTGCAGCCTTGCTGATTCTCATATTGTGACTATGTGGCTTCAAAGATATCTCATGGAAAATTTGAAAAACCCAGAAAAACTACATGTTCGCATAATCGGCAGGCAATACTGAGTTTATTAATGCACAGCAATGGAAATGGTGGACAGCCATGATGCTAGGTGAGGAAACATCCGTAGGACATTTAGCAAATGGCTGACAGCACAGAGAAGTGGCAGAAAATGGCAAGCAGCAAACAGCAGACAAACAAAAGTGAAAGCTTTGGAGAAATAAAATGTTTCCTGATCTCCGCACAGCAAACAGGAAACGTTTTGAAAAGTTTCAGGAAAAAAGATTAGAACATAAGAACATAAGAAAGAGCCTGCTGGATCAAACCAGAGTCCATCTAGTCCAGCACTCTGCTACTTTCAGTGGCCCACCAGATGCCTTTGGGAGCTCACATGCAGGATGTGAAAGCAATGGCCTTTTGTTGCTGCTGCTCCTGAGCACCTGTTCTGCTAAGGCATTTGCAATCTCAGATCAAGTAGGCTCAAGATTGATAGTTAAGTGTTTCCAAATAAAACCATTTTGGACTGAAATAAAATGTTTTCAAAATGTTTTTTGGGAAAGCTGTGTAGAACCCCTCTTCCAAATGCTTCTATTTCCATCCTCAAAACATTTTATTTGTGTTGTGCACAAACAGTTGTAGTTGGCACTTCTTCCCTTTCTCCAAATTTTCCTCTTTGTATTCAGCCTTTTCCCTAAATACAGCCATGTGACGCTGCTGCAGGTCACCTGGTTATTGTCAGGCCTGCTTTTGGTGGGGACTTGGGTTTTTTCTGCTCTGTATGAATTCTTGTGCTTGCTAGCTCGCAGCCTGCCAACAGCCAGGTGCGTTATCAGCTGTGCCCTGGCACTGGCCTCTTGAAGGCCACATTCCCATAACTGCTTCTCTGCTTCTTGGTCTGGATGGGAGAGGGAAGGGGGAAATTGCTTATATGAGTTCTGGACCTGTTCTGGACCTGTTCTGGACCTGACTTTGTGCTCTTTCAAGTGTCTTCATTGTCTGGTCAAGGGCGTCTTGACAGTTATAAGCTATTGATAGGCCAATTACTCATATGATTGTGTGTCAGACCAGACCAGACCAGATATTTTTGATTGCCAAGTACACATTTAGATTTCATCCAGAACAAAACCCATTCATGAGGAATCTGCAGGATTCCAGGTTCTTCGAAGTCTCAACAACAGATTCATCCTTTTGTTCACATGTCTTATTAGACTATGAAGATGCAACACAGGGCCTAGTTTATTATGTGAGTGTTATATTTGCAATTTCCAATAAAATCTTTCAGAGGCGAAGGATCTTTTTGTACCTTATTTGCAAATAAAGGGGAACCTCTCACAGCAATAGGTTCAAGTCATGTCAAGTCAATAGGTTGGAAGGTTTCCCAAAGCAGCAACAACAATCTTTCCAATTTATACCCTTTACCTGAACGCTTAATCCCCACTCTCTTCCCTCCTAGGCCAAAGGTGCTTGAGAGGTTCAGACTTTCCGACCACCTCTTGAAAACATTCTGTAATACGTTCTCACTCCCTACTGCACACATATGCCCCTTATTCAAGTAGGCAGTAGTTAATATTACTGTCCTCTTTGTACAGCCGCTTTTATGGGCTGAGTTCAAATGTTTAAGCTGAGTAAGCATGTCAATAACTAAAGCTAACTGAAGCAAGTTTAAACAGATTCCAACAATAATATTGAAAGTTCTTCTTTTTTGTGTATTGAAACTCCTTTATCTAGGTAGGACCAGAGTCTATCTTAGAAAACAAGAATTTAATCACTACATGTGCATCACATTTCATTCCAGCATTTTTTTTTCAAGACATGGAATGACTCCTACAAATCATTCCATTGCTCAGAACATCAGAAAACTATCAGGCATTAAAAACTCACATGACTGACTCCCAGCTAGACTGTAAACTGAAGAACTTTTTTTGAATTGTCACAGTTTCTGGTTAGGTGAGAGAGCCAGCTTCATATATTTGTGCTTGTATTCAAATAGCAGAAAGTCTTATGGGAGTCATGCTAAAGCAACCAGGAAGGATGATAAATATAGTGAAAAGCAGAAGTGGATATTTGGACATTTTAATTCACTCAAAAGGGAAGTTTCGAACTTCCAGGACAAAATGAATCTTCTGTGGCTTTTCTTCAATTTATCATTGTCTCTTTAAAGCCCTTCTCAACTGTTATGCACTAGCGGAAGTACAGTAAATTAATCATGCAGAGACAGTGTAATCGGCTCTCTGGAGCTTTTTTGGTCAGATTAACACAATCAATATACTGCATATCATCAAGTCCTTCATATAGATTTTTAGCTGATCCACATTTACCTCTGTGGTAAAGCAAAGCTGCCAAGTGACATTCAAGCAGATCAGAAAATGAAGTTGTTTCTTTGAGAAATAACCTGATGGCGTAGACCAAGAGAAAGAAGTTAAGGAAGTAAGCTTAGATTGCCCTGACCCACATCCTGCTATACAGAGCACTAATTGCAGAGAGTGATTCCAGAAGTGAGTACTGCTGAAGAGGAAGGGGAAATGTGATGACCTTTCCAGAAAGTGGCCCTTTCCCCACTTACCGTTTGCTGCACGCTACTCTCCCCAAATAGCAAGTGGTCCAGCAGTGCTCCCCACAAGTCTGGATGGCGACAACGCAGCCACCCCGACTCTGCCACTCTCACGTCCCCTCAGTGCGCGTCATTTCTGGCGCTGAAGAAAAGGCACCTTCTGACTTCCCCGCACAGAGCGGGGGGCAGTGGGGAACACAACCCCGTGGCAGAAATCACTCGCGCTGAGAGTAGCACGCCGCAAACGGTAAGTGGGGAAAGGCCCAGTGATAGGAGGTAGTGATTGAGGTCCCAGGGCCATGACTGAAGGACTGTGCAAGTTTAGTTACTGGATGGCTAGCAGGACTCAGTGTCAGCATGTGATGTCATCACCACACACATCAGGGACTGTTCTCTGCAAGCCTTAACAGGGACCTGGGATTCCTCACTCACTACATTTTGCATATCATAAATACATCGAGCTAGAAGGGGCATCAGTAGTCATCTAGTCCAGCCACCTGCACAATGCAGGAACTACCTCCCCCCTGCCCTTCTCACTTTATGCCTAGACGAAGCCAGAAAACCTCCACGATCCCTGACCAATCTGGCCTGGAAGAAAAGTTCTACTTGATCCCAAAGTGATGGTCTGCATTACCCTGGACATCTAAGGCTCATTCTGCACATGCAGTATAATGCACTTTCAAACTGCTTTCAGTGCTCTGTGAAGCTGTGAGGAATGGCAAAATCCACTTGCAAACAGTTGTGAAAGTGGTTTGAAAACGCATTATTTTGCGTGTGCGGAAGGGGCCTAAGAAAGGGCCATGAGCACCAAGCACTCACTCATCCTTTCTCCTCCTCCTCCTCCTCCTCCTCCTCCTCCTCCTCCTCTTCCTCTTCCTCCTCCTGTTCTGCCTAAGTTCACAGAATCAGCCTTGCTATCAGATGGTCATTTAGCCTTTGTTTTAAAATCTCCAAAAAAGAGCCAACCACCTCCCAAGGAAGCCTTTCCACTGAGGAACCACTCTGTCAGGAAGTTCTTCCTAATGTTTAGCCAAAATGTCTTTTGATTTAATTTCAACCCATTGATTCTCCCCATTGATTCTGGTCACTTCCCTGTCAACTGGTTCAGCTATGTAGCTCTCCATTTTATCTGCTTATCTTGTACTAGACTGTATGTTAATCCTACTTTACCTATCTTGGTAGCAACCAACACTGACACTTGATAATCCACCTTGAGACCTAGCCAGAACGGTGGCCTAATTCTGAGTCAACCAGTTACTATTTGGATTGAACTGTGCTTGAAATCAACATCTCTTTGTAACACCCTTCTCCTTTCTTCTTATGTACTCAAAAATCTTGGCTTAATGTACACTTTAGCGAATCTGATGAAGTAACCTCTGTCCATGGGATTCCTATTTTATTTGCTGCTATCCGTTCAGCAGTTGTGTACTTGCATGGTGCTATATTTGAATCTCTGGAGCATTTACCTTCTTATGATGCCCTCCAGCCCCATACTCATCTCCCCTTTCAGTTGTACTTAATAATGGGAGGTGCAGTCTGTCCTGTGAGGTGATCAGCTACTAATGTACAGACTCCTTTTCCCTCAAAGTGCCTTATACATGATATTGTTCACATGTTATAAAATTACTTAATAGTAATACTCTGAGATTTTAGGGAATACAGCCCAATATTTGTTGTTGGTACTGTCATTAAGAGAATCTTAATTTGTTTTGTTAACTGATTTTGTCATGTTACCACTTGATATTTATGCCTAATAAAGGTTGAACTTGAACTTGACATTGTCCACATGTTTATATTGCAAGCCAATCAAAATTAATGTAGAATAGTAAGAAAAAATCCACATAATTTTCTTCTAACACAGTGAAGAGATTTTCCAGGATATCCAATATGTCACTACCCAGTTGGGTCCAAATTCCACAGTGTATTGTCAAAAGTCTGTCAAATGAAGATAAGTGATTTATGTGAAGTATAAACCGATTAGACTATTAGGAAGTGATCACACTGCTTCCATGCAGGGGCAGTTGGACACCATGCTGGATTACCTCATTCAGAATTCTGAACCAATTTATGTTGTTCAGACTCCAAATTAAGCACTATAATCTACTTAGGCCTGAAAACAGATTGAAGTCCCCATATTCTTCATAATTAGCATTTCTTTCTCAACAATTAACATATTGGAAGGGGTTAGCCGACTGAGATCAGCCTGAGCTTTGCAGTGGTGTGTTTTGACATTAAATTCTCAAAACTTTCAGGCTCAGAACAAAAGTATGACATACAAAAGGCAATTAGAGTATGCTTCATTTGTCTTGTAAAACACAGTGGAATGCTCACAGCCGGGAAGGATTAAAAATAGGCAGTAGAAGATAATATACGTTCCAAGCAACCCTGCAGTCGTGATTGTGAGAATGTCTGTCATACTCATAGGGCTATGCAATTGTATTATTCTTTTTCCGTTCTGTATATGTAAATAAAAGATAAAAAAAAGAACAGGAGGAATCAAAACAGTTGTTACAAAAAAGAAATTGCTCCTATGATGTAATACATAATAATCTAATAGACAATAGACAATTAATACTAATAGCTGTTATTGACAATAGAGAATGATATAATAATGGGCATGAAAGAAGAAAGAAGAAGAAGAGTTTGGATTTATATCTCCCCTTTCTCTCCTGCAGGAGACTCAAAGGGGCTTACAATCTCCTTGCCCTTCCCCCCTCACAACAAACACCCTGTGAGGTAGGTGGGGCTGAGAGAGCTCCGAGAAGCTGTGACTAGCCCAAGGTCACCCAGCTGGCATGTGTGGGAGTGTACAGGCTAATTGATTTCCCCAGATAAGCCTTCACAGCTCAGGCGGCAGAGCTGGGAATCAAACCTGGCTCCTTCAGATTAGATACATGAGCTCTTAACCTCCTACGTCACTGCTGCTCCTACGCCACTGTTTCATAACCCCACCCCCCATTCTCTCCTGCAAGGAGACTCAAAGGGGTTTATAAACCCAATTCCCTTCTTCTATCCGCACCTTGTGTTTTCACCAGAAGTGATGAAAGCTCGCTGACGTGATGCCAGTCCTCCCATTTCCTCTCACCAGTGCTTTGGGCATCAATGAGCAATGAGATAGAAGGCCTACTGGCATCCCTAAACATTGACAATGGGAGTTTACAGAGGAATCCATGTCAGGTAGTAAGAAGAAGCTACAGATAGGACTGGAGAGCATTAACGGAAGCTGGGAAAAACCATGCTTGGCAATAAATGATTACAGTTACCTTACTTTTGGTTCTTTCGGGTTGTCAACTTTCCACAGCTTTGCAGATAAGCTTGTGCAGGGACCCCAGATAGGCATAATGTTATACAGCCCACCCTCCATACAGCCATTTCCTCTAGGGAAACTAATCTCTGTCTGGAGATTACCTTTAATTCCAAGGGATCCCAGGTCCTAACTGGAGGCTGGCATCCCTAAAATATACCAAGGTCCTTCCTGGAAATTGGCATCCCTTAAAAAAACCTCCTACCTTACCACATGTTCCAGGCCTCTCCTCTCAAAGCTGTTCCTAGACTTGGCCAGAACTGACCAGTCTAAAATTAATTCCATACCTTGATATCTTTTGGTGTTAACACTTGTTGGTATGAATTTTTCCTGCCTTCCAGCATACCTCCCTTTTTAATCTTGCCTATGTCTTAGATCCTGAGTAGCATTTCCATGGGCACTAGTACCATTTCTCTGCCTTCCTTCGTGGGTGAACCTAAAAGGTTTCACATGATTTCCTGAGGAGAGAGGAGTACGTTTCAAGCTTTTCTAGGAAATGAAAGGTTGAAAAAATAGCAGTCCACAAACAGAGGTTCTTGTACCCATAGAAAAAAAACTGCTCAGTATCCAACTCATATTTTCCACTTAGGTTTACCTATGCCTTGTTTACTAAACTCTCATTCAAGAGAGCCAGCCGTTTTATTTCTGAACACTTTATTCCAGTACATTTTGAAGACAACATTTGAAATATCATTGTTCTACAAGAAAGCGCCCAGGGCCTCATAGCACTTCATTCATTTTGCTCCTAAATTTGATATGTGTGAGGGGGCAATTAAATAAAAAGGATTGGAATTTATATGCTTGTTTGCAATGTGTACGGCACATGTATTTATGAACCTATTTATGAAGACATCATTCAATACATATAATTGCAAATAAATGTGGTCCTTCTTATGTGCCCAGAGTGCCTCACTGAAGTAAAAATCATTTTTATAAGATTATGTTATATTTTCACTCTTTGCCAGGATGGAACAGTGCTTTCTCTTAGGCGCACGTTTCAGTAATGGATAGCCGAGCCATGCAATATTTTTTTGCAAAAGCCTTGTTTTCTTGACAATATCATAATGTTTCCATATTTCTGACAGAAAAAAATCCATAACTGAAGGAGGTGTGTTGCTAACATTATGAACTTTTGGTAAAGGCTTTTTCTCCCACTGTCTGCTTTTTCAAAATGACTTACACAAATCTCAAGACCCTTTTAAATAATTCAGCACATTCAAAGAGTAATAGTCCATTAATTCTCTAACTGGAAAGCAGTACTAGTGATGTAAACCGTAAAGAAAAGGACATGGGAACTTTAAAAGGCAAACTTGCTGTGTTCTGTGGAAAGAGGAATCCCTGACTGGGATGACTGAACAACTTTCCGTGATGGCTGTCATTATCGTGCATTAGGGGAGAAGCTGTGTGTGACAAACTGCACAGTAAAAAAGAGGTTTAAATTGCAAGTCAGTCAGTGGAACAAGGTACTATCTCAACAGTGGGGGAAAACTTCCTAGGACAGTAATGGCGAACCTTTTTGAGACCGAGTGCCCAAATTGCAATCCAAAACCCACTTATTTATCGCAAAGTGCCAATATGGCAATTTAACCTGAAAACTGAGGTTTTAGTTTAGAAAAAAATGGTTGGCTCCGAGGTGTGCGTTACTCGGGAGTAAGCTTGGTGGTAGTCAGTGGTTTTGCTTTGAAGCAACCATGCAACTTTTCCAACGAGTGAATCACAACCCTAGAAGGGTTTACTCAGAAGCAAGCCCCATTGCCAGCAAACAAGCTTACTCCCAGATAAAGAATCGTGCTTTAGTACTTTGCATGAAAATCAGTGGGGTTTAACAGCACTTAACAAGGTTACCTACACTGCTTCCCCAAAACTAGGTCTTAGGTTTAATGCTAATAATCGAGCCCAGCTGCCCAGGCCAGCCTAGATGTGTGTGTGTGTGGGGGGTGACTCTGTTTTTGCGTGCCCACTGAGAGGGCTCTGAGTGCCACCTCTGGCACCCGTGCCATAGGTTCGCCACCACTGTCCTAGGAACAGAAAAACACCCTGGCTGGGTAAGCTGACTGTTCTCTGATGGGTGGAACAACCAGCTGACTCAGAGAGGGCGGAGGTATCTTTTTGAGATGAAAAGTTTTGTAGGGCTGTTTCCACACGACCCTTTAATGGTGCCCTGGGGACGGGATAAACACCGTCCCCAGGGAGCCATTCGTTAGGCACAGAGGGAGCACTAAGCTAAGCTAAGCTTGGCAGCAGACTACGTCCGTCCTCCCCCCTCCCCATGGTAGCGTCAAGCCGCCTCTGAGAAAACTAATCTCTTTAAAGGGTTGTTTTCATAACTTTAACAGCGCACTTTCGGCGATGTTCAGTGGTCGCTTAACAGGCACCGCCGAGAACAGCTGTTAAAGCCAATCCTTGACTCAACTCGCTTGTCCCGAGTCGTAAGCGCAGCTGGCCCGTTGAAGCCCGCCCACCACGCTGTCCTCCCACCCCCCTGGAGGTCAGAGAGGGGCAGCGTCGGGCGGGCTTCAACGGCTTTCAGCAGGCAGACGACGGGGACAACTTGGTGAGTCGGATGGGAGGGGAAGGAGGCGGCTCCATGTGGAGTCCGCCTGCCATCTGTCGGCCTCTCCAGAGGCCCGGTCCGCGATGTCTTGCATGCGAATGGCCTTCCGCCTCCATGCCGGCAGAGAATTCTTTTGCGATGGAGGTTTGCCTGGGGAGCCGTCTAAGAAGCGGCCTAGGCTTTTGGATTTCGATTCCTGCACGTTAATATCAAGTCCCTTAAATGCATGTATTAAAGCATCTACTCTGAAGGAATTTCAGTCAAGGAGTGGATCTGACTTGAAATACACTGAGTGCAGACAATACACAGACATGCGAATTGGGAGTTTTATTTAGTAGTCAAGGCTGAAGGTGGAATAGTAGCGAGACTTTCCACAGGGGTCCATAAATAAAATGAAACAGAATGTATCTTCTGGGTGTACTGTAGAAGAAGAATTCGTCAGTCAGTTAGATTGGCTCCTGACACACTTGCCACAAATCCTATAGACATTCAGATAAGGTGAAATATTACAAAGTTCCCGACTATTTTTGTCAACAAGAGGACAGAGTGGCTGTGGTCGGGTAGTTTTTACTTTTAACATTCCACCAGTATCTATGGCTGGCACCTTCAAAGGCATGTCATGGTAAGATGCCAGAAGTAAAACTACTTGATCATGGTCACACAGCCTAGAAACCCACAACAGCCAGTTGATTCAAACAATAAAAGTCTTCAACAATACAGTATGCATGGTTTCTTAAATTCAATGCATCACTTGCCCAATGATGTCATTTCCAATATGACCCTAAAATACTGTCACCAGCATGATGATGTCACTTCTGGGTCCTGCTGGAAAGGATGGCATCACACTGGGAGATGCTCAGTTTGCCATAAAATTTGCTTCCAGCTGAACAATAGGAATGGAGCACATGTGGTCTCCTATTATACCATTATACCAGGAGGCCTGGCAACCCTACTTTCAACACTCCTGTGAGATAGCTGCTACTTTTGTTGATTTTGGATTCATGATAATGAAGAATCCCCAGATAACTATTTTAACTATACTTAGTTCACTTGTTCAATTGGAATACTGCAACTTCTGAAATGAGACATTGCACTGAGACACTTGAGTTCTATGTACACTTAACAAAAATCTAGATATATAGTGTCTCATCTTCAGATGCAACTTCTCCCCTCCTGCCAATGCTTACTGCTCTGCACAATGCTTACTTAATACATCCCCAGCAGTAGCCTTTCCAGGGACAGAAAGCTGCATTCATGGGAACGTGTGTACATAGGTGTGACTCATAATATTTTGGTCATCACTGCTGCTCACATTGGGGGAGGGTTCCAATTCAGCCCAGTTCTTATTTCTGCAATTATCATTGGGGAAAACAACAACAACAACAGTGTTGAAGGAGAAAGAGAGAGATTAAATGCTCTAATTTTTCCATCAAGAATATTTTTTTCATTGTGATGATCCTTCTGTTGACTATAATTTTGCATTAATCTGTTGCAAATTGTTTTGTGCAATGGTGACTTTCTACATCCAAGGAGAATACCAATGGGGAGGCAGAACAGAAATCATCTAGATAAACCATCAAGCGATTTGCCAAAATACCAGGAGGATTCAGTTTGTTTGCTGATTTTTGCTCTATGGAAATATGATAAGACAGATGTATTCTGGAATGTGATGGGAATGCAAAAGACACACAGTGTGTGCTATTCCATGCAGAATTAAACTGACTAATGTAGTCTTGCCCCTTATGGCTATGAAGGTTTGCTTGAGAGGATATAGACTGCAACTGCTGAAATCTCAGAAGTCAGAGAAGTGTCAGAAGAAGAGGTCCAATAGTTTAATGTTGGATTGCATTGTATTGTTATAAATGGCCTCTGCTTAAGGAAAGGTAGGATATACCCTGTTTCCCCAAAAATAAGACAGTGTCTTATATTAATTTTTGCTCCCAAAGATGCGCTATGTCTTATTTTCAGGGGATGTCTTATTTTTCCGCTCCACAGCTGCGTGCTCTGGTATACTGTTTGACGAACATTCTTCCAAACAAAAACTTTGCTATGTCTTACTTTCGGGGGATGCTTTATATTTAGCACTTCAGCAAAACCTCTACTATGTCTTATTTTCAGGGGATGTCTTATTTTTGGGGAAACAGGGTATATATAATTCATAAATTGATGCTAAAATATTATCTGGGTTGTGGCTTTTATTTCTTGTCCTGCTCTACACCCATCCTACAATAAATTATTCAAAATAAGAGAAATTGAGCATTCTTTGGGGCTTTTTTAAAAACAACAACCTTATTTAATCCTAAATGTGTTACACCTTTCTAGGTCCATTGAAGTCAAATGTTTAGAAGGAGATAGCTGTTTAGGATTGTATTGCAAATCTTCAGTTTTCTATTAAAAACAGATTAGATAACCTGGTGTTTCTTTTCTAATATATGAACAACTGAGGGACAAAAACTAAAGCAACATTCAAAGAATATTGCTACACAAAAGAAAATGCATAATTCATTCATTTTCTCAAAAGGAATATTTTGGGACATGTAACAAGTAATGTTAGAATTGTGAGAGTTTATTAAGTTAAACAATACCTTCAAATCTAGTAAATAGCATCTGGTAATTTTTTCAAAAAATATTTACAAAAATTCATACTATTTGAAAAGGGAACCACTTTTCTAAAAAGCTGTTGAAACATCTTTAAGAGGTGATGATACCTTGATGGCAGGTAATTTTTCCTAGATCACAACAAATAATTAATGCTGCACATGTGAAATTAGATTGCCAATGATACACACAAACACATTTCACAAACTGCTTTTCCAGTCCTGATAAAAATAGTTACTATGTAGTTACACGATCAGCACTTACATTTTAATACAGTTGATTTTGAGTGATGCATAACCTGCCTATGGCGGACCTGGGCATTTATAATCCAAGTAAACCAGCAACTATGTGCACACAATGGCCACTACCTAGTAAGCTGCTATACTGAATGTTGTCACTGTACAGATGCAAAAGGAATTTAAATGCTCTCAGTTTTAAATTGTAATCAACACAAATGAATCCTGCCTTATGCGGAGTCTAGGATTGCAAATTTCTAGGTGGTAGCTGGAGATCTCCTGGAATTACAACTTATTTCCAAGTGATAGAGATCAGTTCCCCTAGATCAGGGGTAGGGAACCTGCAGCTCTCCAGATGTTCAGGAACTACAATTCCCATCAGCCTCTGTCAGCATGGCCAATTGGCCATGATGGTAGGGGCTGATGGGAATTGTAGTTCTTGAACATCTGGAGAGCCGCAGGTTCCCTACCCCTGCCCTAGATAAAATGGTCACTTCAGAAGGTATAGTCTATGATACAATTTTATGGGCCCCTGAAAGGAGTGCCCCCATTTCCCATTGTTTCCAGTGGTTTCTAATGGGAGATGGGGGCTACCCCTTTGATGACCCATAGCACTGGCCCTCCTGAAATGTCACCCAAGCTAGATGTGGTTATCAGGAGGGTCTCCTGAAGCCACCCTGCAAACTTGGTGCCTCTGTCTTGAAAAATGCACCCTCTACAGACACCCCCAGAAATTCCCCAGATTCTTCTATTGAACTGACTTAGCTCTATTGTAGCCAATGGAGAATTTCTGGGTGTGTATCCAGGGAGCACAGTTTTCAAGATAGAAACACTAAACTTTCAGAGTGGCTTCAGAAGTCCCTCCTGGAAAGAGCAATTAGTTTTGGTGAAGTTTGGTTCAGGGGGGCCAGTGCTATGGGTCTTCAAAGGGGTAGCCTCATCCCCCATTGCCCCTTGAACCAAACTTCACCAACATTGGGTGCTCTAATAAGAGAATTTCCCAAAACCACCCTGCAAGGTTGGTACCTCTACCTTAAAAATGCACTCCCCGCAGACACCTCCAGAATTTTTCCATTGGTTACAAGTCAACATCAAATAATCTGGTATGCTTCATCATCATAGACTTGTATGTGTGGGAAAAATGATTACTTTTTTCCACCATAAAATGACATGGGATTTCCTGTTCTGCTTCAATTGCACTGTGCTGGGGATGTTATTTGAAGCTCTGAGGGGAGTCTTGCTGTGGGTAGAGGCACTACGTTTGCCATGGGGCTGCTGAGTGTGACTCTCACAGGAACCAATCAACTTTGCTGAAGTTTGGGTGGGGGTGGGTGAGGGTCCAGTTCTGTGAGCACCAATTCTACCTACACTTGGGGGCCTATAGCATTGCCCACCACCCAAACTTTAACAAAGTGGATTGGTTCCTATGAGGAGAATCACCACCAGCCCTGAGGCAAATTTTGTGCCTGTACCCATAGCAAGAGGACACCCACCCCCTCATACACAATAAAATCTCCAGCACAGTGCCAGCTGGGCATAACAGCATCCCCCCACACCTCTCACTGTTTCAAATGGAGGGGGAAAATTGCATTTTTTTCCTCCAGGAGAACAGCAGTGGCACATCCTCCCTTTCCAATGTCTTTCACACCTGCCACTCTAAGAAAAAACAGTTCAACACATGACACAACTAACTACACTTCAACCCTGGGCACCAGCAAAACAGAGGCAATGGCTGGGTGGGAGCTGTTTTGTGTTGATTCCTCCCTCAGCCATGCCTCTGGAGTGCCCCTATACTGGCATTGGGGGTGCAAGAACGCTGGCATGGCACTCTGTGCAGCATTCAACCACCATGGAGGACAGTGGCAGCTGTCTTCCAGCAAGTGTCCCAGAGAGGGAAAATTTGCTAGTGTGGCCCCATGCCACCTCCAGCTGTGGATTCATCCCTGCCCCCGGATGGAGCTGCACATGAGGATGCATTGCTCCTCTTTCAGATTCTCCAGCCTCTATATACGAGCTTGATTTTTGGTTGTTGTCCAGTATTATGTCCTTATGTTCTTATGTTCTTATTAATATTTCAGTTTTTAAACTGCAACTTGTTCCCAAGATGATTATTTTTATTTTTAGATTTGAATGGGGAAAGCTGATAGGATATTCGCTGAAGAAATGCTAAGTTTTCTTCCTTCAGAATGCATTGATTTTCCTCATAGGAAACCCATGAACTCGCAGGTTTCCCAGGACACTTAAATATATGTCTAAGTTGTATTCTCAGGGCCAGGTTAGAGCAAAGGAAGAAAAACATATTGAGTTTATGCCAGACTATTCTGGATCTTTTTCCATTATATTGATCCCCTAGAGCAGTGTGTATGTTTTTTTATACCAGATCTACATTTACATAATCCAGCCAGGCTGTTCTGTAAACTATATTTTGCTGAGGCTAAATAGAGCACAAGCTCCCAATGGTCTGATGTGAGCCCTGTCTAAATAATTCAAACAATTGTCATATAAAGGTTCTCATTGTCACGACTCATTCTTCCCATTACAGCACTCAGTCATAAACCAAGTCAACACAACCTTTCTTTGCAATTACTTTCCTGCAAATCAACAGCTGGAAAATAAAACGGAGGTTACTGCTTTCATAGATAAGCCAAGTTTGTCTTAATATCCACTCTGTTGAGACCTTACAGAATAGCAGATGCTTCTAGAAAGAAAGGGAAGACTCCATAAAAGTGATTGCTAGACACTTTGCCCTCAAGGCTTGCATAATTCACAACTTTATTGGCTCGTAGATGGCTTTGGGAAAATAGAAGGCAATAGAATTGTTCCTATAAAAATGGGCCACTGCTAGAGTTGCAATCTGACAACAATCTCAGTGGGAAAAAAAGAAGGCATTGTGGTATTCTAGCAGGTGCTGTTTGAGTATTGAGTTTGCTTGGGTGTGAGATGACAGCTGTGGCTGCCAAAGAGTTGAGGCGCTCCTCAAGGAAGCTTCTTCCCATTGACAGAGAAAGAATAGGGCAGGCACTTTCCATACTGGATGTGGAAAGGGCTGAATTGACTGTTCAACATAGAACATATTTTATAAAAGGGGTGGTTCAGGTGGTAGAGATGAAACCTAATTTGAATAATACAATTTCTGGTGAGAGGGGTGTACTGTATACAGACACTTAGGCACATTTGGGCAGTAGAATGTTTAGAGCCCAAAAGGTTAATCAGGAACGCCACATGTTTGACTGAAAGAACCACACAGTGTTCTGTAGTCAGAGGACAGGGAGTTCTGAGAACCAGAGTGAACAGTTGAATGGAGAACCAATATGAACGGTTCTGTTGTAGCTCTATACTCTGGTAATTGAGAGCCAGTTCAAAGTGAGCTGTGCTACTCTGATTAAGGATCAGGAATGACAGATTTAAGTTAGGGGATCTGTTCCCATGTCCAGGAGTTAGCTATAACCCAGAAACACTGATTAATCACACAGGTGGCTTGGTAGTTTTCTCTGAGGAGAACCCCATTCATATAGGAAGCAGGGAAGCTCTGTTGGGGGTGTGGAGGGGAGTTATATAGAGAGAGGATTGGTGCTGCCTGAGGGGGAGCAGCCATCCTTCTATTACAAGCCCTGTGTGTGAGGGACACTCTACTGGAAATATTTTTTAGGGTTAATGTTTAAGGAACTGTTTGAGTTATAATTACCTGAGGGTAGGAATTAATTACCTGAGGGTAGGAATTAAGGTTTTTAAACAAAGGACTAGAAAGCTAATTTTTTTTGTTTAGAGTTGAAGTGACCCATAACAATGGCAAGACACTAAGATTTGAAACACTAAGATATGAAACTAAGATATGAAACTTGTATCAACTGGAAAAAGTTACTGAAACAACTATAACTGGTAACCTCTCAGAAACTAGTTTTATATATAGGAAAGAAATTGACAAACTTTCTCCAGAAGAAGCTGCCAAGTGAATAGAAGCAGCCAAGGAAGAAATTGAAGCATTGAAGAAAAACAATACTTGGACGCTAACTAAATTGCCAAACGGTGAAAAGGCTACAGGTTGCAAATAGGTGTTTAAGCAAAACTTAGATGAGGATGGAAATAGGCAATGATATAAAGCAAGGTTAGTGGCTAAAGGATATACACAAAAGTTTGGTGCAGATTATGATCTGTCTAGTTTGGATGATTATGATGAGACATTTGCTCTGGCAGTCAAATACAGCACAATCAAAACATTACTTAATGTTGCAGCAACCAAGCAGTTTCATGCCAAACAACTGGATGTAAAATCTGCTTTTCTGAATGGAGAAATTGAGGAGAAACTGTACATGCTTTAGCCATAAAGGTTTGAAATAAATGAAGGATCAGTTTTTATGCTGCAGAAGGAGATATTTTGTGGGCCTGAGTTTGGCCAACAAGGAATCCTTAGAGGAAGAGTACTGGAAGGATGACTCAGCTTCACCAGAGCCTCAGCTGTTTGAGGTCCAAGAACACCCAGAAGCCTCTCAGGAGGGAGATGAAGCTGATCCACAGACCAGCCAAGAGCAAGAGAACAGAATGCTTGCAGAAGCACCAGACTCCCCTTGGTCACCTCTAGCTGCAGATGCCCGAACTTGATAGCTCATCCAGCTCACCTGGTTAGGCAATATCAAATCTGTGGTTATCATAGCTCATCGTTGTGCCCTCTGTGCAGTCCCATGTGGGACTGTGCTTGTGCAGGCTAGCCACAGAGCTTTTTTGATAGCAATTTAAGAGCTTTAGGTCACTTATTGGGTACTTACCTTCCCCTGTCTGCCCAGGTCATGTAACTTCTTTGCCACCATGAGGAGTAGATGTATTCTTTCTTCCTCCAGTTGCACTGTTCAGGTCGAGGCCTACTCATTATTCTTGGATGATGTGTGGGTCTAGGAGTTTGTAGTTTTTGATTTACTTAAAGTAATTTGTTTTTTTCATATTTTTTCCCCCGGAAGTGCTTAGGTGTGGTGCCACCTCATGCTAAAATTGAGGAAAGATGGTGCTTTAAAAAAAAAGAAGGCTTGCAGTGCAGCCTTAGTGGCCAATGATGACCATGCTGAGTGCATCATCTGCCTGGGGGAGAGCCGCTGTATGTCCTCCTGCAAGGCCTGTTCCAGATTTACAAGCAAGGTTTGCAAGCAGAGGGTTTTCCAGATTAAGGTGGACTGCTGCAAAGTGGCCTTACAACTGGAGGCCACAAGGATGCAGACTTATTTCTACCACTTTACCACTTTTCCCCAGAGGGCCTCTCCTAGAAGAAAGATATGCATTCAGTGACCCGCTCCAGATAGGAACCAACAGCTGTGGGCTGAGAAAGGACACCCCCCAAGGGCAGTAAACAAGGTGTTCACCCACAGGGGAAGCTCGTGGCCCGCCCTCCCCAGAGAAGGAAAGACCTGAACATCACCACTCCCCCTTACCATCGCTGGGTGATTTCCATTATCCCTCTTTGGAGGAGGATCAGATGGTCTGGTCAACCTTTCCATATCTCCAGCTGATCCTGGAAGAGGAGGACCTCCCAGCATAACAGGAGGCTTTACATTCTGCTAGACCCATGGAATCTATCCATTTGGTCATCAAAGGAGGGCCTATGGCAATTCCATGCTAGAAAAGCAGTCCATGAAGTGAAAACCTGCCGGCTACCCGATAGTCCCACTGATGATCTTGTATGACATGGAAACTAAGAAAGACTCCAAAGAGAATTCAGATGCTGACTCAAAAAAAAGAGAGAGAATGTCACTTCAGTTAAAGAAACAGAGCAAACAAAGAAAATATGTGCTTACAAACAAAGATAAGATGTGCTTACAAAGAAAAAAATGTGCTTACATGATTAAAAATGACTGCAAGTGAATTTATTTCTTTTGATCTTTTCCCCATGTTTCCAATACTGAAAAATTGAAAGAAAGAAGATAAACTTTTGCAAACTGATAGTAAACCATTGAAAGAATACAAAAAAAGATACTGTGAGAATTGATATTTTGAGTTCTACTGGAGAGACAGTACAGTATGACCTAATAGAGACACTGTATGCATCTGATGCAAGGGAAAATTTAATATTAGTACCTAGATTGCTGAATGGTGGAAACAAGATTATAATGGATGGAGAAATATGTTGCATTTATAATCCAAAACTTGATAGGGAGTTCAAAGCTGAAAAGACTGGAACCTTAAGAGATGTTGAAAGTGCTGGCAGAGCCATTTTTTCACATAAAAAGGAAGACTGCTCTCATTCCAGTTGGTATGTAAAATTAGGCCACAGAAGTATGGACTCAGTGGGAAAACATTATGTGTTAAGGCCAAATGCACTGTTCCTCATTATTCAGGGCATCAAGGAGCAGGAGAAAAGGAAGTGCTAACAAAAGTACACTCAGACCTAATTGGACCTCTAGTGCCTTTTGGTGGTGGAAACAAATATGTGTTGAGGCTTTTATGGATGCAGCAAGCAGATTTGCTCATGTGTATTTTCTCAAATCAGAAGATCAAGTATTGAATAAGTTCAAAGCTTAGATAGCAGCTGTTAAAAACAAGCATGGAAGAGCTCCAGAAAATTTATTTTTAGGCAATGGGACTGGAAATAGTGCTAATGAATTCCAAAATTAACTAGAACAAGAAGGTACACAACATGCAAGATCAGTGATATACTTGCACCCTCAAAATGGTCTAAGAGAATGCTTTAATGGTACAGTGCTTGAAACTGCACATTGATTAATACAGGCTCGACTACCTGACACCTGTTGGGCTGAAGTTGTCAATACAGATGAATATTTCTATAAGAGAACACCATGCAAATCTTTTGGAATGACTCTTTTTGAAATATGGCATAAGAAGAAACCCAGTTTAAAACACTTGATGCCATTTGGAGCAAAAACATATGTATAAATTCCCAAAGAGAGAAGAAGAAAACAAGATTTAAGAGCTGAAGTTGGAATATTAGTTGGCTACAATCCAAATTCAAGAGTCTACAGAGTCATGATGTCCAGATGCCTATGTAGATGAAAAAAGCATTTTGTGTGCTCCGAAATGAGATGACTCCACAAAAGAAAGCAAACATGATACTGAAGAAGTCATATTTACAGAGTGGATAACAGTGCTGCCTGCTTATACTGTGGCCCAACAAGAGACTTCCTAACCAGAAGGGGAAGAAGATGGAGCCAGACCAACAGAAAGAGAGGCTGTAGTAATTGTAAGGAGGTCAGAAAGAAGCACAAGGGGGGGGGGGGCATCAAAGATATACACCTGTGCAAAGCCATAATGAACCCAAAAGCCAAGATGAAATGATGAAGTTGCCTTCATATGAAAAAGAAAAATGATAATGGCAGTTAAAGAAGAGTTAGACTCATTACACATACTGACAAAACCACTTACCAAGATGAAATTTGAGAATCTCCATTAGAAATTATGCCTGGTTGATTTCAGAAGCTGACACTTAAGGAGGGGTTTGTTAGGATCTTACAAGTGCCTGCTTCATTCAAGCAACAGTTAATTGTTGAAGTCACATGCTTAGAATCACCTGAGCTTCTGGAAAGATCTTTCCTTTCTTTCAGCAAAAATGGAGAGACACACAGGCACAGATAAAGTGAACAGACACCCATACTAAGCATTTGCATAGACAGTTTGCTATTGCTATATTTAGTGTAAATTCATTTGTTATTAAGTAAAGTTCTACAAAACAACTCACTCACAGCTCTGTCTTATTATTTACTCTGCTAATTCATTGCAATACAACAAAAAGAGATCTCACCTAGACATCAGAAAAAAACTTCCTGATGGTAAGGACTGTTAGTTCAAACAGACATTTCTTTGTAACTTCTTCCCACAACCATATGTCTGTTTTTTTTTTGTAATTCTATAAATAATGGAATAATGGCTGTGGGAATACATCCCAATGCATCTGATATAATGAGCTCTGACTTAGAAAGGTATTATGTTGGAATATGATGTTTTCATCTATAAGTTGCTACTGGACTCCTCCCGTTCTATTTTTCAGCAAAGGTCCCCAAACTATTTTAACTCATGGGTACATTTTGAATTCTGGCATGGCTCAGTGGGCAGATTAACAAAACAACTGCCACAAAATGGCTGCTTCAGGAAGCAGAACCAGCTACATTATGATTGCCCCAGCTTAACTTAAGTAACACAGTGTAGATCCCATGTTCTGTTAACAGCCACTGCCAAAGCAACATTTTTTTAAAAAAATATCTGCACAGCCAATCAAATCCCCACTAGTCAATCAAAAGCCTTGTCGGGCAAAAGCTCAGCTTGGCCTCACTCACTTCCTAAAAAACTTAGCAGGTACCAGAATAGGTGTCAGTGGGCATCATGGCAGCCCTGGACACCATGCTGGAGACTTCTGAACTAATAATTTCTTTCTCTGGAATTCCTTTAAGGCTATATTGTTATCATTCCCTGTAAAAGGTATAGTTCCTACACAATCAACTTGATTTGATTGAGTGTTCATGTTAAATACAAATTTATTTATTTTGTACATTTTTAAAAATCCCATCCTTTTCCCAAAGAACCTCAGGCTACATATGAGACTTGCTTCTCCATTTTATTCTCATATAACAATCCTGTGAAATTGGCTTAGAAAGAATGACTAGCCCAGGGCCAGCCACCAAACTCCATGGATGAATGTGAGTTTAAAGCTGGTTCACCCAGATGCTAATCTTGCATTCTACTTTCTACAAAGGGTACCTCTCTACCACTGTGTGGAAGGAACTAAAGATAGGAAGATATGTGGAAACAATGCTGGATGGGATGATATCTTGAAGTTAGGACCATAAGAATATTTTTACTTCTGAGAACTTCTCCCAATAAACATGACAGAGTGATATTTTTTGTGAGATAGTAACCCTATGAAGCTCTGAACTGAGCTTGTTAAATCTTAGAAGCTAAGCAGAATATTCCTCTGAAAGCTGGATGGTAGACCATACAAGGAAGTCCATAGTCACTATATAGAGGCAGACAAAGGCAAACTACATCTGAATGTCTCTTGACTTGAAAACCTTATGGGGTTGCCATATGTCAGCTATGCACAGTACTTTCTACCACCAATCTCATGGAAAATGCACAATGTGGTTAATAAACAACTGGGCATATGTGAAGAAAACGTTTACAGTGCAAAGGGTCCACCTGGCCTCAGAAAATTTGTAGTCTCTGGCAAAATCTTCCGCCCATCTTACTGGAAAGGAGTTCTGATTCTAAAACTCTAAATACATTTTGTTCTTCAGTTTTATTCTCCATCCCTCCTACCCTGACCTTAAGTTAATGAGGACAACAGTGAACTCATTTTTTTTTCCCCAGGCAGGTTTGAGAGTACTAATAAGGCAGGGTAGTAACAGAGACTCTGCATGACCACACAGTAGCTTAATTGAGAGGTCTCAGGTAGTTTGAGAACTGGAAATTCTCCTTATTTTAAGGGATCAAATATGTTCAGATATACTTACAGAACCTGTGAGTTTAAATAGGAGTAGATGATAGCACAAGGAAGATCACATATTAGTATGAAACATGCTCATATAAACAGAAAACATCACTAGATGCAACATACATAATCCTTCACCAGGTTCAATGCAGTCCAGCCTAGAGGCATATCAACAAAAATGTGATAACAGCCTTTCAGAATTAGACTAAAGGTTAATCCCTTTGTTTCTGACAGTGCTCAGCCATTTCTCCATGGAAACTTCCCAGTTGGCTAACAGATTAATTTATTAATCCACTGATTAGGTTTAAATACATATGCAGGTTGTACATATGTTTCAGCTGTCTTTCATTTCAGTGTGGATTGTCCTGAACAGCTTTCCAGTGTTAATTAATATGGATGTAGGTGTGTGTCGATTGACATGGATTTTCTGCCTGAGAAACAACCCGCATGTCTTGAGATGGCACTGCTGCTGAGACACCATCAGGCTTTATGACACCAATACATTGGAGATTATGGAAGTTGGTTCATTCACATATCAAGTTCTTCCATGTATCAAAACATCCATGCATCTGTTAATAAATGAGAGGACAACAAAATTACTGTTTTGTGCATGAGAGTACATCTTGTTAACAGTCTTTATTTTGGAAACACATGAACCTAATCTGATCATCTATCAAGATATTTACAGACAGAAACAGACTAACAAGCTCTGCTACTAGAAACCAAGTTAATATCTCCCCCATTTTGACAGACTGTTAGGGGAAACTAGACAGCATGACAAAACGGATGTTTCTTGGATAATTTGTGTTACTATTTTGTCTCGCATTCTGAAGGAACTGCTCCTCTTTGAAGAAATTGGTGGGATCATATGCATACACATCACCATAGAGCTGCAACCTTCATGACTGTTGTCACCAGCCATAGTTCAGTGGCTTCTGTACTCTGCTGTGAGTAGACATTCTCAAGGCCAGATAACACAAGAGCAATTCCATCAGCAGAGGAACCATTTCTGCCAGTTCCATCTCCTACTGAAGACTTTCCCTTTTCCTGTCTGCTGTTCATGAGGGTCCCTTAGGGGAAGGGAGCTCAGTGGGCTGCAGTGGGAAAGGGAGGAGGCAACATTTTGCTTCACAAGTTTCATTGAGTTTTTGGATTTTGTGGGATACAAGATCCCACAGATAGCTGTGAAAGTAGCATGGCTATTGTTGGATACAGGGGAAGGTGGGGAGAATGAAGGGATGACATACATAAGAACATAAGAACAAGCCAGCTGGATCAGACCAGAGTCCATCTAGTCCAGCACTCTGCTACTCGCAGTGGCCCACCAGGTGCCTTTGGGAGCTCACATGCAGGATGTGAAAGCAATGGCCTTCTGCTGCTGCTCCCGAGCACCTGGACTGTTAAGGCATTTGCAATCTCAGATCAAAGAGGATCAAGATTGGTAGCCATAAATCGACTTCTCCTCCATAAATCTGTCCAAGCCCCTTTTAAAGCTATCCAGCTTAGTGGCCATCACCACCTCCTGTGGCAGCATATTCCAAACACATAACCCTAACCTATTTCACATTACTGAGAATCTGGTGATGGGATTAGGTGGGTGGTCAATATGTCATTTAGGGTGTCATTTATATGTGGTATTTGATCTTATTTCTATTGTAGTATTATCATTTTTTCCAATACATAACAAAAATGCAACAGAGGTTTCATTTACAAACTTTACTGGTATTCCATAACTATAACATCTGAACACCAAATGAGAGAGGGGAGGATTCTTTGTTTAAGATGCCACAGGGGTTCCCAATGGGGCAGGGGTCTCCAGGGGTCCACACCAACACCTTTCCTTGCACCTGCCAAGTGTTTTTAGGAAGAGGGTAGGGACAGATAGACGTTTTCCTAGCAAAGCTTCTGATAGAACATTGGAGATTTGATTGACTGTGCACGTTTTTTAAAACGTTGCTTTGGCAGTAGCTGCCCTCATAGCCCAAGGATCTTCACTGTGTTACTGAAATTAAACTGTGCCAAGATATGCTATGCAAATATCCCCCAACACCCAACCCAGAATTTAAGTGATGGTAGGTTCTAAGAGTGGGAAGATAACCTGACTGAAGAGGGGCAAAGGTCATCTATCTCATCCCATCTATCTCAAGAGCAGGACTCTGCTTGCGCTTCTACTGAGCATCCCTTCCAGGTTGGATGAAAGAATATCTCACACACTTGATATGGGATGTACTTAATAATATTTGGAATCTTTAGTTCTTTAGGGTCTTGAGCAACCTTGACAACAGTAGAACAAATTTTGAAACTAGCAAGGCTTGTGCTAAACAGCTAACCAAGGCTTTGGCTCAGTACTGTTATTACCAATAGAAAGATTAATGTCTCTGAGAAATTGTCATTAACATATTTTCTTTAAATGCGGGAGCAATTTAATAAAGGAGAAAACAAATCATAATAATTGGATATCGTCATACTGTTTTTCCAAGTAGCCTGTGAAGCTAATGGCTCATTTGTTATCCAGCTAGTAGTAGTTACATTATTTTCTTTAAAGAGGATGTCTGTTAATTTGCAAGTTACTAGTGCTGAAGTAACACATACTTAAGCACTTTAAATCTCAAATACTCTATTTTTACCAGCCTGATGGCATAGATGAATGATAGTCATTACATGGAAAGCAGGGGCCAGGATTACTTAACTACAGTCCAAGAAATTCAAGTATTATCCTCTTATTAAGTTTTGTTTGCATGGCCTTTGTCTTAGTGCAGTATCCCAGAATGGGAGCTCTGCCAAGTACAGGACCATTCATATGTGTCCCGTTATAAATAGGTGTTGCAATTGATATATATTTTGCACTTGCAGAACTAAATTCCCAATTAAGGCACAAAACACTTGTGATGAGAAGGTAATGCTTACAGATGTGTGAGGCAGTGGTGTATCAGCCTGGGGACAGGGGGTAACCTGACTGAAGAGGTGCAACTAATCTGGTTACATGGGGGCACAAAATTGGCTCCCCACATGACCAAATGCGTTCATGAAGATGACAAGGCTGCAGAAAGTCCTGTTGCATTGTCATCTTTGGGCTCCCTCAGCCCCACCCACATCATCATCGATGTGGGTGAGGCCAAGGAAGCCTGAACACAACATGGTCTTCAGGCTCCCTCAGCCCTACCTGCGTCATGGCAATGGTTATGTGGGAGGGGTCAAGGGAGCCTGAAGACAATGAGGCAGCAGTGGTAGTGCCCTGCCCCCCTCCTGGCCAGCTTCTGCCCTTCCCAGGCCTCACCCACCTTGGGAGAGCAGGAGCCAGCCTCCAGGGACCTGGGGGTTTAGTGCTTCAAAGAGCCAAAGCTGCCTTCAGCATAGCAGGGGAGCTCATAACTGAGCACAGAACAGACCATGGGTCATTCAAACACAAACACCAACCAAATACAAACACATTGGCACATGTATCCCCCAATCAGACACTCTCCCTTCCAAGTTCTACAAGGGCACCATTTACATCCCCCATTGACTCCGAGGCACCAGCACCCCCAAATCAGACATGTTCTACAAGCTCTACAGTGGCCTAAATACACACTTCTATAACTTCTGCACCCTTCCAATAAGCCCTGCTCCCAAAAAATTCAGACTTGATGTTTATGTGTTGTACATCTCTAAACTCATGAAGACCACCTTTCTGAGTTTAGATTGGGGGCACTATTATGTGGTGGTTTTTGACCTACCTCCAACATAGCATTCAGAGTATGGGGCTGGGGAACTGCTGCTCTTAACCTTGAAACTACAGGCTACTGCAAAGTTCCATCTCATTCCCCATGCTTTTCAGCCTCTGTGTTAAACCCCTGGGAAAGATCTGAGATTCGGGATGAGTTGCTCCCAACAGGTAGATGATACATAGCTCTCTCTCATGCATTTGGCACATCACAGGAAAACCGTGGAGACTGTTAACAGGTGCCTAAGGGAAGCCTGGAATGTATGAGGGCTACCAAACTGAAACATAATCATGACAAAATGGAGGTGCTACAGATTGGGGTAAGGTTTGACTCAGGATATGAGCTCCTGCTCTGGATACACTCCCCCTAATGAAGCAGATGTATAGTCTGGGAATATGGCCAGGCCTCCTATTTGATAAACAGGGGGCAGCAGTGATGAACAGGGTGCCTTTCACCAGCTTCAGATGACGATCTAGCTGTGACCCTTCTTGGGCAAGAAATATCTCACCTCTGTGGTGCATCCCCTGCTAACATCTAGATTAGATTAATGCAATACACTTTGCATGGAGCTGTCCTCGAAGGCTGTCCAGAAGCTACATTTGGTACAGAAGGCTGCAGCTAGAATGTTGGCTACATCATTCCAGCCTTTTCCCAGGTACCCTAGCTCAAAATTTCCTTCTGGGCCCAGTTCAGGGTGCTGGCATTGGCCTTAAAAGCCCTATATGGCTTGTGGTGAGGATACCTGATTGGCTACCCACTTCTTTATGAACCTACCCAACTGCAAAGGATTACACCAGAGGCGTACTAGGCGAAAATGGCACCTGGGGCATGACTGGCTCCCTGCCCCCCCCCCCAGGCCTGGCTCCCCGTGGCACCAGACTCCAATGTGGTGCTCCAGGTCTTGGCCATGGTGGCTCCCTCTGTACCTGGTGGCCGGCGGCTTAGGCAGGCAGCTAAGGTGAGCCACGGCTTCCGGCCTGCTCCTGTACTCCCTGGCCTCCCTGTCAGCAGGCCCTCTCTGTCAGCCTGTGGCCATGGAACCTGCCTGAGCCACCCACCGCCAAGCACAGAGGGAGCCACCATGGCACCTCCCCACGTGATCAAATAACATGCATCCGGGGACATGCGATACACCATGTCCTCATTGGCGGTACGCCACTAAATTATACTGTCCATAATTTAATAAGTAAAAGTAATTTGGGAAGCTGTTTTATACATCAGCCTCGCATCCAGGATCTGTCCCCCACCTGGGCTTGAAAAGCAATGGTGAGGAAGAGCTGACCAGACCTTGCATGCAGGGTTGATGCAGATCAGTCCTGAATGCAGCCCCTATCCATCACCAATGTTTTTCAAGCTCTGTAGGGCTTGAGAAGCATCAACAGAGGCAGTTCTCTCCCTGCTGCAATTCCCAAGCCCTCATTTCCCCCCACCATTTCCCAAGCCCATGAGGGAGGAGGAGAACTGAAATAAAACTGGGTTCAGGTTTTTTAACCTGAATATTTTCAGGAGTAGTTGAAAATAGATATCGGTTTTTTGGCTTTACTAAAAATGTCTAGGTTAAAAAAAACCCAAACCCAAAATTTACTGATATTTTTTACTGTTCAAGCGTAGTCATGCGACTACGATAAAAGCAATTGGTGCAGGACAACCCTACATTAGTGCGAGACTCTCCCAAGTCAGTGAACAAAATGTCTGTTTAGAATAAACTTAGAACTGATCTCATAATTGATGAGAATCTGCTTTGTAATTCTCATTTGCATGAAACCTCTTAAAGTTCCTAAAAAAATACTTTATCTTTAGAGTGTAGGAAGCTTTTCAAGTGCTATCTTGTCAGTTATGACTTTATTTCTTGCTCAGCCCATTTGACCAAATCGGTTGTTTGAACTTCTAAATGTTTGTACAGATCCTAAATTAATCTTGAATCATAAGGGGAAAATATCTCTGAGTACTTATCTCCCTTTGGGAACTGAACATCCAACACATACATTTCTTGTGATTCAGAGCAAGTTCGCTGCTTCTGAAACAGAAAGCATCTTTGTAGTTTAATAAGAGTTATCAGGGCAGAAATGCATTGCAGCCGGAATATTTGCCAGCCTCATTATAACTAGCTTTAGAAATTCATTTCTGACACCCAGATTGGAACCACTGCAGCATCAAGTCAATCACCAGGCAGGATTCATGCTGTAATTAATCACATTCCTTTCATGCTGAATGTTCTAGGTTCAAGGCCTGGCATATCCAGGTCAAAAGTATCAAGAAGCAATTGATGGGGAAGACATCCCTAACACCTGGGTGCCAGTGGGAATTGACATTACTGGACTACAACTGGTCTGATGTTATAAGGCAGGTTTCTGAGTTCAAATAATTATTTTAGATGTGACCAGGTCTGCTAAGAGCCACAATAGGTTCACAGATAAAGTCAGTCAGTTTATTAAATACAGTCATAGACCAGCACAATAAAACTCAGAACTAAGACATTTCACAGCAACAATTAAAAAAAAATCTGTGGTAGATTTACCAATCAAAACCGTCCACAGTTTGTAAGAACAGTAGCAAAACTACTGTGCACAAAACTGTGTCCTCCCTATTTGCAAGCAAAGTCATCAGGATGTCTAAGGTGGCTGAACAATAGAGGTAAAATTAGGGGGTTTCTAACATCCCTGTACAAGTCACAGTAAAGTAAGACATGAGTCAATGTTTTCATTACACCAGCACTATGGGGGCATATATGGGCTTCCAGCTGCAGCTGCACTGCTTCCTGCTCCCAGGCTCAGTGGCATAGTAATGTGGGGGGGGGGGGGCTATTTTGCATCCCCCACGACTAATTGAGATAAGTAAGTTCATGTGGTGATTGAGTTCATGTGTAAGGCTCAGTATCTTTACCTCAATGAAGTATCAAACCTCTCTGATTTTCTTTTCTCCCACCAGCAATATCTGTCTATGCTTTACTATGGTAGGAAGGAAGCATAGGACAAATGGAAAACTGTGATAGTACCACCCAGTCTTTCCAGTTGCCCTTGGTAAGCTTATGAAGTTAGCATTTGGCTTTGTATCTACTATCCCGAAGACAGGTGTAGTGGTTAAGAATGGTGGACTTTAATCTAGTGAACTAGGTTTATTTATACACGTGAAGCCTGCTGGGTGACCTTGTGCCAGTCACAGTTCTCTCAGAACTCTCTCAGCTCCACCTATCTCACAAGGTGTCTGTTGTGGGGAGAAAAAGGGAAGCAGTTTGTAAGCCACTTGGAGTCTCCTTACTGTTGAGGAAAGTGGGGTGTCATTCCAAACTCTTCTTAATAGATCTGGCTAAAAAGAAAAAAAAATGTATAACCTTCCAACAAACTGCTAATGTATTACATTATCTTGGACTCCCATTTAGCATACTTGTCCCACACCTGGGACAACTGACCCTCCATAACTTTCAGCTCCTGTCAGGACAGATATGCCAGTTACCATCTTTGTGTAATTGTGCAAAACTCTCATACGCCTCAGAACTTTGTGGAACAAATATGCTCCTGATGGCATGTTATCCCCAACAATGAAATGAAAGTACAATGAAACCCAGGATGGGAATATATTCATTTGGTGGAATCCAGGCTATTAAGCAGTTATGAATCAGATGAAAATAATGGAATCTAAAAATTGAATGCACAGCGTGCCTTCTGTTTATCAACTGCAAATTACAACTCAACATTTGACAATCTGAGAAGAGAAAACTGCTGGGGTTTTGTGACTGTGCATTGTATAAAAAGATCAATACTGCAGAGAATAGAGTTTTTTTAAACAATTTCCAAGTAGTTTTCTCTGAGCTCCTGCAGCAAATTTACAGTACTTTATCACCTTCAATTAACCCCCTCCCACTGCCACAGGATTGGGTTTTTCTTCATCAAAGCACAGTCTTGAGCTGTAAATAATATTGGGTGGCCATATGGAAAATTAATCTGAAGTGGGTGGACAAAGACCTCTAGATTGAATTTATCTGAGGGTGAGAAGACATTTTTGAAGAAAGCCATCAGCTTTCACCCTCAGTGCACGCACCATCTCTGATTCAGTCTGAGATGTTCCAACAGCTGAACAATTACTTTTGTGATCACAAGTTTTGTGGTTTTATGACATCCTGCTAATAACAACTAAAAAGAGCAGCCGTTCTTTGGAAACCAGCTGAACAAAAAAGTTGTTAAAAGTGAACAATGGGGAAGGGGAACAGGATTGTTAACATTTTATATTTCAAAGCCCTTTTGCAGAAACAATGATCAATATACAATTAATCTAGTAAAAAGCCTGTAAATTGTGAAAGCAGACTAGCAGCTTTCTTAGAGAGAAGGATACTATATCTAGCTGGCTAGAGATATCACAATTTAGATTTTGAATGTGTTTCTTTCATGACATTTTAATCCAACCCTTTTTTATGTTGGAATTCATGCTTGCATGCACAGAATTTTCAGGGGCAGTGCAATCCGGATACAGGAGGAGTGCTGTGCTGACCAAGGACAGCATGGCAAGGGACTCCGAGTGATACAGAAAGGATGGAAATAAAAAAAACTCTCCTGCAGCCTGAATTGTTCCTTTGGGAAAACAGGTTTATGCCACATCTTTATGTGGCTTAAGTCTATGGACTTAGAGGGCAACATTTCCAGGCTGGAACACCGATGGAAGCCACTAAAGTCAGCTTCACCTCTAGGAATACCCCCTCCATGTTGGCGTCTTCTCACATGCCAGCATAGCTCCCTGAAGGTGCCTACTTCCAGGTTTGGCTGTCATGGAGCAATGTGGCACCTAGACACTGGCATGCTTGCTCTCTCCACTGGCGTTTGTGCACCTTATTCCGGTGGAGGGGGCAAATATGTGAGTCAGGTCCTCTGCTGCTCCCAAATGCTGTTTTGCTTCCTGCCATCTGAATTGGGCTGTAAGTTTCCCATTAAAACCAGACCAGAGCTAGACCTGCTTAGCTTAAGCAAGGTTCCTATATTGTGCATCTTCAAACCATATTCTAGGAACTAGTTATTTTCTCTTATCCAAAGTGGGTAGTTGCAATGGTATAGGGATGGACAATAGCTCAGTGATTGAGTCATGCTTTACATGCGTAGAGTCCCAGGTTGTGCCCTTAGCCGCTTAAAGGGCCTTGAATAGCAAATGTTGAGAAACACCTTTTTCCTCCTGATGCCCTGAAGCGCCATTGCCACTAAGTAAACAAAACAAAACAGTGATTTGTAAGTATGATACCTGTTGCTGTGTTTCCTGGTTTGCTCCTTCACCAAAACATATTTTCCTCAAAATAAATAGCCAGCCCTGACTTTCTTCCACTGGAGGAAGAAATGCTTCAGAGGGACTCAGGAGACATTGCGTTCTTATCTGCAGGGAACATCCATTCAGAAACAGCTGCAATCAGTAGCTTGCAGCCTCCTAGCATTTTGTAGACTCTCCTAACATTTTGTGGACATTTCCAACATTTTCAGAATGGCTCCAACCCCTATGACAACCATTTTGTGATGACAACCATTACTTCTTGTTGAAGTCCAAAGGTTGGTGACTCCAACAACAAATTATTGACCCAGATGAGCCAGAGGTCTGACTGCTATACTAAGGATTATATTTTATAGATTATGTACACATACTCTGGTAATCAAGACTTGGGCTTTATCAAATTTCCAGCCCCAACACTGAAGAAAGTAGTACACAGAAGTGAACTTTATAGACTCATGTAAGGACAAACCTACAAGGTCAGATTTTTATAACATCTACAAAATCCACAGGTGCCAAATCCGAACTAGCAGGAAGAATATTTAGTCAATGACAGTTTTCCCCAGGCATCTGGTACTGTTGCTTGTGATTTTTTGCTGGAGATTACCCATCAGTTAGCACAGATTTGTTTTTTAATAGGTCTGCCTGCACCTGGCATATCCCAATTCCCTGTCCTCGGAAACTGAGAGAATGATGACAGGTATCTTGAAGGAGAGGGGATTTAATCTTAAAGTAATTGCTCACAAACAATTAATATTAAAAAGACAAGAATAATGTACAATGGCATGAAGTGACAAGAAAGAGGACTAAAACCTGGGGAGTAGCTAATGAAGAGGATTAATTAGCCAAAGCTGAAAGATCACCGAAGGACCTGTTCCAGCAATCACTGATACTGTCAAAAAAGAAACTCACTGACTTTAGTTTTCAGTTGGGCTCAAATAGTGTCTTTGTTCCCAAAACAGCAAAAGTTTCGTAAGAACACATTATTTCCTGATACGGCATTGATGATGTGTGCAGGAGATAAATTATAAACAGGTGCGTGGGGCATCCAGAGGGTAACACTATTCAGATGGTTGAGAAGCCAGCAGAATGTCAATGTCAGCTACTCAGCAGGTGTGCAGGCAAACTGGAAGCCATAATGTCTCGCTTCATTGTTTGACCTTAATAGTGCCTCGAGATAAACTGATCTCATTTTATAAAAGAATACAGCCCAGAATCCTACAGAAAAACCCCATAATTTTACTGAATTATCTATATATTGATGGAATTCTCCATCAGGTCTGTGTAGAGAAAATTTTATGAAATTGAGCTTTCATCAGCTGCTCCGATTATTCATGGTCAATAAAAAACAATATAAGAGAATACAAGACCATTATAAAAGAACATCCTGGCATTATTGGGAAAAAAAATTCTAGAAACTAATCAAGAATTTTGATTGCTACATATAAAATTGTGGCAACTGGTGTTGAGGGACAGAAAACAGGTCAGGTCATTCTCTTTCAGTTAGGCTGGTAACCCAACTGCACAGCAGGATACAGACACAGTTATTCATGGATATAAGACAACTGCTTAAAATTTGTGTTCTCCTGAGAACTTTCTGTTGCATTGTGACTCAAACACAACAGCAACAAAAATAGGACATATAATTCCTTAGAAGGAAGTGTCAGTATCCAGACCTTCAACTATCACACTAACAAACAATTTTGAGTTTCAGGGCAGGGTTAATTTTTTTTTAAAATCAGACTTTCTGGTTTCCAGTTTGACTTGGGCAATCCATCAGTTTCTGCCTATGTATGTTGCATGAGGCCTGCAGCAAAAGAGAAAGTAATTTTGGGTCAAGCCAGACATAATTGGGAGCTTATGCTGTGAACTTGGTAAGGAAAAGGCACTGCCATGCACTATTGACTCTATGCAGTCTCTTTCCCATTTTGCTGCTTAATGCTTAACCTATCCCTCCATTTGCTTTTGGGTTAGCTCAAATAATTTTGTGAACAAGCATCCACAAACGTTTGCTGCCGTATTTGGGTGCTTCAATTTTTTTGGAAGCCCACTAGTAGGGATTGGAACAATATAGATAATTTTTAAGCATTTCATATTCCTCTGCTTTTTGGAGGGGCATATCTTTTCATTTCTTCAATCCTCCCATTTCAGGGCAGATTTTCTCTTTCCACTGTGAGATTGTACCTCTGGAATTAATAAATCCAATTCTCAGTGGTTCTTGTATAATCCCAACCAACTCGTTCTTCTATTGGAAGTGCTCTTCAGGGAGGGATTATGAAAAGTGTTTTGCAGATTCTGTTTAAAGTGTCTGGTTTTAGAATGAAGAACTCCTTCAAGCTGAATGGCTTCAAGGTCTTTCAAAATGAAGGATGAATTTGACTTTCACAAATATTTTTGGTTTAGGAAACAATAGACCTCAAGGCTTTAATATTTAGGGTTTTTAAATATCTTTGTATTCAAGCACACATATTTCTGCAAACCTTTATATCAGGGTAAATGAAAGACATCTCTGAAAATACAGTAGTTTACTAGCAACAGCATGACAGAGAATAGTGTGCATTCACAAATACCAGTGTTTTCTAAGGTCCAAACTACATGAGATGTTTGGACACAGGTTGTGTTGGGGTTTCCCTTACCTGAATCTCATTCCCCAGTGCCTCATGACACTTGTGGGGAGCTTATACAAGGCCTGATTCAGATCAAGATAACAATGTGGGGGAATGTGGGGGAATGTGGGGGAATCCCTACCCAAAATGGCCCCAAAGGGCACTGGTTGCCCCATTGTGGCATGCACATTCTGATCTGAATTGGGCTCTGTGGCACTTGGGTAATAAGTTCCCCTTTACAGTTTCCATGAGGCTGTGGAGAAATGTGAATTGAGTCAAGGAAACTTTGAAGTGACTTGTGTCCAAATGTTTTGTATAGTTTGGAACTCATAGTGCAATCGTAAGCAGAGTTCTGTTCTATCAGTGTCCTTACAGATTTTAAATAAGGTTTAAGAGAGGCTATCTTAATGATTCTAATGGTTAGGTCTCTTTCCTTTCCATAAATAAAATCGAATAAGGCACAACTTGATATGTCAGTGAATAAGCTAGGTTCACCAGGCATGGCTTGGTAGTAGTTGGGAATCTGAAGAGGGGGAGCCAAGGGGGAGGGCAGTGTGTGATATCTGTGCTGAATAAAACCACACAGTGGCAGTTCCTAAAGATGCATGATGCTACTTCCCGGTTTTCCTTAGAAGTGACATTATGCTGTTGGCTTGATGGCCATTTTTTGTTCATTTTTTCTCCCACAAACGCTCCTCATGATAGAAAACAAGATCTGAGTGTGTGGGAATCCTGACAGGAAGTTGGCCTAGAACAAGCTCCCACTTGTAGGACATGTGACACTCATCTGAATAATTCCACTAGCCTTGTTCAAGTTATTTTTGGCAGTTCTTGAAATGTCCTTTCTTTAAATTTTACAAAAGGTTGTTGGCATCTGGACCATTACTGTGTGAAATATCTTCCCAGCAGAACAATGCTAAGCAGAGTAATAACTGTCTAGGTCCACTGAAATCAAAGGGCTTAGAAAGGTGTCACTCTGCTCAGCATTGCTTTGTAAATCAAGAAAATAACAACAAGGTGAAGGTGTATCCTACCTGCCCTGGCAAAGGCTATGTTGACTGTTGCTCAACATTTTTTTAAAAATATGATCTATCTTTCTTGGTATTCTGATTAAATAAATTCCAGCTTGGAATGTTAAAAATGAAACCCTGTATGTATTCCCTATGTATGTAATTTGGCTTGAATTGGTTTGGAACATTACCAGTTGTGACTGTGTATGTTCTATAAATCCGACTAGAGATTTCTTTTCTCTCTGCATTTCACTCTTTAGCAGATATTTGTCATTGCCCAGAATGAGGACTGGTGTACATTCTATTTTCACATCTAACTCTTTTTCTTGCAGGCTTCCTAAAAACCTTTAGTGGTAGCACCCCCACCTTCCAATTTCATGAGTGCTAGGAAAGACTGTGGGATCAATTTTCAAAAAGGTGCCAATAAAATACGTTAACATAATTTTACCCTAGTTCTTCAGATCTTGCAGAATCTTTGAGCTCTACTCAGTAGGGACCAGATATTAATTTATTTCGCACTACTACACATTTTGAAAATATTCTGAATTGCCCTCATTGTGTCAAGTGAACATTTTCTCTGCATTCACTTTACCCCATTAAAAATGTCTTCATTGCCAAAACTTATCTGCCTCATTTTGCAAGAACACTCTTGCAAAAATCTGCATCACTTTTTATCATATTATTAAAGGTTCTTTATGGTAAATTTCTCCCTCGGTCTCTGGTATTGGCAAAGGTGAAGGACAGCAATTATATTTTCATAACTTGGTGAAATGAAATAATAATTGATACCTGAATTTCCATCATTAAACTCATCCTACAATGAGATGCTGTATCTTTTCCTTCAAAGTCTCTTGTTCCGTAGAGAACTTATTGACCACAACATATTCCTCAGCTGACATGTGCTTGGAAGGATGATGTAATGACTCCACTCTTGACACAGTCCTTGGTGCTTCTATTTTCAACTCATCAGCTTTGTATCATGATCAAAGATTAATTTATTCTTCCACCATCACCTCCTTTGAAGACTCCTCAGAACTGTCCCCATTGTGTCAAGTGAATGTCTTCCTCAGCATTCAATTCATTCCATTCTTTGACATTAGAGAAAGTCTGAACTTTAAGACATTTTGCTTTGTTCATGTCCGCATTGTAACATATTGCTGTACCTCCACAAATCTTCCAGGACCCAAAAGATCAGTAGTAAGCCGAGTCACTGTTTTATGCCCTTTTCTGTCTCTTTCTGCAGTTCCTAAAGAGGAGACTGTGCAGATTCAGTTGCATAACTCATTTTCTGAAAGCATAATGCAGAGAGCTCCTTGAATGTAAATGATAGAATGGATGAATGCCCTGATATATATTTGGTCACATGGGGTAATTAAGAAGGTATTCTTACATCACCCTCTCTTTCCCATGCTGCCACCAAAAGTGAAATTCGGGGACAATCTAGAGATGGCAAAAGAATTTCAGTGGAAGCCATAAAAGCTTTGATAAGAGCAAAGGAAGATAATAGCAGCAAAAGTTTTCAGGAAGATTCAGCATATCTCTTGGCTGTCATTAAATTTCACCTAACACAATTTTTAAGAACATTTGGGGGCTTCGCTTCAGTCAATGGTGCAACTAAGGTATCAAAATAAATAACTGAGAGGTATAGATGACAAAACTAAGAAAAGCAACAAAACTATAAATAGTGTAAAGATAAAGTGTTGTTGCTTTTCTTAGTGGTGCAATTAGGGAAGTGCTAGCAGAGCAGCTGTCCTGGACAGAGCACAGAAAAAAGCAAATAATACTGCTAACTCACAGACCCCTGAGAAGAATCAAGCAGAGAGTAGAGAATGGGTCCTTGGCATACCCCACTGCCCTCACACTAAGGGAGAATACCAGTTCCTTCACAGCATCTGTATGTCAGTAGAGATCGGCGCTTAGTCCAGAAGTGGTGGCCATGCCTTAAAAGAGGGGATCCAGTTTGTATAGCTTGTCTCAGGCACACAAAAATATTATTTCATAATCTTGGGTAACACATATCTGCCCCTTGTCTCTGGTCTTAATTTCTGCCTCTGTTCACACTTAGTCTACCCATCTTCCAGCATCAACCTATCTTTCCTTCCATACATATTTGCACTTAGTGTGTTATGCCTATCACTATGCCCTTCTAGAATTCTAAATGACCTGGGTTTGTCACCGAGGCCATTCCAGGCTTTCTGTAACTCACCATTTAGCTCATACTTTGGATCTGATAACCAATCATTGCACCAGAAATACTTCTGTCAGCCCTCCCTGAACCAACCTTGATCCAAGCAGAGTTGTGTTATGTCTGCTCGCTTTATATGGATTATCACATACATCTAAAAAGATTGCTCAGTATCTTTTAAAAGCATATTACTAGAATAGATGAAAATTACTGTCTGTTGTCTGCAAAAGCTCCTAAAATAATATATACTGATATAAATATTATATTTTCCTGAACATGCTTTAGATAAATCCAGGACGTGATTCAATATATTCATGGCACACAGAGAACGCCTTTCATGGCTGAGAAATATGTAACAGGTATAAAAATGCAATTGAATTATGATGTCTTCTTGTTTTGAGAGCGCAAAAGAGATTTCTATTCAGGTGAAGTTTAAATAAAAACAATCCATTCTTACACAAATATCTGACTTAATTGCTCTACATAGTACCAAATGGATGAACACATTAAAGATCTGCATGAACATCAATCAGTGCAATCCATTTTTTTATACCGCTTTCACCTTGCGGGGCTTACATTTCAAAACACAGAATGCATCAAGCAAAATTCCCTTCTTTATGTTGTCATCAGACATATTATGCTGTCAGTGTCATCAAACTAAATTAAGCCTATTATCTTTTGACATGATGTGTCATACCATCTGGAGTGTGTGCAAATAAAAAGAACTGCAAAGAATATTGGAGAAGCCATCTCAGAAATCTAGAATCCTCTCTGTCTGAATAGAGATTATTTTTGCTCAAGAATGTTTTTAAACATTCTGTAACTTCAAAATTTAATGTGCTTCGACTAGATGGACATGCAGTGGTAATGATTGCCGTGGCATGGCTCTTTTGTAATTGTGAGTGAATTCTGATGGCCATTTAGCCATCAACAACTTATTGTAGTGGACCAACCACATGGGAAATTGGTAATTTGTGACCCCTTTTTAGTGACTGGGGAGTGTCAATACACAAGCTCATTCGTCATTCGAAGGACAACAGGAAGCATTTTTGGTTCATTTCGAAATGGAGCACATAGTTTATTCAGGGCCCCAGCTGAGCCAAGTGACTTCTCGATCACTGGAAGGCAAGGCTGTCCTTCTCCTTCACAGGCAGGCTTTTGATTAACCTGCTGACCTACCCAAAATTGGATTAGGTGGTTTCCTTTTTAGGGTTTCCCTCAGATTAACTTGTAAGGGGGGGTCCTTTTTCCTGTTCCATATTTTTCAGGAGGTTTGGTTATGCTCTCTTTTGTCATGATATTCACTGGTATGGAGTACCAGCACCGTTTGAGGAAGTGAAGACTGACCCAAGTCTGGTCTATCAGACCTGGTTAGAGTCTAGCTAGGAATGGAAAGAACTGTGCCAGTTGCTAATAAAATGTATTGGTACCTCACCTGAGTCAACTATTTATTTAGATATGTATACCCCCATTCTCTCCTCAGTGGGGGTCCAAAGCCACTTACATCCTTTTTCTGTCCTCCATTTCACCCTTACAACCACCACCCTCTGAACTAAGTTAGGCTGAGAGAGCGGGACTTGTCCCAGGCTGTTCAGTGAGCTTCCATGTCAAAGACAGGGGGTTGAGCTGGGCCTAATTGTTACATTACATTGGGAAGTTTTTAAAAACTTGGTGATCATTGGCTGTGTAGCCAGCTAGGAAGGGGCTTTCTATAGCCAAACTTGTAATCAGTAAAAATTTCTATGAAGGCTAGGATAAACAAGGCCAGCTGCAGCAGCAGCTGAGTCCAGAGCCAGGGTGGAATAGCCCAGATGTTAGCAGTTAGCAGAGTCTGCCTGCTAATAATTACCCATATCTGAAGAGAGAGAATATTATTAATTATGCTAAGTGCCCAGGCTAGTCTGATCTTGTTAGATCTCAGAAGCTAAGAGTTGACCATGGCAAGTATTTGGATGGAAAACCTCTAGGGAACACCAAGGTTGTGTTGAGAAGGCAGGCAATGGCAAACCACCTGTGAATGTCTGTTGCCTTGAAAACCCCACCAGGGATTTTCATAAGTCAAACGTGCCTTGACAATAATAAAGGAAAAAAAATCAATCAATAAAGCTTTTATTGCACTTTTATTGACATTGTGGGTTTCCATTTTGAGGTGGGGAAAACTGAAGGTGGTTAAGTGGCTTGAGTTTTCCCTTTTTAAGGATTTGGGAGTCTGTTTCAAATCGATTCCATTTTGATCCAAAGAGAAATCCAAAGGGGGGGGGGACATGAAAATGAGTTCTACCGAATTTCCAAATTTTATTCTGCAGATATTCAGAAGTAGGCAGTGTCTTCCCAAACATTTACATTCCCCTGCTAGAGCACCATGTGGTGTGTAACTGCAAGGGCCAATGTTGCAAAAGGGCTCATGGAGATGTAACAGAAAATCCTTTTCTGACAAGGAAAAAGAGAATAGGAAAAATCAATTACAACATCTTTAAAAAGTGAATTTCACTTCCATAATAACACCAGTCACTGGAGCTCACAGGCTTTCTGAATAGTTTATTATTATGGAAGCAGCATTACTGCCTTCCTGTAGAAGGCAGCTCGAGGTATGTTGATTCCACCAATGCTATAATATTGTCATTGAATTAGCAGTTTTCTTTGGGAATTGACTACTGCTGGGCTTTTAAAAAAAGCTTTTAAAAATATGCTTCAATGATAAATTTGTTTATTGTTTACAGATCTGTTTGTTCATAACACTTCAACAGATTGCTCTAAGGATTCTGTACGGCAAACGGCTTTGAGAACCTTCTGTGGCTGCACATAGTCTACAAATACGGTAAATACATAAAGGAATATCAGTTGTCACCTTCTGGGCTGTGTCCAGCCTCTCAGGCAGCTGTTGACTCAGGTCAGTCAGGCCAGATGGGGACGATGCTGTCTGGCAATCTCTTCTCCCACTCTCAGCTCACCCTCTTTCTGCTACCTTTTTATGATATTTCTGAAGTGTGGCTCCCTTAAACCCCCTGGAAAATACATAATCAGAATATAAACAGGATTTCCTTTTATTTGTTATTTATGTAAAACATTTCTATGCCACCTTTCTACCCAGTCAGGGGCCACAAGGTGCAAAATATTTTTTTCAACTGAAACAATTAGCAGAAAATCCAAAGGGGGAATGTTTCTTGGATAAGAAACCTTCGCAATATGTTAATACATGAGAACCTCCAGTATGAGTCATGGTTTGAGGTCTCTCAGGTTCAAGTCCAGCACTCTGCCCACTTTACTCTCACACTTGCACACTGTCAATCAAAGAAGCAACAAAGTCCCAGGTGACAATCTGGCTATCAAGATCATACTTCTGAAGCAGTCATAGCTGTCAAATGGATTATTGAGTTGTCTGTGTTATGTCAGTCAGAGGCTGTGAGTAGTTTGAATGAGAGCTAGGAAATAGACCTACAGTTTTGGATAACGTGGAAACTTTGGAACATGGGACTGGCATGTGAAGGATAGTGACAGATTGCTGCAAGATCAGAGGCTTTCCTGGAAAACTAGTTTTCATCAAGCAGGATAAATACAGAGCAGGACAGCCATAAATTCTTCCATCTGTGTTTTATAGGACTGATTGTGTGTGTATGATTTTTAAAACAACAGCAACAAAATTTAAAAGCTTAGTCATTCAATGTATCTTAGTCATAGATTGGTTTGATTGGAGACTTCTTGTATATAGGTGGGGCACTGTTTCTGGTGCATTATCAACCTCTGTAATGAATGCTGTGCATTCAAGGGCAATTTCCCTTGGGTAATCCAAGGAAAGCACACTCTAATCAGAACAACTTGTAAGTGTGGAAGCAGCATTACTGAATCTTTCTAAGCATTGAATTCCTCTAGCTGTCTAGCTGTCTACAATGTTCATTTTGCTAACTATTCAGTCTTCAAACTTAAAACCTCACTTTCCACATTCTGCAAAGCACAACAGGTTTAATGACCTATAAAATGGATGGTTGATTCTCCTATCTTCTTATTTTTTATTTATTTATTTTTTAAGCTTATATACCGCCCCATCCCCAAGGGGCTCTTGAACATTCTTGAACATTTACAAGGGAGGACCCATTCAATGTGGGTTTCAATCCCTGAGACATCAATTCCTATTTATCTGTTTAATTGTATGCTACCTTGTTGCCAAGGTGTCATGGTAGCATTTGTGAGATCATCTTATTTTTTTCTCACAACAGTCTGTAGGAACTACCCTAAGGGTAGAGGTTATTTTTGAGGAGACCATACAGAATCAAAGAAAAATCCTGTTAGAGCAACAAACAGCCAAGTTAAATCATTATAGATGCAGATCATCTCTGAATCATAAAAAAATGTTAAATGATGGGTCAGACAAAAGAGAACACTGAGAAGAGAACATTCTAATCATAATATCACATGACCGTTGAATGTATCAGCATTTGATTTGGCTGGTCATTATGTCTATGCCTTGTGTTGTATTCTTATGCACAATTATGAGGGAATATCATACATCACATTGATCACAGTAGAATTTGCTTCTGAGTAATCATACATAGGTTTGGGCTGTTTCCTGAAGTCCAAATGCTCCTTTGTGCATTATATAACACACTTTGTGCATTATATAACACATAAAATCTACAACAAAACTTTGATTAAGAACATTTGCAATATTAAATTGATGCATGGAGAAGGAGATTTAAATGAAGAATGGGAAAGTGAATTGCAACACAATGATATTTAAAATAAATGCTGCTGAAAACCACAACAGTAGGTAATTATATTTCTAAGTGAGATAATCATTGTTAAGCTGTGAAGAATATAATTAATTTTTATCACATTATGTAGTGTTGTAATCAATACAGATAATGGATGTGTGGAGATATTAGCTGTCCAAACACATTCAACTAACTTAACGAGTCTCATTGTGTATTCTGTTACTCAGAGTTAGCTGTAATGAAGCTTTTGTCAGTTACTATAGTAATCTCAGAGACTGGGATTTGCTGAGATTAATTCAGAATTTGCTATAAAGTTTGTCATTTTTCTTTTGTGGGGAGAATAATTTATCATGCTCAACGACTCTAATGCTACAGTATGCATGTCTTACACAATGTGCCTGTGAATGTGAGAGATTATGTTGTTGATTATATTGTTGTTGAGATTATGGTGAGATTATGTTGTTGAAGGCTTTCACAGATGGAATCAACTGGTTGCTGTAGGCTTTCCACGTTGCATGACTATGGTCTGGAAGTAATCTTTTGTCTGCATCTATGGCTGGCATATACAGAGGCACTGCATAGTGAGATGTACAGTGGGACTGAACAAACCAGGGCCCATTATGAGACACATCCAGAAGTAAAGTAGGCCATGCACTTTGAACCAGGATAGAATAGTGGTTTGAATGTTGTGCTTGGATTTAGGAGCCCCAGGTTAAAATCCCTGCTTTGCCTGGTAGCTTGCTAGGTGACTTTGGGCCAGTCAGACTTTCTGAGCCTAATGTTTTTGGCAGGCTTCCACAGCTTTTTAGCACAAACTAAACAGGCTGGCTGATGAGCTCATATCCCGTCAATACCTTGGAGCATTACTTGAAAATGTTCATTCATGATAAAAATGTTCATTCATGACAAAATGTTCATTCATAACAAGATCATTAGTTGAAAATGTTCATTCATGACAAAATTCACAGCAGCCCTAATCTGTTCAGAACTGCTGATTTACACAGTTGGCACCTTCCAGCCAAGGCACAAAGCTGGTAGTGACCCACAAATTAATAGAACAATTGCATAGGGGGGCCCTAAGGGATAAAGCAACTCATAGAATAGCTCAGAAAGGTGAACAAGTCTCACTAGGAAATTCAATGAAATATGCAGAGGAAAGTCTTTTTGAAGGGGTATACCACCACCACATCCTTGAAAAGCATGTTTTTAGTTCTCTGTAACCAAGTCAGAAGGACAACAACTGAATACTCTGTGTTTGTAAAGCTCTGCATCACAAACCATGTTCCCTTTTTAGCCTTAGAAACAGTATGGAAATCTTTGAAATGTCTCAATCCATTTATCTTTGTTCTGACTTACAATGCAATCCTAAGCAGACTTCTAGTCTTCTAAGCCAAGTAACTTCGATGGACTTGGAAAAGTGTAACCAGTGGTGGGATCCAAAAATTTTAATAACAGGTTCCGATGGTGGTGGGATTCAAACAGTGGTGCCACCGCACACACGCACCTCCAGTCCCTATTGGGCAGGGAGGTTGCTTTAGGAACCCCTTCTCGGCACTCAGAAAAAATTAGTAACCACCTCTAGAGAAGTGGTGAGAACTGGTGGGATCCCACCTCTGAGTGTAACCCTGTTTAGAACTTCCCTGTTACCCTTGAGGCAACCATGACAAAGTTTAATAGATCCTGCTTTAGATGGTCCATTTCCAAAACATTTGAACTGAAACATCTTTTAATAGAATCTTTTCCCAAAATCAAAGTTTAAGGTGAATTAAGATTTTCCTCATTGGGTGAAACATCTTAGGCATTTGGAAGGAACCAAAAAGGATTTTTATAAGGCTTTTCCATAGAGTTTAAAGCCTATGCTCATGTTCCCAAGGAAAGAAGGGGGAAGCTGAACCCCAGAGCTCAGGAGGAAATCTTTGTTGACTATGCTCCAAGTGGGAAAGGTTACAGAATTATGGTCCCTAAGACATTTTTGGTCAAAATGTGGTGCACATTGCAATGTGGTGCACATTGATGAAAGCAATGTACTACAAGCTAACAAACAAATTGAGTTCACAGTGCAAGCCAGCCATGAAGCTGGAGAAGTCTCTTTTGTTGAGATGGCAGGATGGCTGCCTACCAGGACTGTTGTTCAACAAAAGAACCCTCAACTAGAAGGGGAGGCAGGAGAAGCTGGGCCAGAGAAAGCAGAGAGTACTGTGAGACAATTAGATTGATGGAACAAAGGAAAACCACACAGTTTCTTAATACAAATTAACAACATGAACATGAACCTCAAGTAGGGAGGAGAAAACTGAACTGCTTGCAGATAATGAAGAAAAAATGCAATTGATTTTTCTACAACTTTGTACCTATTGCCAAGTGCACCTCCATCACAGTTATTCTGAGTGTTCCAGCATTGAGGGGAATGCATGATGGACATGTGGATATCAGAAGAGCATTCCTCAATGATGGGCCTAAACATGCAGCCAGAACACGGAGTGAAAAGATGACTACACTACTACAATGTCAAGGTTTCCAACAAGGAAAAGCAGAGTCCTGCCTATTCACAAGAAAGAAAGATGACCAGTACCAGTATGTGCTATCTTCTTAGGATGATTTATTGTTGTGCTGTCAAAGCAAAGAACATACAAAAGAAATCGAGCCAGATAGTGGAAGACAAACAATTGGGGGATAGAAACCATTATCTTGGAATACAAATTGAATGATACGAAGATGGAAGTTTTCTCTTGAACCAGAAACATACAATTATGGACTGTGTTGAGTTTATGGGTCTGAAGGATGCCAAAGGTGTAAACACTCCACTTGAACTAGCTTACCTCAAACTAGAGAATGGAACGTTGCCTGAGAACAATCAACAGTACAACGAGGCCACTGACACACTTCTGTGCCTGAGTACATTGACAAGACCTGACATTTCTACAGCTGTTGGAATCTTAAGCAGAAAAATGGATTCACCCAGTCAGAATGATTGGAATACTGTAGAGATACTGGCTAGATACTAGGGTTGGAGATTTGGATGAAACAAATACCAGATTCGGTCTGAATCTGGGCTAATTCGGGCATATTTGGACAACAATTGTTCGAATATGTACTGCCCAAATATGAACGAATCTGAATACAAGGTATTCAGGCTTTTTTTGGGGGGGGGGGAATTTTGGTGTTTTTTTCACATTTGAGCCTGCAGGGGACATATTTTTAATGCTGGCAGCACCAGAATTTCAAGGTATCACTCAGAGACTGTCCTAATGATACCATCTCAGTTTGGTGTAGATTGGCTCAGGGGGGCAAAGGTTATGGACCCCCAAACAGGGTGATCCCATCCTCTATTGTTTCCAAAGAGATCTAACAGGAGATGGGGGCTACCCATTTGAGGGTCCATAACTTTGACCCCCCCCCCCGAACCTAACTGCCAGGCTCTTCAGCAAGTTCTATGGTGGGAATTGTGGTAGAGGTTTCAATGGGAGGTACTCTGGTGGGGGTCTTGCTCTGGGTGGGGGCATTTCCTGCAGGGCTGCTGGTGTGAGTCTTTTGAAAGGAACCAGCCAACTTTGCAAAAGTTTGCATGGGAGGGGCAAATGCTGTGGGCATCAGGTTCACCTTCAACTGGGTGCCCACAGCATTTTCCTCTCCCACACAAACTTTAGCAAATGTGGCTAGTTCCTTTCAGGAGACTCATACCAGCAGCCCTGCAGGAAATGCCTCCACCCAGAGGAAGTCCTGCTCAGTCCTGATTGGCTGAAGGAAATTGCCAGGGAAAAGAAAAGGAGGCAGCTTGAGTGCTGAGGGTTCTTTTGTCTTGGTTCGTTCTTGGACTAGGTTCCAGAAAGCTGAGTGCAGATCAGGAAGAGAGATCTGTTGCTGCTTGTGCATTCTGAAAAGAAGTCAGACTGCTCTATTCAGGCTGAGGAGGCTTGAAAGAGTGTGAAGGAAAGCCCTGGGCTTGGTGGAAGGTGAATCCGCCGCTCAGGTGCTTGGCAGCTTGGCTGTCCAGACTAGTGTCAATCCAACCTCAGTTCAAAACCCAGACAGGAGAAGACCAGTCCATAAACGGGGTGGTTAGGCCTTAACAGGGGACTGAAAGAGAAGGTGGTGAGTATTAAGCCAGAATCCTTCCAGTCTTAAGACTTGGGTGGTTATGTGAACTGGAAAGGGTGTGGAACAGAGAAAATCTAGTGTCTGTGTGTGTAACAACTAAAAGCTGAAACCTCTGTGAGAGAAAGTTGAAGTAAATCAGAACCTACGTGTATGATAAAGCTTAAGAACCAGAATCTCATTAAGAGAAGGAGTATAGTGGCTACCTGCGTGTGACCAAACCGAAAACTTTAGTGTAACTGAATAACCTCTCAAGAAATAAGTTTTATTCTCTGTAACCAACAAGCATTTAAAACCTCTCAAGTCAACTGAGAAACCTTCATTTCTAGCCAAATAAACTTTACAAATTCTGTTTCATGTTACCAAAAGGTTCCAGTCTATTTTCCTGTGTGTGTCTACAAAGGGTGGTGTCTGGCTGCATAAAAGCCAAAACCCTCTCACAGAGTTTCCCTCCATTTGTTTTTGTCAGGGGCTTTATTTTTTCCTCTGGGGAGAGTTGGAGTGAGGCAGACTCCGGAAAGGGAGTCTGAGCGTTCCAATCTCTGTTACACCCCCATCTCCTGTTAGCTTCCTTTGGAAACAATGTGGGATGGGGTCACCCAGTTTGGGGGTCCATAACTTTGGCCCCTCTGAGCCAAACTTCACCAAACTGATATGGTATCAGAACAGTTTCCAGGTGATACCCTTAAATTTCCCTGCTGCTAGCCCAGGGGTAGGGAACCTGCGGCTCTCCAGATGTTCAGGAACTACAATTCCCATCAGCCTCTGTCAGCATGGCCAATTGGCCATGCTGGTAGGGGCTGATGGGAATTGTAGTTCCTGAACATCTGGAGAGCCGCAGGTTCCCTACCCCTGTGCTAGCCTGACAAATGCACTCCCTGCCGGCTGAAACATGAAAAACACACCCAAAATACAAAAAATTCAAACGGACCCAAATTTTTCGGTATACCCGAATTTTCAGGTATATCCGAATATGTTATTTGTCTTATTCTGGCATACAGATAATTTTATGCCCAAATAAATCCAAATATGAATTTTACTGAATTTTAGTGTATTTACCAAGCCTACTGGATACTGCAAGCAAACAGCTGATTTGAGACTAAAGATCTCATCTTGTGACAACCCACAATTGGATACATGAACTCTGGGGTGAAGACAAAACTGATTACAAGTCAACAAGTGGATACCTGTCCTCCTATGGAGACACCCTGATCAGCTGGACTAGTAAAAAGCAATCACAAGTTGCCCTATCAAAAACTGAGTCTGAAGACATCCCTGCTACAAACGCATGCAGTGGTCTTAAGTGAATTGTATAACTACTAATGGAAAACCATTCATGCAACGCTTTATCAAAAAGTGAAAGCATCCAATCAAAAAGCAAACATATTGTTGTCAAGCATTCTTCTGTAAGAAAGATGTAGCAGGAAGGAATCACCAATATCAAATTCTGACCTTCAGAAGACATGGTTGATGACATACTCACCAAGCCACTGACTGAAGGAAAGTTTCAGAACCTGTACAAGAGACTGAACCTTCATGACTTCAGTGACTAATACTTGAGAAAGCATCTTGGTATATGCAAGTATCAGCTCTTCGCTCATGAAAGAGTTAATGATGCAGTTCATTAGTAAACATTACCTAGATTAGCATAGCCAATGGGGCATCAAATAACTAGTTGAGTGATCCATTGATTGTCACTGGCTAATCAATATATTGCTGTACAAACTTGAGGAAGTTTGGCTCATTCCACACATGCAGAATAATGCACTTTCAAACTGCTTTCAGTGCTCTTTGAAGCTGTGCAGAATGGCAAAATCCACTTGCAAACAGTTGTGAAAGTGGTTTGAAAACACATTATTTTGCGTGTGCGGAAGGGGCCTTTGAGAGGAAGTTGTAAACTTCTCGCTTATTTCTTCTTCTGTCAGTTGGATTCAACCTTCTCACAATGTAGAAGCAGCAGGTAGCTCAGTTTAGAAAGGACTGTTTTATTATTTTCTACCATGTTACTCTTCCCTTCTATTTTTCTTAGTAAAGTTTACTTAAGCTAACCAGCAGAGTCTGATTATTTACTATTTTATATTTTTACACTAACACTATGTAGAGCACATATACATCCAGTGCTCCATTAGCTGGACTGGCTCCAAGTTGAGTACCAAATCAGATTCAAGGTTTTGGTATTAATCTTCAAACCCCTAAATGGTCTGGGACCTTCATACCTGTCAGACCGCCTTTCATGATACATCCCCTAGAGAGCATTATAATCTGCTGGCTCTGGCCCTGGCCTGGTGGAATTCTTTGCTGAATGAGATCCAGGCCCTATGAGAGTTCAATTCCTCAATGCCTGTAAGACTGAAATGTTCTGCTAAGTCTATGACGTTTATGAATCCAGTAACTGATGCCTGAGACAGCAAAAGTTATACCTTGCTGGCCTCCTTACTCCTACTTCTGTTTTTGTTGCATTTTTAGTTGTCTGGACTTTTCTGGTTTGCTACTTTTCCTTTCTCTTTTCCTCTCTTCCCTCCTTTGCAGGTTGTCCCCATCAAGGTATTAAATTTTATTAAGGGTGCCATTGGATTTAAGGTTAAAATTTTAATAATAAGGGTTGAATTACTGTATTGATTTTTCAATTTATTGTTTAAATTGTGATGTGAAACATCCTGAGCTTGATTGTAGTCAGAAAAGGGTAAGATACAAATTTAATAAATGCATAAAATAAATAAACAGAAGCAGTTTAAATATATCCCTAAGCAATACTAATGTTGACTCTTTAAAGACATTGTTGTGCTATGCTTAGTTCACATCCATGGAAAACCCACAATATGAACAGCAAAATAATTTCAGTTAGGTATTGCATTTTCCAAAAAGAGTGCTATTGTTGTCAGATTTTCCCCCAATGTCATTCCAATTAATTTGTTGCATGTTTTATCTATGGCCCTTTCTGCGCGGGCCATTTACGGCACCCTGGGGACGACAAAAACGCCATCCCCAGGGAGCCGTTCGCACAGGCGGCGCTGCGAAAATGCAGCAGTGCTGACCTGGCTCTCCTCCCCCTCCCCCAGGGCGGCATCAGGCCGCCTCCAAAAACCTCCCTCCTGGAGGGAGGTTTTTGGAAAACAGCGCATTCCCGGCGGCGTGGTGTGAACGGCACCTCCGGGATTGTGCTGTTTTCCCCTTCCCTCTCCCACTCACCTCGTCACCTTCGTCGCCCTGCTGGCCTCCTAAGACTCTCCCTCGCTGTCCTCCGACCCCTGGAGGTCAGAGGGCAGTGTGGGCGGGTCTTAGGAGGCCAGCAGGGCGACGAAGGCGACGAGGTGAGTGGGAGAGGGACGGGGAAGAGGTGGCTCCGTGCGGAGCCGCCTCTCTTGTGCCGGCCTCACTGGGGGCCGCTCGCATGCTCCCATGCGAACAGCCCCCACCCATCCATCGGCAGAATTCCTGCCAGTGCAGGGGCGCCCAAAGGCCCGTGCAGAAAGGGCCTATGACTCACAAGTAAATACCAGTGAGTTCATAAGTCCTTTTTTCTATCAAAATGCTTAGAACTTCATTCTTCATCAAATCAGTGAAATTCATTGTTCTTCTCATATGTCTAGTATAGGCAAAATTCAGGGAAATTTCTTTTTGTTCAAGTTGTCCTTGGAGAAGACAATCATAAGTTGGATCCACATCTTGATATAAAAAGAGTTCATCCAAGGTGTTCTGTTCTCTGTCTCCTCAAAGGAGCCTTTAATAGTTCAATGATCCTACCATTGGACAGGCCTACTAATTCAGAAATATGCTTCTTTCAAGAGCCTGGGGAAAATGGTGAACTGTGCAATGAAAATAATAAAGAGAAGTTGGCAGCCTGTAGTATTTCTTCACTCCCATGATTCTACTAAATTGTGCTCTTTTTTGGCCAGCATGTCTCTATTCCAGGTGCAACATAACATAGCTGCCAGCTCTTTCAATAAATTACGTCAGTAGCCTGAAGTCCATACACTTAAATTATTCATCCCAGAACTCCTGCCGTTTAAATTCTACTCTGTTCCATAGCTGCATTCCCCTGCCTCCCCCACCAATCTTGATCCATTACGAATGCGCCTAGTCCATTAGTATCTTTTTTAATGGAGTTGTGAAATGATACTGCTATTAATTACATTTTTTAAAATGAACTTGCTTCTAAAGAAAATTTAATGAGGCAACATCAGCAGTATTTATGACAAATACATTTTCAGCACGGCAAAAGAAACAAAAGAGCAGGAAAATGGTGACATTACAGGACAATCCTAAGCAGAGTTCTATCTTTCTAAGGTGAGGACTTCAGCTTCGAATTGCACTGTAATTTGCCAAGGGGATTTGTCATCACCCCCTTTGAGAAATAGCAGAAGATCCTTCTTTTAGTTCAGAAAAAAAGATTGCTGTTAAACATGACTATGGTCCTTTCCATCCAAATCCCCTAAAACATTTCTAAAATGTTTTCAATTCCCCAATTGACCATGCTGTATCTCTGCACTCACCCCATCAAAATGATCCATGGCCTCCATTATGTTATTTTCCTTTGTTTTAGTTCATTGTTGAATTGATGCTTCTATGCTTTACAGCATGGTGCTGAGATTCTCTGCACTGTTTTACTTAATCCTTCAAAGATAAGCTTCCCCCCCAAAACCCAAATGGCAATCATGCAAATAAACAGGTGAGGGGCAGTGGAGTGAGCTCAGAAAATGTTACAAAATAGAAATTCATGTGTGAACACATCTGGGTTTTTGAATATTGTATTCTGGAATCCCAGGTCACCCTGTGAAGTTGATTGAGAGTAGACAAATGAAAGTAATGCTTCATATAACACACAACCAGGGCCCCTTCCACACACACAAAATAATGCGTTTTCAAACCACTTTCACAACTGCTTGCAAGTGGGTTTTGCTATTCCGCATAGCTTCAAAGAGCACTGAAAGCAGTTTGAAAGTGCATTATTCTGCATGTGCAGAATGAGCCCAGGTTTTGGAATTAATTGCCGTCATATGTAGTCAGGGACTCTATTTGCTTAGGTTTTATTCTGTGTTTGTTTTTAGAATTAGATTTGACAAGTGCTCCAAGTGGTGGAACACCAGACCCTTTTGCTTGGTATGGCAGCTCCTATGCTCCATCCCAAAATTAAGGAAGTAGTCCATTTCAGTTGGATTCATGAAAGGTCAAAGATCAGGCAAAAAACAGCAGGATCTGCAGAGGTCAAAGATCAGGCAAAAAACAGCAGGATCTGGAGAGGGGGAACTCATGCCTGTAGACTAACTCTTTTTTCAAAAATTGAAATTTAGAGTGTAATAGTTCTGAAAGTTTGAGTGCCAGCTCTTATTGGTATCCTCATGTTCTATTAGGTCTTTGCTCAGAAACTGTCTTTTAAAACCACACATTATTCAGTAGGGTTGACAACGGATACTAAAGGTAGAGAAGTGGGTCTTCATGAAACAGTGCCCCATGATGCCACAACATCATTTCTGACTGCATAACCAGAAGTGATATCACGACTTTGAAGGATGCTCTAGAATTGCCCCCAAACTCTATGATGAAAAAAAATACAATTTCTTGGAATCCTAGATCATTCTGCCTGTTTGGAGTAGTAGAGTACCAGGCTAAGAGCTGGGAGAACCAGTTTCAAATCCCCACTCTGCCATAGACTCTGGGTGACCTTAAGTCAGACAAACACTCTCAGCCTAATTACCTTACAAGATTGTTGTGAGAATGAAATGGAGAAGAAAATAATGATGTAAACCACTTTGGGTCCCCATTGTGGAGAAAGGCAGGGTATAAATGAAGTACATAATTAAGAAAGTAGGTAAATAAATATCAGACTCATTCACTCAGGTCAATGGAATTCACATTTATGTAGGAATGTGATCAGTTCTAGATAAGAATGTGGCTGAAACACCTCAACATTCCTCTTTCAAATAGACAAGATTCATTACCCTGAAAGAACTGTCTTGGAAAGATCTCTCTTGGAATCTTGTAAAACTGGCCAGTATGTGTCTACTTCTTTCTCCTCTATAATTAGAGTGCAGGTTTCCCCAAGCAGTAGGCTTCCACTGTACCAATTTCCCTTGAAATACCTCACACCACCCCATTTTTTCTTCTTTCTTCATCTATCTCCTAAAGTCTCCTAAATTATTTACCTTCCTACCTTGCCCCTTTAGAGCAGGAAGTGTCCCCTTCTTTAGGGAGATTAGTTCATGGGACAGAGAAAAATAATATGCACTTTCTAAGTCTCCTTTTGTCATTAAAATGACTCAGTCGTTTGCCTCGCTTACTTTCACTGCACATCCTGAAAATTGCTAAGAGATTGAAGCTGAGAAGCCAGCTCTGAGAACTATTGAAAAAATATGAGCTTTTGTCTGAGTGTGACCTATTTTTTTCCTACCACGGTGTCATGCTTATTGCAGTCTTAAAGTAAATATAATGGGAAATGAAGACATTAAGTAATTGATAGTTTAGGTCTACCTCCTGGTGTGAATGGGATTAAGGAAATGACCTGATAATATTTAGGGTGTGATTTTTAAAATTAAGTTTGGCTAATTAAATTACCAAATGTCTTTTAAGTGATGGATAAGCTCCAAGTGTGCTCAGAAAAAGTACAGAAATGTGAATAAATTAAGCAAAAGGGTCGGTGAAATGATATAAATTAAAGTTGGGTTATTTGCAAGATAATTCTAAGTGAAAAGATAAAACATTTGGAGTCAGATAAACTATGATTACAAATTGGATCAGAATAAAGGACCTCCAGTTTGGAAGCATGAAATGTTTCTCAGCTATCAAAATACAAACACAAAGAGTTGGTTTGCTTCTACTAGTCCTATACATCAAACTATGTAACTTTATTTAAGAAAAACCTTAAGTTCAAATTTCTGGGCAGCCAGATTTGGCTGATATGAACCTACTAATTAGATATTTTGGTTCATGCTACAGAAAAACAAAGGTATATACTTTAACCAGTCCATCATGGTTCTGAATGACTGCCTACAATATTTGCCTACACTGGGCAGAACATTAGATTTTGTATTCTGAAAAAAAATATAATCATCCATGTCACTAACTGACAATCACCCTTGCCACCCGAGGGCGGGACTGGCACTGCTCAGTGTTCCTAACCAAAATAACAACACAACATTCTTGTCTCTGTGTTAAAATTTTGGCCATAGCCAAACTTTTCTATTGACAAAGGATGAAAAGAAGTGTGAGGCGCAGCATGGGATCTGATCTGAACACTGGGCAGCCCGAGTGCTGTCCCCTAGTGAAAACTTTCCTCCATTAACCTTGCACAGCAACTGTGGAACCCAGCTGGGCGGAGGCCACTTTCTGGGGATCCGTTTTGCACAGCACAGCAATAGTGGAACTCAGCCCCTGTCTGAAGATCCATTTAACTGCTAAGGGGCGCAAGCCTCAGTAGCCCCTGACTGGGCATCCTGACCCACGGCTTGCTCCACCCCAAACCTCTTAAGGAGATTCCGCCAAAGAGGGTTAGCTCTGTAGCTCCCCTCACCATCAGATCAGTTCCCATGCACAACCGCCAAAGAGCGGGGACACCACTCCACTCCTGACATGGCGGGACCTCTTTGCAGTGCCCATCCTGGGCAGCAAAGGTGGGCCCCACTGATTCAGTGCCACTCTTTATTGTGGACAACTGATTCTGAAGAAGAAATAAACCCTTTTTAGTTACCATGACTGTAAACATATCAAGATTCTTAAAGAGGATTCTTTACAGTGCACTTGGATGCAGAGTTACACCTTTTTTTTTTACTTTAAGGGCCAGACTCTGTTTAGTAGTGAAATGTTAAAGAGTCTAACTTAATTTGAAGTGTGGATGTTTTTTCAAGATCACTTCACTCTGCCAAACTTGTACTACATGAATGTGTAATGCTGCTATGTTTTTATGCTTTTATAGAGTCTTTAGTATATTTTAATTATTTATTGTGTATCGCTGTTGATTTATGGGTTGCTGTACACTGCCCAGAGCCCTTCGGGGGTTGGCGGTTCCTAAATCTAATATATAAATAAATATAAATAAAAAATAAACTGGATTATTTGATTGATAAATTAACTTTGCTAATGAAGAAGACTCACTACAGCTTTAGATAGGTGCATAATAGCTTTATCCTATTACTTGATTACTCATAAGTAACTGTAACCTCAGCTTGTGGGTTCTGTGGGGCAGTACTTGGAATGAGTTGCAACAACAATTTTTAAACAACAAAATGGTTTACTTTTCTTTACAATTAACACTTTTAAAACATCAACATTTAACATTACAATTCAAGGTCCTGTTCAGCTTGCATTTCAAGTCCTTCTATTTACAGTCTACTGATATTGCCAAGTCCAAATCTTCTTTGCAAGTTGGCTGGCTCCTGAAGACTCCAAGGGCTTGATGAACAGGTTGCAACATGATGAAGGTCTCCAGGAGAACTCTCACCCATTACAACCACAAAAGAAAACCCTGAAACAATAAACTCCAACATTTACAACACAGCAAAACAACAACTACCTTCCCAGTAGTTTCCAACAATATTGCAATTACCTTAACAAGGTGTTAAGGGCTTATAGAAATCAAGGTCCGAGTCTGGTAGCCTTGCTTCTTCTGCAAAAGAGCTCTTGCAGCCTCTCTGCTGCTCCGAGTCTCCACCCCCTTACTGGGTCAACCCATTCTGGGCCAACCCATTCTGGGCATAGGGGTTACATTCTCCCCCACTAAAATTCTGTCGTCCCGACAGTAATTGCAATGCAACTTTTGAAATCATTGCACAATGATTTCCCCAGAGATTCCTGTACTTGGAGGAACCACATTTGGTGCATCTGAATGCAGAACATTGTCTTTCCCTTGCAAGGATTTCCAACTGTTCCAAACTTAGCTGCACTGGAAGTTTGCAAACTTTCCAGCAAATGTTGCAAATTCAGCAAAGCAGTTTGCAGAAGGGATGGGGGATTGCAACTGGAATCCCTTCCTTCATATAACTGCCAAACAGTGTTTCAAATTAACACAGCAACATCTCTTGAACTTTCATAACAAAACAGTTTTATGGGGATCAAACCCCAACTTGCTGCACACTTTCATTGCAAACAATTTATATTTGCAATCTCACTTCCAAGCCCCACGCTGATTGGGCGCCATTTTGTAACCTCAGCTTGTGGGTTCTGTGGGGCAGTACTTGGAATGAGTTGCAACAACAATTTTTAAACAACAAAATGGTTTACTTTTCTTTACAATTAACACTTTTAAAACATCAACATTTAACATTACAATTCAAGGTCCTGTTCAGCTTGCATTTCAAGTCCTTCTATTTACAGTCTACTGATATTGCCAAGTCCAAATCTTCTTTGCAAGTTGGCTGGCTCCTGAAGACTCCAAGGGCTTGATGAACAGGTTGCAACATGATGAAGGTCTCCAGGAGAACTCTCACCCATTACAACCACAAAAGAAAACCCTGAAACAATAAACTCCAACATTTACAACACAGCAAAACAACAACTACCTTCCCAGTAGTTTCCAACAATATTGCAATTACCTTAACAAGGTGTTAAGGGCTTATAGAAATCAAGGTCCGAGTCTGGTAGCCTTGCTTCTTCTGCAAAAGAGCTCTTGCAGCCTCTCTGCTGCTCCGAGTCTCCACCCCCTTACTGGGTCAACCCATTCTGGGCCAACCCATTCTGGGCATAGGGGTTACATAACCACAATTATATTTTCATAGTTTGCAGCAGTGATCAGTCATCCATGCCATGAGACGTGATTGATCATATGATCTTAGACAACTAGTGCTGCAAACATGCAGCTAATGCTTCAGGCTTAAGAGTAAAGATATCTAGCAGTTAGCAAGTTGGTAGTATTTGAACGTGACTTTGTGCTTCTGTTTCCATTTCTGAATAATGACTTAACCATTGTTGGATAACACTGCTGATGGAAAGAGGTTGGTATAGTGGCCAGGAGTGCCTTCTGTCATCTGGATCTAATTCACCTTCACAACAACATGGATTGTTCATATTTTAAGTGTTTTGACACTAATAAAAGAATAACTCTTATTATGAATAGCATCTTCTCATATAGATGTGATCCTGATTTCTCAGGAAGTAAAACCTCAGTGGATAGCAGTCAATGTAACAAGAATTAGAAGTCACAGATAATGTATCTGTCATTTTGATAGACCGGATTTATCAGTATGGCTTTGATCAATATATTACAATTTGACTTCTTGTCTCTTCAGTGTCATAGTGCCAGATAAGAACATTTTCGTTGGCCAAAAAGATAAGTAGGTGTGAAATGATGATGTAATTGTCATGATGTGGCTCAATCACAATTTTTGGTTATGGTGTTATGTCTATGGGCTCCTGGACAATGCTTCAGTTTCAAGAAAAAAAATGCGAAGCCATAAGTTTTCTGGAAATCTCACCTTGAATCTGGAAGTCTTTAATTTCTGATATTAGGTCTCTGTGAAGTTGATCAGTTACCAAGGGAATGGATTCTATAGCTGCTCAGAGATACTTTAATATATCCTTATTTCATACCCTATGTTATAAATTCCTATCAGTGTACATCTTGGCACCACTCTAACATATATAGAACTTCCTCTGTGTGGCTCTCAGAACCTCAGGAATGATATTGCTGGGTATTGAAATGGGCTACAGCAAATATCCATTCTCTATTCACTAAGTGGCAGGCTATATGCTGTTAAAAAGTATGGCAGGGCTGAGCCCCATTTTGCACATTCCTATCCTTGGAAGTTGTACCAATTTTGAAAGGCAGGACTGTTCAAATGAAAGGTGGCAACTCATAAAAAAGGGCATTGCTGGATCATGTCCTCTAGACTTGCAACCTATTTACCACAGTAGCCAGCCAGATTTTCAAATGGCCCACAGACACATGAGCCTTCCCTTACTATCATTCTCCACAAACATAATATTTTGAAGAATAATGCCACTGAGTGTGCTGTCTCAATTTTGTCATCATATAGGCCTCAAATTTACCTAGTCAGCATGGGAAATTACCTAGCTGGGATGGGGAATTGCCCCATCTCCAGCTGGAGATATCCTGAAATTACATCTGACCTCCATGCAGCTAAGATCAGATCACCTGGAGAAAAATGGCCACTTTGGAAGGTGGACTCTATGGCATTATATTCTGCTGAAGTCCCTCCCCTACCCAAATCCTGCCTTCCTCAAAGTCCACCTTAAAATCTCCAGGTATTTCCCAACCCAGATCTGGCAACTCTACCAATTTCCCTTTCCCTTAAGAACTGAGAATTGGAAATAAAAAAAAGCCTTCACATATTGGCATTCTAGGAATTTCACCAAATCACTATTACAGAGACTAGGGAAAGCAGCCTAGAATGTCACATGGAAAAGGCATCACGTTGTCCACCAACTTTCCTATCTCCAGGCACCATCACTTGGCAACTCTCCCTACCATCATGATTAAAAGTTATGGATAGACCTGGCCTCCATGACTGTATGAAAAGCCATCTACTTTATACAGTGCTGGACACAAAGGTGAGCCATTGAAATGTACACTTAATACTAGACATTCTTAAGAAACTATCCTATAAGAACCCAGTTAGTACAATTTCCCCCTAAATGCAGAAAATCAAAAAGAAGTTCGAACAGCATACGTGCCATACCCTACTGTACGTACATTTTATTTCTATCTCTCCCTTTATGGCTTAGGATATCCAGAGTCAATGGCTACCTCCCAGTTTGCTAAGAACGATGTGATATGTGCCCAGAATCTTCTTCAGCCACTTACTTCTTATGAGACATAATTCCTCCAATACCTTGCTAATAGCTGCTCCAGCCAATTCAAAGAACTGCTCATAATTCATCCAAGCATCTGCTACAGCTTCTGCTCTGTTTCATCTCTAACAGGAGACTTATGATTATCAAGGATAATGAAACGTAATGCCTGCAAGACAGCGGGAATTGCTAATGACAACAATGATTGATATAAGAAATGCACAACTTTGGCAAAAGAATATGAAAATGCACACAGTGTCAAAATGCTGTATCTGAGAAATGCATAACATATTTTTTTGGAATACAAATTCCCATTGTTTTATTTCACATTAATGCTGGCCACAGAGATCTTCTTTTAGCTTTGCTGGATGTCAAGGCAATTTTGTGAACTTTTTTCCAAGAATATATGACAGGTGTTCCCAAGAATATATGACCCAACTGAGAGAAGATTTAATCTGTAGTCTAGGCAAAGAGAATGTGCCTGGCCCAAAGTCACCCAATAAGCTTCATGACAGAGGGTTTTGAACCAAAGTTTTCCAGATGTTAGTCCAGCACAATAATCACTACACCAAACTGGCTGTCATAATCCACATTATCATATATTAAAGTAATGCTTAAAAATGTCTTCTGAGGGGTGAGATGTCCAGACTCCTTACTAAACAGAACACAGGCTGGAAAGGGATATGTCTCATTGGTGGGTATTAATATGTGAACATTCTTGCTGACCAGCATAAGGAGATAGTGTGAAAGAAGATCTCTCAGCATAGTTTGTTGTGCCACCAAGGAGAAGGCTGAAGCAACTGCATTGCTGTTCCTAGTTCCAGCCACAGTAGGTAAAGAGAAGATCTCAGTGTTTTTGGCTACCTTCGATAGATACCTTTACAAAGTAACACTTGATTGAAAAAAATACAGAGAAAAACACTGAAGAGCACTTTCAATAGGGGAAAAGTTCAGGGTAATAAACTCAAAATGTTGATTGTCCTTGCACTTATCTACAAGGGACCATGCATTATCAATCTGCAGCCTTAAGCAAATAGTTATGAAGAGTGCATATGGAAGTTGTGAAATCTTTTGTGAAATCTTGCAGGAGTACTTTGCAGCCTGATGAAGGCCATTCAGAAGAAAAGAGAAAAGGTTATATCCACAAGATACTTATGAACACCTTGACAATAATTGCTTCTGAAGAGGTTTTTTTAAAACTACATTTGGGTGGCACAAAAGAGGAAAAGACAAACAGAAAAGAAACAGACATGTCTGATGATAAGATGGAAACACACACAAAAAATCCCTTGTAAGAAAGAATTCTGATGTTAATGCCCCTTCAAAACAATGGCATGGATTTCTTTTGTAATTGGAAATGCGAGCAGCAGAGGATAGCCAGGCATATCAAGCAAACAGGAGTATTGGCAAAAAAGGGTGCCAGCTAGGGGTCTGAAATGCAGCACAACATTGGAAAGGTAATGAGAATTGGAAACAGCTAGCCACCATTTGGCTTTTAAATGTCATTCTGATACTATGAGAGTGGTACTAAGAAGTACAGAGATGAAAAGTCTCACTTGAATGTACAAGATCTGAACTTGCTGACCCTTAAATAAAGGAAGTCTTTACTACAAACATAACAAGAATCCTGTGGCCAGAGGTAAATGCCAGGTTTTTTTTTTATTGTACTGTAATCTGTTCTCCAAAGTACAACATGGAAGAAAAAGTTAATGTAACAATGTTACATTACAGAAGGTCAGTGAGTAGGTGGATCAATGATAAAAAGAAACAGCAGGAGGCAGGCTGTTATCACAAGTTATTTTCTGATTCACCTACTGTTGGTTCACATGTAATTCCATGTAAATTCATGGGGCTTGACATTATAGAGATCACCTCCAGTTTGGCAACTTCCTGAAGGCTTGGGGGAGGTGGTACTTGTGGAGAATAGAGGGGAGGCAACCAGTGGTGGGATTTGAATAATTTAACAACTAGTTGTTTACAAGCACTATTTTAACAACTGGTTCTGCCGAAGTGGTGCGAACCTGCTGAATCCCACCACTGGAGGCAACTGTATGTGACTTCATAAAGTCTAACTCCTGAAACTTTCATTTTCTCCAGGAGCACTCTGTAGTTTGCAGATCATTTGAAAACTCAGGAGAACTCCAGGCCCAGTGCAGATATTAGTGTGATCGACAACTTCATAATGATGAGTTGTCCTGGTCAAGAACCTTGAGTGACAGAAGGTTGAACAAGCAAAATAACCCCTGAGAATTCTACAACTGGCAGTTGAAAGAAACATTAGAAAGGACAATTAGAAACTGACTATTGAAGCTGGCAGCTGGAGTAAGAGGAACACATTTGTTTAGGATTAAGAAGCACCATGTGTATAAGAGATGTGATTTGAGTGTCCTTCCCTGAGGAAACTGGCTCCTAAGGAAAGAGGAAAACCCTAACCAGCTCCTAAGAAAAGGGTTTGATCTCTAACCAGTTTTATGGAAGAAAACTGTGAATTTGCATGTTTTGTTCCTGACTCCATGAACACTGAAAATATTGTTTCAAGAAGCTTAGATTTATTTGACTAAACAGTGAGTGCCAAGTGAACTCTATTTCAGTATAATTCAAAAATATCAACACTTATCAACCCTACATCAGATACATCTTGATTACAAAATATCTATTGTTTATAAACATCTTACGTTTCCTTATTCCTGTTGTTTTACCAAGTTTATTTTTTGAAACCTCTCTAAAAACCTGACAATTCAATTCCCTCCAAATAGACAATTAAAACAGTTTGGAGTTTTTATTTCCTTAACCCTCTCTTGTGCCATATCTACTAACATATATAAAGACTGCATTTTGGGGGATCTCCCAACCATGTTAAGAGTGGAACAGGAAAACAATAAGAAATAAGTCATATAAGTCTCACATATGATAGTGGTGGTTGGTGAAAGGGAATAAAAAATAAAACCAAAGGAGATCCACAATAGTTGGCAACTCTGCTTGGCAGCTCCTGACCAGATGGTGAGCCTGTTGCCAGAGAGGCCACATCTTTATATTTGCGGAATCCACCTTTGCTACTTTATTTTCATTTTGAAACATGCTGTTGCTTGAGTGTTAGAAAACATGTTTAAGTTAAAAAAATTAAATGGTAGCAGGAAAAGAAAACAGCAAGCATGTGCTTTGTATCTAGGGCTCATTCCGCACATGCAGAATAATGCACTTTCAAACTGCTTTCAGTTCTCTTTGAAGCTGTGCGGAATAGCAAAATCCACTTGCAAACAGTTGTGAAAGTGGTTTGAAAATGCATTATTTTGCATGTGCAGAAGGGGCCTTAATCTCTTTTATGAGTTTATGTTGCCTCTTTTTACCCAAGCTTGCTTGATTCACAAAATGTGAGAACTGCCACTAAGACTTGCTGCACCACGAAAGAAATTCTGGAGGTGTACTGAAGGGATGCATTGAGACAACATCACAAAACACAGGTTTATGTCAATGTTTCATGTTTTTTCTACATGTTTCTACAGCCCAGGAGGAAGATACAGAAGTACAAATATTTCAGGCCAAAGCACCAATTTAGAAAAGTTCAACAAAAGAAAAAGGTTCACTGGAAACCAACATAGCTTTTACAGTCTGCAGGCAATGTTTGCATTTTCAAATCCTTCAACAAATCTTGAGGATTGAATTTGAGCCCCACAGTCCTTTGCTTTGTCTTACTTGCTTTACTTTCAATAAATGCTTTGACTAACCCTGCAATAGTATATCATGCAACCAGAACTGGATGTGGAAAACATTTTCCTTGGCCATGTTTTTCAGGGTTTCCATCCATATTGTTTGGAAGGGCCTCTGAAAACAAGAAATGGATTCACTGCTTGCCAGATCAGATAGAAATTTGTAACTAGTCTAGTAACAGATGATGCTATCGGCATCAGTTATGCCAAAAGAGAACTCTGATTAGTATGTGAACCTTAGTGTGACTGCAACTGAGCACTGGAAGTATAATCTTTTGTTTCCCCTTTCCAAAGGTGCAATTTATTTATTTATTTATTTATTTATTATTTGATTTCGTATACCGCCCTATCCCCAAAGGGCTCAATTTAATGAGCAAGGTTAACTGGAACCTGGTATATGTTGTTGATATGAGAATGTGTCCTTAGAATGGCTATTCATGATGCTGTTTGTACTGAATAGAGATATACTTCTTGCTCATGAAGGACGTACACATGTGTAAAAATAATAGAAATAAACTGAGTTGAGGCCAAGAGCCCAATCCAGAGTAGAGGACCAAATCCCCCACTCTATGCAGCATGGGCTCACACTGACAGGGTTGCCCACCCTACTGGCATAAGGAACACCACTGCCACTGCCAGACACCCATGTTTCTACTGGGGTGGGGGGTGCTGCTGCAGAGTTCCACAGTACCTGCACCTGGAAGTGCAGGTGGCCATGCTACTCTCTCTGGCATGGAATTGCATGCTGACGGGGGTGTTTGGGGCTGGTCCCAGAAGTGGAGCTGATGGAAGGCAGCTGTCTTGGGGCTTTGAGCTCTGGCTACCACTGCTGCCAGCCATTTTCATGGTACAAGTTTCTTTTCCCTTATGGTGTTTCCTGGGGACAGGAGGATTTTGTGGTCATCTCTTTGCATGTGCCACAGGGGAATCCAATAGGAGGAGGCATGGCTGCGATGCAGCTGCACCTTCCTCATCACTGTGCTCCCCCACTCCTTGTCTGGATTAAACTGCCCATGTGGTACATGCTCATGCAATCCCTTATACAAGGTGTATATTACTAAATTGCACAAAAACAAACATCAAACTTCATATAACTATTAAGTATATACATAATAAAGAATATTATTCTAAACAAAGGTCTCTCATTCATTTTATGTAAATGCAAATAAAAAATCCTCTGCTGTACAAAATATTTTTCCAAAGTTGTTGTACCACACTCATATGACTCAATATAAATTCAGTTGTTTCACACAGACTAAATTACATGACATACTTTACAAAGCAAAGTCAATAGGCAGGATGCTCATTAACTGGGACTAAGGATACAAGTAAGCATCAAATCAATGCTTTTCAAAAATGCTTCTTGAGCACTTCTCTAAACTTCTACAATGAGGCAAAATATTTCAGAAATATATAAAACAAAAATAAGATAACGAAGTATCTCAAATGCATATAGGAACAGGATGTCAGGATAACGCAGATGGGATAACAAAGTATCTCAGAAGAGCTCAAGAACAGGATACCAGACAGTTCTCCACTAATTAAAGCTGTTTCAAATCCTGTGAATTCTTCCTCGGTGTAGAGTTTTCATATAAGGAAACAACAACCCTTCTAGGGGCAGGTCAACTCGATCAGTTTCTTGCTTGTACAGTATATGGGCTCAACAAGTGTCCTCACATTTTTATCAATATTGCAACAAATGTTAACCTTAAGAAATCAATTGCTTTATCTTGCCCAGAAGAAAAAAGCCCTTTGCCTGGTGACCAAAAGCCTTCTGTTAGAAACATAGCTCTCCAGGAATACCTGATACCACAAAAAATGTTTGTTGGCATCCAAGGAGGATCATCCCCCACATAGTTTAAATTGCCAATGGGGCATGTGTAAGTAATCAGGCAAGTAACACTGGCCTGAAGTAAAATTAAAGATACAGCATACAATTTAAAATACAGAAAGCAAGTAAAGTTTATGCAAGCATTGAGTAATATATACCTTGTATGAGGGAATTTAGCACACATGTACTGTATTTAGCCTCAACACAGTTTATTTCTATTATTATTCATCCCTGTTGCCTTTCAGTTGTTTCATCCCCATGAATAAAACCTGCAAATTTCTTTGCTACAATATGTGGAAGCAGAAATCAAGAAGAGACCATTATTGCCTGTCCCACCCCCGCAGTTCCATGGATTTAAAAAAGAAAATGAAGTACGTTTGTTGCATTCTTCACAACCAACATAGTATAGATGAATTTTAATCTGTATCAAAGCATGACAATCTGCACCTCTGTTGCCTGAAAACTAGGATTATAGAGTAGGGTTGTCAGCTCTGGGTTGGAAAATAACTGGAAATTTTGTTGGGGATTTTTTTTGCAAGGGAGGGAAAAGCCTGAAAAGGGTGGGGTTTGAAGAGGGGAGGGACTTCAGTGGGGTATAATGTCATAGAGTTCACCATCCACAAAAGCCATTTTTTTCCAAGTGAACTGATTTCTGTCCACTGGATATCACTTGAAGTAGCGAGAGAGCTCCAGTCACCACCTGTAGGCTTGCAACAACCACCCTCTAATTTTGGAGTCACATTTACAGGAAGTCCCAACATGTAGCTCTTATATGAGATGTGCAAGGACTCACAGAGTGTATGGATCTTTACTATAAACCAAGGCTTAAATGCATATAACTCTTGTAATCAAACCACCCCTTTGGGTGGCCTCTTGCACATTCAGTCAGAGCCACATGTAGGCATGTATGTGCGTATTCCCCAGGTCATGATGAAAGTGCAAAGGGGTGGTGTGCCAACCATATCCAAATGTCAAAATGTTTAAAACAGCACTTTCAATATTCCGAACATTTATTCATTCCAAACATTAAAATTACTATCAAATCTGTACCCAGGGGAAACTTTGGCAGAAGAGGATAGAAAGGCCATTTTGCTTGATTCAGTCTCGTCACTGCAGCCACAGTAGCCTTTTTGCCCATGAGATGCAGTACTCAGCCCCTGTCAGTTCCATTTGGATAGGGTCAGAGGGCTGCTGTGGGAAGGAGAATTGCTTTGCTTGCATCTTTATTCCAGAGAATCCAACTCAATACTTGTAACAAATTTTTCTTCCTAAGGCTTCATAGTGTGAGGCTAAAGAGTTAAGATTGGAGAGAAATTCAGTCTGTTTGTTCTTCACTGGACTGTTGTTTAGCGGCATAGCTCATAGCTCATGAACATCTTTCCAAGATTAAGATTAGCAAACATTCATAAAGCATATCAATTCAGTCCAGTAATCTTTCCTAGCTCAGCAGATGCAAAGGGATTATTTTTATTTGACTTCTTTTAACCTTTGCATAATTAGCTGGCAGCTGCTGAGGTTTGCTCATATCTTTAAAAACAACTTGATCTGAGTTGGAAAACAATAATAATAAATGCTAAGGTTAAATATGATTGTATTGCAAATTGCCAAGGAAGAGAGAATCCCAGGCAGTTAACATGGTTGTTACCCAAGAGGCTTGGGGTAGTTCACAGATGTGCAGATCACTTAATAACTGCTAAATTTTAAAAATAATGGTTTGATTAATTACTTCAGAAGAAAAGCATCCTGCTTTGGGATACTGAATGTGGGGGACTGTGGGCAAAATACAAAGTGAACAGTCAGTGAATACCCACTGGTCTCATTGAAAAAGAATATATACTTTCCATGTAGTTGCATGCCAAGAGACTGATGCTAATTTTGCCTGATCCATTTGGAAGTAACCCTCTTAATTTCTCCTCACTTGATTACCAAGCTCTTATTGTTACTGTAGTATTGTTTATGAGAATTCTATTTTTTTAAAATTTCTGTATTTAATATATAATTATGAATGATTTGTGAGAAACTGTAATGCCCTGTGGCCATATACAATACATTTTGACTGACTGATAGCCTTGTTGTCTTACACCTGAATATGAAAAATATGAATTTGGCTGGCTGATAAAGAAAGGAAGATCTTGTGGATTCTATCACCAGCAGAGAAAAAGTTACCACTTACCATCATTTTCAGTGATGGCTTCAATCTGATTCTACTAGTCTTTTTAGAAGGAATGTGAAGGCATTATTGAAACATTTTAAGAAAATAAATCATAATATTTTTCTTAACAGAGTTTTATTTGCATGGCTGATACCTGTTATTCTGATTTTTTAAAAAAAAACCTTTTTCATTAAACCTTTGGCCGTTTCCGCACGGGCATAAAATGACGGCCTGGAGATGGTAAGCGATCTCCAGGCTTGCGCCGATACGCTACAGGGGTGCAGCTGCAGCAGCTGCCCTACGCGCCCGCCCGACCTGAAGCTGGCGTATTCCCAGAAGCTGGGAAGCCCTCTTTCTGGGGATGCGTAGCGTGAAGCCGCTACGAGTGAGCGGCAGCGGCTTCCGCGCCGCCTGGCGCCCCACACCTTGTCCTGGAGCCTCCGGCGCGTCGCCGAGGCCTGGGGAGTTCGCCCACCCTGCGCTGCTGGAGCAGTGCAGAACCAGGGGCGTGTCCCAGGCACCGGCGTGCGGAGGCCAGGGACAAAGCGAATTCGGCGAGCGCGGCTCTCGCGGCGCCGGCTGCCCGGCTGCTTCCAGGACCGTCCATGCGGACGGTCCCAGTGTCTTCAGGTCGGCGCGCAATGCGCCGACCTCGCCGTTTCCGCCGCTGTGTTGTTCATTAATTGACGGACCTGTATTTACAAAGTCAAACAAATTAACAATTAAGAAACAGGATGACATCCAGTCATCTTTCCCACTCAATCTTGCCCAGTTCTCCTCCTTACTACAGACCCTATCATTGGCGACTTTTGTCCATGCAGGTCCTGTTATCCTGGCACAGTCTGTTTGGGTGGCCAAAGGGGACCATTTCTTCCCCATGTTACCAGCAGAAAAAATGGTTGGCCCTAATCTCAGTAAATATGTGTGATCCAGAGACTTATCTGATTCAAGAATTCTGTGTTTTTATTTAATTTTCTTCATTGAGATTTGAGGGAGTATGAAAGTAGATGATTGTGATGCTTCATTCACAAATGCAAGTTTTCACTCACTACTGATAGCACCAGGTTTTTTTAAAGCATGCATGTTGGAACCAGGTTGAATGTGTGACCCTTTTCTAGTTGATAGTTTTACCTGTGTTTTTCTTTTAGCAACCAGCTATTGCTGAAGCTAATACATAGGACAATTTCAAGTACCTGTGAAAATATATGTGTAACTAGTCCCAGACACCATTTGTGGGTGGAGAGACAGGCAGAAGAACTGGTAGGCTGAAGTAACAATTTCTGTACCTGCTAGCAATGAATGGAAGAAAGTCTGTTCCAGAAGACATAATATCTGACAAAGACATATACTTCTGCAGAATCAGCATTACAGCTAAAAGTGAAAATTCACAAGCTGATTGTGCTCATCAGGGTTTACAACCTGCAACTGGCAACTCCTGGGAGCATTTTGGGGGTGAAGACTGTCATGTCAGCATCTCATTGGCATGCTGATGTCACTCTCCCCAAAACCTGGAAGTTATCTGAGGAGACACTGTAGGATATGCAAATACCCTATGGTAAAACCATAGTAAGAAGATTGGTAATCCTAGTGCCCAAACAATATAAAGTTATCACTGATTCTGTCAATGGACTGGAAAGTTGCAGGAGTAATGTGTATTCAAGTATAATCAAAAACTAAAGCATAAACTTCTACTTGTTAATATGCTCATCATAATTAAAAACTAAAAAAAATACCCAGTAATATTTTGAACTCTTCAAATCTATCTACAACTACTGGCTGTTGTGGGGGTTTTGGGTTGTGTGTGGGTGTGGTTTGGTAGTTTTTGTTCCTAACATTTTGCCCACATTTATGGTTGGCATCTTCAGAAGCATCTGTCAGTAAGACAAACCACAGAATGGAACACGTCTTCCATGACATGCCTCTGAAGGTGTCAGCGATAGATGTGGGTAAAACACGAGGAGCAGAAACTATCAGACAGCCACAAAGCCCATAAAACCCACAGCAGCCAGCTGATTCTGGCCATGAAAGCTTTCAACAATACATCTGCCATTACTTTGGCACTTGACTGTTTGGCTTTGAGTTCAGGAAAGTAGAGGGAGAATCCTAAACTGTTGTTGAGAACCCCTGTTCACATCCCTCTGTCATTCCTTCTTGCTCTTCCCCCAATTTTTGAGAAGAAGATTTGGGTGATGCCAGAAAAAGTAATTGTTCAAAGCAATTGTTGCTATGACATCCAATCACTAATGACATATGGTGATCCCATAGGGTTTTCAAGGCAAGAGATGTTTAGAGGTGGTTTGCCAATGCCTGTCTCTGCATAGCAATCATAGTATTCTTTGGTGGGCTCTGATCCAACTGCTAACTGTTTTGCTTCTGAGATCTGAATAGATTGAGATATCCAGGGAGACAAATGAGACAAAAAATTAGCACTGATCAAGATGACATACCAAGCTTGCCCCCTTACTAATATCATAGTGTCTAATGTCATAGTGTCAAGACATTCTCTTCTCTTTTACCCCCTCTTTAACATCTGACTGCTTGAGAATTGTTAACTTTACCATTATGGATGGAGGGTTCAATTAAGACTTTTCAAAAGAGACCTCCAATCAACATTGACCATCGGGCAAGGAATTGACTATTATGGAAGTAATGAAAAATCTCTTTTGCTGAGAGGCAGGGAGAGATTAAACAGAACTGAAAAGCATGGAGAGATAGTCCACTATCCACAGAAGAATTATTTTTCCTCCATCAAAGCTGTAACCAAACTGTTACTGTAGTCCACAAGAGCATTATTACTAAAAGAATTTTATAGGACAACAATTCTGATGCTTTGAATACATTTTGACTGGAACAATGAATTTGTTTCCCACACATATCCCATAGCAATATCTCAAATGAAGCAGATAGAGATGTGTTTGTTTGCGTGTTAACTACCTGGTTTAAAATTCTATCAGCCTGTGCTCCTTCTCAGCAGCTGCAGGATATCAGCATAGGGCAAAGTTGGGTGCTGATGTACCTGTGCTCCTCATCTCAAGGCTGGGCGTGATGGGACTGGCAAGGAAGAAAATGGGCGTCTAGGAGTGCCACTTACCTGCTTCCATAGGAAGGGCTCTTGCCAATCCTCCCTGGTCCCTACTACTGCTTTATTGCATTACTGTCACTTTTAGTGACACTGTTGTGGGGAGCATTTGGATGCTCAGAGCTTCTGTCTCTGAGATCCTTGAGCCTATCTCTGATGTCAACACAAGTTACTCTTACAGTGCAATACTAAACAGATTTACTGAGATCTCCTTGATCTCAGATTGCAAATGCCTTAGCAAACCAAGTGCTCGGGAGCAGCAGCAGCAGCAGGCCATTGCTTTCACATCCTGCATGTGAGCTCCCAAAGGCATCTGGTGGGCTACTGCGAGTAGCAGAGTGCTGGGCTAGATGGTCTGATCCAGCAGGCTGTCTCTTATGTTCTTAGCCATATGTGCCATCCTGAGCACCATGGAGAAAAGGTAGATTACAATATACTAAATAGAAGAAGACATTAGATTTATACCCCGCTTTTCTCAACCGTAAGGAGTCTCAAAGTGGCTTACAAACTCCTTTTTCAACAAACACCTTGTGAGGTAGGTGGCACTGAGAGAGTTCTGAGAGAACTGTGTCTAGTCCAAGATCCCCCAGAGATCTTCATGTTTAGGAACAGGGAAACAAATCCAGTTCACCAAATAAGAGTCCACCACTCATGTGGACGAGTGGGAAATCATCAAACCTGGTTCTCCAAATTAGAGTCAACCTGCTTTAAGCCACTACACCATGCTGGCTCTCAAAAAAGAAATAATGGGGAAAACAGAAAACAGAAAATGACTTGAAAATTGAGAATCATGGATTCAATTCTGGCAAAGGAAAGGTAACAAGGATTTTTGTCATAGTAGCAAAAAATGAGAACTTACTTATACTCAGTTAAATTAATCATTTGATAGTTGTAAAAATAACATGTTCTTATACATGTTTCCACATGAAATATTCTTTTGAGGTTACAGGAAAATAAACAGGGCCAATGGAAGATAAACACACATATTGCAAGGAAGACACCAAATCTTTTTGGTGAATACTATACACAGAAAGATATGAAAACATAAGTCTCTGGATAATGTACTCATTTTTGACCATTTTCACATTAATAAAAATAATAAAGCTTCCCAATATAGTAACACTGCACTGAAGGACACAAATTGCTACTGAAGGCCACTGAATTTTAGACTCTGTCCCAGCTCTGAATTGCATATATAGCAGCAGTTAGAAGGATCCACAGTATTAATGCCACCAAAGCCAGATTAATTATTCGAAGAAGTAAATTTGTCATCTTCATCAAATTCACCTAACTCAAATAGGAGCAGGAAGTAAATCTCCAAGTTATTTGTGAACTTCTTGGTGCAATGCCATGAGTTCAGATCGAAGGGCTCAAACTCAGCGAAGCTGATAGTTTTTAATTTCAGTTCACAAACTAAACTGTGACACCAGTCTCAATGTTGGTGAGTGAAAACATGAAATCTAGTTCAGACACATATATATTCATAGGACGATGTCTCAGGCTTTCCCTCTTTCCCCCAGTAGAGTATAATTGTTTACATCCCATCATCAAGTGTCAAGCAGATTGCAAGAGCCTTTTAGCTTATTTCAGACTTGCCTGAGCCGTGATAGTTGCAAACCCTTTCAGTCACCGATAATATATTGCACAAATCGATGTTCCAATGCATAAAAACAACTGGCCTGACCTTTCTTTTACAACGTGTCATAACATTAATAGATTATTATGAAAATGGGCACTTTGAATGAGATAGAATTATGTAACAGACATTGTCGTTCCAAGAATTTCATGGGCACTTAGAAAGTCTAATTGTCCAACATTCCCTATCCCCTGCCACCATCCGTTAAAGATCGTATGGTGGTTAGCAAATACTTAAAATGTACAGATCCAACTGCCATCATTTCTTAGAAAAAATGGTTTGTGAAATTTTCTCAGCACTTTGGGGGGTAAGCCCAGCTTTGGAGCTACAGAACCAGAGCATGGAGATGATCTTATGCAGAGACAGCTTGTTGGTTACCCTAACAATTTAGAACATGACAGGTGTGTGATCCATAGCTTTTGCTTACTGTATGGCAGTGATGGCGAACCTATGGCACGGGTGCCAGAGGTGGCACTCTGAGCCCTCTCTGTGGGCACGTGGGCACAGAGTTCATTATGTGGGGGGTGGAAAATCACCCACCCACACAAATCTAGGCTGGCCTGGGCCACTGAGCATGACGTGCGTGCACTGCGGTGAGCAGAGAGGACTCGGCTGGTGGGCCTGGTGCCTGTGCTGTGGGTAGCTGTGGCCCGGGGGGGGGCGCAGAGAAGGCAGAGATGCTAGAGAGGCACAGAGTGGTGTGCACAAGACTTGCTGGAGGCTAGAGCAGGGTGATCCCTGCTCGAGCGGGTGGGGCAGAAGAAGAGGGAGCCAACTGTTTTTTTCTAAACTAAAACCTCAGCATTCAGGTTAAATTGCCTGGTTGGCACTTTGCCATAAATAAGTGGGGTTCGGGTTGCAATTTGGGCACTCAGTCTCAAAAAGGTTTGCCATCACTGCTGTATGGCATAATAGTCCTATCCTGATCTGTAGGTCCTATACAACAATGCCATTCAAGGTTTTCTCAATACCTGGAGGGCTTTTCTGTCTTTCTGATCAGCTGCTTCCCCCACAAGGCTGTGGTAGGAACTGCCCCCTGGAAGGGCCAGCTTTTCTTCCAAGTTCTGAGGCCTTGCCTCTGTGGCCTTTTCCACACAAATCACTTAGAACATTTCCAGAATGTTTTCAACCCTTTACCACAATATTTGTCCACACTCACCTCCTCCAAATGTTTCATGGCAGGGACACAGGTATAGATTTTTATGGGGGGTGTTAGAGGTGGGGCCATGCCCCCACTTGCTCCTAGGGCATGACCATGCTTCCCCAAAGCCCACCCCTGCCCTCAGTGTTTATAAAAGCAGCTCTCCGAGGCCGGAGATAGCAGACTCCGCTACCCCGCCCTCCATGTCCCCCACCAGCTGGGCTCCCAGTCGGCAGCTGGCAACCTCTTCTGCCCTTTCCTCTGGGCAGAGGCGTAGCTAGGGAAAATTGAGCCCGGTGCAAAATCTGAGTTTTGCACACACACCCATGGGCGGCTGCTGTGATGCTAGAATCCACCCCAAAAATCATCACTTTCAATTGTGTTTAAATGAGAGAGCCCAAATTCTCCTTTTAAATCCACCTCAAAGGGAGAATCTGGGGTCCATAAGAACATAAGAACATAAGAACAAGCCAGCTGGATCAGACCAAAGTCCATCTAGTCCAGCTCTCTGCTACTCGCAGTGGCCCACCAGGTGCCTTTGGGAGCTCACATGTAGGATGTGAACGCAATGGCCTTCTGTGGCTGTTGCTCCCGATCACCTGGTCTGTTAAGGCATTTGCAATCTCAGATCAAGGAGGATCAAGATTGGTAGCCATAAATCGACTTCTCCTCCATAAATCTGTCCAAGCCCCTTTTAAAGCTATCCAGGTTAGTGGCCATCACCACCTCCTGTGGCAGCATATTCCAAACACCAATCACACGTTGCGTGAAGAAGTGTTTCCTTTTATTAGTCCTAATTCTTCCCCCCAGCATTTTCAATGAATGCCCCCCAGTTAAAACAACATTGAAAGTGATGCTCTTTTGGGGTAGATTATCCCCCACCCTGAAACAGTATCATTTTCAATGCTTAAACTGGGGACCTCAGATTCTCCCTTTAAATCCATGCCGAAGGGGGTGGATTTAAAAGGAGAATCTGGGGAAATTTGGGGGGTGCCTGCTGTCAGGGGTGCAATTGTTAAGCTAGCAGCACCAAACTTTCAGGGGATCTTTAGGAGACTATCCTGATGATACCTCCCAGGTTTGGTGAAGTTTGGTTTATGGGGTCCAAAGTTATGGACCCTCAAATGTGTATCCCCATCTTCTATTAGCTCCCACTGGAAACAATGGGGGATGGGGCACCCCCTTTGGGAGTCCATAGCTTTGGACCCACTGGACCAAACTTCACAAAACCTGGGTGGTATCAGTTAGAGACTATCCTGATGATACCTCCCAGGTTTGGGGAAGTTTGGTTTATGGGGTCCAAAGTTATGAACCCTCCAAGGTGTAGCCCCCATCTTCTATTAGCTCCCATTGGAAACAATGGGAGATGGGGGACCCCCTTTGGGAGTCCATAACTTTGGACCCCCTGGACCAAAACTCACCAAACCTGGCTAGTGTCATAAGGAGGGTCTACAAACAAAGCCCTGAAATATTGGTGCTGCTAGTCTAAAAACCGTGCCCCCTGCAGGCCAAAAACTGAAAAACATTAAAAAATACAAAAAACTCCCAAACGGGGCGGAGCTTCTGTCATGTAATGGGGGGTTTAACCCGAGAACCCCCACTTACCTACGTCCCTGTTTCATGGCCACCATGAGTTTTTTTTTAAATTGCTTATTTCTTGAAACAATGCTTCATTGATTCATTGCTTGGGTGCTCTGTAATTCTGTTTAATTGTTACTTTGTTCATTGAACCAAAACAGAAAAACAAAAACAAACCACACACACAAAAAATGACAAAAATAAAGATGTGAGAAAGGAGTGAAGTGAGGGATGCAAAAAAATGACTCTGAGAGAGAAGTTGGACAATGTCATCGAGGCATAGAAAACAGGTTTTTCAGCAGGAAGGATAAACCATTTTAAATATGACCTCAGTGCAAGGGATTCCAGCTTGCAGGCATTTCAGCAACAAGAAACATTGTAAAAGTATTTTAAAAAACAATGGAGAGAAAGTGTTTTGGAAATGTTTCTAAACCAAAGAGGGGACAACAATACAGAATTCATGTAAACATTTTATTTCCAGCCTGAAAATGTAATAAATGGCATATGCGGAAAATGCCTGTGTCTCCTGCTATCCAGTGTCTGTTTATCACAAGGACAATTTAAAGCCTTGTGCACCATTAGAAGAGTAGCCATTTTTCTTCTGACTGTCTTTTCCCTGCCTCCTGGTGCTTCTTTTAAAATAGCCTAAGATAGTGGTGGTCAGAGAACCACTTCCAGTTTCAAAAGTTATGAAGTATTCATTAAAAAGTGAATGCTCTCAAGCATACTCTTAGCAGAGCACCAGTTTGAGCAGGTAAAACACAGTTGCTCTGTAAATGTCCTAGTAGATGTCAAATATAAGGCAGGTTCCTTAGCTTAGGAAGTTGGACTTTCTGCAGGGTTTCTACAACCTTGAAGCCTATTTCAGGTATGCAGGCCAATACACAGCGATGGCTGCCTCCCACAGACCTCCGGTAAGAGTTCTGTCTGCCTTGATGAAATCAGCACAAAAGCCCCCCTCCTTCTTGCTGCCAGGAGTTTTTTTCATCTCTCTTTCTTCTCTCACTGACTTGGTCAGGCCAGGTAAAAGAAGCTTTTCTTAAGTGACTGTTGTGGGCTTTTGGGGCTCTGTGGCCTTGCTCTGGTAGTTTTTGCTCCTAATGTTTCACCCGCATCTATGGCTGGTATCTTCTGAGGTATGCCACACTAAGATGTATTTCTGTGTCACACAGAGGGAAATACATCTTACTGTGACGTGACTCTAAAGATGCCAGTCATAGAGGCGGATGAAATGTTGGGAGAAAAACTACCAGATCATGGCCACACAGCCTGGAAAACCCACAGTAGCTAGCTGATTCCTGAAGTCTCCATGAGTTTCTTCCTGAAGTCTTTCTAGCACTTAACAAACCCCAGAAACTGTGCCCTCCCCTAATCTGTATATTGGACACCTATCCACAACTGCAAATATTCATTTTATTTCATGAAAACAAAAAAAAATTATGGATAATTTTTGCATGCCTACTGTAAATAAAGCCTTCATTCAGCTGGTTGTTTGCAGAAGGAAATTTTAAAACCGAATCTGAACTATGTGGACAAAGAAAGAATGCCGAAATCTTTAATCCTTTGTTTTCCTGTTGTCAGCATGAAACACTCTGGTTATTCACAGGATAATGTCAACTTTTTTGCGGGTCTGCTAAATCTTTCTTGTTTGATCTGGATGTGGGAGTTCAACATTTGAGCAAGTGAATGAGGGAGGGAGAAACAGAGCAGAAAGCAGATAAAAGTCCACTAATTATTTGTTTCTGTGAATATTTTTGAATTTTCACAGTCGTTAGTTCCATAAGTTACCATGCCTGTTCCACACTGCAGACTAGAACCAATAATCAGCAGAAAAAAATAATAAATAACACTATTTTGTATGCACTAAAGGATGGAAAATAAGATTTCTGCTGCAAATGATGAGTGACAGGGGGAAGAAAGCAGTCATGTAACTTGATTTGCAAGACTATATGAGCTGTGTGTAATCAAATTGTGACCAAACAAAAAATCAGTAAGCTAAATAACCTTGCACAGCATGTGGACAAGATGTATTAACTTTAGCAAGGAGAAATTACTATTCAATAGAATTATTTTTCATTATTAAAATGCTCCAACTTATATGTAAAATCCTCAAGTTTTTCAGCTTCCCAGTGGTGTAGCGATAGTTACGAGAACTTAAATAAATGTACCAAACTCCAGTTCTCTACAGATGGTCTAAGATACTGAGGCTCAACTAGATCCGAACTCCTCTATCATTTACATAAGAGCCTGCTGGATCAGACCAGAGTCCATCCAGTCCAGCACTCTGCTACTCGCAGTGGCCCACCAGATGCCTTTGGGAGCTCACATGCAGACTGTGAAAACAATGGCCTTCTGCTGCTGTTCCGAGCACCTGGTATGGTAAGGTATTTGCAATCTCAGATCAAAGAGGATCAGGATTGGTAGCCATACATCAACTTCTCCTCCATAAATCTGTCCAAGCCCTTTTTAAAACTATCCAGGTTAGTGGCCATCTCCACCTCCTGTGGCAGCATATTCCAATCACACATTGCATGAAGAAGTGTTTCCTTTTATTAGTCCTAATTCTTCCCCCCAGCATTTTCAATGTATGCCCCCTGGCTCTAGTATTGTGAGAAAGAGAGAAAAATTTCTCTCTGTCAACATTTTCTACCCCATGCATAATTTTATAGACTTCAATCATATTCCCCCCTCAGACGTCTCCTCTCCAAACTAAAGAGTCCCAAATGCTGCAGCCTCTCCCCTTAATCATCCTCGTCGCTCTTCTCTGCACTTTTTCTATCTCCTCGATATCCTTTTTGAGATGTGGCGACCAGAACTGAAAACAGTGCAGTCACAGGTCACAATTTTGCCAAACATTCCTTTCACTGCAACCCTTTGGGTTATTTATTTACACTTATTTAGTTGATTTCCCACTTTCTCCCCAATGGGGAGCCAAAGTGGCTTATATTGCTTGAGTACATAACAGACTGACTCAGAAATTGTGCCTCCTTCTAATCTGTATATAATCTGTGTTTAGATATTACAGCTTACATCCTCTCCACTTTCCCGTGAGGTAGGTTAGGCTGAAAGTGTATGAATAGTCCAAGGTCACTCAGCAATGTCCTTTACACAATAAGGATTTGAACTCGAGTCTCCCAGATCCTAGGCAGACACTCTAATCACTTCACCACACTCCACCTCCACTGCATTTTGGGAACACAAGAACCTGTAGCAGTGGAGGAAGGGAGGAAAATATTTGTGTTCTTTATGTGTAAGTTATAACCCACAATAGTTTCCACTTCTTTGGGTTTTGCACAGGGTTTTGTAGAGTTATCTTATAGTTCATGGATAAATGAAAGTGGGATATTAAGAAGTAAGTTGACAAATAAAATACTGGGATGGACAAATGGATGGCGCCTCCATTTAGTCATATAATAACCAGAGGAAAAATGGTCCATTATGCACGGCACAAATAAGATGTCCTGGGGATGTCCTCCTATTTTGTTCAGACGGCATGGACAAAAAAGGCTTCAGAGAAGAAAGAGGCTCCCCCCCCCCATCTGTCATTTCCTCCCACCCGAGTTTAAAGCTCTTGCGGCTGACATTTTATGCAGCAGGGATTCTCTGTGTGTGCAGCTATCTGGTGAAGGTTACCCTGAACGTTTGCTCTGCAAGCTCCAATCCTGGATGACTTTTCAGTTTGAAAAGTACATGGTTGTACTCAGCTCATCCTGCCAATTCCAGCAATATGTAGTTTTCCCTTTTAAATTTTTTTGATGAGCTGTCTTTGAAGACACGATTTCAGAATCCATGCCAAATTTTCATATTGTGCCTTTGAAGACAGTTCATTGAAATAAAAAAAAGGGAAAGTATATATTGCCAGAATTGGCAGAATGAGCGGAGTACAACCAGGCACCTTTGGGGTTGAAAAGTCACTTAGGATCGAAGCCTAGAGAGCAAACGTCTTCACCAAATAGCTGAGGGCACTGATAACCTCTGCAGCAAAAAATATTGGGTATCAGCCAGGGTGGGAAAAGTAAGATATTGCCTCAGCTCCTGAGCTTTGCAGACAACATCAGGGGAGCAGTACACATTTTAGCGAATTTGACTCGTGCTGAAATTATGAGGACATCTTGGAGAAAAAAGTTGTGCTGCATTCCTTCCTAAGACACTTTCTTAATGTCCTCAGGATGTCTTATTTGTGCTGTCCAGAATGGATCGATAATGTGCTATTTATTTCCACTATGGTATGATTTTTCATAATTACTTCATAGTGGCTGAGAAACAGAAAAAAAGTTTGGAGATGTTCTTCTTTATGGGAAAAATGAACCATAAATCATTATTTTATACAAAAGGTACCATTTTTTTAAAAAAGCAGTGATAACAGGCTATCAAGAAATAATAATAGTAGTAGTAGTAGTAGTAGTAGTAGTAGTAGTAGTTGTTGTTGTTGTTGTTGTTGTTAAGATTTCATAGACTGCCTCATCCCCAAAGGGCTCTACGTGGTTCACAATACAATAAAGACCAATAAATTACTTAAAACATCTAAAAACATTTAAAGTTCAATAAGCAGCATATCAATTCCAATAATAACAGTCTAACCCATATTGGTGGCACCCAGTCTTAAGGTTGGTCTTAAGGCTGGGAGGGGCTGGCAGCGCCCAAAGCTGAAGCCAATGTGGGTACTGCCAGAGATGACAAACCTTTATCTTTATCTTTATCTTTATTAACCTTTAATAGGCATAAATAGATCAGGATTTACACAGACACATTCTTCAGTCTCAAGTATAGTTCAGTAGCAAGGAAATAGACCACATAACTTGACGGTTGACTTCAAGGGGTTCAAAATCACACTTCAGATTTTTTTTTAAAAGAAATAGCCAGAGCAAATGACAATAAATACCCCTACACATCAATGTAAAAATACAATCTAATATAAAATTGCAATAAAAATAGATCTGTTTAGCAAGTTAAAAGCAAAATGATACAGCAATAGGTATCCTACCATGCAGATTAGACAGATTGGAGACGATACCTATCCTTTATAAGAAGTTCTACGTTTGTTTTATGTATCATATTTTATATTTAAGAGATGACAAACCATGGCAGGGCCTCACAAGGGAGCAACCAATCTGTGGCCAGCCTCACCAAAATGAGAATACTTTGGGAGAAAAGTAGTTTTCTAACTTGCCTGTAGAAAAAAAAAAGGTTTTACACGACCTCCATGAGCGCACTGCATTCCACAAAGTGGATGCTGTCTCAGAAAAAAAGTCAATTCTATGTCCTAGTTAATCACACATATGGAAAGGAAGTTACATGAATCTCAAGAATTGACGAGGAACATGCAGATGTGTGGTTTCCAACCTAACATTGCAGATCATACTTTTGCCCTTTAATTTTCTCTGTCTAAAAGTAATTTTTAATAATTTACTTAGATAGTACAGCTTACATTGTTCCAACCATTTTCATTTTATCTCAAAAACAATCTTGTGTTGTAGATTAGACTGAGAGAGAATTATCTGGTAGGCTCACATGATGAGTTTCCATGACAGAGGGAGAATATGAACCTGGGTCTCTCAGGTACTTTTCTGCCACTCCACCAATGACAAAACATTAGTGAAATGGATGTGACAGTTGAAAAGACAGCCTTCCAGGACCTCCAGAACTGACATGTTATTAGAACTTTGAATCAATTCACGCTTAATTCACTTGTAAATTCCACAAGGATTCTTTATTGGGATCTCTCATTCCCTGGGGCTCACAGAACCTCATTAAAGCCCTTGTGGGCCCTAGGTGAAGTATAAAGTAGTGAGCCCCATTGTTTACACTTATAATAAGCAGGAACCAACAGCACCATCTCTCCTGCTTTGCCTAGGAGGCAGAGCTTTGCCTAAGAGGACCCATTCCAGTGGTGGGATCCAAAAATTTTAATAACAGGTTCTGATGGTGGTGGGATTCAAACAGTAGGGCCACTGCACTCACGCACCTCCAGTCCCTATTGGGCAGGGAGGTTGCTTTGGTAACCCCTTCTCGACACTCAGAAAAAATTAGTAACCACTTCTAGAGAAGTGGTGAGAACTGGTTGGACCCCACCTCTGACCCATTCCCTCTTAACGGTGGTGGTCCAGCAGTGACTTGACTGAGCCAGAGTCAGAGCCAACTGGACTCCCTCACAACAATAATTAAAGGGTGGGGGGTTGGACTTTACCTCAGTGGTGGTAGAGCTGGGAAATGTATGATACCAAATGTTGTGTTTTCTACATGTTGTATGGAGAAAGGTGGTGGGACTCAAGACAGAGTTGACAATCTGATGACAGCTCCATGTTCTTTAGAATCTCTAATTTTCCCCTCAGACTTTCACGGCTGACTCTTTGACTGGGTCCATCCTTCAAATTACCATCATAGCTCAGTTTGATATAAATGGATTTTCAGTCCCTTCAGCACATTAAACTGCCTCTTTGGGTAAGGAAGTGGTTTGCATTGGAATTGCTGACTGGACCTGCTCTGAGACCTGTGTTATATATAATAAAAATTTAAGGCTGAAGGGTATGGCCAGTCAGATAAAAGTCAGAATATTGAAAAGGTCATAATAATAACCCACATTATTATCATTCATGTCCCAAAGACCCACTATCAAGATTATTAGGGCAATGGTGAATTTACTGAAATGACCATATTAATATTCCAGGCTCATGTTGAGATTTAATAGTCCCTTCCTTTCCAAAATTGTAAGCTGGCCCTTAATAGACATCATGATCACAAGTCTGTCAAGAATGGCTCTAGAGCCTTTCGCCACAGGGACTGAATTGGGGGAGTTAATATTTAAAATTTAAAATAATGATCTTTATAAAGCTGGAAAGATTTTTCTCAACATCCATGATAATTACCTTTCGAGGCTTTCAGAACCTGTTGAAAGGGGTCTCTTCACAAAGACCGGGGTCCGAGTTATTTAACAATAGAGATAACCTAGTCAGATCAGTCAGCCCAGATTGGAAGAAAAAATGTAGGTTGGTATATTTAGATCTAATGTTATCAAATCTGGTGCAGTGCAAGAGTTGGTGAGTCAGGGTTTCAATCACATTAAGTTTGCAACTGCAAAACCTTGCGGATTTATCTAAATTGCTGAACCTACCCTTTAATAGGGCAGAGGGCATAAAGTTAAAACGTGCAATGGTAAAGGGACTCTCTCCCTATGCTTGGCGTGGGTTCATTAAGGTATGGAGGTAGCATAGGCCATACCGTCTCTGCTCAAATGGGAGATTAGGAGTTACGTGTGTTGGAGAGCAGGTTCGTTTGGCACCTGCTAGATGCAAATTTGCAAATTCTAGATCTAAAAGCCTGATCTCTAGCATGGAGCCTATTATGCAGCTTCTGAATAGGACATTAGGTAGAGTGTTTCAATAGGCAGGCCGATGGAAATAATCTTTCTCTCGATTAGAGAAAACCAGGGGTTAGCCTCCGTGTCCTGTAGTGTCAATGTGACAAGGGAGTGTTCGGATGGCAGATAGTGAAGGCGGAGCCAAAATCTAAAGGCTCTAAGCCAAGCTTTATGTTCCAGAGTGTTTTGCCCCAGTTCTAAACAAAGGGCTGCGTAAGGGACGCAGTTTGGAACTCCCATTTTTTGGTGGAAAAACTTGGATTGGAGGACATTCAGAGCTTGGTTAACTGCTTGGATCCAGATAGGGACCCCATAGAGTAGCTGGGATTCAACCTTTGCATTGAAGATCCTTAATGCAGCCGGAACAAATGAGTGCCCACAAGTGTAACAGTGTACATAATAATAAAAAAGAATAACAATCTAAGATATATAAGATCTTAAATATAATCCACTTTAGAACCTATTATAAGTTCTTAGAACAGAGTTTTTCAAATGTGTTAGCCACAATCATTTATTTTCATTGTTCCATAGGCAGGGGCAGAGTGAGGGGGAACTGTGCCCAGGATACGCATGCACCCTGTGTCCCTGCCGTGGCACTGGCCGCCCCGCCCAGGAATGCCCCCTGAATGCCCCACCCATGCCCCCACACCAGAGCGTGCTCAGGATGTCAGAGCCCTCTGCCCCATGGGCGCTCTGCCACTGTCCATAGGTGGTATATTATTGTATGCAATCCAGATCATAATGATCTATATCGACAGATTGTAGTGATACTCCAAAGACCAAGTGTCCAGCCAAATGAATGAACTTTAGCATAAATGCCAAGCCTATGCAGCTAGTTAGAGGCTTCCGGACTATTGCAACCACAAACGTAATTGGCTGCACCTGTATCTGAGTTCGTCTATATAAGAATCTCCAAAGCTGTCATTAACAAGCTGTGACTTTAGGTTCTAAAGTGGATTATATTTAAGATCTTATATATCTTAGATTGCTATACTTTTTGATCCTTATGTACACTGTTACACTTGTGGTGTGATGATATATAATGTTGGTTTATAGAATTGGTTATACAATATACAAAATAATGCCATTGCACCATTGATATACAACTTTTTTTTTTCATCTCATTGGTTCTAGTCACTCATTGTTGCCTCACAACTTGGCCTGGTTCAACTCAGCCCCAGCTACTGCATAACTTGGCTTGATCAAGCAACAACTGTCCAGCCTAGCTTGCCAGTGGAAGCCACTGCAGAACTTAGCTTAGCCAAGCCCAGTAGTTATACCCATGTTACTAAGCTAAGCTCAGGCCACCTACCACAAGAACAAGAGATGTAGAGTTTGGATTTATAGCCTACTTTTTTCAACTGTAAGGAGTCTCAAAGTGGCTTACAAACTCCTTCACTTCCTCTCGCTGCAACAGACACTTTGTGAAGTAGGTGGGATTGAAAAAGTTCTGGCATCATGTGGAGGAATGGGGAACCAAACCCAGTTCTCCAGGTTAGAGTCTACCACTCTTAACCACCGCACCAGTGCTCAAAATCAATGTTAAGGCTACTGCTCAATCCAGCCTGCTGATGGAAGCTTCAGTAGAACCTGGCCCAGCGGTCATTGAACAACTCAGCCTGGCTTGACTTGGTGATGGCAGCTGCTCTACAGTTTGTTCTTAAAGTCATTATGCAGCATGGCCAGACTTTTC